>NC_136928.1:30077087-30677087 GCF_949752795.1 Hyperoodon ampullatus
AGTCAATCTTTTCAACTTGCACTAAAGTTTTTTCTTCCCACTTAGTGTCCAGAGTTTACAAATGAAACAATGAGGACAGATTCAAGCAGGAAAGTGACTAAATAGAAGCGTGGACAGGGTGAGACCAATGAAAGGCCCCTGGGGCACAGATCCACGGTTGTCCCTACGGTGGGCTCTGGAATCTCAGGCTCGACGGACAAATGACCAAAGATCACGGATCACCACAAATCACAATCCCCTTTGGAGTTGTAGGTGATTGGTTGAATCTGGAAGGAGTGAGCCTATGAGTGCTAAAGTTTTCACAGTATGTGGCAGAGGCAGTCTAACGTTCTAGTTCCCTAGACATGCTGAGCAGAGGCTGGTTTCTGCCACTGCAAACACTAACAGAAAAAAAAAAGACATTTATTTAGCTTTGCTCTTATTATTATTACTATTTTTTAATTTTTTGGCTGCGTTGGGTCTTCGTTGCTGTGCGCGGGCTTTCTCTAGTTGCCAAGAACGGGGGCTATTCTTCATTGTGGTGCCCGGGCTTCTCGTTGTGGTGGCTTCTCTTGTTGCAGAGCACGGGCTCTAGGGGTGCAGGCTTCAGTAGTTGTGGCACGTAGGCTCAGTAGTTGTGGCTCGCGGGCTCTAGAGCGCAGGCTCAGTAATTGTGGTGCACGGGCTTAGTTGCTCCACGGCATGTGGGATCTTCCTGGACCAGGGATCAAACCCGTGTCCCCTGCACTGGCAGGCGGATTCTTAACAACTGTGCCACCAGGGAAATCCCAGCTTTGCTCTTATTATTAGCCCTGGTTGGTGACTCCATCAACAGGCAGCAGTCACCTTTATTTTGTCTTATTTCCCTTCATCACGCTTGTGGTGACCAGGACAATCTGCTCCCTTCTTCCTCCAAAGATGACATCCTAGTCTCTAGAGCCTGTGAATATGTTCCCTTTCATTGCAAAAAGGGCTCTTCAGATGTGATTCAGTTAAGGATCTGGAGGTGGGGACATGATTCTGGATCATCGGGTGGACCCTGTCTAACCATATGGGTCTTTAACAGAGGGAGGTAGGAGGGTCAGAGTCAGAGAAGGAGATGGGGCGACAGAAGCAGAGTGAATGTGATCCCATGTGAGAAGGAGTCAACCCACTGTTGTTAGCTTTGGGGAGGAGAGGGGGCCATAAGCCAAAGAGTGTGGGCAGCTTCTGGAATCTGGAAAAGACATGGAGATGGAGTCTCTCCTAGGGCCTCCAGCAGGAATGGAGCCCTGGCCTCACCTTGGTTTTAGCCCAGTGTGACCCATTTTGGGCTTCTGACCTCCAGAACTATAAGATAATACATTTGTGTGGTCTTAAGCCACTAAGTTAGTGGTAATTTGTTATAGCAACAATACAAAACCAATACAGGCCTTATCACTCCCTGACATAGTTTATGTTTATTTGCTTAATGTCTGTCTCTGCCATCTGGAATGTGAACTCCACGAAAGCAGAGGTGCCACTGGTTTCGTTAACTGCTGTATGCCCAGCCCTTAGAACAGCTTCTGGTGCTCAGTGAATATTTGTTGGACGAATGAATGCATTCAGTGCTACTAAGTGCTGGGCTAGGTGCTTTTCTATGTGTCTGCTCATTTCATTCTCCCAGCAATTCCAAAGGGTTATGGAGAGGGAATCAGAGAGATCACTAACTTGCCCAAAGGCACACAGTGTGTAAACTGGAGAGGTGTGATTGGACCCCACTCCATGTCTGTCTAATTCCAAAGCTCATAAACTTTCTTTCTTAAAATATATTTTTTTAATTGCATTGATTATTTTTTAAATTGAAGTGTTGTTGATTTACAATGTTGTGTTAATTTCTACTGTACAGCAAAGTGATTCAGTTATACATATATATACATTCTTTTTTAAAAATATTCTTTTCCATTATGGTTTATCACAGGATATTGAATATAGTTCCCTGTGCAAAGCTCGTATACTTTCTATTATACCAATTGCAGGTTCTTGCCTGTGCAGATCCTTTAGAACAGGGTTTCTAAACTGTGGATTGCAACTCTTCAAGCCCTCATGAAAAAATTTTGTGTATGAGGACCAGAATTTTTAACAAATAAAATAAAATAGGAGAGAAAATATTTGAGTTAAGGTCAAATGGTGAGGATAAGTATGCATGGGTGTGTGTATGAGGAGTGTGTGAAGTGAATGCACACTTGTGCACGCATAAGCATATACTGGGCCAACATGTATTTCCTGTTGGGGTCTCAGTCGGGCATGTTTGAAAATGCTGATCTGGAAGAGGTCTTTGAAGGATAATGCTGAAAGGCTGCCAGAGTCTAGAAACTTCAAGTTCCTTGCCACAAAGCTTTCGTAGTGGCAGCATCCATTTAAGAATGCCAACTCGAAGACTTGGTGTTTTGGAACTATTTTTGGGTGGGTTTTCTTTAGATACAAAAAATGTGCTTTTGAACCTTTATCAACTCTGTTGCTCGAATTCTTGTGGATTCAACTTTGTCTTGCTAAGTGTAATGTTTCTCATCTCTCTTGGCCAAGTATTTACAAAAACCTCTAAAAATATTTTGAAATGACTTTAGAATGCTGGAAGGACCGCTGCTGGGTTCAGCATGGTTTTCTGCATTAAACCATTTCAAGCATCAGTTAAATGTTTTCCTTTAAGGTTCTTTGGGATAAGCATTTATATTTCAGGATATAACCAGGTGGATTTCCTGGAAGATTGCCTCTTTTTCTTTTTCTTTCCCTTTTTTGGGGGGACTCCGGGTATTTGGCTTCGTAAATCATCCCACCCTCAGTGTTCTGTACACTGATCACTCAACTCCTTGACAGATGAGGATCAATGAGATGGGGCTGAAAGAAAAAGTAGCTGTTGAGGAAGTGTATTAATAACTCAGCAGAAATCTAATGCTCCATGCAGGGCAAAGGGGCAGAAACCACCTAGATGTGTAACACCAGGAGAAAGCGTTGTGTTTCTTTGAGGCAACAGATCATAGAATGATATTTAAGCACAAAATGACTGGATTCAGACTGTTTGTATTCTGGGGCTTCCCCTCACCAGCTGTGCTGCAGCCTCGGACAAGCTGTTTCATGTCCTTAAGCCTTGCCTTTCTCATCTTTAAAAAAAGAGAGAATAATCCTGTCTACCCTATAGATTTGTTAAAAGGCTTACAATTAGATATTGAAGTAAGATACTTGTCTCGTACAAAGTATTCATTCAGTCTTATCAACGATGGGGTAAAGTCATTAAAATGAAAAGTTGGGAGTCTCTGTAGAAAGATGGAAACGAATGCACTGCGGAGTGTAAGGATCCAATAACTTGAACTTTACAAGCATGGATCTACCTGTCCTTCGTTTGGTGCTCCTACAACTCCATTCCCCCCTTTTCCTCTGGCTTCTGTGACAGTGTTTGATGACCCCAACACTCCACCAAAGCTGCTTCGCTAAGGCTGCCCACAGCATCCCGGCTACCAAATGCCTTGGCCACCTGTGCCCTGATTTTACTCGATTCTTTACAGTGATCAGGGGCTCTGGGCCTCTCCCTTCCTCACGCTCCCTTGGTTCAGCCTTCTCCTTCCTTTTCAGCCTCCTCTGCTCCTCCCCTCTGCTTACACAAGAGGTGGTGGGGTCCCCTTGCTGTCCCCCGTCTTCTAGTCTCACCCCCAGGCTGAATGCTCACTTTTTTCTTTTTGCGGTACACGGGCCTCTCACTGTTGTGGCCTCTCCCGTTGTGGAGCACAGGCTCCGGACGTGCAGGCCCAGCGGCCATGGCTCAAGGGCCCAGCCACTCCGCGGCACGTGGGATCTTCCCGGACCGGGGCACGAACCCGTGTCCCCTGCATCGGCAGGCAGACTCTCAACCACTGCGCCACCAGGGAAGCCCTGAATGCTCACTTTGACTACTCTCACCTGGTCCCATGGGTCAAACTTCCACCTGTCTGCCCATGGCTCACACATTCTATCTTCAGCTTAGTCCTCTCTTGAGCTCCAGATCCAAATACCCAACAAATCTTAGTTGTAGTGTAAATGTATCACAGGTATAAAAAAAACCAAACATCACATACTGAGCAATTTTTCCCCAACCTGCTGCTCTCTTTGCGTACCCTGCCTTGGTCCATGGCACCACTGACATCCAGACGGGCAAGGCGGACACCAGAGAAACATTCTCACCTCCTCTCCCTCTGCCACCCCTTCATATCCAGCTTCGACCACGTCTCTCGAATGTTCTCTCTGTCACAGCCCCCCTGTCACCTCTTCCTGTCCAGCCCTGTCTCACTGTCTCCACGGCTACTGCCTTGGCCTAGGCCCTCATCATCTGTCGCTCATCCTGAGAATAGTTTCCTGATCGGTCTTTTACCTCCAGGCTCCCAGTCCTTTCTACTACTTGATTAATAACAGATTTCATGGCTAGCTGGAATGGATGCTTTGCTATTAATAAAATAAACCAAGAGACATCTTATTAGCAGTGTGAATTTAGGCAAGTTACCTAACCTCTCTGTGCCTTGGTTTTGCCATCTGTAAAACAGGAGGAGGAGTAGCAGTTTCTAATTTTGAGGGTGGTGGTGAGAAATGAAGGAGTGAGTGCAGGAAAGGCCCTTGGGACTGTGCCTGACTTGTGGTACACACTTCACCCAGGTTAACCCTTCATGCAGGTGAGCTGCTATCATGAATTGTCCTGGCCAAGGTGAGACCAGATAGTTCTGGTTGTACCCTCAGTGTTCTGAGTTCAGAATGTCCCACAAATAAACCTGAAGTCCCCATTCTGTGTGGCACAGAAAATGACCTTGGTAATCTACGCATCCTATACCTCTTTCTACGCCTATGCCAGGTAGCTTTTTATGCAAGAAGAGCTGAAGTAAGCTTTAGAATAAGAGTGTTTATAACCAAGAAGAGGATAAACATAACTCAAAAGTCAAACAGAAGTGCACAACAAAGGCCCCTATGTTTAATTTTCTGAGAGGAGGCAAAAGCCCATCATTTCAAGACAGTAGCTACTGGGCTTATTAATAACATCCCTTTAGGGACACAAGAGCCTCAGGGGATTCTTCCAAGCAGTCCCCAGGCTTTACCCACTCCTCCTGGGGGGAGGCTTTGAGTTGACTCCACTATTTCTCTCAGATCTGAGTGTCCCGAATGCATGCGTCTCTCTTCAAGGTGCATGTCAAGACACTGGTCCTCACTCCCGAAGAGAAATGCTTCTGTGAAGCTCAAAGATTTCCTACCATCCTGGGAACCCTCCACCAGAGTGCATTAGCTGATATTTACATCTACCTTTCTTTCATATGAAATTGACACACTTTGACTATAACATGAGAAATGTACCAATTCCAGGCTCCCAAACTCTACCTCAGCCTCAGACAATCAATACCTTTCATACCACAAAGGCTGGCAAACTGGGAGTTCTATGTCAATGCTCGCTTTTGTTTCTTCCTAAACAAGAAGACTGTGCCAGGGAGGTTTGTGAGGCCCAACACTCAAAGCATCTTGGTGCATGGGTTTTGTGGCTGGGTTTCTTCTTTCTTTCTTTTTTTTGCGGCGGGGGGGATGGAGGGCCAGGCAGCAGCTGTGTCTTCTCTTCTGGTTTGTCTGCCTCAGCTATTTGGAAGTTAGTCAGAGGTTGAGAATTTTGAGGGTAGTTCAACTTAGAGGGCTGTTAGAGACTAACACTATTTTTTTTTTTTTTTTTGCGGTTCACGAGCCTCTCACTGTTGTGGCCTCTCCCGTTGCAGAGCACAGGCTCCGGACGCGCAGGATCAGCGGCCATGGCTCACGGGCCCAGCTGCTCCGCGGCATGTGGGATCTTCCCGGACCGGGGCACGAACCCGTGTCCCCTGCATCGGCAGGCGGACTCTCAACCAGTGCGCCACCAGGGAAGCCCTAACACTAATTTTTTTACACCTTAAAATATATGGTAAATATCATGACCCATGCTTCCCTTTAAATGAAATAAATTAATGCATAAGTTGGAAACTTTCCTTACACACACACACACACACACACACACACACAAAATCACTCATGGTTAATTTTTTTTCTCTTTTTTCTTTTGGTCTCTGTTTAAAACATGTTTGGAACCATTCTAAAAAGTAGCCGGGGAGGGACAAAAAAAGTTTGTTGAACATCAACAGCACATCTGACAGCATTTAAGGCTTCAGTGTGTCTTATTAGGCTACATATAGCTTCATTCAGTACCATTTCACCACTGAATGCTGCTTGATTGCAAGGCTGAGGTGCTTAAGGCCAGGGATGACAGGTTCACCTTAAAGAAAATGAACAGAAGACCACCCGCTCCCTGGCACTGCAAGCAGCACAGGCCGGTCCGCCATGCCAGCCAGGTTCTGGCTTTTGTCCTTCAGCTGTCATTTCTGTCATTGCCAGTCACATGGAGGAGCTACTGGAAAAGGAGAAAAATCATTTCTCTGAAGGCTGCAAGCCTTCCAGCAAACCTGAAAACAGTCGTGGTTTTAATCTTTCTGGTGGTCATACATCTGGGCATTACTTAACTCGCCTGAAACGGTCAGTCCCAATTTAACGAGAAGCACGGGATTGCTGTAAAGCCAGGGGGTGAAAACTGAGCAAAGAAAAATTCAGGCCAAATATTGGAAAATTTCTTGATCATGAGCCTGGAATGAGGAAAGGGTGAAGTGTGGTCAGTGTGGTCAGTGCCTTAAATTAGCCTGGGCGACGGTGGGGAGCAGCCCATTGCGGACTCTTTATCCCAGTGAGTTCCTGCGGGATGTGCTTAGGCAATGCGCTTCCCTGCTTCTCAAATCTATTTCCTGAAATGTACGAAAAAGCGAGTCAAATGCAACCCGTTCAAAGGTGTACATGATTCTGACCACCTTCATTGGGGAACCAGGACTCTTCCCAGTACCCCCTGAAAGTTTTGCGCTGGGTGGAGGTGTTCTCCCTGTTTATAGTGGGGCAGGTTATCCTCCATGAGTTGCCTGCCGCTATCCACTCTCTGTGTTTCTCTGCCTTCCTTGCTCCATGCCTTGGAAGCCTGACCTCTACAGATGGCATCATCTAGCTTCCCTTTGGTTTGGCCAACAGGTGGCATCAGAGGGAGACGAGAGTCGACAGATGATTGGATAAAGATGTGGTACCATGGAGTCTTCCTCAGCCATGAAAAAGAATGAAATAATGCCATTGGCAGCAACATGGATGGACCTAGGGATTATCATACTAAGTGAAATCAGCCAGAGAAAGACAAATATCATATGATATCGCTATATGTGGAATTAAAAAAATGATACAGATGAACTTATTTACAAAACAGAAATAGACCCACAAACATAGACAACGAACTTACGGTTACCAAAGGGGAAAGGTGGAGGGGGGCAGGGATAAATTCATAGTTTGGGATGAACAGATACAGAGCACTGTATATAAAACAGAAAACCAACAAGGATCTACTGTACGGCACAGGGAACTATACTCAATACTCTGTAATAACCTATAAGGGAAAAGAATCTGAAAAAGAATATATATATGCATAGTAGAATCACTTTGCTGTACAGCAGAAACTGACACAACATTGTAAATCAGCTAAACTTCAATTTAAAAAAGAAGGAGGTAAAAGGGCAAGATGAGGGGCAGTTGGTGCTTGCTCCTTCTGCTCCCTTCCTGAGCCCTGCCTTCATTGGTGGCTGCATTCTTTTTAAAAATTCTTTCTTTCTTTCTTTCTTTATGCCCTGCCTTCACTGGTGGCTGCATTCTTATTTATCTATCTATCTATCTATCTATCTATTTATTTATTTATCTATTTATTGGCCATGCCCTGCCACTTGCAGGATCTTAGTTCTCTGACCAGGGGTCGAACCCGCGCCCCCTGCAGTGGAAACATGGAGTCCTAACCACTGGACTGCCAGGGAAATCCCTAGACTCACGTCAGATTGCCTGATTTGAATTCGAGCTGCCATTTGTGTGTCCTCGGGCAAGTGACTGACACCTCTCTATGCTTCGGTTTCTTCATCTGTAAAATGGAGATAATACCTCACAGGGTTGTTGTGAGGATTAAATGACTCAACACACATAATATGCAAGGAGGAGTGGGTGGCTGCATTCTTACAGGGGCGGGGTCTGCAAACATTTTCTGTACAGAGCCAGTGGGTAAATATCTTAGGCTTTGTAGGTCAAGAGGCAAACTCCAGGCTATTATGTAGGTGCTGATATAATCATTTAAAAATACAAAAGGCCATTCTTAACTTGTGGGCCATATGAAAACATGGATCAGGGTAGATTTAGATAGCTGACCCTCTCTGTGACCACAGCTCCCACTGGGTGGCCTCTTCTCCGGAGCTGCAGCTCTCACTGGTTCCAGTGACACCCTCCCGCCTCCTTGCTCTTCAGGCCTATAGAGATGTAACAGCTCTCACTGTTGCTGGTCCCTGGGTGCCTCACCATTGCAACGAAGAGTAGTCCCCGCTCTCTTAACCCTTCCCCGATCTGTGTGATTTCAACCCTCCTGAGGGTGCCTTCTGTTTCCTGCCAGGACCGTGACAAATCCGGTGAGAGGGTTCAGGAAAGGGAAGCAGAGTTTACGGCACAGCATGAAGCTGAATGTTTTGCCCAAGGCCTAGTGAATGTGTATAGACATTGTGGCTAGAATGTGGCTCATCGTGGACCATGCATTGGGTTAAACAGTGTGAAGGCTGAAGTTCTGGTAGCAAGGCCGTTCTTTTTCTGGACCAACAGTGTACATTATGACTCCGGAATTCCTTTCTGTGCTTCTACTCTCAAACTTCCTTGCTCTCGCCCTTCCCTCGTCCACCTGTCCAGGTACACATAAGATGACCTCTTTTGCTCTCCTTTCCTCAAAGAGATGGCAAGAACAGTGTCACCTTCTTTGGATCGAGAGTACCTAAGTGATTTGTGTGGGTCACAGGAGAAAGTCTATCTGGCTTGATGCTCTGGGAGTTGTTTCATAATTACGTCCCGTGTGTCTCTTTAACAACAGATGGTGGAATCCCTACTCCGTGCCAGGTACACTGCTGTTTCTGGGTGATTCAAAGTTGAGTTAAGCATAATTGGTGCCTTCCGGGGGGTCAAATCTGGTGGAGGGAAGACTCATAAACAGGAGCAGTTACACAAAAGAGCTATGGTACAATGAGTGTGCTAAGTAAGCCTTGGTGTGAGCTGCCCCAGCAGCAGGAGGACCATTCACACTTCTTCTTGTCCTGACAAGGGAGTCCTACTGACGCTTAGCAAGCCCACCAGCATCACCAGTTTTTTCCATCTGGCTTTTCTGGTGATTCCTTGACACTCAGTTTTCCAACACTTAACATTAATCCAGCAGCTGTGTTTGTGGGAACAATAGGCCCGTGTGAAACCTAACATGGTCCCCTGGCTGAGACTTCTGACAAATCTCTGAGGCATGATTGTGGCCACTTTGCCATGCACCACAGTTCCCGCCCTCAGGGAGCCTCCTCTGGAAGGCTGGCTGGAACCTTGGGTGACAACTGATTAACTGGACTTGCTAAAATCCAGGTCACTGGGCCCAACCCCCAAAGTTGCCTATTTGGTAGATCTGGGTTGGGGCCTGAGAATGTTCATTTCTACCGAGTTCCTGGGGGATGCTGATGTTGCTGCTCCAGGCACCACACTTTGAGAAGCAGCACACACACACACGACATGCACACAAACACACACATATACATGCACAAACACACACACACACACACAATGACCAAGGCTGAAGAGCAGGGGCTGTGGAGAGGGCGATAACTGGGGCAAGGACAAGAGAGGGGTCTCACTTAGGGAGTTTGGATGAGAAATTTGAAAAGGGAGCCGTTGGGGAAAAAAGGAGTTTCACATGATGAGGAAAAGTGGGCAGGTTTTGAAGGCCAGAGAGCCTTTGAAAGCCTATCGTGAGACTGAATCATTAGGTTTGAGACATCAGGCCTGGGAATTTGTATTTTTAAAGCTCTCCCAGGTGATTCTGATTCTCAGCCAAGTTGGAGACCCTCCATACACTCAATAGCCAGCAGTACCTGGCACAGAGTAGGTGCACAACAAATACTCAGTTGAACTGGATCTAATTCCAAGTGTGTGTTGGGAGTGTTTTGAGATTTCTAAATCTAGTTGTCCATATCCTCATTTATTTCGTAAAACTCAGTCCTAAACCACTAGTTAACAGATGAATAACATGCTCTCAAGCAGAAATTGAATTCTTCAAATAGAATGAATGTTCTCTCAATGTCCAAGATTACAGACATGAAAACCTGGCTCTTACCAAATATGTTGTATTAGTCACGAGGTACAGATTCCTGAAAACAACATAATAGAAAATCCCCTTTCGTCTTCGTCTCTGAGATTCTACTTGGCTCCTTCCTGTCTGCACATGTATGCACGCCACTGCATGTTCCACATTAGAAAATAATTAGAAGCAAACAGCTGTTAGTCAAGCAAACCACATTTTGCCTACATTTTTCCAGAGTTCAACCCATTTCCCTGGGGGGAGGGGTGGCTTATCTACAGAATCTCACCACGTTAAACACGTCAAACCAAAATGGAAATGCACGGCGATTAGTCTGAGCGTGAGGTAGCTCTGCAGAGCAGAGACAACTACTAAGAAAGTTTCCCTCCACTGTTTAAAATGGTTATTTCTTTTGATTTCATGGCAGAAAGTCTGCTCTAAAATTAGCAAATATCTCAGCGAATGATGGGTGTTATTTTTGTTGTCACTGGAAGAAGGGTAAAGCTGTGTGTGTGTGTGTGTGTGTGTATGGGGTGGTGATGAGAGCTGGTTCTTATATTGAATCTTTCGCTGAGTCCTTGGACTTGGCATAGTTCTGTCTGCAGCACAGAACTAGAGGCCGTAGACCTGAGATGGAGCCTTGGGCTCCAGACCTGGGCAGAGGAAGGACTCTAGCATCTCAGTTTTCCATGGCAGGAAACGAGGGAATGGGGACAGATTATGTCAGTCTGTTTAGCTACGACTTCCTAGTGCTCTCTGACAACTGGCTTAGTGTAGATGCTTATGGGCAAGACCACAGAGCAAGGGTTTTGGATGAATCACATGAATTCAAAGATACCTGCACCCAACAGGAAGAGAAAAGAGGACTTTAGGAAGCATTAACTGCCTCCTATGACTTAAATTTCCCAATAAGTCAAAGAGGGTTTTAGTTAAGCCCTGGAGCTGTGGGGGGAAGAGAGATACTGGAGAAATAAGGCATTTTGCTCACAGCCAGGAAGAGTGAGTATCAGATCTATGGCCAACACAGTCCACTAGCGTGTCCTGATACACCAGCGCGTGGCTTGAATAAAGGGAGATGGGCTTATGTTATGGCAAAAGGAACAGAGATTAGGCATTAAGGAGAATCCTGCCATTGTTGTTAGACTATGGAATTTCCTACCAGTGAAGTTACCAGATGTTACTGTAATTTATAATGATCCTCTGGGGTTACTGCCCAAGTCACTTTCTCCTAGTGCACTCTCATTCCACCACTTTGCCATGGTGATTTTAAAAAGCCCAGCTCCCATTCCTGGGCGTATATCCAGAAAAGACAAAAACATAACATGCACCCCAATGTTCATAGCAGCACTATTTACAATAGCCAAGACAGGGAAGCAACCTAAAGGCCTATCAACAGATAAATGGATAAAGAAGATGTGGTATATATATATATACAATGGAATATTACTCAGCTGCAAAAAAAAGAATGAAATAATACCATTTGCAGCAACATGGATGGACCTAGAGATTGTCATACTAAGTGAAGTAAGTCAGACAGAGAAAGACAAATACCATATGCTATCACTTATATGTTGAATCTAAAAAAATTATACAAATGAGCTTACTTATAAAACAGAAACAGACTCACAGACATAGAAAACAAACTCATGGTTACCAGAAGGGAAAGGAGGCAGGGAGGGATAAATTAGGAGTTTTAGATTAACAGAAACAAACTACTATATATAAAATAGATAACCAACAAGGACCTACTGTATAGCACAGGGAACTATACTCAATATTTTGTAACAACCTATAATGGAAACGAATCTGAAAAAGAATATATATACATGAAACTGAATCACTGTGCTGTATACCTGAAACTAATAAAACATTGTAAATCAACTATACTTCCATTAAAAAAGCCCAGCTCTCACCTTGATATTGTGGAAATTGAGAAAGTACACACTTATACTTTCAAGCCCATGATTTAAAAATTTGTTTCTTTGTGATAAGCTGGATTTTGGTTTGATTTTTTTTTTTTTTTTGTGGTACGCAGGCCTTTCACTGTTGTGGCCTCTCCCGTTGTGGAGCACAGGCTCCGGACGCGCGGGCTCAGTGTCCATGGCTCACGGGCCCAGCCGCTCCGCAGCATGTGGGATCTTCCCGGACCGGGGCACGAACCCGCATCCCCTGCATCGGCAGGCGGACTCCCAACCACTGTGCCACCAGGGAAGCCCTGGTTTGATATTTTATCATACCAAAAGATTCTGATTCTTACTACGTAAGTGTTTTAGGAGGAGTGAGGATGGGTTTTTGAGTAGAAAGAGGCACACCTTGATCGGAGAATACCACTTCCGGGGGGACGAGGGCCTGCGCATGTTGTTGTTGAGATTTCGGGGTTCCGGGAATTCGTACTCCTGCTCTGGCATCTTGACTCTTGCATTCTTTGCCTTCTCCAACTTAGCACCTTCTTCTGTGGAGCCCTTTTCTCCCCAACGAACCTAAAATAAATAACATACAAAAAAACCAAAATGACAAAATAAAATATGATGGCTCTGGAGAACGAGGATCGCAAATAACTGTATGATGTGCTACCCAGTCCTCATTTCCTTTGGGTTTTGAGGGTCAGAGAAGAGCGGTGGTGTGGAAAAAGGGCAAAGGGGAGGGCTAAAGGAGCAGAGAAAGACAGCGAGGGGCATGGATATTTGGGGGAGGAACTGTCCAGGCTGTGGGGACAGTACGTGCAAAGGCATTGTGGGCCCAGGCAAGAACTTTGGATTTTATTCCAGTGAGAGAAGAAACCACTACGGGTGGGGTTGAGCCAATGCGTGAACCGCTCTGACTCACAGTGGGCAAGATACAGGAGTGCACAGGTCAGAGGCTGCACCCGCCATCTCTCCGTCTGATGCCTCACAGTTCACATCCTCATTAGACCTCAAGTGTGAGTTTTCACCCATTTGTTTTGGTTTTCCGCCCCTGAGTAGTCAGCACATAGATATGAGTACGTGAAGCTGTCCTCTTACCTCCATCCTTTTAATGCCTCCAACGCCTCGCCCACCATAATAAGAGGCATCTACCGTAGGCCACTTTTTCTTAGGCAGACCATCATCATCTTCTTCCTGCAGAGAGATTGTGACAGATGAAGGAAGCAAAGCACCATTGTTGTATGTATGTGTCCACTATCGCAAAGCAGATAGGGGCAGACTGCCTGGGTTAAATCCCAGGGCTACCGCTTCCCGGGGCCTTGGGAAATCACTTAACCTACCTAAGCTTATTTTTCTTACCTGTAAAGTGGGAATAAAGAGCAGCACTACATGGTTAGACTGTGGTGTATTCTTGGGACTTGTTCTCTTCTGCATCTCTACTCCTTTATAGGGTATCTCATCTAATCCCATCTACATGTTAATGACTTGTCAATTTACATCTTCATCCCTGACTCCTCTGAACTCCAGTTGACACGGACCTCTTCTCCTGGGGGACTAATCAACATCTCAACAATACCGCATCACAGACGTAGACAATGGACTTGAGGACATGGGGAGGGGGGAGGGGAAGCTGGGACAAAGTGAGAGAGTAGCACTGACATATACACACTACTAAATGTGAAACAGATGGCTAGTGGGAAGCAGCCGCAGAGCACAGGGAGATCAGCTCAGTGCTTTGTGACCACCTAGAGGGGTGGGATAAGGAGGGTGGGAGGGAGACACAAGAGGGAGGAGATATGGGGACATATGTATACGTATAGTTGATTCACTTTGTTATACAGCAGAAACTAACACACCATTGTAAAGCAATTATACTCCACTAAAGAGGTTAAAACAAAACAAAGCAATACTGAGTCAAAAAGAAGTCCTGATTTCCCCACCTCAGACCTGCTCCTCCCATAGTCTTCCCCTCTGCCTAGGAGTCACTCTTGAATTCTCTCTCCCCCACTGTCCCTCTCCCACCCCATCTCAATTTGCCAGCGAGCTCTGTTGACGCTACTTCTAAAAGATTCCAAATTTGTGACTTCTCCAACTGTACCTCCATCACCACCTCCACCACCTTGGCCTCAAGTCCGCATAAGCTTTCTCCTAGACACTGAGGTGGTCTCCTAACGGACCTTCCTGCTGCCCTCTTACCTACGATCCATGCTCCACAAAGCAGCAGAATAAATTCCAAACCCCGACTCTGCCCTGCGAGCTCTGGCCTTTGCTCACCTCTCCAGCCTTCTTCCTTACCACACTCCCCTCCTCTCTGGCCCTCAAATATTCTGCATGCATTCCTGTCTCGGGGACTGTGCGCATTCCCTCGTCCAGGAATGGCTTTTCCCCTGGTCTTTTCATGGTTGGATCCTTCTTATCACTCCACAGAGAGGCCTTCCCTGGACAACCTTCTCAAGTAGTCCCAGTCTCTTCGTCCCATCAATCTGTTTTATTTTTATTTTTAGCTCTTACCATGGCTTGCTATTTATTTATTGTCTGTCTCTGCACACTGGGATGTAAGTTCCAAGGAAACTTCTGGTTATTTGTCGTATTTACTGTTCTCTTCTCAGCTTTTAGTACAGCATCTAGTACATGGTAGATGCCCAAGAATTATCTGCTGAATTTACAAATAAACTAAATGAGATGATTCAGATAAAGCAGTGAACTCAGTGTCTGCAACTTAGCTCAGAGACAGGAAGTTAGCACTGATTATATTTTTCAAGATGAAGGAGCTTGTAAGTTTATGGATGGAAAAGGGAAGGATAATCAGCAAAACTGTGCCTCATCTTGGCACTGTGATTATTCCTGTTGTGGGGAGAAAGACTCACCATCTACGGTCCTGGATGGGCTATAAGGTGGTGGTGTAATTTCCTTCCTGGGTAGGGAAAGGAAGCTAAAAAAAGGGTCAGCAAAGCAGCAAGATGAACTCCGAACAAGCGGGCCTCCTACAGACTTGTGTTGGAGGCATTTGCGGAGGTAGTAGAGTCCCATGTGGGGCCGTCACTGTATGGAAAGGGGCATCCCATGCATGGGGCGGGGTATAAAGCACAGGTTGGCAGAAGAGAGATCAGAGCCAGAGGTGACAAAGCAAAACAGTAACACGTAACACATTAAGACTCCCAGGGTGACCTGCTGCGCTTGCAATAGGCAGGCTTCTTTTTAAAAATTAAAAAAAAAAACATGAATACATGTAAAGGACAGTGATCACCGCTGACCAGAGGACTTGCAACATTCTGGCAGGTGAGCAGAATGGGTCAGTCTCTCTCTGTGTCTCTCTCTCTCTTCAACGTATATGTCCTTCTTGGACGTGGGACTGTGTGCCTTGAAGGCAAAGTGGATTCTGTTGAGCCTTATATTTTAAATCTTGCACAGAGCCTGGTGTACAGTAGGTGCTCAATATTTGCAAGTATTGAATTCACAATAACCACAGCTGGATTTATGTACTCTTTACCGTGTATGTGCCGGTCACTCATCTGGGCGCTTGACATGTATCAATATTAAACCAGTTAGCTCATCTTTAATCTTTCAAACCTACATGTTGTCAGATAAATTTAATGGGTAAGACAAAGCTCTTAAGATGTATTTGGATCCCTTACGATAGAGATCTGATAATTAAGGGACCTGGGAAGAAAAGGCCCAACAGACAAGAAATTGTCTCAAAGGTTTTATCCCGTTTTCGTATTTCTAATAAAATTTGATTTCCAGAGATGAAAAATAAAATAAAATAAAATAAAATAAAATAAAATAAAATAAACCAGTTAGCTCACAAATAGCCACTGAGGTAGTTGGTGCTATTACACCCATTTTACAGAGAAGGAATAGAGAGATTAAGTGACTGAGTCACCCAGCTTGAATGTGGTGGAGCTGGATTTGAGCCCAGGCAGCCACACTCTCATTTGATTGTTTCTCAGTGTTGACAAAATTCAAGGTTTTGCCCTTTTTTGTTTTTCCTTTCCAACCATTTGATGCTTTCAAACAAATGCTAGTTTTCTACTTCTCAACCCTTGTAGCTGCTAATTTTGAAGACTTCTGACTATAAAACATGGCAAAATAATAAATAAAAACAAGCCAAAGCAAAAAAAAAAAAATAAATAAATAAAGACCCAAGCAAGAAAATACTATAGCTCACAGTACTTTACCTTATGATATAATTTCAGAAAGCTTCTGATGATGATGTCAACCAGGAAGTTTATATGGTTAAACTTTACCACCAGAGTGTGTCTGTGTGTCATACATGAAACATGGCTTCAAAAAGCCTGGGCATGTCTGGTCTAGTGCCTTGTTCAATGGACTTAACTGAAATTAAGTCACCCTAAACTGAACATAGCACCAAGAATGTATGAAGCTCCAAGAATAAAGCTGCTCTTATTCACTAGGGGGCTGAAAAGGTCTTATGAGTCTCCTAATTTCTTAAATGACAGGAGCACAAACATTACAGACCATCTAATTGAGCCTTTTCATTGCACAGAAGAGGATAGTCAGATCCAGAAAAATGAAGAGAAGTTCCGATCTGGCTTGCTGATTCCTTGTCTGGGATTCCCCCTATATTTGCACACGGAGCGCCCTCCCGCTCATCTCTTCCCGCCCCGAGGGCTCTATTTCTCCGCGGTGCCTGGGTACCCAGGCTGGGCCGGCCTTCTGCGCATGTGCAGGGCCCACATCCCACACGGGAAATGCCGAGACTGCAGACTGCTCCACGCGTTCCTGATACACCAAGGCTGCCTTTAATCCCCTGACCCGAGCTCGCCTGCCAAACTCAAACAACAACACCAAAAGACAACACAGAGGCCCGGGGTTTGACCAAAGGGAGAGTCAGAATTTCCCTGCAGTTACCATGGCTCTGTTTACACATTCTAGAGACGGGAGGGTTTTGCAATCTTCAGAAGAGAAGGGAAACTTTGATGTGTTTTTTTCATTTGGCCAAAAATTGATGGAGTAAAATCATAGTCCCCAGCAATTCCACTAACAGAATTGTCAGTACCCGAGGTGAATTTCTACATCTAATCAAGTATAAGGGCTTTGGGGGAAGTCCCCCTCAAACTGCCCTTTAAGGATGTCGCAGGGAGGGGAAAAACCACCAGTATGATAAATGGAGGACAGGCTGGAGGAGCTGAATTGCTTTGTGTTAGCAAAGCTGTAGGAATCAGGGGTTTGTGGGCGGTCAGCAGAAGACGAGCAGAAGAGTGGAACTGAGCTCCAGAAAACTGCCAGCCCCTGCCCTGCCCCCACTCCCCCCGAGACGGCCAGGAGAACCTTCCAGGAGTGGAATGAAGGGGCTTTTTAACAGTCTGTCGGAAGTTATTCATTGGCTGCACTGTGTTGTAACCCACTCATACTTTTAAACCCTCAGTAAAACTCCCTATGCAGATGGCTTTGTGCCAGTGGTGCCTTTGGGGGATGGAGGGATCTGGTTTGTCAGATGGTATCTATCTCCTTCTGAGAGGAGATAAGACAGAAGAAGCCAGAAATGGAGTCAGTGGTGCCTGGAGAAACCTCAGAGATTAGGGAGGGATGCTGGTTTCCCATCAGGGGAAGTTGTGTTTAAATTTTAAAGGATGTGGTGGCCCCAGATATCCAGTTGTCTGATGTTTGGGTAACACAAGTGGCACCACGTGATTCAGACAGTGAGGCCCATTCTGACCTGCTTGTCCTCAGGCAGACCTGCTCTAGGAGGAAAAAAGCTGTAAAATATGAAGTCTGATGCACACATTTGGTTAGCCCATAACTGGATTAGTCCTGTGCTGCCGTCACACACTGAAACTTTCCATCTTTCTAATCATGCCAGGCTTTTGTAGAGCCCCATGCTTCAACATTCACTGCTCCATATGCTCAGGACAAACTTCTCCCACTTCTTCTAACTGTCTTTTAAGATATTGCTCGAATGTAACCTATTCTGTGAAGAACTCCCTGATTCCCCAGAGAATTCAATGCTCCCTTCTTGTATTGGCCACGGTCCCTTGTATTGACCTTCACTCACTCAACAGACAGTTAACAATTAGTTAGTTATTAAGCAAACCAGCAAGGAGAAGGGGTGAGATCACTGATCCTGGGGTTGCCTCACTCCTCCTTATAGGCCATGATGTGAATAGCGCCCCCTGGAGCTGTGCATATGGTGGCCCTCTGAGACTCAGTCTACAAATTCTTTAACATTCCTGCTTCTCTGACATCCACTTGGCAGAAGAGACAGGCGGCTAGTTTGACCCAAATAGGCTCTCAATCTCCAATTCACTATGGGTACCAGTGCGAACTACCTATGGAAGGGAGAACGTAACTGAAACGGAATGGAGCCCAAGGAAACAGTTTTAAATCAGACTTTGAATTCATTAAAAAGGTCACTGAACTGTAACACGTCTTAAAGCCTTAGGATAAACCCTATGTAGCCCCAAACAAGGGCCCTGTATTTGTCCATGCCTTCCTTCACTCGCTCAAGCAACTGTAGTTGTGCCCCACTGCACAGTGTTGTATTTTGAGAAAAACAGAGAGAATGCAGCTGTCAACAAGATCATTTACATTTACAGAGGGGTAAGTTTTGTGAGGGTGACGACATGAAACAAAGGATTAAGGCTATAGAAACTCCCAGGCCCAAGAGGCTCTGGAGGGGAGGGCAGACCTCAAGTAGATCTGGCTGTACTGTCTCATCTGAAGTCTTTGGGGATAAGCCAGAGAGGTCACCTTCAATGTCAGTCAGCCTTGGAGATGAACTCCTAGGGGTGAATTGGTGAGTCAGGAAAATTCATCAACACTTCTGTTTGTAAATACCAAAAAATTCCAACTGATTTAACTATATGTGTTGGTACCATCATATCTGTTCACACACACACAGTGATGAACACAGTGACTGTCTTGTGTTCTTCAATAAAGAATTGTGTGTTTATTTTTTAAAGCAATGTTCCATTTTAAACTACTGAATATAGAAGACTGACTGCTGGGTCTGTTCCAGGACCTCTGATTGGAGCAGACATGTGTGTGTGTGTGCAAGTGTGCATGTATGTATCAGTGTGTGTCAGATGTCCACTGGAAAAAGGACACCTGGCAGAAGCTTGGTCCTTCACCTCTCCAGAGTAGGTAGTATGGCTGTCTGTGTAGACACAGCTGTGAGAGGTAACAGGCCTGATGCTATTAAGAAGTTCAATTTGTCTGCTCCTAGACAAGTTGTTTAATTTTTCTATAGCTCAGTTTTCCCATCTAAAAAATTATTGTCACAGAGAAATTGTTAGGTCAGTGAGCATGATAATAAGCCTAGAAATAAATTCATCATTCAAAGCTAGGTACTTATTGTTAATTGGATGCCCACCCAGTGTCATTTCCTTCAGTACACATCCCTCTCCCTCTCAAATGGTCAGAAAATCCATGGAAGGTGAGGACATTTAGAACTAAATCAGCAGATGAAGTACTGCAATATTGATTCTCCCATAAACTGCCAATTGTTTGGAATAACTAGAGACTCAGTGAGGAATCCTCACTCTGTTGCCAATTAGAGAAGACCCTTAACCCAGGAAATGCCCTTTTTGGTTGTGAAAATTGAGCTTCCTTGTTTTTGTGGAGAGCTTGAAATTTCAAGTAATTTTTCTTTGTCCTGTCTTTATATACAGAAACATTACTGTTGGTTGCACGAAATCTCAAAAAGTCATGCCTTTTTATATTATGCATTTTGATATTCCCTAATAAAGAGGATCACTGAGAGCTCAGTATAAGGTTGTGTCCATTGTCTAAGTTTATTCATTTTTTAGTAGATTTACCTCCCTTAGGATATGATGCTTACAGAGCTGATGAAAGTTTGGATGATTGATGCCTGTTCATATACAAGGCAGAGATTATTTAACCTCATTTGGCTAATTATTGAATGTTAGATACTGTATTAAGCTCTTTGGGGAATAAGTCAAAGATTAATTAGATATAGATCCTGACCTTCAAGTATAGCTAATGGTCTTGAACTTTGATGCAGAAGGAAAAGTTTAATAAATAAATACCCTGGGAATGTGGAGAAGGTAGAAATTAGCTCTGGTGGAAGGAATTACAGCATAGGAGCTGTGCTTGAAAGGCTGCTGGGATTTGAACACAGGGAGCTGCAGTGGAGAAGGTTGTCTAGATTCAGGCTATGATTTTTAGGGCCTTGTATAAAATACTTTTATGGGCTGAGTTATGTCATCGTTTCTGTGGGATTTCTTTATTTTTTATTTTTTTCTGCCAAAACACATTAGGAAGGAGATTAAGCCTGCTTAATTCACAGGGCCAAGGAACAATCAGGGCCAGCACGCATGCCCAGGTAATCAGCACAGCCTGCAGCCTGCCCCGGCCAGCCCGGAAACTCCTATAGGTCTAACAGAACCTGGTAGGTCTCAAGTGTCCTCAGGTTGTCATTCTGTTTCAGAAATCAGGTCTGCCTTCTTGAGGTGAAAGTATGACTTCCATAAGAATAGTGGGGCTTCCCTGGTGGCGCAGTGGTTGAGAGTCCTCCTGCCGATGCAGGGGACATGGGTTCGAGCCCCGGTCTGGGGAGATCCCACATGCCGCGGAGTGGCTGGGCCCGTGAGCCATGGCCGCTGAGCCTGCGCATCCGGAGCCTGTGCTCCGCAACGGGAGAGGCCACAGCAGTGAGAGGCCCGTGTACCACACACACACACACACACACACACACACACACACACACACAAAAGAATAGTGGATGAAACTGGAAAAATTCAACTACCTCTTTTCTCTTGCTTTTAGCTATTCTTTCTTGGTGGTTTACTAGCTTGGGCTTTTTTTTTTTTTTTTTCCCTCCAAAATTGTATCGTTGGCTATCAGACTTCATTCTACAAATACTTATTGAGTTTGTTTTGTGTGTGGAGTCCTAGGCTAGATGCTGGGGCCTGGAGTCAACCACACCCCACAGTCTTGGACCTAAGTCTCCAGCCACCATTTTGGCCATGGTGGCTGCCACATCACCTTCGAAAGGCAAATGCAGAGCTAGCAACAGAAAAGGGCAATAACTCCGCTAACTGAACATAGTGCGTGAAGGGAACATTCTTCACCTCAGGGCAAACAGAGCAACCTCAGCGAGAGCTTCTTGCCCTATTTTTCTCTGGGAGTATGAGACCCAGCTGCACACAACAGAACCACAGCCAAGCTGGAACCCGGGGAACTAGCCACGGTGCTTTCTCTTGAAGGATTAAGAAAAGGCTTTTGTGGATGTCAGGAGAGTTTTTTTTCCTCCCTCCTCTGTGCACAGAAATGTAATTTCCTCCTCTGATTTCTGGGCAGAAAGTTAGCATTCCAACAAGATGCGCTTTAATTGATTGCAGCTATTAAATCCCTTAGCTTACAAGCTTATAATTCAGGATATAAGAGCCACATGGAATTTTAAATGTAAGCCTTATTTATTTATTTTTTTTTCTGTATGTAGGAAACTTGACAAAGGCATTGGGAAGACGAATGGTGAGGGGGTGGTGCTCGCTTTGCAACAACAGACCTTAAGGATTAAGGACAATGAACTTGAAACCTCACCAATATATCTTCTGATCCCACTAAGTTTGCAGACCTGTACTCTGGCTTCTAAATTGGTTAGTGTTGCATTGAGGGAGGCCAGCTAACCCAGGAGTAATTGGAGGATCAGGAAAAGCACTGGGCAGGCACTGCTGCCCAGGGATGCTCCTTCTCACCATTAGCCTTTAACGCCTCCAGGCCACACATGCACCAGACCTGCTTATTGGACAATTTACGGTGGAATTTAAGTCATTTTTCTTCCTTTAAATGATGAAGGTCTAATATCCTATGCAAGGCTGGAATACTAGCATATCCCCCTCCACTGTATTTTCTTTACTGCCTGGCAAACTTCAGCACCATCTGTTTCTAGAACCACTGATTGTTTGGACGATGTGGCAAATTCACTCTGATCTACACATATAAAGCATAAATCTCTGCAGGGAGAAGAGATCCATCAAGTGTCTGTTTTACAGGAAAAATCAGTACCTTGGGGCTCCAAATAATTGTACGTATAAAACTATTTATGTTTGCATTTCAAATTTTTCTTGCAAGGAGAAAACCTTCCAAAACCCATTCTGCCTTTGGCTGCCAGTTCAGTTCAGTTCCTGTTCATTCTTGGTTAGGAAAGAGCCAAAGACCTACCTCCCTCTTTGCTGCTTTGTACTCAGTGGGAATCTGGGCTTGACTTAGCTCTGCTTTGCAGAGGCCTGAGTCTCGGGCTGCCCAGTCAGCTCTCTGCCCCACTCCACCATCCTGTCCACCTGGTCACTCACCTCACTTTCCTCAGCAGGGGGTGGAGGGAGCTCCTTGATAATCTGAAAAGAAAAAAAAAAAGAACAAGTCAGTAGAAATCTCCAGCCACCTGCTTTCCAAGAGCCCTGCTCTCAAGAGGTGCCTGGTGGTGTGGCCATAATTACCATAGTAACGGGCCCAAGCAAGGCAGGTGTCTTTCTGGGCAGAATAGCTCAGTTAGTTAGAGCATGACCCAGGCAGAGAGTTCCACACTCAATTGTGTCTGCTGTAGTTTTGTATAGAGAAAAAAACGTTCCATGGGTAAAAGTTTCATCTTTTACCCCAGGGAACTATCCTGCAAATTTATTCACTCATTTATTCATCTAGTCATTCCTGCATCAAATCATTCACCCACCCGCCCAAACAGCTGTACATTTAACAAAGAATGGTCCAGAACGGAAGTTAAGATAGTGCTACAGAGATAAGTCAGGTATGCACCACACTCAAACTGTTGACAATCCCATTAACTGTCACTGGCCCCAGGTGGTACCCATGGAGGGAGGATGTGACGGTCAGGCTGACGGATTCCCAAAAAAGGGCAGCAAAGAAGGGGTAACTGGGGATTCCTTTCAGGGCCCTGAAATCTAAGAGGCACAAAGATTTCCATAATAATATTCTAAGACTGGACTCTGCAAATACCCCATCATCAGGGTTAAAGAGAGACAGGTGGTCACTCTGGGAAGGCAAGCAATTGTGAGCCCCTTCTAACCAATGAGAGGATGGGTGACAGATGGAGAAGGATGGGAAGGAGAAAAGAAGGGTGGCAGTAAGTAGCCTGTCCTCACTTTTGTCTCCAACTTGCACACTCCGTTCATGAAAGGAAAGCTCTTGTACCCTTGCAGTTAATTTGATTTAGAGTCTTTTACGAGGCAATTTGTCCATTATCCACTCTGACTGCACCATGTCTCCCTCCTCTCATACCCCAAGCTTATTATCAGAATGTTGGGTCCCCTACCTGCAGTCTTTTTCCTTAGAGAATTCTGGTAAATACAAAAGTCATTAAATATCTTTTGATGTCTTAGCGTCAGGGTTGGCCTGGACCACGTTATGGATGCATGCTCGGGCACTGTCCATGGGACCAGTTCCTTAATGTAGTTGGAGAGCTCTCCCGGCTGCAGGGCAGGCTGCCTACTAGGCAGCTCTTCCTCACTTCTGCCCCCAGTAAGTACATATCCCTTTGATTTAATGATTATTCAGGGACCTCATTTGGGCTCTGACCCCCACTTCTGTCACTCATGCTATCACTATCTGTAATGTCATCTCCGTATGTTGAGACAGGATACTGACTTGAGGCTCTACTAACATCAGCCGGGGGACTGAGCCTCCAGTCACCTAAGAGGATAGTACTCAATTAATTAAGAGACAGAAGCTATCATTTCAATTTATTTATTTATTTTATTTTTTGGCTGCACCGTGCATTATGTGGGGTCTCAGATCCCCCGGCCAGGGATCGAACTCGCACCACCCTGCACCGGAAGTGCAGAGTCTTAACCCCTGGACCGCCAGGGAAGCCCCGAGGCTATCATTTCAAACTCTCATTTCATCTGCCTCCACTTCCTGGCCATCGTGGGAAACCTGCTGAAGGTCTTTGGAAAGCATGAAGCCATGATTTTGCTCACCCACTCAACACTGGCTCCAAATTCTTTAAAAATAATCTCTGAGGAGGGTCATTACTGCCCAGTGCTGATTTCCCATCATCCCAGAGGCAGTGAAGATTTTCAGACAGGAAATGCCTGGAGACTGGAGGGAGGGGTGAGGAGCTGGGGACAGCAATCTGGAATGCATCTCTTCTCTCAGGGCGGGATTAAGGAAGGGAGCGAGAGGAGAGCAGGATACTTAGGAACACAGACAGATGTTGACAAGAGTGCTGTGGGCAGTGTATTTGCTAAGTACCCGGGGTGTACAGAGGCTTGGTGCAGAGCAGCTGGGGTTTTCACAGTGCAACCAGTTTGCCCCCTTGCTGCGTGGAAGCACTGTGTAGTTGTCAAACGTGAACCCCAGACCTCCCTTTTTTTGACTGTGACGATCCGACAAGTCCCTGAACCTCCTTGAGCTCCACTGCCTTCATCTGTTAAATGGGAGCAATAATACTAACCTTGCAGGCACTGAGTCACGATGAGCAATAATGTTTGCAAAACATCTGGAACAGAGGGGGTGCTCAATAGATGGTGCATACTATTATTATTTCCCTTTCCCTTTCTTGTAGTCACTGCCTTTTGCTTTTATTAAATCTTTAACAAAGGTTTCACTTAACTTCCCCTCCCTCCACATATACCAAATGAAAATTTAGTATATACTATGTATGGTGGTTTCCAGATGGTGCAGCCTAGAAGCCAGAGCTTCATAAAAAGGACGAGACAGGAGGCTGGCGCTCAGACGGTGGCCAGAGGGCCTGACAGTGGCCAGGGTCTTCAGGGGGGTCAGCAGGAGTCTGCTTCACCACATACGTGTAAGCACATGACATCAGCCAGGAAGTGCTGACATCAGCCAAGCAGCCCACCACTCAGACCAACCCGTCTGTGGGTTGATGGCCAACGTGTTTTATTGGGTATTTATCAAATTCTACATCCAACAATGTCCCAAGGGGAACCCAAAAGACAAAGTGAAACACATGATTTATTAAGTATTAATCAAAGGCGGACTAATTCATAATCTAGATGCCAGGCTGACATACTTGTAAACTGGGCACCTGAGCTTCTGGAAAAATGCCACCATGTTCAGGTAGATGAAATTTAGGCACTTCCAATCTGGCCTTATCGGATGGGTGTCTGGCTCTATTCAGCGGGAATGAGGAAGAAGTCTTCCTATTGCTTCCAGTCCCTGCCCCCTCCTTCCCAGTCTTCTCCTGGGGGCAGGGGCAGCTTGCCCAGGGAATGGCAGGAGAGCGTCTCAAAGTGCAATCTGGGCAGGCTGGATGGGCTGTATGTGAGTGAGCCAAACTCTCATGCCAAGACCAGTGCCTGGGCCACCCAACGGAGTGCTCTGAGCACAGGGACAGTCAGCCTTCCCCACTCCCCTGCCTCACCCCCGCCCCGCCAGGGCCTGAGCCCAGGTGGCCTGGAGGAGCAATTGGGCAACAGCTTGCATTGGTCTTGAGCCTACAGCACCACTGCAGGCTCACAGGAGAAAATGCAAATTGCCTCAGCCCCCAAAAGGCCTGCATGACGTGCAGGCGTGGCCCCCCACCTCTCCGCTTCACCCCTCTCCTCCTCTCTCCCCCTCACTTTCTGCACTTCAGCCTCCTGTCACCTTCCTGTCCCTTCCACACACCCTGCTGCTTCACACCTGTAGCGTCTTCTGCCTAATTGCTTGCTATCCTCCCTGCTTTGTCTGCACACCTGCATGTACCCCAGTTAACACCTATTCATAGGCTACATCACCTCCCCTGGGAAGTCGCCCAGGACTTCACAGAACAAGCAAGGTCCCCTTTATGGGGTCTCACATAACCCAGTGTTTTCTGTAGCATTTTTAAATGTAATTAAAGGTTAATTGCATAATTCTTGGCTTCCAACTAGTATGATTAGACGGTCTTTATTGCCAACAAGAATGCAAGCTAGAAGCAACTGAACACTACAAAGCTGAGGCTTGATTTGAGCTACTTCCCTTCTTAGAAGGTTCTGGGAGCTTCCTCTTGGTTGTGGGTGGACTTGTCAGCTCCTTCCTCATGAGGAGGAACAAACAGAAGATGCATAAGGTTGAAGAGACCCTTAATAAAATGTTTAAGAGGAAAATCCCTCAAAAAACATATTTGTAAGCATAACATGGCAGAACTGAATGGCAGTACCGGGGATAACTCTGGGGACATTTTTTCATATTTCTCCTCCAGAGGCCAACATCACATCTCTACTTACTATCATTTTCAGGTTGGATATTTGGGATGAGTAGAAAGTGACCAGATGCCTTCTTGGGATAGTTGCCCTAGAGTCCCTTTTTTTTTTTTTTTTTTTTTTTGCGATACGCGGGCTTCTCACTGTTGTGGCCTCTCCCGTTGCGGAGCACAGGCTCCGGACGCCCAGGCTCAGCGGCCATGGCTCACGGGCCCAGCCGCTCCGCGGCATGTGGGATCTTCCCAGACCGGGGCACGAACCTGTGTCGCCTGCATCGGCAGGCGGACTCTCAACCACTGCGCCACCAGGGAAGCCCCCTAGAGTCCCTTTTGCATTAATGGTTGGACTGGTGAAGTAAAAATGAGATGGGATAGAGAACTTCTGAATTCTATTAGTGTTTCTTTGCTACCTGAGAATTTCTTGAAACTCTGTTGTGAATTGGGAGATGCGCCTCTTCTCCCTTATCAGTGACTTTAACTCTGATTTAGTCCATATTTGTTTAGGTAGATGTAGAGGTGGCCAGATTTGACAAAATCTGTTGTACGGGTAAAGGAAAGAAAGCTTGAAAAGACCAGGTGGAATCTTATTAAATTGAAATCTTACTGGCAACTTCTCATTGAGTCGAAACAAATTCAAGTTTTTAGGTACACCTCTTAGTTTGGCTGTTGGAAATGAAATGTTAGAAAAGGTGGAGATATAGTTAGCATGGGATGATTACAGTAGAAAGATCACATATGCCCAGGTCCTTTTTGACATCTGGGAAATTTACTGTGTTTTATGAGTCAAGTTCAACTGTTTAGGTCTCTGTAAAGCTCTCTCTTAAAATTTATTTTATAAAATGTTAAGGTGAAATAAAGCACCTGGTGAGTTTATTTTGCTTGCTTTTTTTCCCTCTAGAAGTGTTCAAGATTTGCTCCTAATTTACGTTGAATCCTTGCACTTTGTTGCCCTTGCATCTCTACTGCTATAGTCCTGTGTAATGGAATGCAGAATGCAATCTGCCTGGTTTTTGACACTGGCCCCTCTTCCTCCTCTTGGGGTAGCCACACTGGCTCATTCCATTTAATAGAGTGAGTCTGGTCAGTGTGGTGCACAAGGAGCAGGGGGATGCCAGGCTTGGCTATTCCCCCATGGGCCCCTGCTATGGCTCCACCAACACAACATTCCGTTTCTCCTGTTTATCTTTCCTGTCTCTTCACTCTGACAGCGGTTGGCTGTAGGCTAAGCTGTACAAGCTCATATTAGACAGATGCTCATCTTATGGCATGAGAAGAGAGCTTCTTTTTGGGTCCCCTTTCTTCTTAGATTGTCTTCAGTGTCTCAGTGTCCTTTTTGCTAGAGCTGGATGAGAAGCATCTCCTGCAACCTCCTTTATACCGAAGGTGTGGTTCTCTTATTGCACAGGAGACACTTCCATGACACATAGCCAATTCTGTTGTCCAGACAAAGTCCATGAGAATGGCTTAAGATGACTACTCTATTAACAAAATTAAGCATTTGTCCTCTAGTTTGAATTAGGTGAATAGCTCTAAACATTATTGAGTACCAGAGTAGCCTGCAAGGCTTCTTAAAACACAGACTTCTGGGCTGCATTCCTGAGTTTATTATCAGTAGGTCTGGAGTGGGATCTTTGCATTTCTAACAAGTTCCCAAATGATGCTTATACTGCTGGTCCATGGACCACACTTTGAGAACTATGAATTAGCCTGTTTTTAACAATGCTACACCTCAATTAGATATATGGGGGTATGTTTTGCTTCAAGTCAGACATTCCTATGACTGTTCTGTTGAGAGTTGCCTATGGCTGATTAGAAACACCAGGTTTGAAAATGTTTCAGTCTAAAAGTTATAGTGTCTCTGCTCTATTGTCAGGGACTATGGGGTCTTCATTTCTTATGTGTCCCACCTAGGGGAAGACAGAGTACTATCTCTGGAGGAAACTCTCTTGCTTCCTCTGATGAGCATTTGTGCTCATCTGTGTGCAGAGCTGGCATGGCCTGCATTCTTGGATCCAGCCCTGAAGCAATCCCAGCCAGATGATTGCCTGGGAGTTAGGGACACGGTTCTTATCTTTCACTGCACCATTGGCAATGAACTGACTGCATTGTATTTGCATCTCTTTCTTCTGCAAGAAGAACTGGACTCTAAGCTTCTAGAAGACATGGGCATACTTGGTTCAGTTTTTATCTCCTGACACATAGTCAGTGCTTGTTGCTTAGTCACTATTTCTGGAATGAATGAGTATGCATTATAAAGGAAAAGGTAAAGAAAGCATTTCTGATTATTCTAAACGTCTTTGCCTGTCAGATAAGCACTTTAGTGATACAAGATGCAAATCTGGTTTCTCAACTCTCCACATAAATGTTTCTTTAGTAATTAATATGCTAACAGTTCCAACTGCCATGAGTGGATTGTGGCACATGTATGCATCATGAGGATCTCATTAGAGTTATGGGTTGGACTCATGGTTAATTATGGTACTTTATTGACACCATCTATATCCCATTCTATCCCCTAACTCCAGCCTCCAAGTATATTCCATTGCCTTGTGGTTCACGAATCAGCTTTGTGTCCCAAATTAAATTTCCAAGAAGGCTTCCTGAAAATTTGAAAACAACATGTACAGTTTCTTTTGTTACAATACAGGTATGTAATATGTGAATTTATTCATATGTGGTAAAGAAACTGAGCAATAAAATCAATAAACTGTGAAATCGTATTAGCTCAAAGTATGATTTCTCATGAAGTAAAGGAGAAGGCAATATACAGGCAGACTTTGCTTTATTGTGCATTGAAGATATTTTGTTTTTTACAGATTGAAGCTTTGTGGCAACACTGTGTTGAGCAAGTCTTTTGGTGCCATTTTTCCAACAGCATTTGCTCACTTCATGTCTCTGTGTCACATTTAGGTAATTCTCTCAATATTTCAAAAATTTTCATTATTATTATGTTTGCTATGGTGATCTTTGATGTTACTATTATAAAAAGATCATGAGTAAATAAATAAGGAAATGAAGCTTTAAATGACACAATAGACCAGATAGATTAAATTGATATTTATAGGACATTCCAACCAAAAACAGCAGATTACATTTTCTTCTCAAGTGCGTACAGTACATTTTCCAGGATAGATCACATCTTGGGTCACAAATCAAGCCTCAGTAAATTTAAGAAAATTGAAATCATATCAAGCATCTTTTCTGACCACAACGCTATGAGATTAGAAATGACTAACAGGGAAAAAAACGTAAAAAACACAAACACATGGAGGCTAAACAATATGTTACTAAATAACCAAGAGATAACTGAAGAAATCAAAGAGGAAATCAAAAAATACCTAGAGACAAATGACAATGAAAACACGATGATCCAAAACCTATGGGAGGCAGCAAAAGCAGTTCTAAGAGGGAAATTCATAGCTATACAAGCCTACCTCAAGAAACAAGAAAAACCTCAAATAAACAATCTAACATTACACCTAAAGGAACTACAGAAAGAAGAACAAACAAAACCCAAAGTTAGCAGAAGGAAAGAAATCATAAAGATCGGAGCAGAAATAAATGAAATAGGGCTTCCTTGGTGGTGCAGTGATTGAGAGTCCGCTTGCTGATGCAGGGGACATGGGTTCGTGCCCCGGTCCAGGAAGATCCCACATGCCACAGAGTGGCTGGGTCCGTGAGCCATGGCCACTGAGCCTGCACGTCTGGAGCCTGTGCTCCACAACGGGAGAGGCCAGAGCAGTGAGAGACCAGCGAACCACAAAAAAATAAAAAATAAAAATAAATAAATAAATAAATGAAACAGAAGCAAAGAAAACAATAGCAAAGATCAATAAAACTAAAAGATGGTTCTTTGAGAAGATAAACAAAATTGATAAACCATTAGCCAGACTCATCAAGAAAAAGAGGGAGAGGACTCAAATCAATAAAATTAGAAATGAAAAAGGAGAAGTTACAACAGATACCGCAGAAATACAAAGCATCCTAAGAGACTACTACAAGCAACTCTATGCCAATAAAATGGACAACCTGGAAGAAATGGACAAATTCTTAGAAAGGTATAACCTTCCAAGACTGAACCAGGAAGAAACAGAAAATATGAACACAACAATCACAAGTAATGAAATTGAAACTGTGATTAAAAATCTTCCAACAAACAAAAGTCCAGGACTGGATGGCTTCACAGGTGAATTCTATCAAACATTTAGAGAAGAGCTAACATCCATCCTTCTCAAACTCTTCCAAAAAACTGCAGAGGAAGGAACACTCCCAAACCTATTCTGTGAGGCCACCTTCACCCTGCTACCAAAACCAGACAAAGATACGACAAAAAAAGAAAATTACAGACCAATATCACTGATCAATATAGATGCAAAAATCCTCAACAAAATACTAGCAAACAGGATCCAACAACACATTCAAAGGATCATACACCATGATCAAGTGGGATTTATCCCAGAGATGCAAGGATTCTTCAATATACGCAAATCAATCCATGTGATACACCATATTAACAAATTGAAGAACAAAAACCATATGATCATCTCAATAGATGCAGAAAAAGCTTTTGACAAAATTCAACACCCATTTATGATAAAAGCTCTCCAGAAAGTGGGCATAGAGGGAACCTACCTCAACATAATAAAGGCCATATACGACAAACCCACAGCAAACATCATTCTTAATGGTGAAAAACTGAAAGCATTTCCTCTAAGATCAGGAACAAGACAAGGATGTCCACTCTCACCATTATGATTCAACATAGTTTTGGAAGTCCTAGCCACAGCAATCAGATAAGAAAAAGAAATAAAAGGAATACAAATTGGAAAAGAAGTAAAACTGTCACTGTTTGCAGATGACATGATACTATACATAGAGAATACTAAAGATGCCACCAGAAAACTGCTAGAGCTAATCAATGAATTTGGTAAAGTTGCAGGATACAAAATTAATGCACAGAAATCTCTTGCATTCCTATACACTGATGAAAAATCTGAAAGAGAAGTTAAGGAAACGCTCGCATTTACCATTGCAACAAAAAGAATAAAATACCTAGGAATAAACCTACCTAGGAAGACAAAAGACCTGTATGCAGAAAACTATAAGACACTGTTGAAAGAAATTAAAGATGATACAAACAGATGGAGAGATATACCATGTTCTTGGATTGGAAGAATCAATATTGTGAAAATGACTGTACTACCCAAAGCAATCTACAGATTCAGTGCAATCCCTATCAAATTACCAATGGCATGTTTTACAGAACTAGAACAAAAAATCTTAAAATTTGTGTGGAGACACAAAAGACCCTGAATAGCCAAAGCAGTATTGAGGGAAAGAAACAGAGCTAGAGGAATCAGCCTCCCTGACTTCAGACTATACTACAAAGCTACAGTAATCAAGATAATATGATATGGCACAAAAACAGAAACATAGACCAATGGAACAAGATAGAAAGCCCAGAGGTAAACCCACACACCTATGGTCAACTAGTCTATGACAAAGGAGGTAAGGATATACAATGGAGAAAAGACAGTCTCTTCAATAAGTGGTGCTGGGAGCACTGGACAGCTACATGTAAAAGAATGAAATTAGAACACTCCCTAACACCATACACAAAAATAAACTCAAAATGGATTAGAGACCTAAATGTAAGACCAGACACGGTAAAACTCTTAGAGGAAAACATAGGAAGAACACTCTTTCACATAAATCACAGCAAGATGTTTTTTGATCCACCTCCTAGAGTAATGGAAATAAAAACAAAAATAAACAAATGGAACCAAATGAAACTTCAAAGCTTTTGCACAGCAAAGGAAACCATAAACAAGACGAAAAGACAACCCTCAGAATGGAAGAAAATATTTGCAAACGAATCAATGGACAAAGGATTAATCTCCAAAATATATAAACAGCTCATGCAGCTCAATATTAAAGAAACAAACAACCCAGTCCAAAAATGGGCAGAAGACCTAAATAGACATTTCTCCAAAGAAGACATACAGGTGGCCAAGAAGCACATGAAAAGCTGCTCAACATCGGTAATGATTAGAGAAATGCAAATCAAAAGTACAATGAGGTATCACCTCACACCAGTTAGAATGGGCATCATCAGAAAATCTACAAACAACAAATGCTGGATAGGGTGTGGAGAAAAGGGAACCCTCTTGCACTGTTGGTGGGAATGTACATTGATACAGCCACTATGGAGAACAGTACGGAGGTTCCTTAAAAAACTAAAAATAGAATTACCATGTGATGCTAGCAATCCCACTACTGGGCATATACCCAGAGAAAACCATAATTCATGCACCCCAGTGTTCATTGCAGCACTATTTACAATAGCCAGGTCATGGAAGCAACCTAAATGCCTATTGACAGACAAACGGATAAATAAGAGTGGTACATATATACAATGGAATATTACTCAGCCATAAAAAGGAATGAAATTGGGTCATTTGTTGAGACGTGGATGGATCTAGAGACTGTCATACAGAGTGAAGTATGTTAGAAAGAGAAAAACAAATAGCATATATTAATGCATAGATGTGGAACCGAGAAAAATGGTACAGATGAACCCATTTGCAGGGCAAAAATTGAGACACAGATGTAGAGAACAAACGTATGGACACCAAGGGGGGAAAGCGGCGGGTGGGTGGTGGTTGTAGTGTGATGAATTGGGCGATTGGGATTGACATGTATACACTGATGTGTATAAAATTGATGACCAATAAGAACCTGCTGTATAAAAAAATAAATAAAATTCAAAAATTCAAAAAAGAGATTATGACTCACTGAAGGTACAGATGATTGGCATATTTTAGCAATAAAGTTGTTTTTTTTTTTTTTTTTGCGGTACGCAGGCCTCTCACTGTTGTGGCCTCTCCCGTTGCAGAGCACAGGCTCCAGACGTGCAGCCTCAGCGGCCATGGCTCTCGGGCCAAGCCGCTCCGTGGCACAAACCCACGTCCCCAGCATCATCAGGCGGACTCTAACCACTGCGCCACCAGGGAAGCCCATAAAGTACTTTTAAAATTAAGGTATGTAAATTTTTTTAAGGCATAATGTTATTGCATACTCAATAGACTACGTAACCTTAATATGCACTGGGAAAACGAAAAAATTCATGTGACTTGCTTTACTGTGGTGGTCTGGAATGGAGCCTGCAATATCTCTGAAGTAGGCTTGTATATGTTTTAGATTCTTTTGGTTGTGGTAAAGTTCACATAACATAACATTAACCATTTAAAAGTGTGAGCTGGCTGATTATATTGGGTGCCACCAAGTACTATCAGGTGAATGTGAAGATGCTGCTCAGCTGTCAGTAGTGACCTGGAAGAAACACACAAAACTCACACACACCTCATCTGCTTTCTTAGGTCTGTTTACCCTTGTGCAGTGCAATTAAATCAATATATCTCACTTGTGAGCATGTGTACCTTTCTTCATGAAAGCATTTAAAGCGTCCTCAACACGAGTGTATGTCCTGGTTATAAGAATCCAAAGATTCAGGGAAGGAGGAAAGCCTTAAGCTTGTGTATGAGATGCTCATGAAGAGATGAGATTCACGGGACACCCTGAGAGCAAAGGGAGTAAAGGAACCCACGTTGAGCTTCATTGGAGACCACACTGAGGAACCCAAAGAAAGGAGAATGGAAGGCATGGGGCCCTTCATTTGCTTTAAAGGGGATTAGAAGCATGTGTCATGGATTGAAGAAAAGGCTATAATGCTGAGAACAGCAGAATAAAACTTTTGTGGCATTTGGTCTTATTTGGAACCACACAAATAGCTTTTTTGTTGTTGTTATGAAAAGAGGACCCTGGCAAGACAACAAAGGCTGGATTTCTATTTTAAGCCAGCACAGGAGTAAGAAGACAATGAGTCACAGTCATCCACCTCTGTTGTTGTGACACTTCATTCTAAGAATGCCCTTCCTTCTGTCCTGTTAACTCAAAGGCATGGGGCTACATCATACTCAAACTCATCACAAAACTTCATGTGTTTATTTTTTAAAAATTGAGACATAGCGCTATTTATACTGTAGCATTACTTCAAGAATTGAAGATGCTTTAAATGGTGGAAATTTTCTGTTTCTTATTAATTTTTAAAAGTGTATTATTTTATAACATTGCACAGTTTTGAATGTTCTGTTCTGAACCTATTTCCCCCCCAGTCCTGTTATTTTCATAGGGCTAAAATTCCATATGAAGTGATATTTTTAGGAATACCCTTCATGTTATGGGAAAAATATAATGGTATTTAGAGAACTTTTGATGTATCTGCTACTCAATCATTGTTAACTTTGTAGAGAGCAAAGGAAAGACCAATGACAGGGCCTGACTTCCTCAACTGATTTCTGGTCTTCTGTGCTTTCCATGCATAGTAAAACCCCAAGGAGTCTGAGTAATAATGTGCCTTGGGTTTTTAGTAATTTTCGATTGTGAACTCATGTGAAGTTTGCATTTACCTATGGGAATCTTATGAAGGCTGAGCTAAGGGATCAACCTGCCAGAGAGTTTCCTTTTGCAGATTCCTAAACACTTCCACACTGTGATCCCTTTCTCTTAGTTTGTAATTTACAGAACCCCAAGTAATAAACATTTGAACTCTAAAACCGAGAGGTTGTGGTTCTGAAATCTTAGGGACACACACACACACACACACACACACACACACACACACACACACCTCATAACCCATCCTTTTACTCAAGGTCTCAGCTGTAAGCAGAAGACTCAGTTCTGACTCCCAAACTTTTATGGACCTATGTAAGGCTCTGGAACCAAATGTCTAGGTTATTGAGATTGGAAAATCACCACTGCTTTAGGATCAGCTAACTGTCTGATTTCCAGAATCTTTTTTATTTTGTCCCTGGAAATGTCTATTTTCTTGTGAGCCTGGATATGCATTTAAAACAACTTTATTACATTTGTTTTCCAGGAAATTTTTTGTTTTTATTTTGCTAGGAAGTCCAGTGTTTCACCAGCCAGGAGTAATTGATTTTTCACAAATGATTACCTCTTGCATGCTCAGAGGGGTAACTCAAATAAATGTTGTATTTAGATGCTTAAATGTTGTATTTGGAACCTTTGATTTAAAACATCGCATATCCTTGGACTTCTGGGCTGATATCTTAATTCCAACTCCCTTGCTACCTCCCTGGCCTCATAGGTTCTGTGTGAGGAGAAGCCATCAGAAGAAAGCTGTGTATAGAAGAAATGCCAATGAGATCTGAAAAGCCACCTAACAAAACGCTTTAATCTCATGGATGGAAGGGGATGCTTGCTCTCATGCTTTTACAATTTAGGCTTCCATTCTCATTCCCCAAGCTTATAATAAATACTCTTTTAATTAAAATCAAGACACCAAGAGAAACTAGGCAATGCAATGTGGAAAATGTCCAGGAAACATGAAATACTAGCTGATGACAGATAAATGAATCTTACTATACAAACAGTATAAATGTAATAGAAACCTCACAGTTGATTAGAGCTGGCCAAGTACTGCTTGAATCCAGTAATTTTACACTGTAAAAGTTTAGTAAAGTCTAGTGCCAAGGGTGTTGATCTAGAATGTAGTACAAGAAATTTTCAAAGAAATGAGCTCAACTTTTTTGTTTTTTACATTTGGAACTCAAATTCCAAATAATTTTTGGCCTCTCATCTTATCTCCCTTAAGACTGGAGTTATTTAAAAGGCCAAATTCATACATAACTCAAGAGAGAGTAGTGGCAAGAATTTTAACATTAGCTGATAAGGCCTAAAGGATGTACATGGTAATTTCAAAGAGCAGCTATGCATATTCTTCACTAGATGATGCACCAGTCACTGCGAAACACTGAGACGGTTAAAAAAAAATTCATGAATTCAGATTCCCTGAGGCTTAGAGGAGCATCTGGTCTGCCTGGGTTATGGGCAAGGTGATTCCAGCACTGGCAGTGCCTGTGGGATCTGAGCAGGACACACAAGGAACAAGGGTGTGGGATGATGTTCACAGTGTGTTTGAGCTTGTTGGCATTGACATAGCCTTCGAGGAGGGCGGTAAAGAGGCCACACCTAGGGACCCAGGAATCTGACTTTCAACCAATTCAGCATTCTCTGGGCTTATGTTTCCCAAATGGTCTTTGGCAGAATGTTAGTGTCCTTCCAGACATCAGGATGTCAATAGGTGTTTGGGAAGGGCTAGTGCCCTTCTAGATGTCAGTATGTTAATGGGTAGGGGTCAAGGGAGGGTTCCAGGGTCAAAAGAAGTTTAGGTGGACAACGTCTGGAAATGCTGCCCCTGATACTTGCATCATATTTTGATGCGTAACCAGGCTTGAGGACCACAGGCCAGGAAATGTTGAAGGAGAGGAGTAGATTCACTTATAGGAGGTAAGAATATAAGGAAGCTACCTTAGCTCCAACATGGTTCCAATTTTCTAATTTTTCACGTGAGGAAATAAAGGTTAAAAGATATGCCTTTGATGGAGGCAGATCTCATATTGATGGAGGCAGATCTCATATTGGAACCCCATTGTCTTTAATGGCAGCTCGCCTCTTTCCAGCTCACCTAGGGGCATGAGGATGGTGGTGGGTGGGTTTCCAGGCAAGTCGCAGGGCCAGCCCAGCAGGAATGAGGGAAGCCACGAGGGCAAGGTGGAGATGAGAACAGACTGGCATGTGGTTCAGAGCTCTGAGGTGAGGGCAGGCCATGGCAGGGCTCTGCATGCTAGTGGGAAGCGACCTTGTCAGCTGCAGAGAGAGGTGTGTCCAGATGGGAATGGGTGGAGGATGGAAAGGGATCCAGAAAGCACGATGAGTCTAGGCCCATGATGCCTGGCTAAGGAGCTGCTTGTACTTGTCAGGTTTCTACTAAATATGCTTCAGTGAATCCCTTTGGTGATGATGTTAGGTTTGGTTGTCTGGCCCTGAAAATTAAATGTTATGCTTAAAGGTGTGGAGGGCATTATTTGAAGAATTTATTTTTATTTCAATTTAAGGCATGTCAAGTTCCTGATTAGTTTTTGTCCCTTGCAATTTGTCATTCATTGAACTACCCTGGAAATTCAATAAAGTGAATTAAACATGATCCTTTACATAATTCTTTAAAAACTGTTCATAAGATACCTACGAGGCCTTTAAAAACAAACCAAAACAAAAGGGAACTGCATTTTGTTTCTCTAGGGAGAAATTCTCAAAGCATGCACATGATCCTCTCCCAACAAACTGAATAAAAATATTTGCCATTATTTGAACAGAAATATAATGATTTGATTTCACCTTAATAGTGTAGTTTAATTAGCTGGGCTGCAGAAGAATTTCAACTCTACAGCAGGATCCCTTTTTATTTTCTCTCTAGTTGTGGTAAAAAACATATAACCTAATCTTAACCATTTTTAAGTGTACAGTTCAGTAATGTTAAGTATATTCACCTTGTTATGCAACGAATCTCCAGAAACTTTTTCACCTGGCAAAATATGGCAAGATCTTTTGACTCAGGGTTCCTGTTATACAATTAACCTCCTAATAAAATGGGCAGATTTCTAGGATTTTATTTAAGAAGCTGATAAAAGTGTCTTTTGTTATGTAATATTTGATACATATAAAACAATGTGTGTAACATACATGTAATTTATGAAACCTGATAATAATAATACAAACACCCATGAAACTACCATGCCCTACAGTTCCACCGGTTTGTGGGTTCCTTTTGTATCCATTCCCCTTCCCCCCTTTAGTTTAGTTTGGAAAACATACGAATTACATACTAGGCACTGTACTTCTTTGTGGGATGATTTTCTGTGACAAGTTTCTCTGTCCCCTGGAGGAGTTCATTGTATAGTGACAGGAACATGTATATGAATGAACACTTGTGACAGAATGAGAAAATTCGCTAATAGATGTGTGAAAAAGGTGCTATGAAAACCAAGGGAGGTTGGCGCTAATTCTCCCCAGGTGGGAAAAAGGAAAGCTACTGAGATGGAGTGATCAGCGAACCGGGCTTTGAAGAAAGAGGAATTGTTGACAGAGTAGATAAAGAAGATGAAAATATTTCAGCAAGCGGAAACAATATAAGCAAAGAGATCACTAGTAGCTATGAGGTATGTTCAAGGAACCCCAAAGAATAGAGTGTGCCTGGAGATGGCCCTCCTTCCATTTAGCTCCTCAATGAGCTTTGAGATATACTGAGTAACAGTCTTGAGCCAGGCATGGTTATGCTCTGGGGAACTACAGCCCTGGCTTCCAATAGCATATGTCTACAGGGGAAGATTGACAAGCAAACAATCAGTTACAACACCATGGTCAGTGCCATGAAGGAGTCCGTACAGGGTGCCAAGGGGGTCCAGACACAGGGAGGAGTAGGTGGGAGGTGAGGTGGAGAAGTGGGGTGTGGCCAGGTTGAGAAGGGTCTACATACGCCATGTCAAGGAATTTGAAGTCTACTTTAGAGATCTTGAACAGTCAAGAGGATTTGGGGCATGGAAGTGAGTGGGACCATGACCTGATTATTTTTCTTTTTTTAAGGAAAAAAAAAACCCTAGTGACAGTGAGAAAGGCTAAAAGAGCAGTAAAAAAGTTATTGCAGTAGTTCAGGTGGGAGATGCAGAACCTCAGACTAAGGCAAGGACATTCATTCATTCATTCATTCATTCCACAACTATTTATTAAGCAACTACTGAGTGCCAGGTATTATGCTTATGCTGAGGTAGAAGGTGCAGATGGATGTATCAGATAAGATGGGGTGTGAGAGAAGAGGATGCTCTACAGACAACTGTGAAGTGAGAGAAGACAAGGAGAGACAGAGGAGACCTTGGCAATCACTCTTCAGTCTAGAGTTTGGGCAGCTCAGAGGATGGTGACATATCTATCAAGGAAGAGCAGTTCTGGGGAAAACATGATGAATTTAGCTGGGACAGGATGGGGAGAGATGCCTACATTTGAGATGCCCATTGGGTATACAGGCTCGATACTGTGGACCTGGTCTTCTGAAGCCGAAGCCAGCAATGGGTGGACACATTAAGTAGCCATCAGCATATCCATTGTAGCTGAAGTCGTGAGCATCAGTGAGAGAAGGTTGAAGACAATCCTGGAGAACAAGAGGTGAGTGGCAGCAGAAGGAGACAGGGGAAAACTGAAGACAGATTTAGAAGAGTCGGCAGCAGCCAGCAGAGGAGGGAGTTGAAAGAAGAGAGTGTCCATTGCTGAAAGAGCTAAAGTAGAAGGCGAAATGAGCAGAGATCCCTGGCTGGGGAGTTCAAGCTTGCAATGTATGGACTAGAGCAACGATGCTGATGGAGGCCAGGATGCAGTGGGCCGAAGAGTGAATGGAAGGAATCGTGGACAGTCTGCCCTGCAGAGAAGTTGGCAGATGAAAGGGAGGGAGAAGGAAGAGGACGGCTTGAAGGAGGAATAATGTATGAGACATTTTTAAAGGTTGAAAGAGGCCAGTAGGCAGCAGGGAGGAAGACAGCGGAGAGGAAAGGATGAAGGTACCACAGGCAGAGGTGAGTGAGAGAACAGAGTGAAGGACATGAGTGGTAAGAGAGGCAGAGGGGCCAGGCTGCATCCGGGGAGGGGAGGGATGTTGGAGCAGGATGCGTGAAAGTGCTACTTGAAGTGGAAGGTTTCTCACAGGACAGCTTCCACCTCTCACTGAGACAGAAGAGTAGGTTGTCTGTTGAGAGTGAAAGAGCCAGAGATAGGACAGTCATCTCCGGGAGAACGGGAACAGTGTGGGAGAGACACCATGGGGGTGGAATCTGGGGCTCCATAAGGATGAGGTGAGAGTTTGCTAAGCAATGAGAAGGCCTCGTAAATGTGCAGTGGCCCCAACAGCATGCTTGGGCAGTTCTCTTCTGAAGGGATCATCATCATCTTGGGAGCAGGAGAGGAGAAGACTATCAATTGCTCTGTCTTGGTATAAGGATGGGGCAGGGCAAGTGGGCTGGGCGTTAGGTAATCGAGGGTGTTCATGAGAGTGTCAACATGGGGTCCGTAGGTTAAGACGCCAGGCAGGCATTTATCCTATCCCCCAGATTTTTGATTTGGAGGAGCCAGTCCCCATTGCTAATCAGAATCTATCAGTGTCTGGTGACCTGCTGAAATTTAGGCAGGATGTGATGGCCTTTGCCTGTGTACATAAAGCTACCATCCTAGTTAGACTGCAGGCTTTCAGGGTGCTGCCTCTTGGCTGGGATGACTCTCAGGGTTACCTGCATTTTCTAGATTTGTATTAGATAATATTTACCTCTAACACCACTGATTCATTGTGGACATTTTTCCTCCGTATGTTCATATGTTTACTCAATCAGTACATTTCAACTCTTTTCCCCCATGATCCTCTTCTCATGCAGATTTCCTAGTCTTCCTTTTTTTAAAGTTCAATTTAGAGATTTCAATAATATTGGACCAAACTTATAAGTGGATGGAGTGGCCATAGCATGACTTAAAGCGTTCTGGCAATGCCCCTTGTGGAACTGAGGCAGGGTTTTATTTATTCATTTATTTTTTTGTAAAATATTGGCCCCTGAATTCCCTTTTTGAAAATGCAAATAAGCACAGGGTACATAGGCCAATGACTCTCTCTCTTCCAATGTGAATGTTTTTTTTGTGCCAGTGAATAAAGGTAGGAATCTTAGAAGGCAAAGATTTACCTGGGGATACTGAGGGCCACGTTGGGAAACACTGAAAAGTTTCGATCCAAGACCTGGCCAGTTCTCTCTCCATCAGTCATTACTGATAGATTATTCTCTGCTATGCGGGCAATAAGTTAACCCAGGTTGCATCTAGGTGGGAGATAAGAGCCAGCTGGGAATGGGGTCCTTTCAGAAAGGCAAAATGCAATGGGTAGCACCAGTCACTCTCAGCCTTCAGATTTCTTCTTCCAGGACCAGCAGGAAGCAAGAGGATGCTGAGGGCTGCAGAAGGCTGGCCTGGTAGTGTCTATTATGCCTGATCTGGCCATACTGGTCGTTACATGTTAAAATGCTCTTTATGATTAGTAAGTAGTGACCTGAGTGCCTGCCCTTGTACCCCTGCCACCCTCTGAGACTTCATGGAACATCCCCCATCCCACCCCATATCCAGCCACTAAAGGGTTAATGTTTGGCTCAATTGGGATGGAGGCCTTGCAAATTGTTAAAGATTTTGAATATTATTCCCCGAAAGAACTGTGCAGAAGCAGGAGGAAGGCAAACCTCATGGGCTCCTCATGTTACAGACCCTTTCTGCTCCCTGGCTATTTCCCATCATGGAGATATGGCTTTGGTACCAGGTCATGGGGCATTTCCTACACTCAACAGGGCGGGGAGCATGACAGAGGAAGTATTCAGGACCATGATTTACAAGTATGCCCTCTGCTAGTCCCAGACTGTGGTGAGGGCGTGCTGTCACGTGGGGGAGAGAAACGTGCTGCATACTGCATCCTGGGGTGCGGGGAGATGACGTTTGCCCTCCTTCCTGTATACTCCCTTTAGAAAACATGTGAATTTACCCTGTCCTCCTCAGAACATCATCACTCATAAAGGAAGCCAGCGATCAACGAGTAAGTTGGGGGGCACACTAAGCATCAGAGCCCCAGACAGCTTTCAGAAATACCTGGAAGGGCAGTTTTTAAAGACTTCATAAACAGGAAAATCAATCTCTATGATCTTCCCTTGTAAAGAAATTCCTCAGGACTTACAAAATCAGGCCACATTAAGACATTTTTGCTGTCTTCCAAAGCAACATAGGCTTAACCAGATAGATTCGCTGAAAACTATTCTGAATATTGCAAAGCAATCTGACCTTGTGTGATCCTGCTTCCAATAATGAAAGGCATTAAATAAGAGACATTTTCCTGGAAATTAAAACCACGATAAAATATTACTTCATGCCTGTTAAGATTGCTATCATCAAGAAGACAAGAGATAACAAGTATTAGTGGGAATCTTCGTACACTGTTCATGGGAATGTAAATTGGTGCAGCCACTATGGAAAACAGTATGGAGGCTCCTCAAAAAATTAGACATAGAGCTACCATATGACCCAGCAATTCCAATTTTGGGTATATATCTGAAGGAAACAAAATCACTATCCTGAAGAGATACAGGCACCCTCATGTTCAATGCAACATTATTTACAATAGCCAAGACATGTAAGCAACTTGAGTGTACACTGAAGGGCGAATGGGTAAAGAAGATGTGGTACACATATACGATGGAATAGTACTCAGCCATAAAAAAGAAGGACATTCTTCCATTTGCAACAGCATGGACGGACCTTGAGGGCATTATGCTAAGTGAAATAAGTCAGGCAGAGAAAGACAAATATTGTATAATTTCATTTACATGTGGAATCTAAAAGAACCAAATTCATAGAAACAGATCAGATTTGTGGTTGCCAGAGGTGGGGGCTGGGGTACAGGGTTGGGGGTGGAGGAATTGAGTGAAGGTAGTCAAAATGTACAACTTCCAGTTACAAGATAAAGCTTGGGGTATGTAATGTACAACATGATGACTACAGTTTAGAATACTGTATTGTATAGTTGACAGTTGCTAAGAAAGTAATCTTAAAAGTTCTTATCACAAGGAAAAATGTGTAACTATGTGGGGTGATGGATGTTAACTTATTATGGTAAACTTTTTGCAATATATACCTGTACCAAATCATTAAGTTGTATACCATAAACTTATAAAATGCTATCTGTCAATTCTATTTCAATAAAACTGGAAAAAAGAGACATTTCTCACTAATATAAATTGAATGCCATACAGTACAGTTATACATTCCTATTATAGTAAATATTTAAAAATATTAATAATAGTAATTATTATTAATAATAATACAAGGAACAATCTTAAGCAGATACATAGATATTCCTATATAGATAATCCTTTAATTTTCACCACCTACCTATGAGGTCAGAGCTCTCATTGTCCTCATCATATAAATGAGGAAACTGGGCCACAGAGAGGTTCAGTAACTTGCCCAAGATCACACAACCAGTAAATGGTGGAGTACTGCTTGGCTGTTGTATTGTTCCTAGCTGTCCCCACCCAGAGGTAACTGTTTTTAATAATCAAAGGGACTAAGTGAACAAAGGGTGATGCCTACTACAACAGAAGCCCCAGTGTTCACCTCAGGCTGCCACCACCAACACTCCCAGCCACCCTCTTCTTTAAGAGCCCTCTGAAAGTTTTCTTCCCCCAAGAATTCCAGACTTGAAGATATGCTTCCTTTTGAGTCACCATAGAAAACAGTCTGGCTGCTTCAGTTTTTTTTTTAACCTTAAAAATAAAATGGTTATGCAGCCTTAAGTATTGAAACATTTACTCTGGGGCTGCTTTGCTTAAGACTGCTTAAAATCTTGGTGAAATCACTCCAGCCTGGATTACACTAATTGACCTGAGACGTGTACCTGTCCCTCCCACCAGGGTCCCTCCCACCCACACATTCTTGTCTGCTACAAGTCATCTTTTCCCCTCAAAACCAGAGGCTTCTGTTGGTGCAAATGCCTCTTTCTTTCCAGAATCCTTGCCACAGGGATCCACATCTTGACTGAGTTTTGCATTCATCCATTTATCATCTCTTTAAAGTGTTGTTTGAAACCATTTCCCCCTTTTGTTCAAGTCTAGTATTCTATGAGGCTTCGGTTTCTGTCCTACACACAGATTTGAGTCGCCTTGCATGGTATGCTAAATGCTGGATTTCCAGAGATAAAGTGAAGACAAGCTCTAGCCTGGAGATGCTCACCATCTATTTTCCTCTGCTGGGCCTGCCATGGAAGAACTGAGATGCAGGGAATGGAAGAAGCTGTGGCAGTGGAGCAGCGCTCACTTCAAGCGCACCCGGCTTTACAGCGCATGCTCTGATTGTGCATGAAGTCAGGGCATGTGCTAGAACTAGACTTGAAAGAGCTAATGTTTTTTTTTTCATTTGGATATTACTTTGTTTGGTCTTTTCCTGGTTTGGGGACCAGGGAATAGAAACTGATAGACAAGCACATATCATTTGGGCACGCAGGTGATGGCGGGTTATTCCAGGCCCTGCGCTATTTGGGGAGATGCTGGCCAGAGCTATGTGGTGGCTCCAGGTGATGAAGATGGGGAGGAGGTCCTTACTGATCTTGTGCTGGGCACATATAGATGAGTCCTATAAATGGTGGCTAAAAGAATAAAATAAAGGTAGGTGCCACTCTTTTTTTTTTTTTTTGCGGTACGCGGGCCTCTCACTGTTGTGGCCTCTCCTGTTGTGGAGCACAGGCTCCGGACACGCAGGCTCAGCGGCCATGGCTCATGGGCCCAGCCGCTCCGCTGCATGTGGGATCTTCCCAGACCGGGGCACAAACCCGTGTCCCCTGCATCGGCAGGCGGACTCTCAACCATTGCGCCACCAGGGAAGCCCGGTGCCACTCTTTATTGTTAAAAATAAAGATGCCTGTGGCACTTTCTCAGATGGGCTGACTAGTTGCTAAGACCAAGGTGGCTTTGGAAGAGTATCAGCTGGTGCAACTCAACAAGTGTGTGTGCACACGTGCACATGTGCCACACACACACACATGCATGTGTATTTATTACACGTCAAGTAACACTCATCATTTACAGTATTCTGCTGATCCTTCCTAGGCACTGCACCCAGAGCAGCCCCTCTAGCTGCTCCACCCAAAATGGTGTGTCCATTGGCAAACCCTAACGCATACTGACTCCTAATGACACGTGATTTTATTGATCATGTTAGTTTTTGCCAATATTGTAAAAATTGTACAAAAGACGCTAGACGTATTGTTAATTATTTACACAGTTTCTTGTTGCCCTCTACTTACTCATGGTCCTGTTAACCTGTGTCATTCTTTGCTTTGAGCGGCCTGAGGTCTGAGGCCGGGGGAGAAGCTTGGGGCACTTACCACGGTGCAGCAGAGCGGCCAGAACCACCAGAGGAGAGCCAGGGCCAGAAGCAGGAACAGGATCAGCAGGGCAATTGCCAGTATGGAGCCATCGGACTGCGGGGCCGAGAGAGAGGGCGGTCATCAGTGGGGCCGGCTGTACGTGCAACCAGCATGTGAGCTTGGGGGGCAAGGCAATACCTGTGGTCTCTCCCTCCCCACACTCCCATCCCCGATATGCAGATTTAAGGCCCAGAGAAGAGCACAGTTTGCCGAGTAAATGGTTGAAACTCTGCCCAACATTCCGGGCAACACACTCTGTGTAGTCAGTTCTCGTGAGAAGTGGGTTTGTCTTTTCAGGGAGGCCCCATTCTTCTCTTTGAACAACATCCTGAAGGACCAATTCTGCAGGAGACAGAGCAGATGGCTGCCTATGCAGCTGGGCACTGAGATGACCTACCATTGCCCATCTGCCTCCGGACCATCACCCTGTGCCTGGTGACAGCCTCCCACTCCCTGGATCTGCTGTCCCCGCCACCCCTTGGGCTGGACTTGGGACAATTCTCAGAACTCAGCCTGCTTCCCTGAGCCTGTTTCTCATAGGTGCGTGTAAGAGATTCACGAGGCAAAGTCTAGAGCCCACTGATGGGGTGTGATAAAGGGTAGAGGGATTCCAGGGAGAAGAGGGTGAGGCAGCTTCTGCTGACCCTGGGAGGGGAGGGGTGTGGTGACTGAGTCAACGCTGTTCTCGGGTCCAATGAGGCAGGCACCCAAGACAAATCATGCCCACCTCCAAACATGCCTAGGCCAGTCCCCAAAACAGACAGTTGCCGTGACCTGACATGATTATTCACTTTCATCAACAGAGATCCCACTCCCTCGGTGTCAGTTTTCTGGGGCTGCTGGTTCAAGGGAGCAGATTTAAGTCCCCTCCACCACCCCTTCTTCCCAGCTACCGGGAGTGCAAGTGGGTACAACCTTTGGAGCTGGGGGTGAGGGACAAGTTGTCACAGGTATTAATTGTCATAGGTGCCCCTTCTGAATAAAGCTGGCAATTCCACTTTTAGCTTCCCCCCCACCACATCAGATATGTTTGCACAGATGATGATGATGATGATAAAGGAAAGCAACCTAAATGCTTAACAATTCAGGAATAGTTAATAATACATGGTAGAACCACCAATTACGCTGTAGACATTATGGTTACACATAACATTTAAATGACCTGAGAGAACAGCCCTGATATAATGAGTGGACTTATGTTTGCCAAGAGTGAGAGAGAGACTGAGGGATATTTACTCAAATATTAATGGTGATTTTGCTGGTAGTGGATTTATGGTAATTAAAAAAAATCTGTCTTTGCTTTTCTTTTTCTTTTTTCAACATTGCACAATGAGGAAGTAAACTATTAAAGCTGTATTTTAAAAATCTGCACTTGGGGCTCCTCCCTATGGTATCAGGGCTCACGTCACCCTGGGATTCTCACCCAGGATCAGTGGACCTATGGGGTACACGGATGGGCTCAAGTGGATGGAAGGTGTGACCCTCCTGAAACAACACTCATGATCTTCAGAGCATGTGTCTTCAGGGGAGACTGTTCACAGCATGGTCAGACTTTCAAAGCTGCCTTCTCCCCAACCATGTACAGAGGGGGAGGTTGGATGGCCTGTCCGAGGCTACACAGCAGGTTAATGGCAGAGCTGGGGCGTGACTCACCCCTACTCTGAGGGCTCAGTGGGGGCTACTGGAAGCTGTTTAAAGGCAGCTTTTACTCCGTGGAATGTTTTTGATCCAAAAACCAGGGAACTAAACACTCGGCTCCCACCAAGCCAAGGCTTGGGAATGCCAGATTGTCCCCGAGGGAGCTGCACCACACAAGTGCAGGTGCAGGGCTGGGCAGTGGGTGGGGAGAGGGCACAGCAGCCAGAGGATGCTCCTGGACCCACAACGTTTATGCATGAGCTACGGCAGAGTGATGCTCTCCTTGAAGATACAAAGAAATCCCGTGTGTTCTCCAAACTTACTGTTAGTCAAGGACAGCCCTCTTGATCTTTCAGTCTCTACGTTCCATGCCCATAAAATGGAGATACTGAACCTCACCTGCCTCATTGCACTGATGTGAGGAGAAAATGAGCTGTAAGATGTAAGCAGACATGGCCGGACAAGTGGGATGGAAGCTATCATGTCAGATGCTGAGCTGTAACTCATCCTCCCTTTGTTTCCTCGTGGCCAGCAAACATGGTGGCCATTTCAGATCATAAATCTGTTTGCAGTCGGAATAGTAAGTGGTTTGGTTACTGCAAGGCTTATAAAACAGTGGTCTTTCAGTAGTAAGTTATAATTTGGTAAAGACTACAGACTGCATTTATTCCCATTAAATGCAATCTCCCCTCTCCTGATTTTATTTTCACTCTAGAGAGAGGAACTGAAGCAGAAAGGCTGATATATTGTGGGGAAAATTATTTTAATTCCTTCTGGAAAAAGGAGGAGTTTTCCTGTGAAGTGGGGAGGGTGGAGGACCGGGACCACAAGCGGAGAGGGGAGGCTTCAGCTCCGGAAGGAGATTTCCTGGATTCAGACAAAGCTTCATCCGGCCCGTCTCTGACCAGGCTTGGTCTGCCTCATCTCACTCCTCCCTTCCGTAGTGAAGGAAGACAGCGTGGGGCTCAGCAGGGGCGAGGTGCAGTGGGGACGCTGGGGGAGTGGAAACGCAGTGGGGCAGGAGCTCCTGGAGGGGCTGACCCTTGCTCTGGATGCAGCCCCCAGTAAAGCCCCCCAACGCACTGCCTGGTTTTCAAGATCTTCCAGCACCGTTATATACAAACACCCAGTGCAAAAGAGGCACCGTCAGACAAAGGGCATGAATTTTTTTTTTTTGCGGTACATGGGCCTCTCACTGTTGTGGCCTCTCCCGTTGTGGAGCACAGGCTCCGGACGCCCAGGCTCAGCGGCCATGGCTCACGGGCCCAGCCGCTCCGTGGCATGTGGGATCCTCCCGGATCGGGGCACGAACCCGTGTCCCCTGCATCGGCAGGCGGACTCCCAACCACTGCGCCACCAGGGAAGCCCAGGGCATGAATTTTTGATAAATTTAGACATGAAGCTAATGTCCTACAAGTAGGTAACATGTGCATGCAACCTCAGAGGAGGTTCGTTCATGGATTCATTCAGCAAACGTTTACTGAGGGTCCGTCCAGTGCCCACTGAGCAGACCTCAGCGGTAAGGATGGATTACACAGAACCAAGGTGATCATGGTCTGCTGAGGGATATGTATCAACCGTTACCCACACTCAGGGGCCTGTGTGTTATTCAACAGCTGTACATGCAACACCTTTAATTTATTAATTTATGTTTGGATAGTTTTTATTTTATTTTAAAAAAAATTTGATACAATTTTAAAGGTTACTTTCCATTTGCAGTTATAACAAAATATGAGCTCTATTCCCCGTGTTGTACAGTACATCCTTGAGTCTATCTTACACCCAACAGTTTGAACCTCCCGCTCCCCCAACCCCTCTGTTGCCTCTCCCCAACCTCCCGCCCTCCACTGGTAACCACTAGTTTGTTCTCTATATCTGTGAGTTTCATGCAGCACCTTTTATGTGCCAGGCAGTGAAAAAAGCAAACAGTCTCTTGAGTCTTAAAGCTTGCATTCTGGTGCAATAGTAATAATGATAGTGATGATAATAATACTTGTTATCAGTATAGCTCATATTTATTGAACACTTACTATGTGCCAGGGACTGTCCTTTCTAAATATGTACTAACATGCTTTCCATATGTTAGTTCACTTAATATTAACAACCTTATGAATTCAATAATATTGTTTTTTTCCTATCTTACAGAAAAATACTGAGGCAAGGACAGAAGAAGCAGCTTGCCCAAGGTCACAGGGAGAAACAAGAATTTAAAGCTGGGCCATTTGGTAAGACATGGAAGCAACCTAAATGTCCACTGACAGATGAATGAATAAAGAAGATATGGTACATATATACAATGGAATACTACTCAGCCATAATAAAGAATGAAATAATGACATTTGCAGCAATATGGTTGGACCTAGAGATTATCATACTAAGCGAAGTAAGTCAGACGGAGAAAGACAAATACTGTATGATATCACTTATATGTGGAATCTAAAATATGGCACAAATGAACCTATCTATGAAACAAAAACAGACTCACAGACAGAGAACAGACCTGTGGTTGCCAAGGGGGAGGGAGGGATGGATTGGTAGTTTAGGATTAGCAGATGCAAACTATTATATAGAGAATGGATAAACAATAAGGTCCTACTGTATAGCACAGAGAACTATAGTCAATATCCTGTGATAAACCATAAATGGAGAAGAATATGAAAAGGAATGTATATATGTGTATAACGGAATCACTTTGCTGTATAGCAGAAATTAACATTGTAAATCAACTATATTTCAATAAACTAAATTTTTAACAAAGTTGGGCCATTTGGTTCCACAGCCTACAAGTTCAACCAGCAGGTTACTGCCCTCAGCAAGCACTAAGAACTAAGTGTCTGGAACTGGCCCTTCACAGAGGAGGTGACACTGGATTCTCACCCTCAGGGCGAAGGAGAGCTTGGCATTCCTGCACAGAAAGCAAACACAAAGTGCATGGTGTAGGGTTGAAGGAGGCAGGGTCCCCACTGTTGGAGCCCAAGCTGAGGGGCATGGCTTCTATCTTGAGCCTGAGTGGCTTCAACCTGGGGGAACTGTGATCGGACTTGTTTCTTGGGAAGTAAATGCTTTCAATGCATAGAGTATGGACCTGAGGGGAAGACTGGAGGTCGAAGGCCCAGGTGGAAGGCTCCTGCAGTCCCTCCCAGTCTTTTAGGATGACATTTTACAGGGTCACTCCTTCTGAAACTCTTGCATTTTCATGGATGTCTTTGTACTAATTTTACTAACGATAGCGACTGTTATTGTGTGCTATCTGCATTCCCGGCACTGTGCAAAATGCTACCTATGCATGAGCTCATTTAATTAAATGAGCCTTGTTAAAGCAGTCTTGTTGCAGGAACTGTTATCCCCTTTTTGAATAAGGAAAAAGGAGACTCAGCGAAGGTATGTAACTTACCCAGACCCTTCCTGTACCACTTATGGACATATTTATATGCCCTCAATTTTAATGTTGCAAAACTGGGAATTGAACCTTCACAGTCTGATTTTAGAACCTTGCCCCCTTCCACTTCATCATTACACTCTAATGTCAGATTTATAAAAAATTCGCTTAAGAAATATCTATACTTGAAAGACTAAACATAAGGCAGCTGCATGAGAGACTGAGACCGCGTTTGTGATTGCTCCATCTGATGGAAGGAAGTTCATCCACATGGCTCCGGGTGGATCAGAGTGTCACATAGTGCAAGTGTACCTCAGAGTGAAGTCCGAAAGGGGTGGAGGCCACAGCAGGGCCTGCCTGCCCCTTATGATCTTGAATTGGAATTTCTATCAATTACCTTGTGAAGAGGAATTGACAATCATGTAAGGATGGCTCCGTGTTACCTGTTGAATGAATATGAGTATGTAGTAGAAATACATACACATCTGCCTGTTTAGTATTTGCTTCATTCATGAAATTAGTTCAGCTCCTCTAAATTAATCCTTTTGCATTTTCATCTAGTCCCAAGATGAAAAGCCCCTTTGGGTGCTAAGACTCTGCCATGGGACGGAAGGCATGTGGAATGTTCCACAGCCTACACCATGTAGCTTGGTGGCCCAGAACCTGGCTCTGTTCTGCTCTGGGGCAAACTGCCTTGGCTCCTTGGGCTTTGGCCTCCAACCCACCCTCCTGTGTCCCAGCCACTGCCTGCTGGCACACCCTGTGTTACCCGCTGCCTGCTCTCCAAAGCTTCTTCCTGGATCGGAGCTCAGGAGGGTCATGGGCTGGCCACTGCTCTCAGCCTGACTCAGGACAAGTGTGTGGACTCGGTCTCTGCTCCTGCCTTCACCAGGGCACACGGTGGTCAGGACTGGAAAGACCCCTGGGCCCACATGGCCTCCACCATGGGGCTGAGCGGGGCCATTTGGGTCAGGGCCTAAATGCGCCTGCCCAGGCCCTGTCTTGGATGGCTATATGGCAGGAGGCGAGGTGGCTTCCTGACCACGCAGAAGTTCCTAACCAACCAGCCTCCAGGCTTGGAAGTGGATGCATCCTCCAGGCTCTCTGACGCCGGGGAGGGGAGCCTGAGTGAGGCCTTGCCTGGACTTGACTTTATGACAAGAAGCGAGAGCAGGAGCTGACCTGCCCAGCAAACTCTGTTCCTGTCCTTGCTGGGCAGCCTCTGCATGGAATTCTCTGGAAGCTTTGAAAGAGATTTCAGAAGGGAAAACAGCAGCAGATAAATAGCCAAAGGTTGACTCCTGCCACTGTTATTTTCCCGACAGCCTAGTTACCAACACAAGTTAATTTCTTATTTTATTTAAAAAGTAAAAATAAAGTTTAATAAATCAACATGGCCCTTTGGTTTAAAATATTTTCAGCAGGAGGTGGGGGGCTTTGGGGTGTGACTAGAGATGAAAGGAATCAGTGCTAAGGAGGTACATCTTCCAGTTAGGGGAGGGGACATCCATTTTCTTCAATAAGTAGTAGTTTTATGCCTTTTTTCCTATGAATGCTGAGGTGTAAGGTGCTCACAGAGGCCTGCGGTGGAGCATGCAGACACAGAATATTAAACATGAGGGCAGATGCTTGGGCTGTTCCTTCCTCTGGTCATTCCTGGTTAGGATAAATTTCCCTGAAGGCTGCCTGGCTTGCAAGGCAAATCCCTGCATCATGGCTTTTTAAAATGCCTTTGTCCCCGGCTCACCAAACGAGGGCATCTTTTAAGATGAGGAGGCATTGTTTTCAAGAGTATAGATTTGGAAACTTGAATAATGAAAGCATCTCTCACATGGTAGGTTTCTAGTGATTTTGGATTTCTGACGCACGGCAGGGGCGTGAGGGATCTTGTGTGACAGGAGAGAGGGAGGCCTCTGGGCAACAGAGCATCAGGCATCGCTGTTCCTTCCTGTCTTGGGTTTTTTATGGTGGTTTTTTTTTTTTGGCTCTGAACATTTTATCTTTAAAAAAACAGAAAGAAAAGGGAAAAAAAACTGTCCCCAAAAGGGGGAAGGCCCCCAGTGGGCCCCTGCCTGTTGTTCCCCCTGGCTTCAGAGAGTTCTGTATAGGCCTTAGCTGCTTGCTGGCCAGGGTAAAGGAAGGAGGGTCAAACTGAGAGGAATGATGGGAAACTGGGGGAAGCTCAAGTTAAAGAAACTTGGTGGAATCCCCCATCTCCAAGCTGGGTGTGAACTGGGATTCTCCCTTGTCGTTCAGGCATGGGGTTATTATGTAGCCAATGAAGTGTCTTCAGCTCTGCCTGGAAAACTGTCTCCGTTAAGGAGGGAGCATCCTTCCCCACTCCTGTGTATCCTTCCACGTCGAGGGCACTGTGTGTAAAACTCCAGGCCTTTCTTCCCCTTTACTCCTTCAGTAAACGAGGCCAGAGCACAGCGACCATGGGCCTCTGCCCTCCCCTTCCTATCTGGGGAGTGTGCTGCCCACCGAGACAGAGCGGAGGCTGTCTTCTTCTGTTCCATGCAGGCTGGTGTTGTGCGGGGCCTGGTGCTTGTACGATTTGGGGAGGCCTCTTTAAGAAAAAGAACATAAAACTACAAATGCAAAGTAATAAGCACCCCTCCCAGGGCCTTAGAAGGGCTAGAAGGGACCCATTCAAATGAGGATCCCTGAAATGTAAACTTCATCAGCGTTCCCGTAACTCTGCTCGTGGCTGTACGTCTTCCCTGGACAGGCCCCATGCCCGCAACGAGGTTGGCAAAGCTATTTAATCCTGGGCTTCAGTTTCCAGCCCATTTGCCGCCACACTCAGCCTTAGTCTCCAGTCCACAACAACAAAGGCAATACTGAGGTTTTCATATATGGTTTGAGGGTCTCATTTCTATTTGTTCATGTGTTTTATTGCCCCCAGGACAGTGATCCTTCCTATATCTCTTATTTTAACTTCCCCCAGGATGGACCCTGGTAATTTGTTAACAATTACATTTTGAAAACTGTGTACAGGAATTATTAGCAAAGGGCTAAGGAGAGCCCTCCCTGATGGGTGGTGGGTTTGCTGCGGTTCTAGGATCTAGGCTAGGTTTTGTGGATTCTGAGCATTGCCCCTGAGTTACTGAAGACACTCAGATTCTTTCACATGGTTAGATGAGGCTGTCTTTTAAACATTTAACCTGAAGAATGAATTAGCAGGTTTATTCTGCCACATTGAAGGGCTATTAGCCAAACTCTGCCAAAAATATGACAGGAAAACAGCTGATGAGCCATTAGATATTTTTAAAAGCTGGCAAGGTTGTTTCCCTGGTTTCAGTTGGTAAATGATGATGCCGCAGGGCACTCCAGGACGCGACGAGGAGACTTTGCTCGGACGTGAGGCTACCCAGTGGTCCCTTTTCCTCTCCTCCCTCCATCCATGGCCCTGTCCCTTTTTCTCTGGTATTGAGTGAGATTGTCTTTGAGGCACTGTCGAAAAGCACTCAAGGCAAAGAGGCCCTTCCACTACGGGCAGTTCTGGTCCATGATCTTATGGCAACTTACTTGTTCTAAATACCCAAGAGGCCATCTGGGTGAGAGGGAGATGTGCAGACAGAGATTAAGGGACCAGGGACATGCTGACTTTTCCTGCTCAGATGAGAGACCCCGTGAGCAGGCAGAGGAGTGTCAGCTCCTAAGCGGGAGGCTGCAAGGCTCTGTACCCGCTACTGCACCCATCACCCTCCACTCCAGGCAGCTTTGCTCCCTTTCCCTGGGCAGAGGCTGCCACTTGGGAGGTGTCACATTCCAGTGCTCTGAAGTGGAATTTCGAACCATCCTCAGCAGCTGGTATGAGCTCTGTTTCCTGCCCAGACAAAACTGGCAGAGTACAGGCAAGTTTTATTTCGAAAGATGAAATTTAAGTCATTTTATTGCTGCTGAGAAGTTCTGGATGGGTCCATTTTTTTAAGAAAGGTATATACTTTTTTTTTTTTGTGCGGTACGCGGGCCTCTCACTGTTGTGGCCTCTGCCGTTGCGGAGCACAGGCTCCGGGCGCGCAGGCTCAGCGGCCATGGCTCACGGGCCCAGCCGCTCCGCGGCATGTGGGATCTTCCCGGACCAGGGCACGAACCCGTGTCCCCTGCATCGGCAGGCAGACTCTCAACCACTGCGCCACCAGGGAAGCCCAAGAAAGGTATATACTTTTTATTGTGCCTGACGTATCTACTTTTTTTTCACTTTAAAAAATTATGGTAAAATATATATACACATAACATTTGCCATTTTAACCATTTGTAGTATACAATTCAGTGGCATTCAATACTCTAACCATGTTGTATGACCCATGGATGCATTCTTGGTCCCTTGCTGTTTTTCTTTCTAAAACTCTTTCTAAAACTTTCTGAACATGGGCTGTCTCCTTTCCTTTCATAGTTTAAACTCTCATCTAGATATTGCTGACTCAACTCTTTATCTCTAGCCTAGATCTCTCCTTATGCTTCAGGGTCATAGTCAGGCTCATTCCACTGTCTGGTAGGTCTTACTGACACTGCAAACTCAACAGTTGCAACTGAGCTCACTGTTTTCCCCTACGAAACTGTTCGTTCTCTTCCCCTCATTCAATGGTACTACCCATCAATCCAAGTGGGAAATCTGGAAGTCCTTCTCAGTTTCCTTTTTCTCCCTGTCTCCCCCACCTGAGGTCACACCCTCCTATCAGCACAGCTGCTCCTTTGACCACCTAAGGACTTCTTGAATCTGCCCTTGTCTACTCCTTCTCCAATACTTGATTAGGTTTAGAATCTTACTACTTTTTTTTTCTGGCCAGTTGTAGTTATCGCTTCACTGGTTCCTCCGCCACCATCTTTGTTAGCCAAATTCCATCCTCTAGCACTGCATCTAGAGTCATCGACCTAAAACGTTATTATGACAGCTCTGTCCACCCATGAACTCTTCAACAGCTCTTCATTGTCCACAGTTCTTAATACTGGAGAATTTGATGACAGTGATACACCCCTTCCTCAGAAAAGTACACATTCACATTTGTACACAAGCTCACTAATTTTGATTATAATTTTGGGGGGGGTCCATCAAATCCCCAGAATCCACTTATGGATCCCTCAGTCCAAGAGTCCTTAGCTCAAGGCCCTTCACAAGTAAGCCTCTCTTTTCTCCAACCTCCTTTCTCACCACCTCATTCCTTACGCTTTGTGCTTTGACAAAACTCAACCACGTGTAGTTCCCTGTATACACCTCACTGCTCTCTCATGTTCTTCTCCCTGAAACACCCTTTCTTCCTTTCATTGCTTGGGCAACTGTTTTTCATCTTTCAAGTCTTAGTTCAGGCGCCACCTGGTGCATTTGTACCTTACATATTTATTGAACACCTACTACGTGCCAGGCACTCTACAAGCACTGGCGTAAAGATGGACACGGTCTCTCTAATCATACACCTTGTAGTTGCGTGGGGAACACAGACAAGTAAATGCTACCACTGAACTCTGAGTCTGGGCTCTCATTTTATCTTATATCTCTATCTTAGCATCTCCTGTATATTATAGATATTATATCATTATGTGCCTCTCACTGAGCTCTAAGCCCCTGGAGGACATATATATGACTTTACTCATCTTTGTGACTTTGAGATGTAATACAATGTTTCAAACATAAAATGACTTGTCCCTCAAGTATTTATTAGACTGAGGGAAATGACGGTTTGGCAGATTAACGCCTTCCACAGCTTGTGGGGGGCAGAGATGGCACAGGCGCCAACGTTGCCCCAGGCTGCTCACCACCCCCTCCATGGTCCCGTCACTGGAAACAGCTCACCAGCCTGGCTGCAAAGAGCTTGGGCTTTGGATTCAGTAAAATTTTGTTTTTGTTTTTTAACATGTTTATTGGACTATAATTGTTTTACAATGGTGTGTTAGTTTCTGCTGTATAACAAAGTGAATCAGCCATACATATACATATGTCCCCATATCTCTTCCCTCTTGTGTCTCCCTCCCTTCCACCCTCCCTATCCCACCCCTCTAGGTGGTCACAGAGCACCGAGCTGATATCCCTGTGCTATGCGGCGGCTTCCCACTAGCTATCGATTTCACATTTGGTAGTGTATATATGTCCATGCCACTCTCTCACTTCATCCCAGCTTACCCTTCTCCCTCCCCGTGTCCTCGAGTCCATTCTCTAGTAGGTCTGCGTCTTTATTCCCATCCTGCCCCTAGGTTCTTCATGACCTTTTTTTTTTTTTTTTGAGATTCCGTATATATGTGTTAGCATACGGTATTTGTTTTTCTCTTTCTGACTTACTTCACTCTGTAGGACAGACTCTAGGTCCATCCACCTCACTCCAAATAACTCAATTTCTGGACTCAGGAAAATTTAAATTTAAGTCCTAATTCTTCCACTAATTGATATGTGGACTTTAGGCAACTTACCCACCCTCTCTCTTAAACTTCCTTTTCTCAACATATATGAAGTTGAGATAACTCCTACTTCCCAGGATTGATTTGCTGTTACATAGGATAAAGTACGTAAAGATCCTGGCACAGGCCTCCTTCAATAACTGTGACTTTCCTTTCCATTCCTCCCTTGCTTCTGTGCCCAAGCTATGTTCCTGGTGATGTGCCCAGACTTGGCTCAGGTAAATAAATTTGATTCCTGTGAACAACCTCTTGCAACTGTGACTGCGCTACGGTGTTGGTGGGTGGTCCCAGGTTACATATTTGGGAAACCACAGGCCCTCAGGTTGCCATCGCAATGTCAAGGAAAGGGAAATCCAAGTGAGTTTTCCAATGGTAAATTTAATAGCTTCCATTAAAGTTGATCAAACATTAATGAGGGTAAAACATAATCAAATATGAGGATTTATTCTTGCTACCTGAGAGGTAATCTGGGCTAGAAATGGCAATAAAAGTGATAGGCACTGGATTCCTTAACTCATGAAGTAGGCAGTACAGAAAACATATTAGGTGAGAATTACTTAAGCCCTTGTGGAACTCTTTTTCAAAAGCAGGGCTATAAAGTAATGAGGCTGTTCATGTAGTGAATATAGTAGCACTCCCACACCCAGATGAATCTAATTCCCTCCAAACTGGTGGCTTTGGATGCTGGAGACTCTCCAATGATTCAACCAGTGCTCAAAGGAATTCTGAAACACCTCCCTCAGAAGTGTTTTTGAAACCAATTTATAGGTCACAAAAAGTAAATCTGATATCTTCTAAGTCATGCTTTGTTTTTTATCAGTGAGGTTCCCAGCTTGATAACCCACCATTCACCAGACCTGGTTCCCGCAACTTTTGGAGTTGTTTTGATACCAAATGATGATGAGGTTTCCCTAATTCCCCGACTGAGGATATTCAAATACTGTGCCTTCAAAGTCACGGCAATTTCACAGCAGGAGTGCAGAAGATAGCTGAAATTTTGACAGCGTTCTTAAGTATACAGCTTTCCAAGGTAAATATTTTGAAGGAGCAGTAATAATTTGGATGTGTCAATTCTAGTTTGCTATACACCTTATTACTTTTTGCCTTATAAAAATAATACCAGAAGGACTTAGACAAGCCATCATTAGTACACAGTGAAGGGGAAGATTGATGCCACACTCCTACACACTCAAGCTTTGAGGTCCTTATCATGGCAGGACACTCTGTATCAGGATTTTCCAGCATCCTCTTGTCACCCTGACCCAGTAGAGACATTTCAAGTCACTCGCAATGGTGAGGGGGATAATAAGTAGGTCTTGGATTCATTTAGCACTTTCCTTTCCATAAAATGCATAGAGCTTGTTAATCAAAACCAGTTTTTAGAGAGTAATGCAGACAAGATGTAACTCATCAGTACTCAGAATGCCTTAGTTCCTGTGAGTGGGCTGTTGAAATAGGATTACAGAGAAAGTTACTTAGTAATGTTCAAATACCATGACATTGGAAGCGAAAGACCAAATTCTCTTTTCATTTTTTGTTCCATTAGCTACAGGGACTTGTCTACTTGCCTTTAATGTAACTATTTATTTAATGCATATGCTCAATTGGTCTTATTGATCATACTTCATATATTAGTCAGCATCATGATTATCTATTATCTGTAAGCAGGCATACCTTCTCTATACTGTTAGCTGTTGCTTTAGATTATGAACTTGGAAAGGTGGAAGCCATGTTTATGATTGGGTGGCACTGTCCAGAGATAGATGCTTACTACTGGTGACCGTGATGATCTAGTCCTTAAAACAATGTCTCTAAACTGCATAATAGGGTATCAGGAAACCAAAAAATCATTTTCTACTGAGTTTCTGACACATGCTCTTCAGTAGGAGACACAGAAAGATGAACAAAGTCAGCCTACAATCCTGGAAGTTGTTAACACTGTCCAGTTAGAAAGTCAGGACTGATTCACAGAGTTTGCTCAAAGAGTAGCACGCATTATGTGCAGTTAATCTCTAAATGATGCTATAAACCGCAGTGCTTGAGCTTAGAGCAGAGGGAGTTCAGGAGGCTTGCCAAGATCAGTGAGACAACCTGGGGCAGGTCCAGGCAGCACTTGGCAGGCCTTGTAGCCATGGTGAAATTTGGGTAGGGGGAGAGGAGAGGGCATTCCAGGAGAAAAGTGAAATTTGATCAAAGGCACAGAGTAAGGATGAACATAACTTTATTTAGAGTGAGGAATTATGAAATACAAATACTGGCTCATCATCAAATATTTTAATCTGTTAGGGATCTAAAATTTGCATTCACGAATTTTAAGGCCAGCAGCTGAAGGTCATCCGAGGTTGCCAGATTGGACTCTATCATGAATAGCCTTTGGCAGATATTTATTTCGGCGAGTCTGCACCTTTTACATACAATCTTTAAAGCCTTGAGCTTTTAAGCTACCTCTTCGAAGTCCATGAATTTGGGCAATGCAGATAAACTAAAATTGCCTTAGCTGTACCTTTCATGCTTCCTTGGCCTACAAATGAAGCAGTTTTTCCCGATGCTGGATGGTATGTAAAAGAAACCCAGGAATATTTTAGTTGCCAATTATTCAAGTGCTTTTTAATTTTTTAAATAAATGAAACAAAATATTAAGCCCACTGCCTTGGGCACTGGCTAAACTACCATAACATCTGTTCTAGCAACCACAGTTACAACGAAGGAACGCTAGTTATGTATTGCTTGTGGCACAGACTCTTAGTTTGGGAAGCTGTAAATTAAATCACTGACCTTTGAATTGCCTTGCTGCCCTAATGAACAGGTGAGAAGTTGGCTGCTTTGCAAAAGGAATGGTGCTCATATACCCTGGTGGGACCTTGTCATTCTGCAGGGAGCAGAAGAAAGAGTTTGTCTGTTCTTTGGGAGTGCAAACAACGTAAATCACACCCCCAGTAATATCCTGATCAGAAGATACGTGTAAGGACCCAGAGAGACCTTGTGATTTGGTGCACTGCGACTGTAATCTCCCAACTAGGACAATGTGGCCTGGGTTTGGTTGCTGTCTCCTCCAGTGCTGTGATAGCCTAGTTCACTGAGTTTTGCCAAATTTGGATCATTTAAAGAGCTGGGATTATTTTAGGGTTGGCAGACGGAAGATGCTCTCAGGCTTTCTCTGCGATTTGGTCGTATTTCCCAAATTATTAATCTGTCCTCCCGCTCTTCCTGCCCCAGCACCTCCACCCTCTTCTCTTTCTCTCCACACGCACACACTTTTGGACCCTCTTTAAACTGTGCATGTCTTCCTGCAATTGTGCCTCACACGACTGGATTTGTGAATCCAGAATGCTCAACCCAAGAGACTCAACCCTTTGGAAGAGCCCCAATGACCCAAGAGCAGGCATAAATGCACATACTGGTCATTTCACTAAAGCTCGTATACTGAGGGCATGTACTTTCTCTCAGGTTCTTATTCAGAGACTGGGAATTCTTATTTTATATTCAAAGAAGCTTGATTGTTTGATATCTGAGCATCCAGTCTATCAAGCTTGTGTTTTTTAACTGCTGAGTTTGGTCCTTTATATTTATCTTGGTTATGGATTAGATTTGGGTTTAACTTTTCTTTCTAAAAATAAATATTACCATCTTATTATGTGCTTATCTCAGAGTTTCCTGAAGCACAGATTCAGAAAAATCCTTTTTATCCCCTCATTTACTCTCAAAACAAGGAAATTTCAAACTTAGGGCAAATACCCTTTAAAATGCTTTGAGATAAAAGTATTGAAAGCCAATTCCTCAAATATCCAAGAAAAACAAATCAGCTCAATCCTCCAAAACATATTTGAAAAGGTTTTTATGCATACAAGCGTTATCAAAATAGAGGTGCTGCCAAACTATTTTTATTTCAGTTTATAAACAGCATGACATCTGAGTCTGGCATTCTGATATTCCTGTGGTCTTCTGCCCTTTCTAATGACCATACAAGAAACCACAGGTCATCTTGTTAATAATAATAAAAAAATACTTGGATGTCGTAAAAAAAGACCTTGAATTATGTACGGCTCTACTGAGACTAGCTAATAAATAGATGAGAATGATTTGTGACTAGTATATCAATTGCCTGTAAATGAGAGGGTGTGTTTGAGGTTATTTGAACACAAATTGTTCTTGGGAGGAGCTTTAAGTTCACTTTGGTCTGAAATATAATCTCATTTGTATTAGGGGGTTGTTGGCTAGTTTGAACTGCAATCTCCAGTGTCACCAACAAGAGGCTTTCATATTTATTTTCAAAATATAAAAGCCAAACTCATTTGTTACACTGTATAGGACTGCTAATGTTTTCGTTACTCTTTCACTAGCTTACTTTTAGTTCTAGAGTTTCAGACTCTCAGCGTTGGAAGGAGTCTGAAAGCTTTTCTAGTCCAATTGCCTATCTGATGCATGAATGGCCTTTATGTAATTCTGCCAACTTGTCTAGCTGCCTGGACTTGAATACAACTTGAATACAACAGGGAGCTCATTCCCACCTGTTTGTAGCATCCAATTAGAAAGACCTTTTAGGGCTTCCCTGGTGGTGCAGTGGTTGAGAGTCTGCCTGCCGATGCAGGGGACACGGGTTCGTGCCCCGGTCCGGGAAGATCCCACATGCCGCGGAGCGGCTGGGTCCGTGAGCCATGGCCGCTGAGCCTGCGCGTCCGGAGCCTGTGCTCCACAACGGGAGAGGCCACAAGAGTGAGAGGCCCGTGTACCGCAAAAAAAAAAAAAAAAAAGAAGGACCTTTTAAAAAACTGAAACACAAACTGTCTAACAGCCTATTCTACTCCTTAGCTCTGTATAGATATTGTATTTTCAGATTTATTATTATTAGTTTATTTTTATTGTATATTTATTACTTTATATTATTTATTATTTATTTTTATTTAGATCTGTGTAGATGTTGTATTTTATTGTGTAATAAAAGCAGATGCACCTCAGGACAGCCCTTCAAATAAAAATGGCCATCAAGTCTTTCTTCATGTCTTCAGGCTAAAGAGTCTCAATTCTATTATTCTATCTGATCTACCATATTTGGTAATCTTTTTTCACATATTCAGTTTTTCAAGGTTTTCCTTTGAAGTGTCCTTACTATTTAATATAATACTTGAAAGGAGATTTTACCTTCACCAAGTTGAAAGGTTCCATCACTTCCTTAGTCTCAGATACCATACTTCTGTTAATTCAACCAGAAGTCAGAGTCTCTTTGGAAACGGTATCACTGCACTGATTCTTAGAGAGCCTATAACATCAGCGCAAGGAAACTAAAATTGGGTATCTACTGTGTACTAGGACCTCTGCCAGCTATTTAAGGGCTGGGATTTTTGCCACATTGATCTGATCCCAAAGTCTTCGAAAAATATTGCTTTGTGCTTCCTTTGAATGGCTTCCCGTAGCCCAGGCTCCATTTTCTGTCATTCAAACTCTCTGTAAGGTCAGTCTCCTATTTCGCCACCAATCCAGTCTCCCCTTATTCTTCCGGGATAAGAATTCTTCACAGTCTGTGAAGAGACTGTGGTTGAATGAGGAAGGAGAGAGATGGGTGTGGGAGTGAGTTGGACAGGAAGTGGAATGATGTTAGGGTGAAGAAATCTACAGGGAATGTCGGGGTGCGGGCCCTGGTCCTGCCCTTTTCCACTGGTTGTTTGGAAGGGACTTGTCTTCTCCAAGGGTTGTTTCCTGTAATTGAGAAACAGTCTGGGGAGGCTCTTGTTGGGGGAAAGAAAGAGTTTTTGTCTTAAGGGACAGAGTTTTTGGGCTGAGTAAATAATGAGCTGCCTACACGTTATCCTTGAATTTCTAAAATGATTTGTCCAGCTCCCTTTTGCAGGAAGAGGTGAATGCCTTCTTAGGGTAACTGAGAAGTAACCCACTAAGCCCATTAAGTGGACTCTCCCCAAAGTGTGTAGTGCTTGTGTCAATTTACTTATGCACAGGCCTGGGTGGAGGCTCACAAGTCTTTGGAATAGACGAAGAATTTCTGGGTGCCCTGTGATATTTGCCTTTTGCACCCCCAAGTATATATATTTACCTCTTGGAGTATGTATTCTGCCTTGGTAACTATGTTGTAGGCCTCTGGAGGGCAAGCACAGGCTGTTCTTTTTTGAGTTCCCTATCACTTTGCCACAGTACTTTTTCAATACACGTTAGTCCTGATCTTTGGCCCCGTTTACCACCAGCAACTGCTTCTCTACGCTTCTTTCCTTAATGAAGAGGCCCACATGCTTATAGCTGCTGGTATGAATTAGCTACTACAAAGATAGCTACCTATTTTGATTGATGGACTATTTTGTTTACCTTGGGAAAAAAATAGAAGAAAAAAGTCTTCTCTGATTTTTACTTTTTCTGAAGAGTGAGCAATAATTTTTTATTATGTTGGAAGGCAAGATTGCCACTCAGCACAGGCTACTGGATTCATTCCCTACTAGGCTGGTGAAATTCAAGAAATTTTGGCAAGGGCAGTCATGCCAAATGTTTGTTTACCTAGATACTTATATGACTATAAACCTAGGCTGGATTTGCATTTTCCTAAGTTACTTCAAAGCAATTCATAACAGAATTGAACTGACTTACAAAATGGACCCCCAGGAAGCCACCTAGAACAGAACTCCATAGACAGTGTTGGAAGGTGGCCCCTGCCCTCTGTCCGAAGCCTCTTAGCTGCAGCCACTGTAGCATTCATCTGTGGGCTCTAGCACATTCCCTTCTGAGCTAGCCATGATCAAGGCTGTCTGTGCAATCTCAGCCTTGGCTGGCAGTGTCCAGATTATTTGAGCATTGCCATAGCCTAAGTTTCTGGTATTCCAGGGTGAACTCAGGGCATGCCAGTGTTCCCCATGTCACAGCTTTTCTCTAGTTATCTAGGTTCTTTTTTTGAAGATGAAAGATGTTTATTTCCTGAATGAGGAGATACTGGAATTCAACGTCAAAACTGCATCCTGTATTATATTTAAATTAAATATTAAAGCAGCTCCACAATATGGCAGCTAAGGAAGGCTTTCCAACTGGTCCCAATTGTTTTGTCTCTACTTTCTCTCCTAATATCCCACCCCAACCAATCACAGCCCCACTGGCCCCAAACACGCCTTTACCCAGGCCATACCCTGAGTAAATCCCTACTCTTTCTTCCTGGCCCAGTTCACTTATTATCTCTCTTGTGAATCCTTCTTTGATTCTCCAGACACTCCGCTTCCTGGTATCACTAGGCGTTGTTTGTTTCTCGATTAAAGAACTTATCATGTTAAATTGCAAATCCTCGGAGTACTTGTCTGTTTCTCATGTATTATATCTTTGTGTTCCTTGGACTTAGCAAATGTAGTAACTTAGAGTCCATATCAGTCTCTATGGTTCTGCTTGCCTTCCAGCCTTGTGCTATAGACTCTCATGGGCCAGCGCCTGTCCTGAATCTTGATCCAGTTGAGTGGGCTATTTCTAGACCCCCTTCTCCAGGTCTGCTCTTGTGGAGTTAGCACTGTTCTAAAGAGGCCTTTGACTTTTGCCCTGCCTGGTTCACTGGTTGTAGTCTCTCATCTGGCAGATTTGGTCCTCTTAATTCAGGCTCAAGCTCCCCATGCTCCTTGGATGTGCATATTGGATTGCTGGTCATCCTCTTTGGAGGCCTACCCTCCAACCAGCTGGGTGCCCCTATTCTAATCCTACCTCATTCTGGCTCCCTTCCTCTCCTACAAGCAGGTACAATCATGGGCTCAGTGTGACCCTTGACTGAGTCCATTCATCACTCATTCAATCACCAGCTATCTACTGAGTAATGACTATGTGCAGGCATTATGACAGGTGCTAGGTTGCAATAGTGAATGAGACAGTCTGTTTTTCCTCTAGGAGTATATGGGCTACACTGTGCATGAGAGAGAATGGCTCTTTTTTTTATTTTTAAATTAAAAAAAATATTTTTATTTTTTTAATTAAAATAATTTTAAATTGAAGTATAGTTGATTTACAGTTTTGTGGAAGTTTTAGGTGTACAGCACAGTGATTCAATTATATATATATATATATATATATATATATATATATACATTCCTTTTCATAGTCTTTTCCCTTATAGGTCATTACAACATCTTGAGTTTAGTTCCCTGTGCTACAGTAGGTCCTTTTAGGTTACCTTTTTTTTTTTTTTTTTGCAGTACGTGGGCCTCTCACTGTTGTGGCCTCTCTCGCCGCGGAGCACAGGCTCCAGATGCGCAGGCTCAGCGGCCATGGCTCACGGGCCCAGCCACTCCGTGGAATGTGGGATCTTCCCGGACCGGGGCACGAACCCGTGTCCCCTGCATCGGCAGGCGGACTCTCAACCACTGTGCCACCAGGGAAGCCCCTTGGAGAGAAAGTTTTGCAGTCTTTGGCAACACAAAGTGGTCCCCAGACTGGTCATTTTTGGCTAAAATCATTCTTTCAGGCAAATTCCTATTTTTATATCAGAAGATAGGGTCCAAAAGAAGAAACATAAAAGAGAGGGTTCTGACTTTAAAATTTTGGGATTCTTAAATGAATGGGATTAGAGAGTGAATGATTTTTCTTAAATAGGTTTTAATGACTTTATTTTTTAAACTTTGGAGTACAATTAATGTCAGGTAAGTATAATGATAAGAGTCTTGTGTGTTTAAGATTTATCTGGCAAGTTTACTAAAATGCAGAATTGTGGGCTCTTCCCTATGAAATTCTGAATCTGTAGGGTTTCTCAGCCTTGGCACTATTGACATTTTGGATAGTTCTTTGTAGTGGCAGGGGTGGAGGGGGGCGTCCTGTGCATTGTGGAGATAGCGCCCTCTCTCTCTCCCCCCCACCCCCCCATACACACACACACACACACACACACACACACACACACGTTTTTTCTCTCTCGATAGAAAAATACTGCTAGTTTGGGAAAAGGACAGTCTCAATTCATGAAATCTGAAGGATAAAGTGGCCTAAAACGCCATTGGAAACAAGTTGGCACCATGTTAATCCTCACAGAAGTCAAACCATACTCCAAAACCCCAGTGAGTCATGGGTATTTCAGGGGACAATGGAGGATCCAGTCTGTCAGAAAATTCCTTTCTGAGGTTGCAGATCTCATCTGCATGAAAAGGTACCTCCTTTGACAAAATAAGTCCAAGCATGCTGGCCGTGATAGAATATTTTAAATAATAATAGAAATTTTCTATGTGGTAATAATGCATCAACTTTAGTAAGTACTTGTTTTGATTCATTATTCTAAATAGTCTAAATATTCCCCTATGTCACTCCTAGATCCATTTACTGAGAAAAGTTTTTTTTTTTCAAAAACAGTGAAGATTAACAGATACACACCTCTGTATATAAAACAGACAAGGATTTACTGTATAGCAACAAGGATTTACTGGAGAGCACAGGGAACTGTATTCAATATCTTGTAATAATCTATAATGGAAAAGAATCCGAAAAAGAATATATATATATATATATAACTGCATCATTTTGCTGTACGCTTGAACTAACACAATATTATAAATCAACTATACAAAAATAATAGTGAAGAAACTGCAGCCTAACCCAGTTTGACTTATCACCAGATCTAATTTACTGGTGTTGTTTTCCCTCACTATCATGCAGGCAACATCTTCAAAGTTTTTCCCAGCCTGTTTCTAAAATACAGGCTTATCATGGACTCAGAAGGAAGCATACTTCTTAATCAGGGGAAAATAGCCTGTTTATAATGAACAGCAAACCTTTTAATGAGACAGTCCATTAGATTTTTACTTGGCAAGGAAAGAGAACGTCAGTAAACTAATACACAGCTGCCATTCTTTGACAGACTACCATGTACCTCAAGGCCCTTTTTAATCTTTACAACAGCCGTGCAGGACAGACTCTGAGACAGGCTCAGGTTAACTTGCCCGAGATCATTCTAGAAATTGGAAGGGCCAGGATTTGAAATTAGGATTTTTGACTCAACATCCTATATTCTTAATTCTTCCATTATACTGCAATCACAGAGCAGTTGTTCTTGTTTTGATGCCTTAGGACTGAGTTTGTTGCATTTTTATTTTCATTCAAAAAGAATTTCTCTGAATAGGACTTGCCATGGGTCCTCTCAAATTTACTCAACCTTGTTACTGTTTGTAATCAGGCTGGTATGCATATAAATCAGGAGGAAAGAGAGGCTCTCCACTGAGTTAGTGTTGATTTTAGATTCAACGTCTAACTTCAGGTCTCTTTTTTTTTTTTTTTTTTTTTTTTTGCGGTATGCGGGCCTCTCACTGTTGTGGCCTCTCCCGTTGCGGAGCACAGGCTCCGGACGCGCAGGCTCAGCGGCCATGGCTCACGGGCCCAGCCGCTCCGCGGCATGTGGGATCTTCCCGGACGGGGGCACAAACCCGTGTCCCCTGCATCGGCAGGCGGACTCTCAACCACTGTGCCACCAGGGAAGCCCCTCTTTTCTTTCTTTAAAGATTGTGATTCTCCAGCCTGGAAACCAACACAAATGGAATCCTAATCATAGTTAATAGGGAGAAGCATCAGCTGGGCCTCACTTTTACACACCAGGTGATCAAGGGTGTGGAGTGTACATCCTAGGGTAGTAGTTGCCAACCTGAGAAATGGCTCCCAATTAGAAGGCACCAGAAATTGATACAAAATGAGAGGAAAGGAAGAAAACAATCATGGTTCCTGGGAAGGACCACGAACAAACTAGGTTCATAGCCATATCTAGACCTTGCTCAGGTTGGTTTCTCTTTAGGGGAGGGCCCCTTCCCACTTCTTACCTGTTATTATCATTTTCAAATCACCAGTTGGGTTTTATCGCTTCCACAAAGCCCTTGTGACTCTTCCTGGATTCACCCCTTCTTCTCCTCTCTGAAATCCTATAGTGTTTATACACCTGACTTCCACAGTCTTGGTCTTTGTTACATACTCTTTTATGTGCTTGTTGGACTCATTTCTCCAGCTGGATTTTAAGCTCCTTAGGGACAGTGACTTGTAAAATGTAAATGGAGCACTGGAGACACAGGAGGAGTTTGAGAAATACTTGTTGAATGATTCTCTGATTTTTGTGCACCTTGGGTGGGAAATTATAGAATTTTAAGGTACTTATCCAGAAGAAGACAACCTTTCATGAAAAGTTCCTTAAGGTCCTAAATTTACTTGCTTTGTTCTCAAAAGGACAAACTTCTTTTTTCTATTTCCCTTAGAGCAGCACCATATTAGTGACTTTCTCAACTTATTGCTAGAGTTGGAGAAGAAAAAGGAGTCCAGTGAAGACTCTAGAGGTGGGATGTGTTTAATATGCCGGAAAGAGAGGGCTTTGGATGTTTGACCATTTTCTATAGTCATGGAGCTCAACAAAGTTTACCATTTGTATAGGAATCTTTTAGCTCTTGGATGGAAAAATCTCTTTCCTGTAAAACTTCATGGAATTTCTGCTCCTGGCAGAGGCAACAGTTATTCATTGCAGATCTTGAAAACTTGTGACATGGTTATCCAAATGGGCACCAAATAAAGCAAGAAAAAAAGAGGCTCAACTACATATTTTAAAATTATTTTTGGTTTCAGGTGATGGACTGGCCAGGCTGAGACTGGTACTGACAAGTCTAACCCTTTACTCAGACCCAGGGGATAGTTTTTGATCTAAAAACCTTGTCCTCCAAACCAGCTGCCCAAGAAACAAAGTCAAGTCCAAGACCTTACTTCATATTCTGGATTACCACACACTCCACCTGCATCTCTATTTTGCCCAGTGATGGCTTTAATCTTTTTAATTTGAGCTTCTGTGTAGGACCTGTTGGAGATTGGGATTGAATATTTGAATATAGGTCCTCTTCTCTGGATGATTTTGGCTTGTCTGCCCCCTTTCAATCACCTGGGCTTGGTTGAGTGACAAACATATACTCACAGGAATACATCTTGTGTCAGAAAAGTCCTTTTGTTATAAGTTGACTCTGAAGTGAGAAGCCGACTCTCTGGGAAGAATCTCCAATTAGGTCAGTAATTTTGACTAAGCTTCCACTATAATAACAATTAACATTTATTGAGCACTTACTACTGGTCAAACCTTCTGCCAAGCACTTTACATAATCATTTCATTTAATACTCACAATACTGCTAAGAGATGTAAATTATTATTTTTCTAATGTTACAGATTAGGAAATTGAGGCACACAGGAGCTAAATAACTCGGTCAAGGCCACACAACTGGTCGACAGCAAAACTGATCTCCCAAATCCCCCTCTGCCTCAAATCTTCTCCCCGTTCAGTCTTCTTCCTGCCAACTGAGGGCAACTCCATCCTTTCAATTACTTAGGCCAAAGCCCTTGGGGTCATTTTAAAAAACATTTTTTTATTAAAGTATAGTTGATTTACAATGTTGTGTTAGTTTCTGGTGTACAGCACAGTGATTCAGTATCATATCTATATATATCTCTATATATCTATATCTCTCTATATATCTTCTTTTTCATATTCTTTTCCATTATGATTTATTATAGGGTATTGAATTTCGTTCCCTGCACTACACAGTAGGACCTTGTTATTTGTCTATTTTTTATACAGTAGTTGGTATCTGCTAATCCCAAATCCCTAATTTACCCCTCCCACCCCCTTCCCCTTTGGTAACCATAAATTTGTTTTCTATGTCTGTGAGTCTGTTTCTGTTTTGTACGTAAATTCATTTGTACTATATTTTAGATTCCACATATAAGTGATATCATATGGTATTTGTCTTTTTCTTTCTGACTTCCTTCACTTAGTATGATCATCTCTAGGTCCACCCATGTTGTTGCAAATGGTATTACTTCGTTCTTTTTACAGCTGAGCAATATTCCATTTTGTATATATATATATATATATATATATCACATCTGCTTTATCCATTCATCTCTTGATGGACATTTAGGTTGCTTCCATGTCTTGACTATTGTAAATAGTGCTGCTGTGAACATTGGGCTGCACGTATCTTTTTGAAGTATGGTTTTCTCCAGGTATATACCTGGGAGTGGGATTGCTGGATCACATGGCGACTCTATTTTTAGTTCTTTATGGAATCTCCATACTGTTTTCTATAGTGGCTGCACCTTGGGGCCATTCTTTTTTTGCAGTACGTGGGCCTCTCACTGCTGTGGCCTCTCCCGTTGCGGAGCACAGGCTCCGGACGAGCAGGCTCAGCGGCTATGGCTCATGGGCCCAGCCACTCCGCGGCATGTGGGATCTTCCCAGACCAGGGCATGAACCCGTGTCCCCTGCATCGGCAGGCAGACTCTCAACCACTGCGCCACCAGGGAAGCCCTTGGGGCCATTCTTGATTCCTCTCCTCTCAAGCCCTATGTCTAATGATTTGGGAAATAAGTTAGCTTTGCCTTTAAGACACATCTGACTCTGACCTCTTTTCTCATTGCCACTGCTCCCTTCTGAGTCAAGCCACCATCATCACTTTTGCCTGAAATATTGCCATAACCCTCCTAACTAGTCATGGTCCTTCCATCCTTGTCTTCCCACGGGCTGTTCCAGCAGCCGAGTGATCTTTCAAATGTAAGTCAGATTGCGTTGTGCCTCTGCAAAAGCTGAGGTTCTCACAAGACCCTCCACTCTCCATCCCCATAACCTCACCGCCTACTGCTTGCCTCACTCGCTCTCTTCCAGTGACCGACCATCTTCTTCCTTGTACACACCAGGCGACCCTGGTTTGTGTGCTCTGAGCACTGGAGCTCAGTGTTTGGTGTGTTCTTTCCCCAGGTGCCTCACAGTTATCTTCAAAGTCTATTCAAATGCCACCTTCTCAATGTATCTCTATTTAAAATTTGAACTCACTCACTCAAGCAGTACCTCTTACTCTGCTCTATTTTTTTCTATAGCCTATATTATTTCTTAACATAGTGTGCAATTCATTTGTTATGTCCATTGTTCACTGTCTGCCTTCTTTCCCCACATCCCTGCGAGATAAGAGATTTTTGTCTGTTGTGTCCTGATGTAACCCGAGCACACAGGGCAGGGCCTATCTGGCACATTGTGCATAATCAGTGAATACTTGTTGAATAAATGAGTGAATGGACCTGGATCTCAAATCTTAGGGTGCTTATAATTTTGTCATAGACACGCAGCATTCTCAAGCGACAGGGCAATAATGCAGAAGACCTTATGAGGTGGTGCCAGTCAAGGGTCAGTTGAACAGAAAACTTAGTGACTTGCACTCAGATGAAGGAGATGGGAGACGTAAGTGCAGGTTGGAGTGAGCTGGGAAGACATAAGAGGGACTTTACCAAGAGTTCTTTTCCTTTTGGGGTACATGAGTGAGGACACCCTTTCTCTTGGCTTAGAGGTTCAGAACTTAAAGTTGTAGTCCTGCTTCTGCCACACCACAGGCTTGGCCCCAAGATATTTCCCCTTCCCACCTCCCTGCCCTCGCAGCCTCGGGGCATAGCTGTTTCTCAGGTCTGGTCAGACATAATGAGAAATACAGGCCCAAACTGTTGGATCATTCAAAAGCAGGGAGGAATCTGGAATGGAGTTATTAGATTTGGGGTATTTTAATCATTTCCTGCAGGTTGGCAGTTTCCAAAAGGGTCAATTTCTAAAAGAATCAGGCAGGGTACGCTTGGAGAAATTTCACTGATCTTGAATCCAGTTTTCATATTTGGTCTCCAGATTTGACATTCCACTGAGGCATGCCTGAGACACAGACATTTCTCAGTGGTGACATGTCTCTGTGACAACCCTAGTCTCTTACTTTGGTCCAGTAAAACTTTTCCATTGTCTGTACCCATTGCACTGGCTTACCCTGTTTTCAAGAAAACTGGTTGGTTCCTAACATAAGATGGAAAGTGTGTGTGTGTGTGTGTGTGTGTGTGTGTGTGTGTGTGTAGGGGAAGGCAGTGGAGCTGGGAGGGTGTGCTGTCCATTGTGAGGCCTGGCCTCCCGCTTGTCTGTGAGACAACTCATTTTTCCCTTGTCTGGCTCCAGTGCCTGCCTACTCTCTCTCGTCCACCTAGACGGTGTTAAGGACACAAACCCCAGTCACTGAGGGGTTCTAACGACATGCCCTCCAAAGGCCAGCCAGGAAGTGACCATGGTATCTGCCTAAGCTGACCATCAGGCCAAAACACATTTGTCTCTAGAGTGAGCTCATGGGAAAAGTGTATTTGGTTATAGAAACTGAATATTCAGACAAAGATTCTTTCAGAAATGTTCATATTAGGGGTTGAGTTCTGTATATGAGCTAACCAAGTCCCGACTGCCCTCTGATGGGCTGGGCTCCAAGACACACTGACCGTGGGAGCAACTACACGGGCTGAAGGGTTCCCAGCCATAGCTGCACAAAAGACTCTCCCAAGGGGTCCCTGAATCCACCAAAGCTGGGGCCCACTCCAGAGACTTTGCTTCAATTGGTCTGGCATGAGGTCAGGGCATCCATATTTTTTTAAAGCTCTCCAGGTGATCTTATGCGTAGTCAGAGATGAATGTTACCTGCCACGAAGGATCCAGAGACGGGGCATCCGAGGAGCTGGTAGAGGATACAGTCCATGTTCTGCCTCACAACCCCTATGTCATAGGGCCCCTCCCTGCTTCTTTCCTACTTCATGAATTTTCCATTTTCTCCTGGATTATTTCCACAATCATATCAACAAGCTGCAATTTCTTCCATTCTAAATAAAAGCCTCTCTTTATACTCCACTTCTTCCTTCAGTTATTGCCCCATTTTCCTGCTGCCTTTTAGAGGAAAAACTCCCTAAGGTGTGTTTCCTATATATATACCGTCCAATTTTTTTCTATGAATTTTCTCCCAGACCCAGTCCATCCAGGCATCCCCGCTCAATACTGCACAGACCCTGGTCCCACTTTGCCATCTGATTGTGAAAGTGTGTCCAGGTCTCACTCCCAGTAACAGAAATGGGGAACCCGGGGAAGTACAGGCATTCCCGATACACTCCTGATACGTGTACAGCCCCCGATGCAGCCCACGGCTGGCCTAGCAGTGCCAGGGTCAAAGCTCAGTGAACAGAAGGCAGAACTGGTAAAAAAACTTGCCAGGGAGACAGTAATGCCAGTGAAGTTCTCAGTAAAGGGAAAGGTGCTGACTTACACAGTGTGTGGTGGTGATGATGACAGAACTGGAGATGAAGGAGAGGCCGTCGTTCATGCTGACCTGAAGCGCGGCTTTCCTGCAAGGACACGGGAACCAAGGATACTCAGCACGTGGGCAAGAAGCAAGGGGCCGAGAGCCGGACACACAGGTCCCCCGAGGGCTCTGCTCTGAACTACCCTTGGGACTGTAGTCTCTTCCTCTGGGGGCCTGAGTGGTCTCATTTGTAAAATGTGGAGGTTGGTCTCCAGGGTCCATCCAACTCTAACATTCCAGAGAGATGTCAGGATACACCTGGCTGGTGTATCAAGGTAGTGTATCCAGCCCTTCTTACATTGTGGAGAATTGCATTGAATGGGCAGAGCCTGCTCCCGTGTAATTTACTTGTCACGTTGTAGTACGAAGAAGTATTCTTAGAAAACGGTTCAGATCAGTGGGGGATACACTGGTCAAGCTAGAAACTCTATTGTTATCTGGACTCTCAGTGATCAGATTCTGATGGCCGTGGTTTTGTTGCTACCCAGCCAACTCACCGAGGTACAGAAGTAAGTGAACTAATTTGCCTTCTATTTCCTCCCATCTATAAGATGCTCACTGAAGCACAAGCTTGCATTCTGCAGCATGGACACGGGGCTAGTTTGTGGAATCAGTGGTATCACAGGCTGACGTTAGGCAACCAGAGTTGGAAGCTTTGTCATTTGAACAAATGATTGAAAGCAGAATTCAGATGAGCAAGTTTCGCATTTTTCCTTAAAGCCTCCATTCTATCTTCAGCCTATTATAGATGTGTTTACAGAGAGGCTAGTTTGTATTCTATCACAAACATCGCCTCTCTGTTTCCCCGCATATTTCTTTTCTTGCTCAGGGTGCTAATTCTCTCCCTCCTCTAGAATATTTTGATCTCATCTCATCAGCATTTACTATCACTGCACCATTGTAAGATTTTCTCCATAAATTAGTTCAGGGAACCTCGGGCCGCCTGGCCGAATACATGGTGCTCTGGAGAGACACTGAGGAAGGAACACTGAACGTGGCCTCAGAGGGGTCTGAACGTGGGGTCTTGAACCAGTCGTTCACCCACTTATCCTTTTTGAGCTTCCTTTCTGAGTGTCTTTATCTCTAAGAAAGGATATAATCATCTAGAAGGGTGATTATGATGACAGGGTGAGGTTATGATATGAGAGTGCTTTGGGAAGCATGAGAGCTTTCTAGAAATGTAGCTGTGATTAAGCCAGACCGACCTTGTTTTGAACCCATACTTTTCCACTTCCTGCTGTGTGACCTTCGGGCAAGCTACTTAAATTCTCTCAGCTACAGATTTCACATCTGTAAAACTGGGATGGTGTGTGTCTGGTTCATGGGGCTCTTGGGAGGATAAAGGGAGGCGCCCTTTGGGAAACGTTTACCCTGGTGTCTGGCTCACTGCAAAGCATCGGCACCATTATCATTATGTGGAGGAGTCTAGAGAAAGGCTCCATAATGACAATGAAGAGAGACTCTTTCTCCTCCTTTTGTCCCCTCTACCTCCTTTCTCCTCCCTGGCTGTGGGGTTTAGTTGCTGGTGGAAACTTACATGCCAACTTCCTTTAAGATAGGCGCTGGACACAGCAAATAAGTATCTTCCACAGTGAAGGGCTTCTCATCTGTAAAAAGGAAGTCACTGGATTAAGAGGAGTGAGGCAAGTTTGTAATTTCATATTCAGTGCTTCCTACAGACCATCAACCAAGTCCTGGGAGACACTAGAAAAGCAGTAATGTTTTGAAATATAAACTCATCTTAAGCTGTAAAATCCACTAGAGTGAACTCAAGGTCTTCTGCCTGAATACCACTAGTCTCTGATCCTGTATGTCCAGTGGAGTCAAGCAGTGAGCAAATAGAGGGTGAGTTCTTACCATAGACCAGGCATCCCTGAGGGGAAATGAGAAGGTATTAGACTGATACTCGGGGAGCTTCAGGTCTAAGTCTAGTTTGAGAGAGAAGCCATATTCATGGGAAAAGTTTGCTGACTCAGCATTGTTTACAATAGCCAAGACAGGGAAGCAACCTAAGTGTCCATCTACAGATGAATGAGTAAAGAAAATAGGGCATATATATGTAGAATGGAATACTATTTAGCCATAAAAAGTGGAAATCTTGCCATTTGTGACAACTTGGATAGACCTTGATGGCATTATGCTAAGTAAAACAAGTCAGACTGTGAAAGACAAACACCGTATAATCTCACTTATATGTGGAATCTAAAAAAGAAAAAAAACACAACTCATAGATACAGAGAACAGATTGGTAGTTGCCAGGGGCAGGGGCCGAGGGTGGGGTGCGTGAAATGGGTGAGATGGTCAAAAGGTACAAACTTCCAGGTATAAAATAAATAAGTCATGGGGATGTAATGTACAGCATGATTTGGAAGTTTCTAAGTGTAAATCTTAAAAGTTCTTATCATATGAAAAAAATTATAACTATGTGTGGTGATGGATGTTAACTAGATTTATTGTGGTGATCTTTTCACAATATATACAAATATTGAATCATTATGTTGTACACCTGAGAGTAATATAATGTTATACGTCAATTATATCTCAATTAAAAAAAAGTTTGCTGACAGATACAAGCAGCTAAGCCAAAATATGGTTTGGCTTCAGAAGACAGAGTAGCTTCCTTTAGGTGGGTGACACGATGAGGTCACAGGGAATACAAAACATGAGATGTGCTTCAGCGGAGAGATGGGGAAGAGGCATTCTTGGTGGGAGGAATGGCACAAGCAAAGACAGAGCAAACAAAAGGGTTGCCCCAGGGTAGGACGTAAGGAGGATTTGAAAAGATCAGTATAGGAAAATGTGTGCTCCAAGTTCTTCGAGTTAAGACTGAGGGATTTGGACCTAGGCCTATAATTGGCTATGAAAAGAACTTTGGAGGTTTTTGGAGAAAAACTTGAAGTGACGATTTTGGAAGTTTTAGCAAATGTAGCTGTGAAAGATGAATTAGAGTGGGGGGAATCTGGAGGTGGGGGAGTTCTTTTTCTTATCCTAATGGATGTCTGGGGAAAAGCTTAAACAGTTTTAATCTTGAACTCCTTAAAAACTTCACTGTGTCCCAGATTCTGGGGCCAGAAGCAGGGCTGAGAAGTTACTATACTCAGCATATGGTAGTCATTCCTTCATGACTCAACATTTACTGGGTGCATGCTCTGTTCAAAAGATTGTGGTAGGACCTGTAGGTGATATGAAGATAAATAATATGTGTTCCTTTAATCAAGCTGTGAATACAAATACCTGGAAGACAGAAAGGAAGCCTTTCCAAATGTAATGGAAGGATGCCATGCTGTTGTTGGCACTTGATATGAAACTGATGTGTCTAATGACATTTGAATGTGGGACACTAAACACTTGCCTGAGTGGAGATTAGGGAGCCTCAAACCCTCCATGCCTGGATTTAAGGACCAGAGCCACATGGGATGGGAGTTGGAGGACACATCTGAGTTCTAAGCACTGTCTCTCCATGGAAGGAGGATGAAGAGGATGGCCAATTACAGTCTGCCCTGATGTCTAGGGAGAACTTCAAGTGGTGAAAAGTTAGGGAGGTTATTTCAGGTCATTCACTCATTCACTCAACAAATATTTATTCAAGGCCTACTATGAGCTAGAGACATAGGCTTTGAGAAGAGAAACACAGTCTCTGCTTTTCATGACATTGCAGGGGAGATAGTTATTAAACACATTCAGTGTTTTTTGAAGAAGTAAAAATATTGCATTTTTTAAATCTTAGTCTTTAGTACAAGACTGTTTTTTTTAATTGAAGGAGAGTGGATTTACCATACTATATTAATTTCAGGTGTGTAACATAGTGATTCAATATTTTTATATATTATACTCCATTTAAAGTTATTACAAAATAATGGCTATATTTCCCTGTGCTGTACAACATATCCTTGTTGCTTATTTAAACATATTCATTTTTATTAAAAAACATATTCTCTTGAATGTCTACCATGTGCCAGGCATTGTGCTAGGCCTGGAAGTGAACACAACAAATGAAGCACTGCACTTTTTTTTTGTTTGTTTAATGGCCACTGTTTTAGTTATCTATTGGATTTAGGGAATGTGGGCAGGCCTTATGCCCTGGGGACATCAGACATTGAACTTAGCTAATAATAAGTGGCATTTATTTCCTGTTATTCCTTGGGTGTGTAGCCTAAGGAGAAGGGATAATTAGCAGAACAAAATGCAGGCATTCTTAGGCCCTCCAGGCAAATGCCACCTACTACATCAAAACTTCATTTAAAATTCTAATAAGAATGAGTACCCCTGTTTGAGTGAGGTGAACAGAGAAAATGAGGGAGGGCTTTGCATAAGAAATAACATGAACATTGGGTTTTGACGGGTGAATAGGAGTTCTTGAGGAAGGGAGTTCATGAGGAAGCATAACAAAGCAGAAAAAATGCTGTTATTACACAAATTACTATTTAATTAAATTGTGATGAGCACAAAGAAGGAAAAGCAGGGGGCTTACTCTCACATGGGAAGTCAGGAAACATTTCCCTGAGGAAAGGCTCTGTGAGCTGAGACCTAAGGCTGGGTGGAGAGGAGATGGTGTGGGAGAGCGCTGGAGCTGCACAGATCCTGGAGCAGGAAGGAGCCCAGGTCTTCCGGGAGCTAACAGAAGGCTGACAAGGCTGTTGAATTTCAGTGAGACAGTGGCTCAAAATGAAGCTAGAAAAGGCAGCAGGACCAGATGACCAAGGCCTTATAGGTCATGGTGGGGCTTTTGGGACTTTTCCTAAATGTAACAGGAAGCTACTGGAGGTTCCCCTCATATTTAGAACGAGCACTGGCAGAGTATGGAATGTTGCCAGAATAGTGAGGGTATGTTGAGTACAATTATGAAGCTTATGAGGACAGTGGTGGATCACACAGCGCCTGAACCGAGCATTATTATCTTCAAGATGTTTTCCCATCTACGATGGCAATAACGACAGTGAGACTAGCTGGGGCATGTGTGTCGGTGCTCTCTAAGTACATCGTACACATCACGTAATCTAGTGTAACCTTCTAGCAGTGCTATCAGGGAAGGATGTTATTCCCTTCATTTAACAGACATAGGTGGAGACACTTGCCCAGCGTTACACAGGGGAGCTTGGATCAGCACCCGGGCAGTCTGGCCGCCACCTCTTTTTTTTTTTTTTTTTTGCGGTACGCAGGCCTCTCACTGTTGTGGCCTCTCCCATTGTGGAGCACAGGCTCCGGACGCGCAGGCTCAGCGGCCATGGCTCACGGGCCCAGCCGCTCTGCAGCATGTGGGATCTTCCCGGACCAGGGCACGAACCCGTGTCCCCTGCATCAGCAGGCGGATTCTCAACCACTGCGCCGCCAGGGAAGCCCTGGCCACCACCTCTTGATGAGAGGCACACTTGATCTCCTCTCACTACAAGCTTACGAACCAAGGCAAGGCAGGGCTCACTGGGCTCATTTTCCAGATGCAAGATGGAGGCTCAGAGAGGCCACAGTAACCCCTGATTGCACAGCGTGTCAGAGGCAAAGCCAGGACTAGAACTGGATTCTCCAGTATTCTGACCAAGCACCTCCCTGTTCCAGTAAAGGCTCGTATTAGAGGATAAACCAAACTCGGGACAGGCGTGGCTGATGACAACCTATATTTACTTTCTCTTGGTGCTGCAAATGCTCTAGTAATACTTGGGAGTGCAGATCCCTGCCCACGGAGCCTGCCCACGGAGTCACAGGCCGGCCACGGCGCGGCCACAGGAGGCCTCGTGACTCCTGACTGCATTCTGCACGGGGAGCTGAAGGGGGCGCACCGCAGCCACGCACCGCGGCCCAGGCTCCCTCCCGGGCTCTCTCTGAGCAGCTCCTCTCCTCCCTACATCGCAACAGGAAAGGGAGGGAGAGCCCAAGGTTGGCTCGGTCAGCCTAGGTCAGGTGGACCGCTTCTCACTTCCCCCCTCCTTTCATTTTCCTTTCCTGCCTGGGAGACCAGCTATTTCTGGAGCAAAGCAGATGAGACCCTCGCTGGGAGGACGGAGGAGACGTGGTCGAGGCCGTAGCACCAGCTCGACACGGCCTCCCATCAGTTCATCAGCCTCCCAGGCTGTGGGCCTGCTCTGGGGAGCTGGCATTTTCGGGTCTGAGAGGGATTGTTTGGTTTGGAGTGTGTTCCACTTTACCACAAAAATGAGTGACTTTTTTTTCCCTCTTTCTCTCTAAACAAAGGAGGGCCATTTGGTTTCCATAACTTTGATCATCTGACTCTTTCCTGGAACGTCCACTTGGGAAGCAGGGCCCAAAGCCTTCCTCCTCGGCTGGGCCACGTTTGGCTCGGGGGCCATGCCAACCTCATGGCCACCTCTGCCAAAGCCAGTGGCGTGGTGATATTTATGGGGCCATCATCCTCTGGAGGGCCTTAGCCCTCTGTCCACTGGTGGCCATTACACTGCTCGTTAGCACTGGGTGGGCGAGGAAAATGGACGCCGGGAGCTGGGAGGAAACTAGGGAGGGGCGGGAGTTCGAAACTAGACCTTCAGGGAATTTTTAGATGATCTATAAATGTAAATTTCCTTGCCTTTTGCCAAAGGTAGTTCTGAATTCAGTGTATACCTACGACGTAGGTGAATCCAAAGCATCTGTCTTACAAGAGTCTGATAATCGAACAGAGCTTGATTTAAATCAGGATCTGGGGATCAATGAGTGTCCTTATACCGAAACACCAGACACCCAGGCTTGTGATTTGGAGCATCCCTGAGGATGAGTACAAGGCGCACAGGGCCCGGGAGACTCCAGAGTCAAACAGATGCAGGTTCATATCCCAGGTCCTCTTACTAGTGTGTGACTGGGGACAAGTTCCTCGGCTGTGAACATGATGACATCATTGTGTGGGGTTGTGTGGGGAGTGAGAGAAAGTGCGTGTAAGTATGTTACTGGGCACTTAATTAACATTTAGTAAATGTTACTCCACATTATTACACGGACGGGTATCCAAGCCTTTGAAACAGACAATGAATGTGTGGTTTAAAATCAGAGGAACTGAAAATTTAACATTTCAAAATGTCTAATTGCTTGATGACATTATTCTGTCAAACACCTTTTTAGGCATTAGTGATAGGGATAGAAGAGAATAATTAAATAGTTAGTTAGAAATCCCACTAGGGGATTGAAGATAGAAAGGGAATTTTAAGGGAGTCTGGGAGACTGTTGTAAGCTACTGACCACTCAAGAAAAGAATCCAGGGGCTTCCCTGGTGGCGCAGTGGTTGAGAGTCCACCTGCCGATGCAGGGGACACGGGTTCGTGCCCCGGTCTGGGAAGATCCCACATGCCGTGGAGCGGTTGGGCCCGTGAGCCATGGCCGTTGAGCCTGCGCGTCCGGAGCCTGTGCTCCGCAACGGGAGAGGCCACAACAGTGAGAGGCCCACATACCGCAAAAAAAAAAAAAAAGAAAAGAATCCAGTAACCTAGCAACAATCTACACTATCTTGAAGGAAGACCAGGCACATTCAAGGCACAAACCCTGAAAGTTAAAACACAAGACAATAGATATGGAGTCTGAATCTTGTTACACGAAGTCAAGCAGTTAATGATCTTTGAAGAGTAGCATTTTTGCACGTGGCCAAGAAGGGCTGAAAGGGGAAAGAAGCTAGGTGAAAGGGGACATTATACGGAAACGTGAGATGAATTACCATATTTTAGTATGTGTCACCACCCTTTTGCTAATATACATATGATTTAAATAGCTCCATAACAGTTCTGGTTAAACCACATAGAGTAAGGAGGTACTAATGATGTAAATAAGGAAGAAGGTGGTCTTCTCCCCTCCCCACTATTTCTTTCTTTTTTCTTTTTTTTTTTTTGCGGTACGCAGGCCTCTCACTGTTGTGGCCTCTCCCGTTGCGGAGCACAGGCTCCAGACGCGCAGGCTCAGCGGCCATGGCTCACGGGCCCAGGCGCTCCACGGCATGTGGGATCTTCCCGGACCGGGGCACGAACCCATGTCCCCTGCATCGGCAGGCGGACTCTCAACCACTGCGCCACCAGGGAAGCCCCCCACTATTTCTTTGATTATAAAAATGTAGCCCTCTTTGTTCTCAGGACTGCACTCCCTTGCTTGCCTGCCTGTGTCTCTCACAAGCCCCCAGTGCTAATAAACTCACTCTTTGCCTGCCACTTTGGCTCACGCTGAATTCTGTACGTGACGACGAGACAAAAGAACCTCAGCTTCAGTAAGTCCTGACACCAGGTGAGCAGTTTCAATGAAAAGACAGTGGGTTCAAGTCCCCTCCTAAGTCAGGGATTGTGGGTTCAAGTCCCAGTCTGAGTTTTGGCTGGGTTTGAGTCCCATCCAAGAAGGAGTGTGATCTCATTAGGAATTCCTGGGAAAATGAAATGTTTTAGTGAATGTGTGTGTGTCTGTGTGTGTACATATGTACATACACACAGGCATATTATATCTACACGTACACACACATACATCTATATCTACGCATACATCTATATGTATCTATATTTATTCTATACTGATTTTGTGTAACACTATATACCCATGGTCTCATCTGACATTATTATTAATTTACAATTTGGGAAACTGAGGCTCAGAGAAGTTGGTTAATTGAGTTAGTGTTGCACACTAATAAAAGAGCTGGAAATCGAACCCAGGTTTTTTGTTTTTTTTTTTTTTAAGAAGATGTTGGGGGTAGGAGTTAATTAATTTATTTTTGCTGTGTTGGGTCTTCATTTCTGTGCGAGGGCTTTCTCTAGTTGTGGCAAGCGGGGGCCACTCTTCATCGCGGTGTGCGGGCCTCTCACTATCGCGGCCTCTCTTGTTGCGGAGCACAGGCTCCAGATGCGCAGGCTCAGTAGTCGTGGCTCACAGACCTAGTTGCTCCACGGCATGTGGGATCTTCCCAGACCAGGGCTTGAGCCCGTGTCCCCTGCATTAGCAGGCAGATTCTCAACAACTGCGCCACCAGAGAAGCCCCGAACCCAGGTTTTGTTGAAATGACTTGCCCATGGTCAACCCAGCTAGTTATTTTTTTTATTTTTTTACAGATATAATTTAAACTAGTTAGCCATTTTATATTGTCATAATCTCACAGCTAGTTTTATGATGTAGCCTGAAGTATACCAGGAACTGAGTCTGGCAGTTTCGGAGGCAAACAATCAAGATTCTCCACGGGTGAGGTTGGATAGCAGTAGGAGGCTTGTCTTCCACGAGAGGCAACCAGGGTTGAGAAGCTCTGTGATAAGGTTCTGCTGTCTTCTGAGATACCCTGACCTACTGTAATGAACCCACGTTCCAGAACCATACATTCAAATGTGTACATTCCCAGGTTTTGATCTTGGATCAATGTAATTCTTTTCAGACTGGTGAAGAAGTTCCAGAATTCTTCCCTGCAGTTCGTAACTGTCTAATGGATTTGTGATAAAACCAGGATTAAAATTTATTAGCTAATTCAAACACCAATCACAGTGGATCCTTTCACAGGGCTGATTAAATAAGTGAAATCCTTTCCAAGTCTTGGCAATCCTTTCTTGATATAAATATTTATTTCTGTCCAAAAGGACAAGAAAAATAACCCTTAGTCTTATCTAAGGGAGCTTGTTGAAACCCTCCCAAAGCTGATGTAAGCTCCAAAGAAGAGTTTACATTCCTACTGTGACAAAATAGTGGAGGTTAGGGACTGAATTAGCTCACCCTGCTCTTTCTCCCCATCTCCCCTGAGTCTAGGGAGATTTTTGTGGCATCCCTGAGCCAAGTATAACTGTTCAGCACCAAATTATCAGCTGGTTGGGGAATGTGTCTCTGAATTAAGACAGAACAGACAAGCTAGAGTTAGACTGAATGTTTCTACCTTTTCACCTACTTGAACAGTAACCAGTTTTTTAAAAAGCTCAACTTTTAAAATACTGTGCAGAAACCTGAAATAAAATGGTACTCAGCAGGACTCCAAGTTGATGAAATTCAACTTGGCTTGAGCTTTCTGGGGTCCTAGCCAGAAAGGAGGTGGTCGATTGTTCTACTGGGACTCCTGCAATGAAAATTCACAAACATGGGGGTCTTACTGCAAAGCTAAGTGGGATCCCATGGCTTAAGAGTAGAAAGAAGTTAACATTTATTAGGCATGTACTATGTGTCAGCCCCTAGGCTGGAAGGTTTTCATAGATGGCTGAGATCAGAAGCCTATGGATTCTTTTGCTAGAAGACCTTAAACTCTTCGTAAGGGGACAAAGCAGAGATTTTGAAAGTGGAGAGGGTGGCTTCTACTTGGAAAGGCTGAACAGTGGTTCTGAGGTCAGAGCAATGAGAAACAAGAGTCAGCACAGAATGGGAAGAGCCGGTAGTGAAGCACAGGTGGGTGAGGCCAAGCTGGGAATAATCCTCAGAACATACACGTCCACCGTAATGTCCTCTCAGGCCCAGCTGAAGCCAGAGGGGTGCCTTTAATATGGCGGAACCAAGCTGGCCACCATCGTTTTCCTCAGACATGACCCACACCTATCTATCCATTCGCTAGCCTGGAGTTGTTGCAAGGTTTCTTTGGAAGCCCTCACTGGCTAGTTGCTATGAGATCAGGTGATGAGCTTGGTCAACAGGCTCCAGGTAAGTTCCCTGGGCTATACATGATTATTTCCCCAGCTCCTGTGTGTGTAGGTGTCCAGGATAGCCTTTTAGTTTCCCTCCATGTTCTCTGGGGCAGATTAGAGCAGGAACCATGAGCACATTAAGAGCCTGGGCCCTGGAGTCCCATCACAGCTTGCTACCTACTGGCTATGTAACCCTCTTCATAACCCAGAGTTCTCACCTATAAGATGGAATAATACTCTTTTCATATTCAGCTCATTTAATGAGATGATATGATTAAATGCTCAACACTTAATAAGTGCTTGACAAACATCAACTATTACTGCTAAAGTGGGGGTACTTCTGGGCTCATTGCCTGAGGCACCTGTAAAACACAAGATGTGAAGGTGTGTACAAACTGAGTAGGTCTTGCAGAACTTATCTACTGGGTTGTGTCAGGGCTACATGGTGTAGGCGTGACAAGAAGAGAGTCATCTATCCTAATAGATTCTCTGGGTGTGTATGTCATGCAGTGATCCTCAAATGGGGGCAGTTTTGTCCTTCAGGGGATAAAAGGCAATGGTTGAGACAGTTTTGGTTGTCAAACTGGGGGAGGAGGGCTATTGGCATCTAGTGAGTAGAGATCAGGGATGATGCTAAGTATCCTACAACGCACAAGGCATCCCTCTCCCCTTCAACAAAAAATTGTCTGGTCTGAAATGTCGATAGTGCCAAGGTTAGAAATCCTGGTATAATGTCTACCATGGCTTTACACCTTTCTTTGGCCCATTGTAGAGAGTTCTGTAGATAGTTCTGGGTGGTTCACAGCCCAACCCCGAGAATTCTGGTAGAATGTCCAGAAAAGTTCAGAGGTGTTAAAAGAGTATAAGCAGAGGAGGGAGAGGGAGTAACAACTTGAGGGCCATTGGAAGACACGTGGCTGGAGTAAGGAAGAGAGTGTTTCTTAGCAAATTCTTCCATGCAGGCTTTGATGGGTCCAGGTTTGCCTAGTGGTAGGTGGCACCTGAACCATCCTGCTGGGTGGAGCTTTACAACTGAAATGGGGGCACTTCAGAAGTGGAACTTAGATTGCTGTTGAGGCTCCGAGCTGATGTGGGTAGGAAGGCTGTAGAGTCAGAGCACCTCACCTACAAATACCAGTATAGGACAAAGAGCTGAGTGCAGTCTTAGAAAAAGATAAGTCAGTTAACTTGAACATCGTGTACATGAGGACCAAGATTACATCATGGCCCCAGAAGTAAAAGGTGAGGGACCATGAGTGCACTCCCAGAGGAGAGCAGGGATGGGAGCCAGTAGCCCTGCTGTCTCTGGATTGTCTTTTGGGGGCTTACACATTCCCTAGTCCCGCACAAGGCTTGACGTCTGTGGCTCTGGACCCACCAGCTTTTAGAATTGGTCTTTAGCACAGCTAGTTTGACTTCTCAGGATATAAACTGCTTTCTGCTCATATTTACTGCTATTTTCAGTAATTATAAAAGTAATACACAGTGAGTGTGAGAAGTCTGAGAAATACAGAGACGTATATCCCTGGTGGCGCAGTAGTTAAGAATCCGCCTGCCAATGCAGGGGACACGGGTTCGAGCCCTGGTCCGGGAAGATCCCACATGCTGCAGAGCAACTAAGCCCGTGCACCACAACTACTGAGCCCACATGGCACAACTACTGAAGCCCATGAGCCTAAAGCCCATGCTCTGCAACAAGAGAATCTACTGCAATGAGAAGCCCGAGCAACACAACGAAGAGTAGCCCCCACTCGCCACAACTAGAGAAAGCCTGCACGCAGGAACAAAGACCCAACACAGCCAAAAATAAATAAAGTTTATAAAAAAAATAAAAAGAATGAAAATCCTTGGTAATCCTAACTTCCAGTGATAAACATTGTTAATGCTATTCCAGAATTTTTTCTATGCATATTATTTTTCACATGATTGGAATCACACTACGCATAATGTTGTGGTATTTGGCATCGTCTCTATCCAAAGTTAATAGGGACAGATTTAGGTGTTGCAAGAAAACCGAATGAAGATAATGGGGCTCGGGGCTCTTGCAAAATATTTCTTCCTCTCAATAAATCTCGAGCAAAAAATTCTTGACTGTTGACATTTATAAAACTTACAAATTATCTTCTAAGCAAAGCATCAACTTTTAAAAAATTTGTGAGCTTGAGGTCAGAAAAGTGGTGCCCTTGAGACAGCTGTAATTTGCTAAGAAGAAATATATTTTTTAAAGCTTTGTTTTCACTTGGTTGAAGACAATTCAGGATTCATGCACAAGGTATGTGTCTCCTGACATACGAAGTCTTTCAGCTGTTGCAGAATTAGGTTTGGAAGGGTTTACCTTTGGAATTGGGATTGAGTGGGGAGTCTACTGAAATGGCTAAAGCCTTGCACAGGATCATGGCCATGAACTATGGCAAAGGCTGACCGTTCTTAAAGAAAACAAACCTATACAGAATCTTAGAGAAGCGGTGGGAAGGAGACCCCAGGCACACACTTGAGTAACAGTGGACGCCACTGAGTTGCTGTGGTATGCAGATTAGGAGACAGAGTTAAATTGCATGGAGAAGAGATGTATCAGTAGCACTCTCTTCCTTTCCCTCAGCAACACCCAACTTTTCCTCTAAATGAATGTTGAGCAAATATTTAAAGAATGTCAGTTTGAAGGGGACATAGGTTATTAGCCTGCCTGGGGTTCCCACGAGTCTGGCCCATCTCTATGTTAACCACTTTTTCTTCCACCATTCTACTGAAGTGACAAAGGAGCAGTATGGCATGGGGAAAGGCATCATCACAAAAGTCCAGTCATCTGGTGCAGAATAGAGGGGGTGCCAACTTCCTCTATCAGGACAACAGGGCTGGGATAACAGCAGTTTCAGGGAAGTTCACAAGCAAATCTCTCCTCCAACAATGCTTCAAAGAAGACCACTGTGTGCCAGAGTCCACAGGCAGCTTACAATTTTCATTTGGAAGCAATTGCACACTTGATAGAACAGGGGCAAAGTCAAGTTTGACTGTCTACCAGGCACTGCTGCAGTTAACTTTGGACTGTGTCAACTTGCCCTCGGAAGAAGCTCTTTTGCCCCTGAATGAAAATCTTTACCAGTTAGTTACTTTTGGTGGCAACTTCTCTTTTATCCCCAACCCATCCCAGATTCCTGGGGTTTTTATCTGACCAAGCAAAAGTGCAGTAAATTTCCACTTATCTATATTTTTGTCTGGATCTGAAAGATAAAAACATGGACTAACACAGTCTTGGCAGGAGCCACTTCAGAAGCAACTGGGTGAAACCTAAACTCCCTCTGAAAGCAGGGGCAAAAGGGAAACATGGGCAGATACATGAAAAGCCTGTGAAGTTGAAGAAAGAAGGACCATTTGGGGAACCAGAAGAGGTGGCTTCCCTGTGATCACATAGTCAGCTGCATATACTGACTTTCTAAAGCCTGGGCTCTTTGTTCCCTGGTCCAGGGCTTTTTTTCTTGAACCAGAGTTTAAGTCTTGACTCTCTAACATGCTCTGTGGCCTTGGGCAAATAGCTAAATCTCTCCGAGCTGAGGTTTCCTGTCTATACTATGAGGGGGAGCAGTGAAAATCAGGGCCTCCAAATCAGGCACACATCAGAGTGATGTGGGCCTTCAGGATCAGGGGACCCAGGGACCCATGGGGATCTGTGTTTAGGAAGCAATGTAGAGAAGCAGGCAAAAGCCTCTGGAGTAGACTGCCTGGGGTCCAAACTGCTTCCACCTCTGGCCATCTGGGTGACCTTGGGCACTTCATCTCTGAGTTTCAGTTCCCTTGTCAGCAAAATGGGGATAGAAATAACTCCTCCCCCACTGGACTGCTGTGAGGATGAAATGAACTAGTTCAGGAACAGAACGGGGTAGGTGCTCAGCAATCAGTGGTTGCTATCACTTGGATGAAGCTCCTGGGGGATTCTGATTAAGAATCATGAGACGAGATGCTCCTTTAGATCTCTTCATTCTGAGTTGCACAAAGTGACCTTCTATCATCTTCATATGACATCAAACCCCTACGAATGCATCCAAATTGCACTAAGTACCTTTTTCACCCATAGATGCAACACTCTAACCAGTGAGAAAGGAAACAATAGGCTTTTGTTTGGGAAGTTTGTGTTCTCCTTAAGGGGCCCACAGCCCCCGAGGACCAGATGTTTTCTAAGATAAAGTATAGTTTCTGGACAACTGGACAGATTTTTAAAAACAAACACAATGGAAATCCTACATTGGAGTGAGCATTGTCTCTCATCCCCTTGGGAAGTGAGCCCCTCTTTGGAACTGTTCGAGCTGCTTTCATGACTAATGTTCAGTTTGAAAAAAATATCTTCAAAGGGGGCAACGTTTTACGCTTTGAGAGTGAACCAAAAGTAAACCAGAGCCATGCCTTGTGAATAAGACTGAAGATCAAGCTGAGAAACAAAATTTTGCATCAGAAAAGAAATGTGCCTATAAAACCAGGAAACTGATTTGTCACATGGCCTTTCAATTGAATTTTAGTAAGTTTGTTAAAAATCAGTTTCCTTTGTTTATAGTCATACCTCATTATTCTCCATGCAACACCAGGATAGTCTAGCATGTTTTTCATTATTGTATTAGTAAAAACATTCATTTTTTATTTACTGTTCGTTAAAATGGATCATTTGTCAGCTCCTACCCCAGCGTCTCCTTTTTAGCATTCTAATGTCTCTACAAGTGGATTTCCAATTGAAAGTGGATCTTTTCTTGGCACGATACACCGAATACTGGAGTAGGAAAAAGTGCATCCAGAATAAATAAAGTTTGTGTGAAGATTTCCAAGATATTTTCTTGGCCAGGAGTGAGTTCAGCCTGGTGACTGGAGAACCAACCAAATGCTAAACTTAAGATGCGTGCTTGGCCTAAATAATTAACAAGAATTTTAAAGTTAAAATTTAAATAATGGTTGTGGGTTTTTTTTTTTTCTTATGACAGAAGGGACATATGATCATAGAAAACTTAGATGAACAGAAAGAAGAAAGTAAAAACTAATAGTGGTCTCATTCAGAGGTAACTACTGTTAACGTTTGGTTGTGTGTCTTTCACGTTTCTCTCTCTCTCTGCATATAAATGTGTCTAAAACAGGAATAGCATCAAGGCACTGTTTTGTAACTTATTTTTAACATATGAAGCAGTATCGTTAACATCTTTCGCACATAAGTAATTATTCATCTTTCCCCCAGTATTAATTATTTAAGGGTAAAGTATAATTTATATAACAAATTAACTATCATTAAACATTTATGTTACCATTTAAATGTTTCCATTTGTTTACTTTCTTTCCTTCCTCTCCCTCCCTCCCTTTCTTGCTTCCATCCCAAATTCATTCCTTCCTCCCTCCTCCCTCCCTCCTCTCTGTCTCCTTTTTTCTTTTTGCCATCATAAGCAATATTATGATGAACATCTTGTAGCTGAGTCTTTAACATTCTCAATCATTTCCTTTTGATGAAGTTGAAATTGAAATTCTGGGTCAAAAAATGTATAAAAGCAGTTGATTCATCTTAAGAATGGTCTTCCTGGGGAGTTCCCTGGTGGTCTAGTGGTTAGGCTTTCACTGCGGAGGAGGGGTTGGGTGGTTTGGGTTCAATCCCTGGTAGGGGAACCATGCATCCAAAAAAAAAAAAAAAAAAAAAAATCCAAAAGATTCAATGGTCTCTCTCACCAATGATGAATGAAAACACTTCTTACTCTATATCTTTGCCAATATTGGGAATTGTAATTTTTGTTAATCTTTGCCAGTTTGATAGATTATTTTAATTTGTGTTTCCTTGATTAGAGTGAGCATTTTCCACATGCTTATTTGCCATTATTTTTCTTGTAAATTTCCTTTTCATATCTTTTACCCATCGACGTGCTCACATTTTCTACTGATTTTAAGAGCTGTCTACATATTAAAGTTATTGACCCTTTGTTCTATGTCTTGCAAATAATTTAGCATGTTTTCTGTTTCCCTTTAGATTTTTTGGAGGGGGGGAGGTTTAAAGAATTCAAAAACATGTACTCAAACCATTCAAATTTTCCTTCATGGTATCTCCTTTCAGAGTTATGCTTAAAAAGTCTTTCCCCACTGGAAAATTATGTAAATATTTATTTTTGTTTCCTTCTAAAACTTCTATAATTTCATGTTCACGTTTAAGTTTTTCATCTGGAATTTGTTTAGATGTAAGGTGTGAGATAAAAATTGAACTGAATCATTTTTCCAAGAGGTTAGCCAGTTGTCTCAATACCATTTTTGAATAATCCACTCTTTTCCCACTGATAAGAAAGGTCATTTTATTTTATACTAAATTCACAGAAGTGCTTGGTTCTTTTTATGGACTTCATTTTTCCTGTTCTAATGTTAGGTTTGCCTTTTGTGGCACCAGTCATACACTGTTTAAATTACTGCAGCTTTTTTATACATCTTAAAATCGGCTAGGGCAAGTTTCCACATTTTTCTTGGCTATTCTTAAATGTTTATTCTTCCATATATACACTTTAGAATTATTTTGTTAACTTCAAAAGTCCCATTGGACTTTTCATTGGGATTGTAGTAAAAGTAAATATTAATTTGAAGATAACTAGTATCTTTGAAATCCTCAATTGCTGCTCCATTGAATAATAGTGATAATGATAATAATAAATTAATATTAGCAGCCAACATTGATCGACTGCTTACTGAATGCTTGGCCCTGTTCTGAGCCCTAATTCTCACACTGAAACATCATAACAGTCCACCACAGAGGTGCTATTATTGCCATACTCATTTTTCAGATAGAGAAATTGAGGCTTGGAGATGTTAAATACTGTAACTTGCCATGGTCACAAAGCTTTAAGACAGAAACAGGGTTCTTTTCCTGGGTGGTTCCAGTATACGTTCTATGCCATGAGTCTATACTGCCTCTGTACTGACTTACATTTTCTTCATTTCCCTCACAGAGTTGTGTAATTTTCTTCCTCTATGTCTCTACAAATTTGGTTAAATTAGTTCTTACCAGATTTTATGTGTTGCTACTGTATTTGTGCTGTGATGTTTGGTCATTGCTAGATTATGGCAAAGCTATTGATTATTATAAGGGAGGTATTTATTTTGAAATCGTCCAGTTTAATAACCTTCTTATTAGTGTAGCAGTCTGTTGATTCTCTTTTTGTTTTGCAGGACGACACAACCATCATTTTAAAGTAATAATGTTTGGCTCCCGTTTCCTGTACTTATATCTCTCATTAGTTTTCTTGCATTACTGTAATACCTATAGCATTGTCTAATACAGCAGTCACTATCCATAGGTGGCTATTGACATTCAAGTTAATTAAAATTAAATGAATTTAAAAATTCAGTTCCTCAACTGCACTAGTCACTCTTCAAGTCCCCAATAAGCCACATGTGGCTGTGGCTACCATATTGGCTACATTTTAGAACATTTTCATTATCACAGAAAGTTCTATTGGACAGTACTGCTAGAACTTCCAGATTAATGTTAAATAATAATGGTGAAATGAGTTGTCCTACTTTTTTCTTCCTAACTGTAAAGTTAATATCTCTATTTAGTGATTTACCATAAAATGATGTTGAGTTTTGAATTTAAATATCTATATGTATTTTTTCTTATGTTAAAGAAGTCTTAACCTACTCCTAGTTTTCTAAAAGTATATATTTTAAAAATTTGGAATGGATAATTAATTTTAATGTCTTCTTGGCATCAAAAAATTTTGCTATGTGAGAGGCAAATTCCCCCTCATTCTTTAAAATTATCTTACTTATCCTGGTCCTTTTTAAATACATTGCTGGATTTTGTTTATCAATATTTTATTTATGTTTGTCATCAAAGAAATTGATTTCAAATATTTTCTACTACTAGTGTCTTGTCCAGTTTTTTTAAAAATCAAGATTATATAATTTTCATAAAATGAATTAAAACACTTTTTCTCTATTTCTTTTCTCTGGAAGAGTATGTATCAGATATGAGTCATCTGTCCCTTAAAGTCTGGTAAAACTTAGATGAAAAAATCTGGGTCTGGTGCTTTAGTTGAGGGGTACGATTTTCTCATGTCTCTCTTCCAGTTCATGCATTTCATCTTCATCTGTGTCTAATCACACTGCTTAGTCTATCCATTAAGTTGTATTTCAGTGAATAAACTTCTTCAGCTCTAAAATTTACACTAGGTTCTCTGCCAATGTGCCTTTGTTGAATGTTCTTCCCCTTTGGTCTGTTTGATTTCTTCACACACTTTATTTCATTTTTTAATTGAAATTAGTTGATGTACAATATTATGTTTCAGGTGTACTACACAGTAATTGGACATCTTCATACACTATGAAATGAGCACCATGATAAATCTAGTATCCATCTGTCCCCACACAAAGTCATTACAATATTATTAATCATATTCCTTCTGCAGTATATTAAATCCCTGTGGCCTATTTATTTTATAATTGGAGGTTTGTATTTCTTAACTCCCTTCACTTATTTCACCCCCCTTCCAACCTCCCTCCTCTCTGGCAACCACCCATTCTTTTCTCTGCATCTAGAAATCAGTTTTCATTTTGTTTTGGTTGTTTGTTGCTTCTACATCTTGGCTATCGTAAATAATGCTGCAATGAACATTGGTGTTCATATATCTTTTCAAATTAATGTTTTTGTTTTCTTCAGGTAAATACTCAGAAGTGAAATTGCTAGATCATATAGCAGTTCTATTTTTAAGATTTTGAGGAACCTCCATACTGTCTTCCACAGTGGCTGCACCAATTTACATTCCCACCAACATTGCACAAGGCTTCCCTTTTCTCCACATCCTTGCCAGCACTTTTTCTCTTGATGATAGCCATTCTGACAGGTGTGAGGTAGTAACTCCTTGTGGTTTTGATTTGCATTTCTCTGATGATTAGTGATGTTCAGCATCTTTTCATGTGCCTGTTGGCCATCTGTATGTCTTCTTTGGAAATATGTCTGTGTAGATTCTCTGCCCATTTTTTAATTGGGCTGTTTATTGTTTTTGATGTTGAGTTTTATGAGTTCTTCATATATTTTGAATATTAACCCCTTATCAGATATATAGTTTACAAATATCTTCTCCCATTCAATAGGTGGCCTTTCCTTTAGCTGATAGTTTCCTTTGCTGTGTAAGAGCTTTTAGGTTGGTGTATTTGTTTAGTTTTGCTTTTGTTTCCCTTGTGTGATGAGACGGATCCAAAAAAATATTGCTAAGACAGATGTCAAGGAGAGTACTGCCTATGCTTCCTTCTAGTTTTATGGTTTCAGACCTTACATTTAAGTCTTTAATCCATTTTTGAGTTTACTTTTGCATATAGTATAAGAAAGTAGTCCACATTGATTCTATTGCACAGAGCAGTACAGTTTTCCAAATACCACTTATTAAAGAGGCTGTTATTTCTCATTGTATATTCTTGCTTGCTTTGTTGTAGATTAATTGACCATATAAGCATGGGTTTATTTCTAGGCTCTCTATTCTGTTCCATTGATCTATGTGTTTGTTTTCATGCCAGTACCATATTGTTTTGATTACAGTAACTTTGTAGTATAGCTTGAAATCAAGGAGTGTGACAACTCTAGCTTTGTTCTTCTTTCTCAAGATTGCTTTGGCTATTTGGGGTCTTTTGGGTTTCCATACAAATTTTAGATTTATTTGTTCTAGTTCTGTGACAAATGCCATTGGTGTTTTGATGGGGATTTCACTGAATCTGTAGATTGCCTTGGGTAGTATAGTCATTTTAACAATATTGATTCTTCCAATCCATGAGCATCAAATATCTTTCCATTTATTTTGTCATCTTGAATTTATTTCATCAATCTCTTACAATTTTCAGAATACAAATATTTTTCCTCTTTGATCAGATTTATTCCTAGGTATTTTATTCTTTTTGATACAATTGTAAATGTGATTGTTTTCTTAATTTCTCTTTCTGATAGTTCATAATTAGTATTTAGAAATGCAACAATTTCTGTATATTACTTTTGTATTCTACCACCTTACTGAACTCATTTCAGTTCAAATGGTTTTTGGTAGTGTCTCTAGAATTTTCTATGTATAGAACGATATCATGTGCAAACAGTGACAATTTTACTTCTTCCTTTCCAATTTGGATTCCTTTTATTTCTTTTTCTTTTCTGAGTGTTGTGGCTAGGACTTCCAATTCCATGTTGAATAAAAGTGGCAAGAGTGGCATCCTTGTCTTGTTCCTGATCTTACAGGAAATGCTTTTAGCTTTTCACCATTGATTATGATGTCGCCTATAGGATTGTCATACATGGCCTTTATTATGTTGAGGTATGTTCCTTCTATGCCCATTTTCTGGAGAATTTTTACCATAAAAGGATGTTGGATTTTGGCAAAAGCTGTTTCTGAATCTATTGAAATTATCATATGGTTTTTATTCTTCAATTTGTTAATGTGGTGTATTATGTTGATTGATTTGTGGATACAGAACCATCCTTGTGTTCCTGGGATAAATCGTACTTGATCATGGTGTATGAGCCTTTTAATGTATTGTTCAATTCAGTTTGCTAATATTTTGTTGAGGATTTTTGCATTTATGTTCATCAGTGATATTGACTTGTAATTATTTTTTGTGGTATCTTTGTCTGGTTTTGTTATTAGAGTGATGTTGGCTTCGTAGAATGAGTTCAGGAGAATTCCTCTTAATTTTTTTTTTGGAACAGTTTGAGAAGGATAGATGTTAACTCTTCTTTGAAGTTTGGTAGGATTTCCCCATGAAATTGTCTGGTCCTAGACTTTCATTTGTTGAAAGTTTTTTAAAGTAATGATTGAATTTCATTACTGGTCATTATTAGCCTGTTCATATTTTCTATTTCTTCCTGATTCAGTCTTGGGAGATTGCACATTTCTAGGAATTTATCCATTTCTTCTAGGTTGTCCATTTTATTGTCATATAATTGTTTGTATTGGGTGGGCCAAAAGGTTTGTTTGATTATTTCCGTAAGATGTCTCTAGTAGCACTTAGTTGCCTTTAACTTCATTCGAAACAGTTTTGTTAGATTGTATGTGATGGCAGTCATATCAGCATGCATTTAAAAAAAGACTATCAAAATTGGTGAATTTTTGTGTAGCCATTTGAATATTGAAGATGGAAGAAAAAAAGCAACATTTTTTGGTATATTATGCTTTATTATTTCAAGCAAGGTAAAAACACAACTGAAACACAAAAAAAGATTTGTGCAGCATATGGAGAAGGTGCTGTGACTGATCGAACGTGTCAAAAGTGGTTTGAGAAGTCTCATGCTGGGGATTTCTCACTGGACGATGCTTCACAATCGGGTAGACCAGTTGAAGTTGATAGCAATCAAATTGAAACAATAATTGAGAACAATCAACGTTATATTACGTGGGAGATAGCAGACATACTCAAAATATCCAAATCAAGTGTTGAAAATCATTTGCATCAGCTTGGTTATTTATGTTAATCACTTTGATGTTTGTGTTCCACATAAGTGGAAAAAAACCTTCTTGACCATATTTCCACATGCGATTCTCTATTGAAACGTAATGAAAACATTCCATTTTTAAAACAAATTGTGATGCGTGATGAAAAGTGGATACTGTACAACAATGTGGAATGGAAGAGATCGTAGAGCAAGTGAAATAAACCACCACCAACCACAACAAAGGCTGGTCTTCATCCAAAAAAGGTGATGTTGTGTATATGGTGGCATTGGAAAGGAGTCCTCTATTATGAGCTCCTTCTAGAAAACCAAATGATTAATTCCAACAAGTACTGCTCTCAATTAGACCAACTGAAAGTGGCACTCAATGAAGTGTCCAGAATTAGTCAAAAGAAAACTCACAATCCTCCATCAGGATAACGCAAGACTGCATGTTTCTTTGATGACCAGGCAAAAAATGTTACAGGTTGGCTGGGAAGTTCTGATTCATCTGCCATATTCACCAGACATTGCACCTTCAGATTTCCATTTATTTCAGTCTTTAAAAAGTTCTCTTAATGGAAAAAATTTCTTCCCTGGAAGACTGTAAAAGGCAACTGGACCAGTTCTTTGCTTAAAAAGATAAAAAGTTTTGGGAAGATGGAATTATGAAGTTGCCTGAAAAATGGCAGAAGGTAGTGGAACAAAAGGGTGAATAAAGTTGTTCAATAAAATTCTTGGTGAAAATGGAAAATGTGTCTTTTATTTTTTCTTAGAAAACCGAAGACACTTTTTGGCCAATCCAATGGTAATCTCTTATGATCCTTTGTATTTCTCTGGTGTCGGTTGTAACTTCTCTTTCATTTCTGATTTTACTTATTTGGATCCTCTCTCTTTTTTTCTTGATGAGTTTGGCTAAAGGTTTATCAATTTTGTCAATCTTTTCAAAGAAACAGCTCTTAGTTTCATTGATCTTTTCTACTGTTTTTTAATTCTGTTTTATTTACACTCTGATCTTTATTTATTTTTCCTTCTAGTAACTTTGGGTTTTGTTTGTTCTTATTTTTCTAGTCCCTTTAGGTGTAAGGTGTAGACTGTTTATTTGACTTGTTTTCTTGTTTTTAGACACTTTAACTGTGTTTATTTTACATCCTCTTTGAAATTGCTCTTTAGTCTTCTTGCTTGCTCTCTGTCTTCTTTCATCTCTTATCATATGATTTATCATTTGGTGCTGTGAGCCCATCTTCAGAGGGGGTTATGGCTTCAGGAGTGGTGTAGGTTGGACTGGATGTATACTGCCTCTGCCAGGGCCACGGGGTTCTGGATGGCCACAGACTTATTTTGGAGTTAGTTTCCTGACTTGGGGCTTCTGTATTATGCGGCTGGTAAAACAGTTTCCTGACCTGGTGCTTCTGTATTATGCAGCTGGTAAAACATCTTACCTTTATTCCCCTGCCTGCTTCCTTGAATCACTGAGCAGCTTTCCCTGTCCCCATTCAATGTCTGGTACAGCCCTCAGAGCCTGATTTCTACAGGGGGCTCTGCTTTTGCCTGCTTGTCTTGCTGGTGCCCTGTATCTATATTAGTAGCAAGATCACAGCCTGAAGACCCCTCAGGCCCAGAGCCCCCAGAGCTTTGCTTACTGCTTAGATTTTGCATTCCCTTTTTGTCTCCTGTGCCTGGGGGTTTCCTCCTCATTCCCTTGAGCAAGGCCACATGTCACAATTTTTAAAATCATATTTTATGCAGAATTTTGAATTTATTATATTGACCAGAAACAAGTCCAGAAATTGTTTTAGATTCCTAAGTGGTTGATTTGTTTACTTTCTTTTTAAGCAAAGGCAAGGAAAGCAGGAGAGACATAGGTATTAACCTATGCTTTTTATTTTCTGGTTATATTTATCGTCTAAGAATATATTTAAATAGCTTCAACATTTTGGTATTAATATGTTGGTGTTTTATTTGTGTCTTAGTGCAATAATATTAAAGGCTGTACATAGTCTTTTCAATTTGTTATTTTTTATTTAACTGTTTTTCTTTATATAATCTGCTACAAATAATACTTTATTTGTTGAAGACTCCAAGGCTTATAACAGCCATAGCTTCATTATCCGGCCTGCAATTGGACTTATTATGGTTGATAAGGGCACTTCTGTTCTCTTTTTTTGTTATAAAGTGTAATGCAGTATTTAGGAAAAAATCTTGAAAGAGGAAATATATGCTATAAAAATTAAAACAGATAATTTAAAACTTGGATGTAGAAGTGGGAAAGGAGAATGGGAAAAGTAAAAGAATCTAAATTTATTTTATTTTATGGGGACAACTCAATGAGATACTTACATTCATAAGGTTGGTAGAAAAATGTAGAATTGAATATGTTGCATTTTAAAATTTATTTATCTTTTCTGTCCTCCACAGTTTCTTGTTCATATTATTTACTGAATGTAAAAGAACAGATGAATTAATAAATGAATGACAATTTTTTTTCAAATTCCAATATTTTCCCCTTAGCTAGAATATTTTTAATAACTATTTGTTTGAGTTCAGGAGTGTTACTTGCAGCATATAATGTTGTTGAGTCACTGCCTTTCTTTTCTCCAAACTGTCAGCACTTGTGTTGGAGGCACAATTAGGTTTGTGGTTTAAGCTAAATCCCTACCCCAAAGGCCTTTATTCCTTTTTGATTATCAATCAGGTGGAGAGCCTGTGCGGGTGTTTGCAAGTTTGTATTAGGAAAGGAAGAGAAGCTAGTTTCCCAAGAAATAAAATTTCATGGAGAAGCTGGAAAATATGCATTCAATATGTCACTCTACGAATCCATAGTAAATTTGTATTTTTTTGTTATCTTAATATAGCATCTCTGCGTAACCTTTCAAGAAATGGCAACACTACACCCCATGTCCATTCATGTTCAGAGAGGGGTTGGGTCCAAAGGCTTGCTTGTCTGGGAAGCCTTCTTTGGAAGGTGTTGATGTCTTTTGAGTTTAACCCTCAGGAGTTTCTGATCTTAGATTTAAGATTCTGGTTAAGGTAAGAGGGAAGGTGGACTTGAATGACATCACAAATTAAAGGGAAAAAAAAGGAAGGACTCTAGAGGCTGCATGTCCAACTTTCACACTGTGACTTCTTGGGGATACTTCAAGATGTTTTCAAATAGCATGTACTTTTTGGATACGTGAGGGCATTCCCAAGTATCAAGAAAAAATAACTGACTGTTTCAAATCTTTGGAATTATTCCAAATTCAGGAATTCCAGATGTTTGTAAAGATGCCATTGCATACCTCTGTTTAAATATTGAAGTGGGTTTCAAGATGCTATAGAGGGGAAAAGGCATACCCTTCAATTCTTCCTTTTTAAAAACGGTATAGTACCTACTTCGTAACGCTATCAGGAGGACCAAACTAGCGTGAATGGTTAGTCAATAAGCTTGAGTATCCTTTCCTTCCTCTTTGCTCTTTCTACCTTCCAGGGCAGTTGTGGCAAAAAGATGTGTGGTATTTAAAATGTCATAGCACTACAGAAAATACAGTATGTTATTACTGTTTATCGCTGCAGATACTGAACCAATAATTATCTGTGTGATGAATGCCAGATGTAAATAATAACCAGGGCTCCTGGCATTTGTCTTTCCATAATCTGTCTCCCCCATCTTTCCTGGACAGCGATCTGAATCACACACGTCTTTAAATTAAGAACTTGCCTGCTACAAATGTCTTGTGAAAGTGCCAATGTTATGACAATTCATTTTTTTCCCATGAAATGCACTTAGTTTTACTTCCATATGCCTGTATTTCAGGTCAGGTATTCACCCTGATGAGAGTTTTTTGGCGACTCCAAAGCAAGAAACATCCAGATTGAACAAACTTCCAGAATCTACACATGCAAGTCGAACAGTTTGGCTTTTAGTTTACTCAGAATTAACAAATTTAGACCATTTATTTTTTCCTCTTGTGCTTGAGAGTCCCGAATACCTTGTTAAGGAACATGAAGCTTTGTAAGCCCTAAGCAGCCAGGGCCTGCACTGACAGCTGAGAGGTTTTTTTGTTTGTTTTGTTTGTTTTTGCGGTACCCGGGCCTCTCACTGCTGCGGCCTCTCCCGTTGCGGAGCACAGGCTCCGGACGCGCAGGCTCAGCGGCTATGGCTCACGGGCCCAGTGGCTCCGCGGCACGTGGGATCCTCCCGGACCGGGGCACGAACCCGTGTCCCCTGCATCGGCAGGCGGACTCTCAACCACTGCACCACTAGGGAAGCCCAAGAGTTTTGAACTTGGTACAAATGCTGGTGGACTGGAAAACAAGTGCCTGCTGCCTCTCCTGATGGGAGCAAGGGCGCCGCAGCGGCTAGCTATGCCCTTGCTGGTGGCCTTTCTAGCAGGGAAGACCCTTCTCTGTAGTTTCCTGTGTGTGGCCTTGCTAGAAGATGGGGCTGGGGAGCCCTTCCCCGAAGCAGGTGGTAGAAACCCCCCAAACTCCACGAGAACTTACTGAGCGTCACTGACTCGTTGATCTTGAAGCTGCAGAGAACCCTGTCCACGTTGCGGGCGTGTCGGAAGCCGTTACCTCTGACAACTACTTGAAACGATTCTGAAACAAAGAATAAGGACACGACACCTTCATTGACTGCACACCGTTAACCTTAAGTTTCCCATCTGCCCTGGTTTAGGGAGTCTGTTAACTATTTCACCAGGCTTAAAATATTAAAAAATCAGTTCAAGCTGGGAAACAGAAGCATCCGTGTGGGAGCCTTTTACCACCTATTCACTACCTTCTCACTAGTTGCTCATCAGGATGGCACAGAACTTCTCACTTTGAATTTCCACCTTGCCTTTGCCTTTACTCTTCCTCCTAGCTGGAATGCCATCTCCCCCCCCACCCCCGACCTGTGTCCTGCAAACCTCACCCATCTCTCAAGTCCTGGCAGTTTTAAAACCTGTGATCTCTGCCACCAGAAGGCCACGGGGGAGGGACTCTACTTCTTCAATCCTCTTGCGTCTCTTTTACATATTGGATGCAGAGGAAAGGATTTATTTAGAACTCCAGGTGCCTAGCGTTTTTGAAAACTACTACCTGCGGGCATTCACAGTCTGTCCTGAATAGTGTAGCATGTGATTATGTATTGTCTGGTGGTGTTCTTTTGTCTTTTCTTCCACAACTAGGAAATATTCCTTTACGTTTAGGAATTGTTTGATGCAGCTTCAGCTCTCCTGTCTCTGCAGGGCACACAGTAGGAGCAAATAGTGTTATGTAGGAATAATTGTACTCAACAGGGGTACAATTAGGGGTGGCTGATGAGCAAGCATTTCCCGTTTGAACTGACATTGGCCCTTAGCGCACTTAGTACTCTCTTCTCTCAAAGTAGAAGAGATAATATATCTCTGCGGGTCTCTAGCCCTGCATGTTAATTTCATGTTGGCATAATTCATGTTGAATTAACACGTTAATAAAATATTTATAAAGCAAAAATAATGATCCTCTATACTAGTCTTACTAAGGGAAAAAACCAGTTAATTAATTCATTAAATGTTTAGGAGTATTTGCTTGAGTTTGATGGTAACTAATAGTCAATACTCCATTTTCTTTGATTTTTGTCATCTTTTTGTGTGTAAAAATTGGGGCTTGGGATAATGCTGTGTGGCATATAAAAAAGAAAAAGACTAAAAGTTAGAGGTTACAACGCAGTATTTGTGAAAGTGGATCTGGAAGTGTAAATTGCTATCCAGATGGAGATTTTCACTGGAGGATGAATGGAATTAAAGGACTAGCATATGGGACTCTTCCAAACTTTAATAAACGTCATGAATCTATGTCACCTTCATCTGGGGAAACTAATTTAGAGATCATGCTTGCCAATAGAATAATAACTGATATCAGTTGCTCCCTCTTTGTGTGCCAGGCCCTGTGCTAAGCGTTGTATATGTCTGATGTCACTTAAACCTCACCACAGGGAGGTACAAATGAGAAAACCAAGCGTAGTGAGGTTAAGTAAATTGTCCAAGATCACATGGCTGGTAGCTGTCAGCATCAGAACTGGAATCCAGGTCTGCCAAGTATCAAACGCCTTAGGACTCAGCCATCATGCTCTTTACCATTATGCTAAAATGTCTTGTGACATATGACTCATTTAGAGATTGACATTGTGATTTTTTTAAAAGCTTATTTTATTTTTACTTTAGACAGGTTTGCCCATTTTGCAGAAAAATGGAGCTGGCCCAGCTGGGAAGCAGGAAACCAAAACTGAAGTAAGAGAAGCTGGAGGCACTAAGTGTGCCACAAAGAGAAACAAGTTAGAACAGAATGCTGTTTAGAGGTATCAACGACCTTCCCTGTAAGGAAATTGAGATTTTTGATGTTGTAAATGACTTGCCCAAGATCATGTAATCTGTAACTGGTAAGCAGCAAAACTGGGACTTGTACCCAGCATTCACTGCCGTAGTTTTGAACTATATTAAGGTTCAAAACTTAACTATGGTTTTTCAGGACCATAGTCCTATGAGTATTAAGAATTTAGATATGCATGTTGATCCATACATACGATTGCTAAGTTTAGAAGGATAGACTAAATAGTTTTCTTTAGATGTCTGCCTGGCATGTGACTGATGACACAATGGGTTCAACAAGCATTCTATTACGCGTCAAGCATTGTGGAAGAATCTTCTTGTATCCTGTTTACTCAATTTAGCCTATTGATACCCATTTCTGTTTTTAGTCTGAATGCTTGACAACCAGAAGTCTGCCATTGGATGCTTTTGCTGATTGCAAATGTTTTCTGCCTCACTGCTCTGCCTACTTCTCTTGTTTCCTCAAAGATAGTGGAAGGAGAGAAGATTCTGGAAACGCAGGCCATGTGCCAGCTCTCTCCTCTAACACCATGTCCTTGCATAACCAGTTCTGCTGCTGAGTCCTCAGTGAAAGGGGATGCCGGCATGGCTGCTTGGCCAGCCCTCAGGGTGTTAGGGAGGAAGACAGCAGAAACCCAGGAACAGCCATGGTGGAGACCGAGCAATCTAACCCCTGAGGTGCGGGGAGCAGATGAAGGAAAGGATGCTCTGGGAGGCACACCAGAGCAGAGGCGAGCTCCCACCAGTTTCTATATGAGGATGCACATTTGGCCTCCAAAAGAGCCTGAGTATCTGCCCCGGCAGCCCGACTGGAATGTCAGCCGTTCACACGTAGGAGGTATGTGACAAAACTCTGTCAAGTGAATCTGTCAGCAAGCGAGAGCCAGGACACACCAGAACCAGGGCATATTGATTTAATTCAGTTTGTTCACAAAGCCCTGAACCCGTCTCTCACCATATGCACATCTAAGTGTTTTTAGGCAGAGTCCATTTTGGTTTACAGCTCCTACAAGGAGTGCCTAGGGGCTGGAGGGCATTAGGGAGGAATTTCTACTTGGAAATGATCTTTTACCTAATCTTTTAAGATACATGTTCTTTAAGTTATCTTTAAGGTATATGTTTATTATGATTCTTTTGTCACTTTATTCTCAATTATAATTTAAGCTTCCTGATGGGAGAGGCCATCATATCTATTTCTTTAGAATCTTTGGCTGTGCCTCACCCAGGGCTGAGTCAGTCTCAGTATAAGCTTGTTTAACGAAAAATAAATGACATCTTGGTATAGAAAGGGAGAAAGGGGAGGAGAAGGTGGTCATTTATTCAGGTACCAGTCAGATCTAATCTTGTTTGTTTTCTGAGGCTTAATCAGGCTTAATTCATTCATTGAATGAAAAGATGCTCAGCGTCATTGGTTATCAGGAAAATGCAAATCAAAACAACTCCACACTCACTAGAATGACTATAATAAAAGAGGTGGACAATAACAAGTGTTGGTGAAGAAATGAGAAGCCTCATACATTGCTGGTGGGAATGTAAATTGGTGCAGCTGTTTTGTAAAGTAGTTTGGCAGTTCCTCAGAAAGTTAAACATAGAATTACCATATGACCCAGAAATCTCATCCTATACTCAAGAGAATTGAAAACGTATGTCTACACAAAAACTTGTACATATATTTCACAATAGCATCATTCACAATAGCCAAAAAAGTGGAAACAACCCAAGTATCCACCAAATGATGAATATGGTATTCACACAATGGAATATTATTTACCCATAAAAAGTAACAAGTTCTGACACATGCTATGACATGGATGAATCTTTTTTTTTTTTTTTGCAGCACGCAGGCCTCTCACTGTTGTGGCCTCTCCTGTTGCGGAGCACAGGCTCCGGACGCGCAGGCTCAGCGGCCATGGCTCACGGGCCTAGCCGCTCCGCGGCATGTGGGATCTTCCCGGACCGGGGCACGAACCCGTGTCCCCTGCATCGGCAGGCGGACTCTCAACCTCTGCGTCACCAGGGAAGCCCGACATGGATGAATCTTGAAAACATTATGCCAAATGAAAGAAACCAGACATGAAAGTCCATCTATTGTATGATTTTATTCCATTTCATTTCCATGTGAATAGTGCAGATTAGCAAATCCAGGGAGACAGAAAATCGACTGGTCAGGGCCGGGGAGAGGAAGGAATGGAGAGTGGCTGCTTAATGGGTACAGGGTTTCTTTTCAGGATAATGAACATATTCTGGAATTACACAGTGGCTATGGTTGTACAAGTTTGTGAATATGTTAGACATTACTGAATTGTACTCTTTGAAAGGGTGAATTTTAGGATATGTGAATTATAGCTCAATTTTAGAAAAGAAAAAATTTAAGGTCAATGAATAGTTTGATAAACTTATTCTGTTCCCTTTTTTTGCTTTTTTTTTTTTTTTTGGAAATGTGAACACATAGTTTTGCGATGACCTCAATAAAGATCACTTATCAACCACTGTATCTGAAAATGAGACATTTGTATATTCACCATTTGCTCTGATCACCTAAGACTTTTGTGCAAAATTATTGTTAGTGATATTTCCATCTTGAGAGTTAGCTTCAATTTGCTCTCCTATTAAATGCTATTGTAACATGTAACATCTAAAATATAATATAGAGCTGGATGTGTATTAAGTGCTTTCTGATGCCTAAATTACTCTTAAGTTTTTTATTTTATAGCTATTTACTTATAAGAATTTTAGTGAGGTATAACTGACATACAGTAAGTTATATGTAAAGTGTATAATTTGATAAGTTTTGACATAGGTATACAATCATGGGGTGATACCACAGTCAAGATGGTGAACACATCCACCACCCTCAGAAGCTTCCATGTGCCCCTATGTAATCTCTTCCTCCTGCCCTGCCCCACACCATGCGACCACTGATCTGCTCTCTGTTGTTGTAGATTAGTTTGCATTCTCTAGAATTTTATGCAAATGGAATCATATAGTAAGTTTTTTTTTTTTTTTTTTTGGTCTGGCTTTTTTTACTGAGTATAATTATTTTAAGATTCATCCATAATTATTTTGAGGTTTATACATAGTCTATGTCTTTTTATTGCTGACTATTATTCATTGTATGAAAACCACAGTTTTATCCATTCATGTGTTGATGAACATTTGAGTTGTTCACAGTTTTTGGCTCTTAAAAATAGAGCAGTTATAAACATTTATGTACAAGTCTGTGTCAGGACATAGGTTTTTTTTTTCCCTTGGGTAAACACCTAGGAGTAGAACAGCTAGGTCATGTGGTTAGTGTATATTTAATGTTTTGAGAGACTGTCAGAACTGTTTTCCAAAGTGATTGTACCATTTTGCATTTCCACCAACAATGTATGAGAGTCCCTCCTTCAAATAGAAATATCTTTAAATGAAAATGAAGACCAAGGAGAGGATTAAATAATTGATTCAGAAGAGGTGCCTATGGGCCAACATGAGCTCTTTGAAAAACAGTGAAAAGTGAAAGAAATGAAACCACTTTTTGATGTTGCTTAAATGTGTCTGGTTTAAGCATCTAATTTCCAAATGGTAAATATGCCATCTAAAAGTACCTTCCTTTGTGCTCACTTACCCAATTTTATTATGAACAATGGGAAACAACAGAGTAGGAATAATACAATTGCTTCTGAAATGACAATGTAAGGTGCTAATGATAATCTCCTTCCATTTCTGGAGGAAAAGAACTTTAAATGTAGAGCAGTTGGCAGGTTGCACACTTAATTCCAATTAGTTCCTTCCTGGAGTATTTGCTTACATAAAACACTGTGAGCTATTCAAGTCTGAGGCCAACATTGTGGGACCAGAGGAAAATTGTGCTTAGACAAAACGATGCATTTCCTAAAGAGGAGCTGAACTAGGCAGGGCCAATCTAACAATGGATCAATTCTTCCAATTACACAGAGGCTAATCTGCAAAAACATTTAATTAGGAACTTTAAAAAAGAGTCTATATTAAAAGGGAAGCAGAATTATTTAAATGCAGGTAATGTCAAAGGTGCTATAAAGGCTCTCCACAAAGCAGGTGATTTCCTACATGTTTTAGAACAGGAACTGTAAATACAGTGGCATAAGCACCATGCTAAACAGCAACCATATGCTTGACCTGGGTATTGGGATAATGGGGAGTGGTGGAGAGTATGGTGGACTGGAAAGAGTACATGCTTCTTTTAAAGGGAAGTTATTCAGTCTGTAATAATCATTATCTTGCAATAAATACAGGCCCAATGTTGCTAGATCTGATTTTTCAATACAAGACGAAAATCTGAATTTTTAGGTGAAATCAGACTTTTAAATGTTAGCAATAATTTTTTTTTAATTGCAGTGTGAATCAAAAAGAACATATGTGCAGACCAGACAGGGCTTTTTGGCTGCCAGCTTATAACCTCTGGCAGTGGAGGAGTTTTGGGATGGCTCTCTCTCCAAATAGTTTCACTCATGACATTGATTGAAATTCTTTTTGATAGGGCAGATGCTTACCTCCTCTTCACATTAAGATTTCCTGTTAAAATGCAAAATAGTTCCAAGTATACTTCTTTCTTTAGCCAGTAAACAAATAATCAGCCATTAATATCTTAGCTGAAGTTGAATTAAGTCTTTAGAAACTTAAAGTTATAAAGGAGACCCAAAAAGGGTTTCTCTGTAGAGCATGCGGTTACAGATGGCCATTCTGCTGTTGCTCACATAATTCTGGGGGTGGAAAGTTGAGAGCATCTACTCCATTGTTGGAAAGCTTTAGTTGTAAAAGTTGCATGTGTTAAGCCAAAACCTGCCTCCTTGAATTCCTCCCCAATCTCTCCATGTTGGTCTCCTGAAGCTATTTATAGTAAGCCTAATAATTCCTTTCTGCATGGGAATTCTCCAAATATCCTTGTGAGTGTCTCAATTCTTTGTCTAAATCTCTGTGGTCACTCTAGTCCTTCCTCATTCCACAAGCATCTCATTAGCACCTCTTTGAGCAGATCTCGTGCTTCATGCGTGGTTTCGTAATTTGTCTGAACATATGACTATCTCCTAGAGCAGACTGTGAGTTTCATGGGGGGTTGGGACCAAGCATGCATTTTGGTACTCAAATCTTTTCATATTGCTTGGTACGTAGTAGACATTAAGAAGTGATGGAAAGAAAGAAGGAAGGGATGGAAGAAGGAAGGAAGGAAGGAAGGGAGGGAGGAAGGGAGGGAGGAAGGGAGGAAAGAATCAGTGACTGGAGTCTTGGAAGCTTGACTTCCTGTGTTCTCCTGTAAATGGACCTTGAGAGTTGTTCGGAGGTTGTAGCGGGGGAGCACAGCTACTTGTACATCCTTGACTGAAGAATGGACCCTACTGGGGAAGGTCATCCTCTTCCACTGAGCATGCAACTTCAGGAGGGATACACATGGGAGGGAGGAAGGGGACACCTGCCTAGCCAGCCAGATCAGCTGAATCAACCCTGGCTGTCAATGGGGTGACAGATGTTGCAGCTGGGCTGCCCTCACATCCTGAATGAATTATTAATATGGTTTCTAGTTCCATCACCACTTCTACTAGGAACATGCCTTTGTCAATGCCATTTTTAAAATATGGGACTTGGAACCATGGTCTGAACTTGGAATAGTGGAGCATGGTATTAGCTCTCTTGCCCTGGACACTGGATGGCTATTGATGCACTCTAAGATTGCATCAGCTTTTTTTGTGTCAGAGGAATTCTTGTTGGCTCTCAAGATAGCTATGCTTCTCCTTGCTTTTTCTTTTTCTTTGCATGAACTGTTACTAAGTCAGGTTTCTCTAAACCTGCTTGTACGTGAAACTGATGACTTGCAAGTCCAGCATTTTATATTTGTCCCATTAAATTTCACCCTATTATTTGCAGCCCAAAACAGAAAGATCTGTGTTGGATCTCAGTTTAACTGTCCACCCAGTGCATTATCTCACTGCCTCTCTCAGAGCTCTGATTGCTGTCAGAACCATGGCTGTTGCTGAGTTGTTGGTGAGAGCCAGCTGAGATCCCTGTCTTGGGAGAATGCAATCGTCAGTATAGCGTGTCTTGAGTGGACAGGCCAGGGTGGGGCTCCACAGCAGGGGCTGCTCTGGGGGCCAGGGAAGTGAAGTAATTCAGAGAGCGAGGGGAGGAAGCAGAGAGGAAAGGTTTTTGATGAAAGCAAGTTCTACCTTCTTCACAGATCTGTCTAGGGCTTAGTCTCAACATTATACTTTACAAATATGAACAGTATTTCCTTGGTCACTTTCTCCTCCAGTACGTATTGAGTTAATGAATCATTTTGCAGATACTCTGAACTCTACCAAGGTTTCCCCAATTTTCTTTCAGTAGAGAAACATACAGGCATGTTTTTCTCATCTAGGTGTGATATTATCAACATCATGATTCTCATATTAACCTTCAAACCTTATTAAAATGACACTGATGATAATAATGTCACCTTGCTTTGTTGTAACAGTTTATGCTTTTTAAAGCACTTTCACATAAATCCCTGTCCCTGGCTCCTTGCAGTGGCCTAATGAAAATCACAGAGGGGGTATGCTTAGGTCTACTTGACAGGAGTTCACAGCCCTGGACAATGAAATGGCCTCCAATGCTTCATGAAAGCCATGCTTACTCCAGAGAATGATCAGTGACAGAACTTTAAGGGAATCCTTGGAAGAACTTTTGGTGTAAGGATATCTTGTGAAAGTTTTATTTTCTTCTTAGTAAACTTATTTTCTAATCTACATGTTTTAATCCTAATGATTCTCATTCAAGAGAGGTGGGAGCTTGCTTTTTCAAAACCTAGGCTAGGTCCCATCACTGTGTCTTGTATTAATTTTTTTATAAGAAATAAAGGAAATGGAAGGGATGGAGGGGGAGTATGGGGTTAGCAGATGCAAACTAGTATATATAGAATGGATATAGAACAAGGTCCTACAGTATAGCACAGGGAACTATATTCAATATTGTGTGATAAACCATAATGGAAAAGAATATAAAAAAGAATGTATATATGTAGTTATAACTGAATCACTTTTCTGTACAGCAGAAATTAACACAACATTGTAAATCAACTACATGTCAATTAGAAAAAAGAAATAAAATAAATAGAATTGGATAGTTTACTCCGATACAGGAAACTATTGTTTGTCCATAAAATATGGGATATTGCACATAAGCCAGAGATTTAAAAAATATTTAAAGAAAGATTCCTTGGATTGGATTTACCAGAGATTTGTCTATTTTATTGGTTCTACCAAAGAAACAGCTCCTGGGATAATTAATCAGTGGAATTGTTTTAATTTGTTTAAATTTATTAATGCTTTTTAATATTTTTTCTTATATTTTCCTTAGCTTTAAAAATATCTTTTATTTAATTATTTTTCTTTTCCATTTATTAAGAAACATACTGAAAACTATGAATTTGCTAGGATCAGATCTTGTGGACCCTGGTATTTCTGTGCCATATTCAGTACGTTTATATATGTGGTCTTTTTATTGTTTTGAACACCTCAGTGGTAAGTAAAGGAGATTTTGGTTTACTAATCTTTGATTCAAGAATTATTTAAGAAGATACTCAATCCAAGTGATTGAGATTTGGTGGGCTTTTGGGGCCTTGTTCTGTCTTTGGCTATTTCTAATTCTGCTTCATTGAAAATAGTTCAAAGTTCTGATAATTTCTTGAGATTAGGTGAAAGTAGTTAATAAGGGTCAAATGAGCAAAAATCGGTGCATTGTTTGTTTAAGGAATGTATGAATCAAGACATTCGGTCAACATTTATTGACCACCTATTAAGTACCACAGACTCTGTTAGGCAGTGGGAAGTGGAGAGAAATAAGGTTCCTTATCTGTCCCCAAGAACCCTACAGGAGGGGAACTGATTATGCTAGTGAATTAACAGAAGTTGTATTCATTGTCTTTAGATGTTCTGATTCAATACAAGGTTGCAAAACATCCAGTAGGATTGCTAAACTGCAAGTCTGGGTTTTTTTTTTTCATGAATGAGATAACTGCACAATTAAGGAACTCCCCTGTTTTCTAATTGTGTTAAAGTAAAGGAATTATAAAAATTGTGGAGACAGATTTACCTTGAAGCTAATGAGCCCTAGTTAAGCCTCCTGGCACTGGGTTCATGTGGTCATATGCTTTTGTGAATTTGCAAAGGTAAGGTTTTTCAATTCCTTTTCTTAAGAATGTTCTCCTGGACATGTCTTTGTGGCAACTACATTTGTTCCTGCCATCTATGTTACCAGGTAGCAGTGTATTTAAAGGTCAATAGATAATCTTTGTTGATTGCTTTTCTTCAGGAAATTTACACATCTCTGAATAGTCAGTCTCCAAGTACTGCTAACAACTTTAAATGTTTACATATATGCTTAGTGTTTTGTTGTTGGCACATACTATTCACTACATCTAACTCCTTGAAAAGTGTTTCAACTATTCTAAAATATAGCCAAGAAACTGGAATGGAATCCTCAAGGAATTACCTCATTTATACCAATAAAATATGCCATAAAGAATAAAACTGTACAGTGTTTGAAAAAGCTTGAAAGTTCTTCCTCACTACTTATGGGGTTGCATGATATATTTTCTATGATAAATTAATAATTGGCACTTGGTATTTTAGGAGACTAGAAAGGGACGTTAACAGTGAACTCTCAACGGTGAAATATTACAGGTCCTGGAGCACAGGAACTCATGGAGAGAAAGTTTATCCTTTTTGTATCGCCAGCACTTACCACAGTGCCTGGCATTCAGTAGGTGCCTACCAGTACTTTTTAAATAAGAGGGATGGGAAACCTGTCAGGAATTATACAAAGAGAGCCAGAATGGTTGAAATTTTAGACAGTCCATTATAATACAAAACAACAGTAAGAACATGATTTTGATCAGTTAGAGAAAATACTGTGACTCAGAGGAGGCTGACTCTTTGTATAAGTAGAGGCTTGCTGTATTAATGATAAAATTATAGTGGCCTTTTCCTGGGATAATTGGAGTGGCCTATCAACATTTTGTGAGGAATTGTAGATTAAGCAATTAGTTACAATCAACATGTTAATTACAGAGAGAGGTTCAGCACTGATTAAATAATTAAAAATATCAACATTTCGGAGGTGGCCTATGATCACTGTGATGGCTGCCATGAGGATGTAGGGTTAGATTCCACTTGTATCCAGAGAGGGGTATTGATGGTGATGTGTGGGAATCCAGTATTTCTGTAATATTCCCAAATTAGTTCCCATGAAAGGAGAAAATTTAGATAGGCTTTTCCAAACTTTCAAACAACGGGCATGTTGATTCCTTATTCCCTTTTTCCCCTAGAAGCAAATTTATTTAGCAGTTTCTACTCCTCTTTCTCCCCCTTCCCTTTCCTGTCCCACCTCCCTTCTTCTCTACTGATGAAGTAAACATGTGACTTGAATTCAAAATCTCATTATTTTTGTGACAGCGATTAGCATGTAATTTCAGTTTACCTCCTGCACATATGGTGGATGGTTCCGCTGCTAGAATTTCGATGCAGGACTTCTTCAAAATCTAGGAGGAGAGGAAATCAAAAAGTCAAAGCACAGCTTATTTTGTTAAAACAGAAAAGTGGGGTTTGCTTTTAGCTACCAAGATAGGAAGGCTCAAGGACATTATGTTGTAGTGGGGGGTAAGTGGAGGATAACATTTTTACTAGTATCATTAGTGTCAAGCATTTAATGAGCCAGCACTGTGCTAGATGCTTCCGGGTATCCCCAAATCCATAGGAATAATTCATTCATTTGATCTTTGGGCAGATATTTATTGAGTCTATGATACAACAGTCCTAGTTATAGAGAGGTTTAACATCTAGTTGACGAAATGGGACTTACACTTGAAAAGAAAAATAACAATGGCCCAGCCTATGTGGTAGGCGCCGGGGTGAAGCGGCAGACGGTAGGAGCTACAGAGTTCATGGGGGAAATCATTGAGGGCTGCTACATGGGGAAGGGCTTCCTGGAAGAGGTGGGTGCTGAGGGTAGGACTCAGTCAAGTGGGGAGGAGTAAGTTAGGGGAAGGTTAAGGTCCAAGCAGGAAGTGCCATTTGCAAAGATGAGAAACTAGAAATACATAGACCTCTTTAACTGGAACAAAGGAGCTTGAACAGTAGAAAAACGAGTGATAATAGATAAAGCTGGAGAAGTAGGATGGAGATGGCCAGCCCTCTAGAGGAGATGCATGTGCAGATTACTCAGAGTTCCCTTTTAGTTAGAGAAGTGGAAATGTTGCAGGAGAGGGAGGACTTTGAAGGCTGCTTGTTGTGCCTCGTTCTTTAGGAGGAACTTACTTACATGGAAATGTAGTCTTCCCCCCAAGTGAGTCTTGTAGGGTTAAGTGGAGAGTCTGGAGGACCCCATGACCGCACAGGGCATTAATAATGAAGGCTTCTTCTGGCAAAAGCAGGGTACCTGACTGGTAGGGTTCAAGCTTTTCTCCACCATTTATGAATGCCGTCTTTTATTGCATAATGATTCTAAAATTTCGACCAAGCATTTTAAACAAGTATAGGACACTGAGTTAATTTACCAAGCAAAGGCAGTATCTTTATTTGGGCTTTACTTAATTTGGAAATTGAGATGGTTCAGAGGCCTGAAGGAAACTCTCTCTCTATTTATGAAAGGGGCATTTGTTAAAGGAATTAAGAGTGAAGTAAAATGTAAAGTCCGTAAAAGAAAAAAGCATCTTTTAGCATTGGGAAACACCCATTTACTTGTATGGATGTATTTATTTATATATGCTTCTTTGTTCCAGCTTAAGTGACACATATACCACAAGATACAATCAAATAAAATACAATAAATTCAAAAGGGGAGGAAATGGATTAAAGGGAAAATAAGGGGAAGATGAAGTAAGGAGTGAGAATAGCATAGAAAAATACGTTTTTGATTATGTATTATTAAGAACTTATTTCCTTGCTAGGAGTGGCTCATGAATTTAGTTCTAAGCTTTCTAGTAGCAAATGAGAAGGGCAGACAATATTTATGAGATTCTCAATCTGAAGAATGAAAACAAACCAGTTTCTCAGAAGAGATAATATTTACCCATTCCAGAGAGAAATCTGGGCGTCCTCAGAGAGAAGCATTGTGAAAGGAAGTGAACAACATGCTTGAGAAAATTGTTCTCTGATGTACAGATGACAAAACATTCAAATACATTCATTGAAACAGGCTCCCTCACAACCATGTGTTTTAGGTAATTCTCTATACCTGAGAGTAATAAGAAGCATCACAGTCCTCCCTATCTTCAGGAGGATTGGTCCCCCGTGAATAGCAAAATCAGAGGATGCTCAAGTCCCTTATATAAAATGGTGGAGTATTTGCATATAACCTACACACATTCTTCCATTTACTTTAAATGATCTCCAGATTGCTTATAATACATAATACAATGGAAATGCTAATGTAAATGTTTGCCAGCACGAAGCAAATTCAAGTTCTGCTTTTTGGAACTTTCTGGATTTTCTCCCCAATATTTTTGATCCCCAGTTGGTTGAATCTGCAGATGTGGAACCCATGGATACAGAGGGACGACTGTATTTCTTTTTCTTGACAATTCTAAAATCCAGATTTCCAGCTGACATTTTTTTCCTGACATTCTTTCTGACTCTTTTACAATTTAAAGGCATTTTCGTATTTTGATTCCTCTGTTTTCAGCTTCTACCTCATTCCACAGTCAAAGCAATTTGTTCCTTTTTGTCAGTGTTTGCCTTATTTCTTCTCCCTCTGGCTTACCCAATCACTGTCCATCTCAAACATAGGTGCAGCCTCAGTTCTCCCTGGTCCCCAAGGACCTGGTATCACCTCTGAACCCTTCACTGACATTCTGACTTGGGATCAGGGACCCCAAGGATGTATCCTGGACATCCATGTTTCGCTTCTGGCTTTTCCATCCTGCCTTTCCAGTGGTCAATCTGGTCCTTTAGATGCAGCAACATCCTAGGACTGGGGCTTGCCAAGATCTTCATCCAGATCCTTGCCAGTGACTCATACCCCAGATAACAACTGCCCTATCTGAGCTGTGATGACAGTCCACTCCTCTCTCCCCCCAGTTTGCTGCCATTGGGCTCTTCCTGGCTGAAGGGCCACCTTAGCTACTGGTTGCCATAACTCAGAGAGGCAGGCACACCCTTCAACATGTCTTCAGGCATAAATCTCTTAATAGGCCACAGGGAGATCCAGAATTAACCCATATGGAGAACTTTATTAAATAGTGACATTAGAAAAACACAAAGCTTTTTTTATGTTTTAAATAAAATTCCTCTGTCTCCTTTTATAAATCACTTTATCATCTACAACTAAAGATTTCAACAGTCCAAGAATGAAAATTGGGCTATCGCATCTATCCTGTCTCCATTCCCCAAACTCCATCAAAACACATAAATGAAATCTTCACCCATGTTAAGTTCCTGACTTTGAAGCAACATTTTTTTTTTTAAGTGACTCAGCCTTTGCAGTGTTGTTTTTTTCGGAGGTCACCACTCTTTTTATTTTTTTAATTTATTTTATTAATTTATTTATTTTTGGCTGTGTGGGGTCTTCGTTGCTGTGCACGGGTTTTCTCTAGTTGCAGTGAGCAGGGGCTACTCTTCGTTGTTGCAAGCGGGGGCTACTGTTTCTTGTGATGCGCGGGCTTCTCATTGTGGTGGCTTCTCTTGTTGCAGAGCACGGGCTCTAGGTGCGCGGGCTTCAGTAGTTGTGGCTGGCGGGCTCCAGAGCACAGGCTCAGTAGTTGTGGCGCATGGGCCCAGTTGCTCCGCGGCATGTGGGGTCCTCCCGGGCCAGGGCTTGAACCCATGTCCCCTGCACTGGCAGGTGGATTCTTAACCACTGAGCCACCAGGGAAGCCCGTGAAGCAACATTTTTGAACCAACCCTAACACTGAACCAGGGGTGAGTAAAGGAAACACCCGTGAATCTTTGACCACAAAGACACACTTACAGGTTTTGTCATAATAAACACATGCTGTATTATTCTCTCAAAGTGTCTGCAATTAGCTGATAAATCTAAGGAGTTTTGTATAAAGGGCCAAAAAATTTCAGCCAAGGGCTGTGATTCAATCCAGTAAAAACACAGCTTTCCCAATCTTAACTTAAAACATCTGGAAGGGAGGCATTGCAGCCAATGGAGTAAAATTTATCAGTGAGGGGGATGGGCAGGACTTGTCTGGGACTGTGGCTTCTCTGAGTTAGAAATGTCTGGTTTCAAAAGGTAGGAAGTCACAATGGCATGGGGTGGATTTGGGGGGTTCCTTTGGTTATTAGCAGCCCAGACTGTACAGCAATCAGTCTGTCCGAACTTCAGCAGACAGCAGATCAGCCTAGGGACTGGAGGCTGCATGGGGGTGGGGAGGCAGAGGATCCCTCCCCGACCTGGGCAGTGGTAGCCATGGAGGAGCTAGAGACACAGCACTGGGAGATGGATGAAGGGAAAACACTAGACCGAGTGGAAAGAATTCACACAGGGTTGGGGTGACGTCAGAGGTGATAGTCTAACTGACCTCTGATGGAGACTGGCTAAGACTACCACATGCCTCAAGCATGATCCAATGTGAGGAGTTGGGTCCTGGTCTTGCCCCTGGTCCTGTACTTACCTGACCTGTGGTCCTTGACAAGTCTTTTAACTAGTCTGAGCCCAAATTTTGGGAAACAGTTTAAAATACTAATAGTTTAGTATTAAACTAAATTTGAGTCGAATTGCTTGAGTCAACTCACTCATGAGCACTGTGACCTTGGGCGAGTTCCGTAACCTCTCTGAGTCTCTGTTTCCTCATCTGTAATAGTGGGATAAGAACAGCACCAACTGCATGAGCTTGTTCAGTTGGGAAGTTTAAATGAGATAATATAGGCAGACTCCATAGCACAAGGCCTGGAAGTCCTCAAATAATGGTAGTTTTAATCTTAAGAACTAGCACAAGGCCTGGAAGTCCTCAAATAATGGTAGTTTTAATCTTAAGAACCTAGGCTCTGGAGACAGAAAAAATAGATTTGGGCTTTAAATAGATTTATGTCCAAATACAAGCCCTACCACTTACTGGACATGAGGATTTGGATAAGTTATTAAACTTCTGAATCTCAGTTTCTTTTTCTGTAAAATGAGGACAAGAAAAACACCTCTGGTGGTAAAATGAGTAATAGACATGAATGCAGAGATATTTAGTTTGTAAAATCAATAGAACTTAGGTGGTAAAATTCATATTGGATTAGAGAGTGAGGAAAAGAGTGAGATTAAGGAAAACTGACAAGGTTTTTGTTTTATAGACAGGACTAGACAGATGTGATTGGTCAACAAATAGTATTTAACAACCTTGGGCCATCCGCCAAAAGTGCCCTTCATGAAAACAAGGCACCAAGAAATGTGCTCAGAACAACCTTAGTAGTAAAGCACTTAGTAGGACGTCTGACGCATATTTGGTTCTCAAACAATGGTAGCTGTGACTGTTACCGCTGTTATTACTGCTACTACTGCTATTACTCTCGGGCAAGGATGGTTAGCTCATATCTGCTTCTATCCCGTCACCCACCGCTGGCCTCTTGCTAAGTCCTATTTGCTGAAAATGCCTGAAAGATGGCTAATAATATTTTCCTGCTACCTTCTGGGCAGATTTCAAAAAGAAGATATATGGGTAGGCATGTTTGAAATCTGCAAAGAACTCTATAAGTACATGGGTTGTTACTGGTAGTGACACTCCTGCACACCTCATGAAAGTGTTGGGGGAGTAAAAGAGGCAGCAGATGTAAAAGAATTTTGCCAAGTAATAAGGGCTGTTTAATAGACTTAAAGTGAAATCGGACTTCCCTGGTGGCGCAGTGGATAAGAATCCGCCTGCCAGTGCAGGGGACGCCGGTTCAAGCCCTGGTCCGGTAAGATCCCACATGCCACGGAGCAACTAAGCCCGTGTGCCACAACTACTGAGCCTGCGTTCTAGAGCCTGCGAGCCACAGCTACTGAGCCCATGTGCCACAACTACTGAAGCCAGCGCACCTAGACCCCGTGCTCCACAACAAGAGAAGCCACCGCAATGAGAAGCCCGCGCACAGCAACGAAGAGTAGCCCCAGCTCGCCGCAACTAGAGAAAGCCTGCGCGCAGCAACGAAGACCCGACGCAGCCAAAAATCAATAAATACGTTTATTTAAAAAAAAGTGAAATCCATTGTGAACCAGTCCAGGTTGTATATAAAACTTTATATATATATATTTTGATTCTAAAAATCTAAAGTCCTTTTTCATAAATTTCAGAGTTTATGCAGAGATTTCTCAAGAATACTTAAAGATTGTAAATATTTACATAGAGTTGTTATGAATCCCTCCCTTACCGTAAGCATACCTAATTTTTCCCCCCTAACTGCCCTGCCTCCTTCCCCAATAAAGTATCAATCTTTATTTACTTGGCCACTTCCTGCTGGAAGATTTTTTTTGTGTTAATACAAGATCAGTTTTCTTTATCCATTCATAGTATAGGGTCCTTTTCTTTCCACATATCTAGACAGCATGTTTCTTAGTGTCTTACTTGTTGTGAAGGGTACATTCTGCTTCAGAGATGTCTGGAGCTTGAAGTAGGCTGGCCCACTGGTGGTTAACTATCTATTGCCCAATTACATCTCTCTAGTTCTCTAAGACGAAAACCTAGGAGTTTTCCTTAACCTCACTCTCCCAGTCACCCTCTAAATCCAGTATGGATTTTGTGACCTAAGTCTACCAATGAAATATTTCTGTATTAATTCACATTTTAGTATAAATTGCCATCTTTCAGAGGACTTACTGTGGTTTATAATTATATATTTATCTTTTTGATTGTTTGGTCATTGTCTATGTTCCTCACACTATAACCTCTACAAAGGCAAGGAGATTTGTTTTTATCCACCACTGTATCCACAAGGCCTAATCTAGCACATAGTAGGCACTAAATAAATACTTATTGAATAAATAAATGGCACACTTTCTGCATCGCTTCATTAACTGACATTTTAGCATATTATGTATCAGTCTTTCTTTGTCCCTGTAAATATAATCTTTTATTACATTAATCTTTTCTGGTCTTTTAAATTAAATTAAATTTTAAATCTTTTAAATTAATCTTTTATAGTCTTTTGAATACAAGGCTATGTTCAGCATCTTGTAACATCTCCCTCTTCTTATTAAGTCTTTGGGGACTGCCTTCCCAGGAGGCCTACTTCAACACCTCCATCTTTTTAAATGGTTTATCTTTTTAAACAATAATGTTGTAGGTGTATCATGTTCCCATGTCTAAGGTCTAGATGGGCCTGCTGTGTAAAAGGCCTTGACCCCTTTATTTGGGAAGAATGTAAAAGTATATGTTTGGGGGTTGGGGAGCAGTGTCCCAGGTACACTAATACAGCTGATGGCAGAATGCACATTGGGTAAGCCTGGAGGCTATTGCTTTTAGAAAAGACCAGGGAGCTTGGGACACAAAACTGGCTCATCCATGCCTTCAGGACTGCCAATGTTGCCCCCATGAATTTTGAAACTATTTGATCTCTAATAAAATTTTGGAAAAAAAAAAAAGGTAGTCCCCTTTCCTAAGTAAAATGCACTCTGCACTTAAAATCAATAGACATATCTATTATTAACTATGGACATTATCCTAGATTCATATCCAGTTCTACAGAATCTGAATTGAAAATAAAAATTTACTATCACACACATGTCTTTCTGGGATTCATATATGATTTTATGTTACAGTCATACATTATATCAAATAAATATTCCAACATGCAAGAAAGACATTCTTAAGAAGTTACTGAATTATAGATAATAAAGCTCATCCTCAAAACATACAAGAATTTTTGGGTGGAGGGGGGCACCCAGCTCACTTAAATAAATGCTACTCTTCCCTCAGTTAGTTTCACACTCAACGAGAGTCTGGTGTGAAGAAGCACAGGACAAACAAGGCTCTGAAACCGAGGAAATTCATTTTTATGCCGTGAAACCACTTTCCTTTCCTGTTTTCAGAAGGAAAGCTCAGATAACTGTGACTTCCGAGACGTGGTTTATTTAGTAAGAGAAGCTTGCTGATCTGCTGATCTGCTGGCAAAGTCAGTGGCCCTCCTTGGGAGCTAAACCCTGCAGCATTTCATGGGGTTTTGTTCTAAATTCTGCTATTGCTTTTACAACGAGTCTTAACAGATTCCTAGATATAGGAGAAAGAGCTGGAGGGGTGTGGGGTGACCTGAGGATTAACTGAACATGCCCCTCTGCAATCTTTGTAGCCTATGCAAGCAATGGGATTTTTAAAATTACATTTGGACTATTTCATAAGCCAAATAGAAAAAATAGCTTAGTTGAAATGCCTGGCCTGAATGTCTGCAAAGTCTGAGTCTAATTAAAGACTGCTGAGGCAAATGATTTTTTAAAAAGATTTTCTGCTCACTACAGAAACTACAATTGATTCTATTTATGTTTCCAGGCCTGCTAATGTGAATGGGGCACAAAATGCCATCTTTTATAGATATGGTCCTGGAAAAGAGGGTGGGGGAAGTACTAACGGGCTTTTACAAGAAACGGAGCCACAAAACTGCCCACTTGTGGTGCAGTGCAGGTCACGAACACTCTGCAGTCCTCTGCCCTGCTTTACAATGAACACATATGCACAGTCTGGCATATAAATGCACTGGACACCAGGGGAATACGACAAAGGGGGAGGTCTCTGTGACTGCACAATTCAGCATCTGACCAGGAGGAAAGGCACGTGCCAAACAAGTGATGCCAACAATTAGCGCCACTGGAGTTCAAGGCAGGGAGGGTTCAAGGTGTAGGAGAGACCAGGGCACGCTCCTCAGAGAAGAGAGGACAGGAGCATAGCCTTGAAGTTGAGACAGAACTCGAGACAGCATTCAGATGGGGCAAAGGAGGAGAGTGTGGTTTCTTCCGATCACAAATAAGGGTGGTCTCTTCCAACTACAAATAAGGCTGATTAAGAGAAGGGCTGTTGGGGCCTCCCTGGTGGCGCAGTGGTTGGGAGTCCGCCTGCCGGTGCAGGGGATGCGGGTTCGTGCCCCGGTCTGGGAGGATCCCATATGCCGCGGAGCGGCTGGGCCCGTGAGCCGTGGCTGCTGGGCCTGCGCATCCGGAGCCTGTGCTCCGCAACGGGAGAGGCCGCAGCGGTGAGAGGCCCGCGTACCACAAAAAAAAAAAAAAAAAAAAAAAAAGAGAAGGGCTGTTGCTGAAACGGGTCTTCCCCGCTGCTAGCCCTGGAAAGAGAGTTGGTTCAGTAAAGTCAGGTACTTTCCAGGACTACAGGAATGTGATGCAGATTTTGATTTGAAGAAAACCCTTAGCAGCTCCTTGTGGACTCTTGGAAGAGTAGATGGGAGGGAAGCAGGGAAGTTGGGCTTTGCCTTTTGTCAAAGCTTCACCAGGGCTGGAAGGGAGAAATTTCTTTCACCTTCCCATGAGTGGAGGGGAGAAATCAGCACAGGACATGGTTTTCATAAATAAAATAAATATATATACACCATGGAATAGATTCATTCCTCAGTTTCAGTGATCTTAAAGCTTCCTTGACAACAGGATGTTTGTGCCAAAACTTACAAGAAATCCTTGCAAATATAGTCGTGTTTGCTCAATACTTGTTTATTGTTGATCAAACATGTAGAAAGCTCTAGGCGCTGACTCACCCTCGCATTAATAGGAAGCCCTACGCAGGCTTAAATATTTAGTCTAGGGAAATGCTCCTAGATGGAGATAGCTTGGTGCCAGTGACTGGGTTCTCCTTCTCAGAGAGAGTGTGCCTGGTTCCAGGTACCGCCCTTGATTGCACAAGAAGTGGGGACAGCTGGGAGGAGTTGGCATCATGGTAACCAGGCCAAGTGTTGGGATTCAAAGCTGCAGACCCATTTCAGTGTTATCCAAACCCAGCTTTCATGTAGGTTCCCATTTCACTGCCTGCAGCACTTTTGAAAAGGCAAACAAAGACCCAGGAGCCTCGCTGGACCTTTGCTTCATATTTTCACTTGAGGGCTGGCGCTACATTCACCAGTTGTGGTCAATGGAAATTCCCCGAGGAAGCCACAATAAGAAAAGGCAAAGGAATAGTTTCTTCCTCTACAGTTTTACTGGCTTAAAGGGCTCCAATCTTCCAACCATCCAAATTGTGTCTTATTTTATCAACCGAATTCTGCAAAAACAAGAAGGAATTCTGTCCTCCGAGGTAGAGTCCTGAGCAAGTGTGGAAGGGAAGACACTCCTTTCAGCCTGTGTCAAGTTGCCAGCTTCTCATGATGATGGAATTTCAACCATTGAGCAGAAACTGAGATTTTTCAGAGGCACTCTCCACCTAATAGTAAACAGCAAAGAGCTCTCCTGCCCACCCATGGTGCACTCAGATCAGAGAACTCACCTGGGTTCTGGTCTTGCCTTTGCTATAACTGTGTGAACTGTGTCAAGTCATTTCATGTTTTTGGTCTTCAGGGTCCCGTTCTCTGAAATGAAGCTGCTTCCTGGCCTACCCACATCATTCACTAGAGCACTGTTGTCACCTTGTCATGGACCTTAGAGACAGAGCTGAGTCTATTCTTGGTCACTGCCCACTGCTGTGCAGTCTTGGACAAGTTAGCTAATCTCTCTGTCCTTAGAGTATCTGCTTCTCTAGAAGGAGTAATAATATCTACATTAAATGGTGGTGGTGAGAATTTGATGAGATGACTATGTACAGTGATTTTCACAGGGTCTAGAACCTAAGAATTCACTAAATGATGACTTTTCTTATTTTTACCTTCCTAAGGAAATAGAGGTGGGAGAAAGCCTGGGCTCTGGAGTCATGGAACTGGGTTCCAACCCTGATCTCCCCATTAGAGCTGTGTGCTCTTGTGCAGGGTATCTGAGCCTCAGTTTCTTCATCTGTAAAATGGGAATATTTCCCTTCTAGGGCTGTTGTGATTTTTAAATAGGATAATATTAAATGGGAAAAAGGAACAATGTTTGGCCCCCAAATAAGTTATCTACAGGCATTGATTTCTTTCTGCCTTTTTCCTATGTCCCACTGATGGGAGATGAAAATGGAAAACAAGTGAGGGCACTTTGAAAAATAACATGTTATGCAAATCTGAAACATAAGTACTTCCTCCTTAAAGCAGAGAGGATTTAGGAACAGTAAAAAGACCAAAACACAGGAATCAGATTGAGGAAGCAGAGAATCCACAGAGTTGATGTATCCATGCCTTGAATAATCAGCTTCTGATAATCCAGTGGTGATTTTCCACTTCTTCAGACATTCACAGCCCAGTATTGTGGAAACAGCAGGCTCTCTGGACCCAGACTTCCCTCCTCCACCATTATGAGTGGGCAGACTTGTGGCAGTTTATCTAACTGCCTGCACCTCAGTTTCCTCACCTGTAAAATGGGGACAATAAGTCCCTCTTCAGAGAGTGGTTGTGGAAATGCTTAACAGAGGAGCTGGTAGAAAGAAGATGCTCAATAAATCATAGTAATGTTTCTTCTTCTTCACAGGCCTCATGACTACTTGTCCTGGGTGTTTATTTATTCATTATCCAAAGGGGAGCTGGATAAAGCACCATGATCTCTAGATTCCCTGAGAGTCTTGATTGCAAGCATGATTGTTCCATTGTAAGACTTTGTATCTGGCTATGTTTGCCTACTGCCCTTACAGTAAAATAGCATAGTTTTCAAGGCTCCACATGATTTAGCCATTGCTTGCTGCTTCCTTCATCTTCTGTCATTTTCCATCCAAGCCCTACTCTTTCATTCTGTTATATACCATCTTAGGGTTCTGGTCTGACAAGAATGTTGTATCCATGCTCTTTCGGTGAACAACTCTATTTCACCTTCAGCTTATCTCTGCACAGGAGCCTGAGTTCTTTACCAATCACTTTACTCTTAATCTCAGTCATATGTTACTTCTCATATACCATGTGTCACATGGTATCACATAATTATACATATTTATTTATTGACTTGTTTTTATATGTCCCTCCCACCAGACTATAAGCTCCACCAGGATAGGGTGTCTACCTGCTTACTTATAACCAAATGGTCGGAGTCTACCATAAAAGGTTTTCAATGAGTATTAGAGGAATGAATAAATATTAGCCCCTGCATCTTTTTTTTTTTGCGGTACACGGGCCTCTCACTGTTGTGGCCTCTCCCGTTGTGGAGCACAGGCTCCGGACGCGCAGGCTCAGTGGCCATGGATCACAGGCCTAGCCACTCCGTGGCATGTGGGATCTTCCTGGACCGGGGCACAAACCCGTGTCCCCTGCATTGGCAGGCGGACTCTCAACCACTGCACCACCAGGGAAGCCCTAGCCCCTGCATCTTGATTGGGGATTTAAAAATAAGGTCACTATTAAGAAGTACAACTACCATGTATAAAATAAATAAGCTACAAGGATATATTGTACAGCACAGGAAATATAGCAAATAATTTATAACCTTAAATGGAGTATAATCTATAAAAATATTGAATCATTATGCTGTACAGCTGGAACTAATATTGCAGATCAACTACACCTCAATAAAAAAAGAAGGTCACCATGGGTCTAAAACTTCATGAACTATTTGAGATTTTGAAAGCTGCTCTGCACTCCTATTTTGGATAATTAAGCCCAGTCCTACTTTATTATGAGAAAATAACCAGCCACAAAACAACGTCCATGGGAAAAAGCTGGAAGAGATGCTTTAGATGGTGGTGGTGGGGGGTCGGGGAGGCGGGAGGAAACAAGAGCTTTCTTTTCAGTATCCAGAAGGAGAAATGAACCTACTTCTTAAAATTAGTTAACCAACTTTCAGGCCATAATTATTTCTGTCTGAGTTGAGAAAGACGAGTTGTGCTGTGCTTGTCCCTGTTTTTCTGTCCAGGCAAATGAATTAACAACTGCAATAAACATGGGTTTCAAGTATTGGAAGGATGGAAACCACTAGCATAACTCCCAGATAAAAGCTCACAAGAATGTTATCATTCGGCTAAAAGTTTGGAGTCTCAAATTATTTTTTCCCCCTTTTGGAAGACTGTTTCACTAAAATTTCTTAAACATCTTTGGGGTGATTTCCATTGGGGGTAGGGAGAGTTTTACAAACATCTGGGCCCATGTTAAGCTTGGGTGAGTGGCTAAGGTTGAAATATTCAAGGACAACAGCAATTTATGCAGATAAAAATACTCAAATTATTTGGATAGGAACCAACTGTTGAATGATGTGGCACATGGCTCATAAGAACCTTTGAACAGGTAAGAGTTGTCCCTGTTCAAACCCAGCCATCTGAAGAAAGGACTTCTGCAGTAGCCTCATGCCTGGGTTCCTGCCTCGGGGCCTCCCCAGTCTCCTTTCTATATATAGGGACACTGCCATCAGATTCTCTTCTTAAATATTACTTGTTAGATGTTCAAAATGTTTCAGTGATTACACTAAGTTGGAGTCAAAATTCCTTCAAGGCTCCCATCAATCTGCTTCTAACCCAATGTCTCGACTTATTTTCCATTACTCCTGACTCCTTTATCCAAACTCTCCCACTAGACAGATAGGTATTATTACTGTCTTAAAAATATGCTTGCTCTTTTCCAGTCTTTGCGCTGAGGTCATGCCATCTCTTCTCTGGTGTTACCCAACACCCATCCTCTACCCTAGTTTCTCATGAAGGCTCCGGTCCAGAACAGTCCACCTCTGAGCTGCCACAGGATTCATGATCAGGCCCAAATCCTGCTGTTAACTGTCTATCTAAATCACTATTTGGGTGTTGTTTTACCTGGTTATGACATTTCTTGTCACTTATACTGTCAGGTATACCACACTGACCCCAGAACTTGTTTACAGTAGGGGTCCCTCACCTGGGGATCCATAATTGGCACTGATAACTTCTCTATCCTTTCAATAATTTTCACTTTCTGGTTAAGGTGGTTTAAGTGTGTTTCTGTCCCTTGCAAACACATCTTAAAGAAGATGACTGTCATATGGACATATTTAGGATAGGAACTCCCAACTTGGGGTGGAATTATTTTTCACAGTTCTGAAAATGTAAGGTCACATATATCACTATTGTGAAAGTACAACACCTGGGGCACTGATTAAAACGTGCAGATTGAAAAGATGCAGTTTCATAGGCTCCATCACATACTGACTGTGATAGAAGCTCCTGGGGATAGGGCCTGGGAATGGGTACTGCAAACAAGATTCCCCAGGTGATTTTTATGTATATTCAAGAAAATTTAGAGGGTGAGGAGGAAGCTGACACCAAGGTTTCTCATATGATGATGAAGGGACATGGAAGAGGAAATAATTCATATGTCTTGAGGACTGATTATGTGCCTGGAAAAATATTAGGTATTTTCACTAGTGTTATTATCTCTTGTAATCCTCAAACAAGCCTACGACATGTGTCTTATCATTAATCCCTTATACAAATATGGAACTAAGCGAAATACCTCATCTAAGGATCTATAAATGGTAAGCTGTTGGGTCAGCCTTTCAACTCTGGGCTGACCAGCTCCAAAGTTCCTACTTCTCACTCTGCTTTCCACTCTGCTGGGGTTCTAAGCAAACCTTGGAGGGAGGAAGAGGGAGCATGAAGCACATCCAGGTTGGAGGTTTCCTAGGTCAGTCTGTGGAAGTTGGGCAGATCCCAAGCTCCTGATGGGTAAACCTGGCTTAAGACGCCATTGACATCTTAAGAGGACAGTGATCCTCTGAGCTCTGAATCTGCATCCTGGACCTCAAGTCTGAAGCCTCATGAGCTCCAACTGGAGAAACCACTGTCTGTCTGCCTGGTCCCCAAACCTAAAGATGGAGGCTTCAGCAACCCTGGACTTTATTACAGGAGCAGCACACACACAGGTTTTTTGGCTGAGGCTTCAAAGACTAGCATCCTCCAATATTCCAGCTGGACCAAGGGCCTAGCCTGGGGATGGATGGTAGAAAAGAGAGGTCCAGGAAGCCAGGTCCTGTTCACTGATAGGAAAGGGATGATAAAAAACCAGGATGGGATGAAAAAGAGGGCTGGTGACGGTGCAAACTCTGGGGAACATTGAAACCCTCATATTTTACAATGAGGGTGAAATATCACTCAGCCATGAAAAAGAATTAAAAAATGCCAACTGCAGCAACATGGATGGACTTAGAGATGATGATACTAAGCGAAGTAAGCCAGACAAAGGCAAATATCATATGATACCGCTTAAATGTGGAATCTAAAAAAATGATATAAATGAACTTATTTACAGAACAGAAATAGACCCACAGACATAGAAAACAAACTTCTGGTTGCCAAAGGGGAAAGCAGGGGAAGGTATAAATTAGGAGTTTGGGATTAACATATGCACACTACTATATATAAAATAGATAACCAACAAGGACCTACTGTATAGCACAGGGAACTATACTCAATACCTTATAATAACCTACAAGGGAAAAGAATCTGAGAATCTGAAAAAGAATATGTGTGTGTGTGTGTGTGTGTGTGTGTGTGTGCATGTATGTGTGTAACTGAATCACTTTGCTGTACACCTGAAAGTAACACAACATTGTAAATCAACTATTAAAAAAAACCCACCAAAAAACAAATGGGCCACAAAAAAGAAAAAAGAAAAAAAAAGAATCTATGTTGTGACTCCAGGTAAGTTCCATTCATTAAATGAATAAAAGTTTAATATAAAAAAAGAAACATTCATATTTGGGGATTATAGATCTAAAGCAGTGGTTCCATTAAAATCACCTGGGAAGATCTTAAAAATCCTGTTCAGATAATCATCAATGGGCAGCCAAGATAGAAAACCACTGGTTGAAAGTGCCTCTGATGGCCAAGTGATATAGGCGGAGCCTGCAATGTTCAGAAAGCAGCTTGAGTTCAGACACGGTTGGGAAAGCTGAGGTCGGTCAAGTGCACAGCATCAGCTGCAGTCCTTCCAGTATGAGAACTGCCTGAAGTTTGGCTCGCTGCCAGAGCAAGTTTCCTTTCCATTTTTAATGTTCCATTGTAGGGTAAAGAACTGGCACAGGAGAATGAGAAAAGGAACACGTGTGAACGGCAGGATGGAGACGTGGAACACGACAGATATAAAGATATACAAGGAAATGTAGAAGAACACCAGCCTTAGTGAGATGGAATTGGGGTATCTACAGCAGGTCAGGGGGCAGGAAGTGCTCGGGGATCCATTCTCAGAGGAAGTTCTCTACTCACTGAGTGGATGATGCCTTGCAGGGCCTGGAAGCCATCATTTACCGGAAACACGTGATCCTTACTGTCGGCGATCCGGGCCAGCTGAGGACACAGCAAACACACAAGGAGATGTGTCAGGCTTGGACGTGGAGAACTGAGGAAAGCCACTGGGTCCAGGGGCCTCCATCTCCTTTTAAAACCCATAGGAACTTGAGGGCTTGCCTGGGCTCAGGGACCTCACTGAGAAGCCCTCTGTCATAATGAGATTACCAGGGGATTTACTCTGGAGCGGGTCCGGAGGGTTGGTTCCAGCTTTTACATTTGTTTTAATACTTGTCTCCTTGGGACCAGCGGTAAGATTGCCCAGCTAGATGAACATTTGGCCTGGGTTGATGTATTTATGGATTTGGGGGCAGGCCATTGGCTTATTTTTCTCCCATTCAACCACATTTCTGTTGGCAACTATATTTGAATCAAACAGACTCAAGTTTCCTTTCAAAGCAACTTTAAAAATAAATTCAAGCTTTGGTGTTGAGCGAGCCCAATGAATGGGGACCCTTATCTTTCACCCAAACTGCTCATTGAGGAAAGGACCCTTGCGATTGGTTTGGTTGCTCCTGCTTTATGGAGCGGAGGACTGGAGAAAGGAGAAACTGATCTGTGGAGACTTTCTACTCCCAAACTCTGTCTAGTGCTGTGATTGCCACAGTCAGTCAGTACCAGGATTTTTACTGATTGTAAAAGTAATACACAATCATTGGGAAATTTCAAAAAACCAGGAGTGTTAAAAGAAAAAGAAAAAAGTTATTAATAATTCATCTGTCTGTCCATCCATCCATCCATCATCTTTCTATTACTGTTAATTTGATATAGTTTTTCAGACTTTTCCTATATAAATATACACATTTTACTTTAAAAAGTAGACTCATACTATTCCCATACTGTTTTGTAACCCTATTTTATTCATTTAACAACATATCCTGAACTTTGTCAATGTTATTAGAACAAAAAAAACTATGAAGTACATTGAAGAACATCTATTTAGGTTGCTAACACATTTTTACAATTTGCTTATTGTGAACACTTGGACATACTTTTTTGCCCACTGGCCAATTATTTCCATTTTGGGGGGTATTGAAATGCATTGCACCTTTAATGAGAAAAAAGGGATGTTTGCCATTTAAATAAGAAAATCAGATTTATCAAATTAAATTTAAAAAAAAAAACACGTTTTCCAAGTTAATTTCGATCTACTTTGACCTCCTGGCAATTTAACATGTACTAAGAAAGTCAACCAAAAAAGATGCTGCCTGGATGGTCTGCATTGAAGACCCTCAAGCACATTAGCAAATAAGTTCACATCCCTCACACATCCAATAATTCCCTCCCTGCTTAGCATTTCTGGAAAAATCATCCACCTAATGGGTATTTATGTTGCTGATGCACCCTCTGCACCGACTGCATGTTTTCTATCATTCACAAGCTGAGTATGCTCCCAAACCTGAGGAAATCCATGCTCATACCTGTGTTTCATTGAAATCCTTCACACCCACACAGTAAACGATTGCACCAAGATCTCGGGATCTGTTAGCCTGGGCCAATGAAAGAAAAGACATTTAGAGAGAGAAGCAGTGGCAAATGTACTCCTTTTGGATCACCCAGCCTAACTGCAGTGATCAGGTATTTATTGAGCACCTACTATATGCCAGGTACCACAAGGGAGAGGGCAATCCCTGTCCCCAAAGAGCCAATTCTCCAGTGAACATCACATTCTAATGCAATATGGTGGATGTGAGGGGAGTGATTAGTCTAATGGGAAGTGTTGAGGAAGATCCACAGAAGTAGAGTCTTGATGAGAAGCTTTGAATGACGAGGGGAGGAAAAGGATACCATAGGCTAAGATAAGTCATATTAAATATTCTGGGGAAATGATTATCTTTTCTATTCCTCTGATGGATTTTTATTGACATACATTCTTCCTTTGTAATGGCAGCATGCTCTATCGGAAAGGATGTGACCTTTGGAATCCAACATACCTGGGTTTGACACTTGGCTTTGCTCTGTAAAGTGCTTTGGAGATTAAATGAGAAAATAAATGCAGAGCTCCTCACATGAGGCATAGAACAATGCAGATACTCATCAATGTCAGCACCTTCATGAATATGGCCTTTTTGATTCCCAAAGAAGACACTGGGTCAATGGTATGGGATTTAAGGTCCATATTTGAGTGGGTGAACCCACAACTTTATCTACAAGTAAGTATTGAGAGGGCAACCTAATGAATAATATCCAGATTTTGGCTTGATTTTAATATCTGATTTATTACAGGCTCTTCCAGGTTCTTCGTTTCAGAAGAGAAAACAAAAATTGGAAATCCTTGGTATATACAGTAGAAACAATAAATCATTGATAGTAAACATACAGTAGGTGCTCAATATATGCATATTGATTTGAATTGCATCCGTTTTTCCCCTCTCTTAGTACTCAAACCCACTTGTGACTGACACTGAATTTTAGAAGGGGCAGAAACATACACCTTTTTTCCTTCATGTTAGAAATATTTCTTGCTGCTTTCAGGCTAAAATAAACTTTTAGGTACAGTCTAGCCCCAGCCTTCTCTGCAACGACTTCTATGGCTTTTCTCCTCTAGTTGGGCTTTGTACAGAATCATCAAAAATGGAAGGCTCATTTTCTTTATATATCTTGAGCTTTATGTTTCTTTTTCAGACACCTTCATCCTATTGGCATTGGCACTGCAAATATTTTTCCAAGTTTGTGTGTGCCATACCTAAAATTCTTTTCTACTAACTTCTACTTTAAACCTCTGACACCTATCATTTATTTTATATTCAGTTATTTCCTTATTAGGGTTTTTACTTTAGTTGACAGTTGTTTAGCATCCAAATAAGCCATTTTGCATTCCCATTATACAGTTAGTTTCAACTGTAGAGTACAGAAATATATTATTTCCTGGATGCTCAGGGAGCCTCTGTCATATTTACTTGTGGGTTTCCCCCTTGTAAATTTTGTACAAGTTAGTGTAGGGTGTCAGTAATGCATTTATCTACTTAATTCCCTCATGCCCTTTGCCAACAGAGGCTTCAAAAAGCTGAACAGTATTACACAGTAAAGCCCATAAAGGCAGCAACAGTGTCTTACTCACCAGTGTGTTTCTAGTGTCTAGCAAAGTGCCCGTACAGGCCAAGCTCTCAGTTAGCACTGAATGAATGAATGAATGCATATCAATTTCTTGCTTACGGAGGAAGCTGAACTTAAATTAAATAGTAGTCAAGACCTTGAGATAAGTGTAATTCTCTGATTGATTCCTCCTCCAGAGGCTGGCATCTCCCTCCATCACTGCCTATCTTTTTCCTTATTGTGTTTCTTTCTAACTTGGCCTGAATGAGCCTTTGTCACTAATGAGGCTTCAGTACATTCCTATGGTGAACTGGTTTCCTGGGGCCACATATACATGTAGCTCAAATGTGAAATTTGAAAGAAAAGGATTTCCTAAATATAAACATCACTTTTCAACTCTTAGATAAACCTCTTTTTCTGAATCTCTTTATAAAATGAAAGCTTCATGTAGAGAGGATTCCTTCACTTGCTTTAAGGAGTGCTTTGGAAGGGCATAAAGAAAAGGAAAAAAGAAATACTGAAGGAGAGATTACAGTTTACTTTTCCCCAATTAATGTTCAGCTTTGGTTCTTAGAGGAAGAATTTCAGTGATTAATACATTTTGACAAAATTGGCTTTCACATATTTCAAGTAATTCTTTTCCCTCCTGGTTTTAGTAAAAATGAAGGAAAAACAGAACCAATGGCTTTGTTGAAAAGTTATATATGGTATTTCAACACCGCTTTCGAGAAAGGCACGGCACATATATTCTGTCCCTTAAAACACAGAGTAATATGCAAATCTGTGGGAAAGGGAAAAATACCTACCAGGTGTGAGACATGAAGATTCACTTTAAAAATAAGTTATTGTTATTATCTTTCACATATGGGACACTATTTTATCCAGGGACTTTGCAAAGAACACTTAACAGTTTGCCTGAGTGGAAAGACTGCAGCCCATTTCAGAAGGAAGAAGCACCGTTTCCATGTCAGGCATAGGCCGGGCCGTGGCTTACCTCCCTCTCTGAATAGAAGAAGAGGTCCTCATGCAGTTCCCCATCCGTCAGAGCGATGATGACGCTGGCTGTCCTGTATCCTGCTCAGACAATACAGACCCACTCAGTTCATCCCGCTGCACCAAGGGAAACTCCCTCTCAGCCCTGGGAGTCTGTCTCTGCACAGCTCCACCACCCAAAGTCAGTATTGTGAGAATCAGCAACTTTTCCGTGGGGACTGGAAGTAGCTCTGGCACGAAGAAGAATGTGGGACAGACTCTAAGGGGGAATATGTTTTGTTTCTGGGTTTCCAAGTCTTATCTTTAAAAAAAGACCAAACCTGGTGAAATGGTTGCTGAACTGATAGCTGGGAGTAGCTACAGTGAATCAAACATGACTATTTCCTAGCAACGGTCCACATGACTCTCGCCAAGGCCCGAGGGCAAACTCGACCACCTGAGCCTTTCAGGGGTCCTTCTCACATGCTGTCCTTGGCCACATATGCAACATCCCTTGAAGAGTTTGGCAAAGAGTAACAGTCATCATGATTTATAAGCTGACTGGAAGTAGTACTGGAAGCATTAGTTTTGCAGTTGGCAAAACCTACTAGAATTCTTTCAGTGATTTTGAAACTTCCAGTAACATTGATGATGGTGTCTTTATAATAACAAGTGTTGCTGTTGATATTGGGTCTGACCTATTTATTGCAGTTTAGAGTGAAAGAGGATGTGGACACCTCTACAGGCCTGGGAGAAAAATCCCCACTCTAATACTGAATCTCTTTTAAGAGATTTGCTTCAGATAAAGAAATGCTACCCATGAAAGCCAGGGTAGTAATAGTAATAATAGCTAAAATAATAATAATAATAAATATTATTTCTCTGTGCTAAGCATGCCATTAAGTACATTTTATTCTTTTTTTTCCACTTAAAAGAAGGAAAGTTTAAGCCAAACTGGTATCTTAATCTAAAATCGTATCCAGTCACAGCAATGAAGAGGCTTGGAGCTCAGAGAAGGACAAGAAAATTAAATTTGACATAAAAATCCAAGACTTTACTAACCCCTCCAAGTGTTTATTAACTTAATGAATTCAACATGCAAAACTGTTCATGGGCATTACAGACTGTAGCCCATAATGAGATCTTAATTACTTTTACATAACTTTTTTTTTTGGGAATCATCAGGACAGTAGAATTTGACCTCATTTGTGCCATCTTTCTATGCATTCCTTCTCTGTGATGAAGTGTGTGTTTAAGGATTAGAGGCAATATCCTGTGTCTTTTCAAACATGAAATTACTGAGGCACTTTTTCAGAAGGAAACACAGAAAAAAGTTAAATAATTCATAATGGTAATTAGGAATATACTCTTACCTTGACTGTTTTCATAATAAATCTGCTCACTGGCCTGAAAAACACATGAAAGAGCCATTAGACATATAGCCACTGTTTGCTACTACAAATGCCATAGCGGGCAGTGATCTCTGGTGTTGGATCCACAGTCTTGGGTCAGCCTTGATTCTTTATGTAATTCACCCAGGTTTCACTCAAATATCAATGGATGATGTTCATCTGAAGTTACCCTGGATCAGTATCTTTCCTCTCATAGACAGGGACTTGTTTTGCTTAAGACTGAAGTCATTGCAATTCTGTCTCAACCTCTGAAGAAATATATAGAAAAGGTTACCTTGGGAATAGAGAGGACTTGTGTGTGGCATGATTCATGAGTGCCAGCCAAGCATTAGCTAAGAGACCCTCATCAGTGTCAGGGAAGGAGGAAGGAATTTCATTTATTCGGCCCTTTTGGATAGAGTTATCGTAGACACACTTAGGGAAAATTGTTTTCAGTCTCGCCATTGGGTGTTATTCAGTTCCTTTAATATGTGTGTCTCATCTCATCAGCCATCCCTGTGTTGATGTTTCCACATCACAATCTTCTTTTGGAGTTTAACACTCTTTTAAAATTACCCTTTCAAATCCTTCATGCATGTAAGTGTCTCCTCCTGGCAGAACCTTCTGGAGTTCTTCTAGGCCTTGACGGATCTGTTCCCTGAAATCCAAAGACAGCCTGTTAGTCTTATTACAGCATTTTCTATTTTGCTGTTGATAGTCACATGCTTTAGTCTTCTTATCTTCGTGGATAGTCTATATTGCCCAAACAGTCCCCCAAAACCCTATCAGCAGGAAAGCCTTTCTAGTAAATTATCCATTCAGGGTCGGCCACAGTGTAGAATAAGTGAGGTTTCAAGGATTGAGGGAAAGGACACTTCAGGCATCTCCATGTACAGGTGAAAATTTTCCATTCCCTGAACAGGACAAAGTTTTCATTCTACGTTGGAAACGAGTCTTAAGACTTGTCTTCTTAGGCAACTTTATATCAAGATGGAAAGGGCTCATGTGAGCCAGAAAAAGGTGGGTACTAAGAACCCAGGGCAAGGCCACCACAAGGACCACAGGCAGGAGGGGTAGGCGTCTGGCGCAAGCTGCCACCAGAAGAGTTGTGCCAGAGAAAACCATGTAGTCAGCTTTGAAAATAAAGACCCAGGCAATCTATGCTTTCTAGGACGACCAAGAGTGTTTTCTGTGGGCTGGTGGCCATGTTTTCTTACTTTGATTGCTCAAGGTGGTAGTGGGGCAGGAAGAGGAAGTGGGTTATGGTATTGGGAAAGGGTCCGATAGCAGTGGGAAGTGTGAAGGTTTGGGGACCAATTAGAATCTTTGTGAATCATTCCCTCAGAGATGTAAAATGTCCACGTTCAGGTTCCCGTCAATTAAATAGCTTCATACTGTGCTGAAAAGGGCAAGAAAGTGTACTTTCTGAAAAAGAATATGAACTTCATTCATGAATAAGCCCATAAAGCGTTTGAAATTACCCTCCTCACTCTGGGGTTTCTTTAGGGGCAGAGGGTGGAGATGCACAATTTAAATTAAGTGGGGACTACTATCAATTTTCTACATGTTAACTTCTAGACCTACAGAGTTGTGAAACTGAATGGCAATAGAAAGTCAATAAAAGGTGCAACACCCTAGGGACTTCCCTGGTGGTCCAGTGGTAAAAGAATCCGCCTTCCAATGCAGGGGACGCAGGTTCGATCCCTGGTCGGGGAACTAAGATCCCACATGCCTCAAGGCAACTAATCTCTCGCGCCACAACTACTGAGCTCATGCACCTCAACTAGAGAGCCCACGTGCCGCAAACTACGGAGCCCACACGCTCTGGAGCCCACGTGCCACAACTAGAGAGAGAAAACCTGCACGCCACAACTAGAGAGAATTCCGCATGCCTCAACAAAGATCCTGCATGCTACAACAAAGACCAGACACGGGGGGTGGGGGAGGGGGAAGCTTGGGCAAAGTGAGAGTAGCATCGACATATATACACTACCGAATGTAAAACAGTTAGCTAGTGGGAAGCAGCCGCATAGCACAGGGAGATCAGCTTGGTGCTTTGCGATGACCTAGAGAGGTCATCTAGATTGGGAGGGTGGAAGGGAGCTTCAAGAAGGAGGGGATATGGGGCTATATGTACGCATATGGCTGGTTCACTCTGTTGTACAACAGAAACTAATGCAGTATTGTGAAGCAATTATACTCCAGTACAGATCTATTACAAAATTAAAAAAAAATAAATTAAGTGGGGAAACTTCTTTTGAGCAGGGAAAGAACCTCCTGTTCACTGAGCATCCATTATATACAAGACCCTGCACAAAGATTTCTGATGTCATCCTCACAATAACCACTCAAGGTAGGTATTATTGCCCTCATAGTATAGATAAGAAAACTTGGGTTCAGAGAGGTTAGTTAAGTAGGAGGGCAGAGGCTTGAGGTCAAATCTACCTGATTCAAAAAAAATCTGCCCGGCTTTCTACTTTGCCAAGCAGCATAAGACAGTGGGCAGTTTTCAGTAAAACTTGAATTAATGAAGAGCAATGGCAATTTTTTTTTTTTTTGCGGTACACAGGCCTCTCACTGTTGTGGTCTCTCCTATTGCGGAGCACAGGCTCCGGACGTGCAGGCTCAGCGGCCATGGCTCACGGGCCCAGCCGCTCCACAGCATGTGGGATCTTCCTGGACCGGGGCACGAACCCGTGTCCCCTGCATCAGCAGGTGGATTCTCAACCACTGCGCCACCAGGGAAGCCCAGCAATGGCAATTTTTAACACCACCTGAGTACTTATACTGTGTCAAGCTCTGTTTGAGAAATACATGTAATTAATTTACTTATGCCTTATGATAGCTCTTTGAGGTAGATACTAATATTCTCTCTATTTCACAGATAAGGACTCTGTGACTCAGTTGAGTCACAGAGAGAGAGGCTAAGAAAGTTGCCCAAAGCCCCTCCACTACTAAGTGGCAGAGGTGGGATTTCAACCCAGATGCCCTACTCTGTCATTATATTAAACTGTTTCTCTCTTGAATAAATGAATGTATAAAATTTATTACTGGCTTATTCTGGTAATTACTTAAAGAGGAAGTCCAATGCAGAATTAACCTTTTGTTAAAACTGATGTAATGGGGTGGTCATGGGTGAGACTTGATTGCCAGGTTGGAGGTTTTAAAAGACAAACTGAAAAGAGTTTAGCCTGAGCCTGTCCCTGGCCCAGGCTGCTGATGCTTCTTAGGTGGAATATTTAAGACCAAGTAACTCAGAATTTGGGAAATGTACTGATTATTGTCTGCTTGTCTTATCAGTGCCCAGATATCAGACCATGTGCCCAGCTGCCCAAATCAGAAACCAGAAGCCTTCTTTGACCCCCTCTACCTTGACTCTCCTCTCTCTTGCTCCCGTACGTAATCTAACATTAGATACCATTGGTCGCACTCTAAACATACCTTGAAACTGACACTTCTTCATCTCTTCTGCCGACCTCATGGTCTGGGTGACCATCGTTTCTTACTTAGACCATTGGGAAAGTCACTGGCTGTCTTTTGACTGCCTTCTCACCCCTCCTGAATTCAATCTCCACATGGCTGCCAGAGTGTTCTTAAAATATGGATCAAAACGTGTCATTCACTCCCCTGCTCAAAACCCTTCACAGCCATTGATTACACTTGGGATAAAATCTCAGATCCTCACCATGACCTTCAAGTGCCTTCAAGGGATGGATCCTCTGCCTCCTTGACAGCCTTATCTTGCACTGTTCTGCTCCCACACCCTTCACCTGAGCCCCACTGGTCTTCCTAAGCTCCTTTCTCCAGCAGATCCTTCACACCTGCAGTCACTGCTGCCTGGGGGCTGGGGAGGCTCTTTGCCCAGCTCTTCACTGGGCTAATTCTTACCCAGACTTCAATCCCAACCTAAATATCAATTGCTCAAAGTAGCCTCATGTGACTTCCCCAATTCAAATTAGCTCCCTCAGTTAGACTTCACATGGCACCCCACAATTGTTGCTTTATAGCACTTAGGACATTTTATAACTAATAATATTTGATTATGTGATTATCTGTTCACTTTAGTTTAGTTTGTTCATTTGTTTCAGTTCTAGACTTTAAACTCCGTCAGGGCTGGGCCATGTCTGTTTTGGTCTCCACTATATCTTCTGTGTCTGCTGTAGTACCTGGGACATTATAGACATTCAACAAATATTTGCTGAAGAGGTGGGAGGAGGAAATAAGCTCCACTGGCCATGTGGACGGTGGCCAGGCAGGAGCTGACCTGGTAGTAATTGACTGTAGGGCTGTAGGACTGGGTCTATGTGGTTATAGACCATTTTCTGTGTTGTACCTCTTTACATACCCCCTCCCCCTAATTTTTTTTTTCTTTTTTTGCAGTATGCGGGCCTCTCACTGTTGTGGCCTCTCCCATTGCAGAGCACAGGCTCCGGACGCGCAGACTCAGTGGCCATGGCTCACGGGCCCAGCCGCTCCGCGGCATAGTGGGATCTTCCCGGACCGGGGCACGAACCCGTGTCCCCTGCATCGGGAGGCGGACTCTCAACCACTGCGCCACCAGGGAAGCCCCCTCCCCCCAATTTTAATAAATTCTGTTAAAAGCCATAATTTAATTTCAACTCTATCATTTGGTAATGAGAAAGAGCATACCTCTATGCATTAGAAGGAGGGTTAAAGATGACAGTGGAGTCCCCAGCTGAGGCCACCAAAGGGAGGGGGAGGGTGGCATTAGCAGTCACCTGGCAGAGGGCAACTTTGCCCTGCAGACTGGCGGTTTCATAAGGATAACAGCAAACAAGGTGGCATGAGAGTGAGGCTGGGATATGAGAGTGAGGCTGGGACAGGAAAACTGAGGTTTATTCCTGAGCATACAGAGGTGTCACCCTGAAACCCTTTGGTATAGCTGAGGGGCATTATGGCGTTGGGGGCTAATTTCTGACAATTAGTGGGGTGGAGATTGAGCATCAAAAGTAAATGTGGTCTTATCTTTGGTCATTTAAAAAATCTATTTATTTATTTATTTGCCTGCCTTGGGTCTTAGTTGAGGCACATGGGATCTTCATTGTGGCCCGTGGGCTCTAGAGTGCACGGGCTTAGTTGCCCTGCAGAATGTGGGATCTTAGTTCCTCGACCAGGGATTGAACACCCATCCCCTGCATTGGAAGGCGGATTCTTAACCACTGGACCACCAAGGAAGTCCCTTATCTTTGACTAGGTCATTGACTAGTGAGGTTTAAGACATTTTGGTAACACTAAAATTGGAATATTGTGTTAAGACTAAAACTTTAAAAAGAGGACTAAAAAAAGGCACAGTGGGGCTGTGGAAAAGGTTCCCTGGCTTCTCTGTATTTTTTCCCAGCCAAAAAAAGTCTGGGAACTGGGGTGTTTTCTCTAAGCCTATTTCCTTTCCTTTACAAGTATTTTCTTGAGCTTTCTATTTTTTGGTACCAGAACAAGCAAAGGCTGTTTTGGAAACTGTCCTTATCCTTGATAGTTTGTGTCTGGCAAGATATGATGAGCTCACTAGTCCCAAGCAGTGGTCACACTCCCCTTATACCACCCTCCTGGGTAAAAGGTCAGCTGACTTACAGTCCCACCTCCCTACTCCATGCCCCTTCTCTACGTTCCTACATCTAAGCAAACAAAACAGATGGTTTCATGGAAATTGTGGGCCCATTTTAATTCTGGGACAATAGGACTATTAATAAAGAGTATTTTTTTTAATGCTCTCTTAGAAATGAAAGAAAATTGGGAGAAAAATCTTTTAAAGGGGGCGATAAGAAGCTCTCCTCTCTGAGGACTTGGTTACTACCAAATGAAATATTATCTTCCTGGGAAATGAGAGAGTCTGGGAGTCCTATGAAAACAGGCTGCTATTAAAGAGTCGCCTCTTTTCCTTGGTGGTTTCGTGTTTCTGCCAGTGTTCCTACTTAGAAGTTAAGGGTTTTCAGGCCCTATGTCTTGTGTTCCTTTTGCAACCCCTGTGACACTTATCGATGGACATAGAGTGACTTGTTGTTGAATGAATGACTCCAGTTTGGATGCATCCATCCATAAATTCATTCATTTCCACAACTATTTATTGAGCACACACCATGCAACCAGCACTACGCTGGTTTGTAGGGGTAGGGAGCGAGGAGAATCAGTTACAGTGTTTGTAGGGCTTTCTCTTGCTCTCGGAATTTTTGTAAACTTCTTGAAGATTACTTTCTGGGATTCCAGTTGTATTGTGACATTTTAATATTTGCCGATGAAAACATTAAAGGATAAATGCACATAAGCACGTCAAGAAGCACTTCAACAACTTTTTACCCCAAGTATCCCAGTGATGCTCCTACTGCAAAATCCTCCTTGGGGTTGGGCAACATCTACCACATTTTCAGTCTATAAAAACAACCTCCACCACCCCCCAAAACCCAACATCAGCTCTGCATTGTCCACTTGTCTCCTAGTAAAACAGCCTTTGTGGAATTGACTTTTCTCAAATGTCCTGGAGTTTTTGGCTTCGGAGCCTCAACTATACAGTAAACACACATCACTGTTAACCACTAATGCTACAGTCACAATATTTCCAGATGTCTCAGGGCTCCAGGGTTGACTACAAAAAACATGAAGTAAACAGAACAGAGTAGCAAAGATTAATTAAAGACATTTTTGCTGTTACTTTGGAGTCTTGAAGTCCCACAACCAACACTGATCATTTGTTTATAATGTATAGAAATCATGTCCTCTTTGTGATTTTTACCAAAGAATAGGCCAATATGATTAATGACATCAGGATGCATGTTGAACCAAAGATTCTTTGCTATATTTTTTTAAAGTGAGGTATAAGTTCTATACAGTAACATGCACAGGTATTTATTAATTTCCATTATAATTGTTGAATTTATTTCTATTACTTTGTTCTTAATATTCCTTTATTCTCTTTTAATATCTGTAGGATCTACAGTAATATCCTCCCTTTCATTTCATTTTAGCAGTTGCTGTATGGAGAGTTATCCTTATTTTATGACAGGCTACCAAAAGTTAATATTATTCCACTTCTCATATAATGGAAAACTCCTTTAATATTATACTTCCATGTAATTCCCTCTCACCCTTTGTTGTCACATATTCTACTCCTGTATACGTAATTCACTCCAAAATACAGTGTTAATTGTTTCTGTCTTAAATAATCGTCTTTTTATGAAATTAAGAAAATAGTTACCATTTCTGGTACTCTCTCTTTTTATGTAGCTTTAGTTTACACCTGGTATCATTTTTTCTCTGCTTAAAGAATTCTTTTAGCATTTATTTATTTATTTTGTAGTGCAGATTTGCTGGTGATGATCCTCTTAACTTTTTTTTCTTTCTAGAAATGTCTTAATTTCACCTTCAATTTTAAGGATATTTTCACTGGATACAGAGTTCAAAATCGACTTTTCTTCCCTTTTATCTCTTTAAAGCGATTGATCCTTTGTCTTCAGGATTGCATGTGTTTTTTTTTTCCGGTGAAAAGTAAGTGATTTTCATTGTTGTTTCTCTGTAATATGTCTTTTCCCTCCCCCTTGGACTGCTTTTAAGATTCCTACCTTATTCTGGCTTTCAAGAATTCAGCTGTGATGTGCTTAGGTTATTATTATTATTATTTTTTTTTGTATTTGTCCCATTTGGGGTTCTTTCAGCTTTTTGAATCCATGTGTGGAACATCATGTTTGGTATTCTAATTACACATGTATTAGATCACTTGATATTACCCCATAAATAATAGTATCTGGTTCATCACCACCCCCATCTTTTCCCTTTCTCTCTTTCAGTTTAAATAATTTCTATTAATGTGTTTTTAAGTTCATTAATCCATTTTCTGCAGAAAAAATTTTCAGTCCACAGTTTTCACTCGGTTTTCTTTTTTTTCCCCCGATATCCCACGTTTTCCTCCATTATATTCACCTTTTCCTGTAAATTCTTTATATGTTTATAATAGTTGTTTAAAAATCCCTGTCTACTAATTCCAATAATTGAGTCATTTGTGGTTTGCTTCCATTACTGTGTTTTTTTCTTGATTATGGATTACATTTTCCTACTTCTTCCCATGTCTCACAATCTTTTAACTTGTATTTCACACATTATATATTTTTTAAAAAGCAGTGGAAACTTAGGTATAACATTGATTTGTTTTGTTGACTCATTGCAGAGTGTAAGCCTTTTATCTTTGTAAGCTGGGGTGGGAAGCTGAATATTTAGATTCTCCCTTGAGTTAGGTTGATTTTGGGTTGGAACACAGCTTTAATTACAGTGTATTCCCTAGAGTGTTATTGGCCGAAGTCCCAGCCTTCTGCCTTGCCCCGCCTTTGTGATCTTTCCTGTATTTGAGGTGGGAGGGAGTTAGGCACAGCTTCAGATAATTTCGCTTAACCTTAGGACTCCAGAATCCAAGTACCACAAGTATCCATGGGATTAAGTGATTTCTCTCTGCTTTTCAACAAGTCCTCCACTGCTGCTTTCTTGGAAAAATGCAGAGGTGTGGATGAGAGGGAAGAATTATTAGGCTAAGAAATTTCTTTTTTCATTGGGGCTCTTTCAGATAATCCACACACATTGTTGTCTAAGGCTCAGTTGACTTTTCCTCATGCCTGAAAAGTCTCTGTCCATGGCTGGCCTACATTTCCAATTTCCCTAGCCAGATCAGGCATCCACCTCCAAGTATGGAAGTTTCTGTAGATCTCTGCTCAGCTCTATAGGGCTTGTTTCTCTCTAATTCAGTTCATCAGTTCTTCCTGTGTGTCTGCTAGCCCCAGAAGACATGTGAATTTTATTTTGTCTGGACTTTTCTGGTTGACCATGAAAATGAAGGTTTTTCATATGCCTCTACATCCTAACTAGAAGCAGACATACTGAAAAAGCTTTTTCTAAATATCTGTGACTACACATTTGTTTCAAGTCAGGAAGAAAAATACTGGAGATGATTACCAGCATATAAATATACTCTAGTATCTTTCATCTTAACAAAATAAATATTCTGTGACCCCACATCTCCCTCTAGCTATTGACCAATTCAATGCATTTCTCTTCAAAACACAACTTCTTGAAAGAGTACTCACTTCCTAATTTTTCCTGGTAAAGATTTCAAATGTGAAGTGATCTTTGACTACACATCTGTTCATAGCGGATGAGCGAGACTAAGACTTGTTGGAAGCTCTGTGTGCATGGTGGGGTATGCCAGTTGGTGGATGATCAGTTTTTGTCAACAGTTTTTGATTTTTTCATTGAGGACCCTCAAATATCAATGTTTGAGCATTTTTCCCCCTCTGACATACTTATTTCTACAGAGAAGTAGTTTTCAAACTCTTTCCTTTGTGTTAGTTCTGGAATTGACAAAGGGGAGGGTTGGAAGTAGCAACATTTGTTATGCAAGTCTCCAGAATCTCCCATGCCTGGTGTCCATCCAGGAAACCATTCTTATTTAATTTTGCCAGAGAACATACTTCTCTTTTCTGGTGGAGCTTGAAAAGGGGTAATTTTCAAATTGTAGTGGAGGAGAGTAGTTCTGAAGGTTGAAAAGATCCTTAGGTAAACTTTTAAACATAGTCCAGTCTTCACCCCATAACCCTTCCTTGCCTTCTGCAATATCTGACAGCTCCAGGTTTTGAGCTTTCCAAGATTCTGCAAGGCTACAAGGCCAGTTCCTCTCAGTATCTCTTCTTCAGGATTACATCTGACTGCTTACATCACTTGCCACTCCTTGTATTCTTTCTGTCCTCATCTATGGTGTTCCTATGGTTAAATATTTCTTAATTTCTTCAAATTTGTGGTTTTGTTTTAACTTCTCCTGATTTTGGGTGCTTTTTGCAAGCAAAAGGGCTAAAAATGTCATTACCCCTCAACTGAAAATTGAAAGCCCTCACCTTTTAACCTATTTTGCAGTGACTTTTGTCACAACAGTTCTGCTGAAATGGGCTTTGTGAAGGTCCCCAATGATCTCCACATTCCCAATCCAATGGTCACTTCTCTGGCTTCCTCTTACTCACCCTCTTACAGCATCAGACACAGTTAATCTCCCTCTCAATTTAAAATGCTTTCTTCTCTTGACCCCCATCACAGCATCCTCTCTCCATCTCCCTCATCAGTTCTTCTTTCTCGTATTTCTGTGTAGGCTTTTCCTTCTTCTAGAACTCTAAAGATTGGAGTGCCCCAGAATCCAGATTCCCTTATTCTTACACCTACACTGTCTTACAAGGCAATCTCATTCTTCCCATGACTTCAGTGCCATTCACAAGAGCGTGGATTTTGGAGGAAGATAGACTTGGGATTGAATCATAGTTCTGCCACTTCCGACACAGGTCAATCTTTGATTTCTCAAATGTAAAGTGAAGCTGTGGAACTACAAGATCTACCAGCTTCCTTCCAGCTCAGAGTCCTGCATCTGATTTTACATGGGGACCAATCGTTGAAACAGGAACAGAACCTGGGAATTTGCTGGGAACTGGAGAGGCCACATTTGGCAGACAGCAGTAGTCCACAATGTGGCACAGGGTCAAGTGCAGACCAGTAACCAAAGTTCCCTAAGAGGAGCCCATCAAGGAATTTCTAAATTCCCAAGCTGTCCTAAACTGGCATAAAGGACAGGAACAATGGATTAATCACAGGGCAATGTGATGAATTTGTCCAAACAAACTCTTCTGTGCACAACTCTATTTTGGTTGGTTACTCATTTGTGCAGTGGTTTTCACCATGCAGTTTCCTAGGGCAGCACTTGGCTTTTGAAACAAATCCCTGTAAGACCTTTCCCATCACTAACACTTTTCCCTAGTTGAGTCATACTTTGCAGGAGATGGGAATGGTGGAAAGAAAGTAGGCTCCATAGTCAGGGTTGCGCAAATATGTATCTTTTTCCCATGAGAACCTTTAGGTCCATGTTCCTCTTAGTTCACTAGGGACTAGGTCTCACCTGGTGCTGGTGGCATCTAAAATGGTCAGGGTGATATACTTGAGCTTAGTACTGCTGACCACAAGGAGTGTTTGGAAGGGCATAGGATAGAGTGGCACTCTACCAATCCTGTGCAACAGAGAATGAGTCCAGGGTCACCTTCTCAGATGGAAGCTGAAGCAGACAGCCCTAGGGTAGATGATAGACAAGAGTCTGCTATTTTGGTCAGGCTGGAGAAGGTTACACTTCTCTACAAAGATAGGACTTCCTTATCACACTTTGGAGCAATATTGGGCTGGAGGTGGGGGTAGGTAGGAGTATACTAGGTCCACACCAGATAATCCAACCCACAAGTCAAATGTGTGCACATCTATTTAAGAAAAGTTGGGGGATCATACAAGATGTTGGTAGGATTTGAGTAAATGAAAATTCTTATAAATCGCTAAGTGGATTGTAAATGGGTGCAGCCCCTTTGGAGAACAATTAAATCATGCCTGGTTAAGTTACTTATTCACATACCAAAGACCTAGCAATTCAATCCCTAGTTATATATCACTATAGAAGAGAAATCTTGCTTCCCACCTGTCTGGGAGACAGGTACAAGAATGTTCATTGCAACTTTGTTTATAACAGCAAAAAGTTAGAAACTAACTGTCCATTAATAAGAGAATAGATTAGTACATGGTGGTACATTATTACAATAAAATTCAATGCAACGGAAAGTATACATTAGTTACAATGAACCAAGTGTAGCTACATGTATCTACATAGAAAAAGTTTCAAAAACATGATGTTACGTGTAAAAAGCAAGTTCAAGAAAAATACATGCAATATGATAATTTATTATAAAGTTGAATATGAAACAATATATTATTCATGGGTATGTACAAATATACAGCAGTCATTAAAATGATAAATCCCACACTCAGGATAGTAATACCTCTGGTAAGGAAAGAGAAAGGGGGGGTCAATACCTATAACATTTTATTTCATAAGCTTGGTGGTGGATAATGAGTGTTTACTATCCTTTTTTGGTATGCTTTTCTTATACTTAGAATATTTAATAATTTAAAAAATTGTTGAGAGTGAGTAGCAAAGGCTGAACTGCAGCCCATGAGGAGCCATTCCAAGCTTATCAAAGGCAGCACTAAATCTAAGGCTCAAGTCCCCACACTGGAGGCCAAGAGGCTAGGAGATGATGGACAGGCCTGATGTTGACCAATAGTGGTGTTTTTTTTGGTTAGGCCACAGAAAATTTGTTGGTTGTGGCTATCTAGCTTTTTCTTTTTTTTTTTTTTTTTTGCGGTATGCAGGCCTCTCACTGTTGTGGCCTTTCCCGTTGCGGAGCACAGGCTCCGGACGCGCAGGCTCAGTGGCCATGGCTCATGGGCCCAGCCACTCTGCGGCATAGTGGGATCTTCCCGGACCGGGGCACGAACCCATGTCCCCTGCATCGGCAGGTGGACTCTCAACCACTGCGCCACCAGGGAAGCCCGTGGCTATCTAGCTTTGAATATGAGAACTCTACCATCGTTTGACTCCACTATTTCTGAAGTTTGCCTTGCTGGCTTCATCCAGAGAAGAATGTTTCTGGATGCTGCTCTGTCAGATTTTATCCGTTATATATGTATGTGCCACATGAAGCATAGTAGGTGAGGAAGGGAAGTAACATTTCCTGAGTATCTATGCTGTGCCAGGGTTTCTGCTAGGCTCTTTCCACATATTAGTTCATGAAGTTTCTCAACAACACCATATGATGTTTGTCATCTTCATTATACATTTGAAAAAACAGATTCATAGAAGTGAAGAACATGCACATGCTGGTGGAGCCCAGATTAGAACCCAGGCTGGTCCTGGTACAAAGTCTGTGCTGTCTCTACTACATCTGTGGCATTCAAACTTGGTATAGGACAATGTACTGGACACAAAGACACAGAAGATGTGTGTGTGTATATGTATATATATAATTTTTTTTTCCTGGGGCATAAACTGTACTCCAAAATTTGAGAAAGGACTCCACATGATTTTCATAAAAAATCAAGCATTGGTGTATTATAGAATAGAATACAAATGCACATGCATTTGTTTTGTATTACTCAGTAATTAAAAAAAATTTATTAGAGTATAATTGCTTTACAGTGTTAGTTTCTACTGTACAGCAAAGTGAATCAGCTACACGTATACATATATCCCCTCTTTTTTGGATTTCCTTCCCATTTAGGTCACTACAGAGCATTGAGTAGAGTTCCCTGTGCTATACAGTAGGCTCTCATTAGTTATCTATTTTATAAATAGTATCAATAGTGTATATATGTCAATTCCAATCTCCCACTTCATCCCACCTACCTTTTTCCCCCTTGGTATCCTTACCTTTGTTCTCTACGTCTGTGTCTCTATTTCTGCTTTGTAAATAAGATCGTCATTTTTAAGATGAAAGGATGTTGAAGAAATTTCTTGCTTTTGATGAGCCACTTCAAACCCTACCCTAGGACCCCAGGGCTATGCCCCAGGGTACTTTCTTCTACTAACAGGGCTCCTCCAGAGGGAGAGTGTGAGAAATACTGGACCACTCTACTCTCACACATCTCAGTCTGTTCCCAGACCCACTGAATTGTTTCAAGGTGGGTTCTTTTTACCATCATTGAAATGCAATATGAGAAGCCCTTAGACAAACTTCCTCTAGATTGCCTGTGTGCTCCTGTCTGGAGGAAGTCTTGCTAGAACCATTAGGCAAAGGAAACAATAACTTTTTACCTGACTTCATGCTAAAGCAGTCTTTTCTACCCATGCTCCTCTATACAGGGATAGACAGGCCAACGGTTAAAAACTTCAGAGAAGGGTGTGACGCACGGAGAGCTGGGGACTCACTCTGAATTATTCTTGGCTATGCTGTGATGATTTGAGTGGGGTGTGTCCAGGAGGAGTGAGGGTGATTCCTCAGCTCTTTGTGAAGACCCTAACAACCACAAGTGTAACGACACCATTTACTATGTGCCTGGCATTGTTAATCCTTCCAACAGTTCTACGAAGTAGGGCTGATCATTATTATTTATTTTACAGATGAAGAAACAGAGGCACAGAGAGGTAAGGACTTTTCCCATGCACTCAGACCCCATGATATTCTCTCTCTATCAACAGGACAAGAGAATAAAAAAAATGCTCCCCTCCATTTCTCCTAATTATGCCATCAAATCTTCTTGTACCTGAATGAATAGTACTTTAAAATGGAATGAATCCAGAGGCTTTCAAGCACAAAGTATCTGAAGACTCTTTTTCTCTCTTGTTATTTTTAAATTTAGAAAAAGCTTTTAGAACTATGTCTCTTGGTAATGACAGCCTGTATTCATTCTTCTCCAGGAATTAAGTGATGTATTCAAAATATGTCATTTTCCCCTGTGATACTGATGGCAAAACCACACTCTTCAAACCAAACCAAAGGCTGACTGAGAGGGATAGAGAAGTGTGGTCTCTTGGTTTCCACTCAGCAGTTTGAGCCAAGCGTTCTTGGCTTTTACTTCAACTCCTTAAAACCAGTAAGCAAGATGCTTAACCTCTTAACCCCATCTGCAAAATACTGATCCTACCTCTGTACCTTTTTGCGAGGAGTATTTCCAAGCTGACGTCATTAAAAGGCCACAAAGATAAAACGTGCAGAGGGCACATGCTTTCAGAGAATTGCTTTCTGGAAGAAGTTAGAGGGTTTGGGGTGGTGAGTTGTGTATGCTTAGGTTTGTTTTTAATTTAAAAGTGTATATAGTAGTAAAATTGTGGGAAACCCTATAGCACAGTGATTAAGACTGTGGACATTGGGGCCATGGTTCCCAGGCTCAAATCCAGGTTCCTTAACTTTTATGGCAAGGAGGCTTTGAGCCTTCTATGACTCAGTATCCCCATCTACATAAAACATAATAAATAATATAATTCCCATAACAACCTTACAAGGTAGGTATTATCATTTTCTCTTCTTATAGTTGAAAAAAGTATTCTAGGTTAATGGTACATAATAAACCATTAATAAAAGAGTATATATTATATATATACAAATGCATATGTATTTATGCATTTGCACATATATATAGTGGTTGCTACCATTTAATTATTCCACAGATAAGAAACAAAAGACAGCAGCATTCATACAAATACGGTGAATTGGGTAAGCTATGTAATGTAGTAGAAAAAAAATCACTGGATTTAAAAATTTTAATTTTGTGAGTTAAAAAAAATTCTACTGTCATTTGACTACTTATATGAATTTAGGCAAATAATTCAATCTCTCTGAGAATGATTTTCTTAGCAGTAACGTGAGGCCAGTGGGTTGGATAAGACATATTAATTCTTTGACCCATAATTGTTTCGTTATGCTTTGTATTTTTCATCTTGCAGTTTAGAAGAAAGGTGAAACTTTCAGTTAAAAGTAGTGATCTGGGTCTACAGTTTTTAACCTCCCCTTTTCTTTCAAAAATGCTGCAGAAACAGCTGAACAAGTATGACGGGGCAAAAGTTTTTTATTGCTGGAAAATTGGTAAGGGTGCCATACATATGCCAGACACTTGGAAGAATTACTGCAAGATGTAGAGCTGCTGAGATCAGGATGAGGGAAGGACGTACTAGCCTGGAATTCTGTGACCTGAGGAGAAAAGCCTGTGGGTGGTGGTAGGATAGGTTCTTAACACAGTGATCTAACATCTACAACTCACCATTTTCCTTTGGCATAAGCTTCCTCCTTACCTTGGATACACTACTAGATCTCTACCTTTTTCAAGAAAAAATTACACTACATATAAATTTTCCCATCTTCTTTTCCTGTGATCTTCACATTTTCAACAAAAATTTACATGATCTCTGACAGAACTCATCCCAAATCCCAGTCCTGAAAAACCTAGTTGTTCCTCTTTTGAGTCACTCTATTAAGGAAATTCTCATAAGATGGAAAGAAAGGACCAATTTAAGAAAGTTGAGAAAATTTCCCCTTTGAAGCAAACTCATATAAGAAACAGGAGAACACGTAAAACAATTCTAATTCATATTCATGATAAAGATATATCATCTCTAACACAATAACAAGGTATGCTTCCCACAAACACAAGGGAAAATTCAGGATCAGAAAAATATTCATTGGGTTGAAAGATATTATTTGCAGTTAAAAAATGCAATGGCACTAAAAACTATAAAACATTGATGAAAGAAATTAATGAAAGCATAAATAAATGGAAAGACAGCCTATGTTCATGGATCAGAAGACTTAATATTGTTGAGATGACAGTACTGCCCAAAATGATCTACAGATTCAATGCGATCTCTGTCAAAATTCCAATGACAGAAACAGAAAAACTTATTCTAAAATTCATATGGAATCTCAAGGGAATCTAAATAGCCATAACGATCTTGAAAAAGAACAAAAGTTGGGAGATTCACACTTTCTGATTTCAAAACTTGCTACAAAGCCACAGTAGTAGCATAAGGACAGATGTATAGACCAAAGGAATAGAATAGAGGGTCCAGAAATAAAACTTCACATATATGGTCAAGTGATTTTCAACAAGGGTGCCAACCATTTAATGGGGGCAAAGACAGTGTTTTCAACAAATGGTGTTGGGAAAACTGGATATCCATTTTCAATATAATGAAATTAGACCCTTATTTCAAACCATAAACAAAAATTAATTCAAGATGGATCAAGGACCTAAATGTAAGAGCTAAAACTATAAAACTCTTAGAAAAAACAAAGGGGAAAAGTTTTATGACATTGGATTTGGCAATGATTTCTTGAAATATAAAGCCAAAAGTGCAAGGCAACAGAAGGAAAAAAAATAGATAAATTGGATTCATCAAAATTAAAGAATTTTGTGCATTAAAAGCCACTATCAACAGAGTGAAAAGGTAACCCACAGAATGGGAGAAAATATTTGTAAATCATATATTTAATAAGGGATTAATACCCAGAATATGTAAAGAACACTTAGAACTTAATAACAATTTAAAAAAACAACTAAAAAATGGACAAAGGTCTTGAATAGACATTTCTCCAAAGAAAATATATGAATGTGCCAATAAGCACATGAAAAGATGCTCAACATCGCTAATCATTAGGGAAATACAAATTAAAACTACAGTGAGATACTATATCATACCCATTGGGATGGCTGTTATAAAGGAAAAAAAAAACCCAACAGATTAAATGGATTAAAAACTTGAATGTAAGACCTGAAACCATAAAACTCCTAGAAGAAAACACAGGTAGTATGCTCTTTGCCATTGGTCTTAGCAATATCTTTCTGAGCATGCATCCTCAGGCAAAGGAAACAAAAACAAAAATCAACAAATGGGACAACATCAAACTAAAAAGCTTCATATCTGATAAGGGGTTATTATCCAAAATATATAAAGAACTCATACAACTCAACAACAAAAAAAAACAAACAACCCAATTTCAAAATGGGCAGAGGACCTGAATAGACATTTTTCCAAAGAAAACATATAGATAGCTAACAGGCACATGAAGAGATGTTCAACATCACTAATTATCAGGGAACTGCAAATGAAAACCATAATGAAATATTACCTCATGCCTGTTAGAATGGCTATTATCAAAAAGGCGAGAGATAAAAAGTGTTGGAAAGGAGGCAGAGAAAAGGGAACACTCATACACTGTTGATGGGAATGTAAATCGGTGCAGCCACTAATGGAAAACAGTATGAAGTTTCCTCAAAAATTAACAAAAGAACTACCATATGATCCAGCTATTCGACTTCTGGGTATTTATCTGAAGAATATGAAAACACTAATTAGAAAAGACCTATGCACCCCTATATTCATCATAGCATTATTTATAATAGCCAAAAAATGGAAACAACCTAAGTGCCTGTCAATGGGTGAATGGACACACACACACAATGGAATACTACTCAGCCATAAAAAGATGAAATCCTGCCATTTGCAACAACATGGATGGACCTTGAGGGTATTACATTAAGTGACATAAGTCAGATGGGGAAAGACAAATACTGTATGATTTCACTCATATGTGGAATCCGAAAGGCAAACAGAAAACCAAAATAAGTGAATACACCAAACCAAACAAAAACAAACATGTAGATACAGAGAACAGAGTAGTTATCAGAGGGGAAGGTGTTGGGGGGCAGTGTGAAATGGGTAGAGGGTCAACTATGGTGATGAATAGAAACTAAATTTTTAGTGGTGAGCATGCTGTAGTGTACACAGAAGTAGAAATATATGTTGTACACATGAAACTTATATAATGTTATAAACCAATGTTACCTCAATTAAAAAAAACAGAAAATCATAAGTATCAATAAGGATGTGGAGAAGTTGGAATCCCTATGCATTGTTGGTAGGACTGTAAAATGGTGCAGCCACTGTGGAAAACTGTATGATGGTTCCTCAAAAAATTAAACACAGAATTACTATATAATCCATCAGTTCCACTTCTAGTGTATGCCCCAAAGAATTGAAACCAGGGATTGAACAGATATTTACACGCTAATGTTCATAGCAGCATTATTCACAACAGCCAAAAGATGGAAACAACTCAACCATCCATTGACAGATAAATGGGTAAGCAAAATGCAGTACATACATACAATGGAATATTATTCTGGCCTTAAAAATGAATGAAATTCTGATACATGCTACAACATGGATGGACCTTGAAGACATGTTAAGTGAAATAAGCCAGACAAAAGGACAAAAATTATACGATTCCACTTATATGAAGTACCTAGAACAGGCAAAATGATAGAGATAGATGGTAGAATAGAGGTTGCCAGGGACAGGGAGAGTTTCAGTTTGGGATGATGAAAAAGTCCTGGAGATGGATAGTGGTGATGGTTGCACAACTTACTGCCACCACATTGTATGCTTAAAAATGGTTAAAGTGTTAAGCTTTATGGTATGTATATTTTACCACAATAAGAAAAAATGCAATGGAAACAGTGAACAGTAAGGCGAATGTTGCAAAAACAAAAAATCAACTTAAATTGGTGAATGACTGAACCAGAATGAAACATTCTCCAAGAACTCAAAGAAAAATGGTAGACATTAAAAAATTGTACTTATAATAGAGTATAAAAGAGATTTTGGGTAGATTCAAGAACCCAATGAACAGACAGAAGAAAAGTAATAATAAAAGAAATAATAGAAAAAAAATTCCTAAGCCAAAGAAGTTTATTAACTTGTCAGATGGAATGGCTCAAGTCCTATACAAAGTATTATACAAAATTAATGGATGGCCTTGGGCCAAAATATACTCTCTTGACTCTTTTTTTAAATTCCAAAGACAAAGAAAAAATTTTTTTACAGGCATTCAAGAGGGGAAAACAAAGGAGAAATGTACTAAATTGGAATCTCTCCTTTTCCTATATGCGATATAGAACAGAATGCATGCAAGTTGACATTGTATCACTGTTTCTAGTAAATTTAGGGGAAAAGAGAGTCAGGATATAAGAACTTTATAATTAAAGTTCAGTTAAAATATTTACCTGAAGGTGAATAACAACAATTCTCAAATAAGTTGGACTTAGAAAGCTTAATATTCGCATACCCCTCAGAAAAATTTTACCTGAAAAAAGACTCAGCTAACTGAGAAATTTTAAAAATAAAAATAAAAAAACTTCAAATACTGGAAAGGAAATATGTGTATGTGTGTGTATGTGTATACACTTATGAAACATAATGCAAATATTTCTTAATAAATTGAGCAAGGAGAAAAATAAATATTATTTAATTCTCGCCATTATAAAGACAAGCATCCCTTGGGAACTGTTACTAGAATAAGAATTAAATTATACTCTTTCAAATTATACTTTTCAAATCAATGGTGGAATATTAAAATATCAAGCAAGGGTAAAAGCTAAATGGGTGGGCAAAGATATAGTAAGAAAATACAAAAAAATTTTAAGTTTATAATATTTTTGGACAAAGGACTTAAAAAGCATTAAAGATGATAAAGTTTACTTTACATTGATTAGAAATGTATTCCATAATAAAAACACATGTGAGCTAAATAATACAGTGTAAATGATAAGGCAATGTATTGAAAATTCAAACAGTCATGGTGGAAAGTTTGAAAATATCTCTCTGTCTTCACAGATCAAGTAAGCAAAAATATAAAATATTTAATAAATTTAATCAATATATTCTTATATAAAACTTTTTATTCATCAATGTATACATATTTTCTAACATCCATGAATGATAAGTAAAATTTATTCCTATGTTAGGCCACCAACAAAAATTAATAAATTTTAAAAGTAGAAATTACATAAACCATATTTTCTGAAAAAAAGCAATGACTCTAGAAATTGAGAAAAATATAAAAAACCAAAAATCATGTGGAAATTGTGAAATATTTTATAAATAATTTAATATCAAATCTAAAATTATAAATATAAATTATTTAGAAATTAACAATAATGAGAACAGTACATGTTGGGCCATATGAGATTCAATAAGGAAGAGATTTAGAGTATAATTTATATTCATAATAGCTTTTATTATTAAATGAGAAATAATAAAATATAATAAATTTCAATTCATAAAAAGAGATGAAATAAAAGATAAGCCAAAGGAAGGAATTAATAGTAAAACAATAAAGTAATGTAAAACAATTATACGAAAGAAAACTGAACAAATCTGAGAGAACCCATTGAGTAATTTGAATGGGGCAATAAGAGACAAAAATACTTTACATGAATGTTGGAAAAGGGATATAACCACAGATACAGAAGAGATTTTGAAAATTAAAAAGTTATGTTATAAAATTAAAATATCAGCACACTGGTAAATTCTACCACTTCTCAAGGTAGTAAATACGATAATAACAATAGTCATACAAGATTTTGAGATAACTGTCAAATAACTTCTTTAATAATGGTTTAGGCTTAGTTGGCTTTCCTCTGATATGTATTAAACTTTGAACAAGCTTACATTTTCTGTATTACTTTAGATATTCCATAGCACATGAAAACATTGCCAATTCATTTTTCTAAACTTGTGTAATCCTTATTGCAAGCCTGACAAAGACAGTATAAAATGAAACTCTTGAATATTCTTAATATTAAATATTAATAAGTGATATGTTTAGGTTTATATTAAATCAAATCCAGAAATATAATAAAAGAGCAAACCATGATGAATAAAATTTATTTCAGGAATTTAAGGTTAGTTTCACATCAGGAAATTTTTTGATTTGAAATTTTCACATAGACAGGGCAAAGGAAATAAAAGAAAGATATAATTATCTTTTTATGACAAAAGGGCATTTAATGAAACTAACATTTCAGATAAAAATGTTTTAATAAACTTGCAGTTGAAGAATCATTCCTTAATATAGTAGATAAAAAACTCTATGAAGTCAATATCCAATAAAGTACATAATTGTGAAACACAAGTTCCATTAAAGTTTGAAAATTTTAGCCAATATAATAAGATACCCAAGAAGACACACCATATACAAAAATAAACTCAAAATGGTTTAAAGACCTAATTAACATAACACCATTAAACTTCTAGAAGAGAACATAGGCAAAACATTCTCAGACATAAATCGTACCAATGTTTTCTATGATCAATCTCCCAAGGTAGATTAAATAAAACCAAAAATAAACAAATGGGACCTAATCAAACTTAAAAGCTTTTGCACACCGAAAGAAACCATCAACAAACTGAAAAGAAAACCTAAGGAATGGGAGAAAATATTTGCAAATGATGCTACTGACAAGGGGTTAATATGCAAAATATACCAACAGCTCATACAACTCAATATCAAAAAAAACAAGCAACCCAAGATACCTGAGAAGTTATAAAAGATATAAATATTAGAAAAGAGGACAGAAGTTATCATTAATTATAAATAATATAACCATCTTACTAAAAAACCAGTCCAAAATTAACTGGAAAAATATTAGAATTAATATAATGTTTCATTAAAATGATGGGATAAAAAATAAATCTACAAAGCAATAATTTCCCCCAAGCCAGTATTTCTTAACTGTTCGGGGGACGTAGGCCTGTTCTGTTGCAAATTACAATCTCCCTGGTTTGCAAATTTTTAAAAATAATTTTATGGAGTTTAATAAAAGCCCATGGATCCCAAATTATAGGTTAATTGCTTTATAGTGAACAATAGTTTAGAAAATACAACAGAAAAAAATTCATTCACAATGGAAGCAAAACTTTAAAATGTCTAGGAATAAACTTAGTGAACACTGTATGAGACTGAGCTGAAGAAAATATCAAAACCTCATTGGGGGATGTAAAAGAGAAGTGATATATCCTTAAATAAGAAAATCAATATAGTAACAATGTAATGCCATTTTGTTAAGGTTATTCTGTACTTTTCATACAGTTCAAGTGAAAACCCCAGGAATATTCTGGAACATTAAAAAAAATTATTTAAAATGCATGTGGTAGGGAAAAAGACCCACTAAAGACTAGCAGATTTTCACTCAGGATTAGAAGTGAGAAAAGACTTGCCTTCCAGATGTTAAAACTAATTAAAATAATGTGGTAGTAGCATAAGAACAGACAGAAATGCAGTGCATTAGAATAGAAAACCCAGCAATGGACACAAGCCTATGAAAATGTTTAACTTTTCAAATTGGTAGTAAAGGATTATCCAGTAAATGGTGTTGGAAAAACTGCCTAAACACTTGGAGAAAAAAGATGGATCTTGGCTTCATACCGTACATCGGATTAATTCTAGAAGTAATAAACTAAATGTAAGAAAAAAATTATAAAAAATACTGTAAGTAAAGGTAGTCATAAAAAGGACAATAGCAGCCCAATCACAATTATGAATACTGATGTTAAATTTCTGAATAAAATACAGAAAACAATTCAGTTCTATATAAAATAATAATATATCACAACCAAGTGTAACCAAATATGCATATGGCCCAATATTAAAATATCTTTTGTAATGCATTTCTCTGTATTAGTAGGTCAAAGGAAAAATATGACTTCAATAGATACCAAAAATGCATTTGATTAAACTGAATATCTATTCCTGTTTTCTTTTAAAGGAAGAGTTGGACTTCCTTGACATGATCTCATTTCCAAATGATGAAACATTAGAAGTATTTCTATTAAGATCAGGAAAAAGACTATCCAAGGAGTTTTTAGGGAATCATGTGCAGTAGCTAACACTAAAATAATTTATTCTATTAGTACTTAAATTAACATTATTCTTTTATTATGCTAATGAGGAAGCCTAAAAAACTTGTTACAATTTTTCAATCATTTTGCAAATTGATGAAGCTAAGAAATCTTGAAAGAGCAACATAATATGACGCAAAGCCCATGAGTTGGACTGAATCCAGAATCCATAATCAGAATACCAGTTCTGCCATTTTTATTCTTTGATCTTAGCAAGTTATCTAAGCTCTCTGAATCTCAGTGTCCTTATCTGTAGAACTGAAGTAATAGCAGGCTTGCTATAGGCTACCTCTTCTGTGGATTATAATAAAAAGTATGGAGAAAATGAAAAAAGCAAACACAATAAAACTCTGAAAAGCAAAAAATGCAGGTGGATTGGAGAGTTAAAACCTGGAGAAATAACCCATACGAGGATGAATTCCAAAGTTTTTTCTTCATTTCCCTCGTGGCTTTAATCTGAGGGTGGGCCTCAGTCACATGGCAGTAGCCTGGGATGTCTCCTAAAAGCTAAGAAAGCCACCATATTTCTGGCCCTTGGGAAAAGCGGCCCCTGTGGTTCAAAGAATGTGGAGGAAATCCCATTTCTATTTCTCTCTTATGACTCCTGGCTTTGCCCCAGGGGTGGCCTCAGTACAGAACTGCATGCAGCAATGTGGTGACCAAAACTCCAAGAGAAACCCCACTTTTCTTGCTAGAAGACTTGGAGGGCAGGGGCCTCATTGAGAAAATCAGTGTGTGGGGAATCCTGGAGAGGAGAGAGCTGGTAAAGGGGATCCCTCTACTTCTGTGTATGAAGCTGTATAACTCCCAGGATCATCTCTGAACTGCATATGTACAGGAGACACCCAAAGCAGCTTAGCAAAGACTTTGAAAACTGAACCAAAATCAAAACCACAGAAGACAAGATAGAACCTGTGATCTGAACCTAGCCAGGGTGATTGTCTACTAAAGCAAACAAACAAATCAACGTTCTCTATAGGATTTGAATACAACTCAGAGTCTCAACAGCATGATATTAAAAACTTTTAGAATATAATCTAAAATTGCTTGGGGCTTCTCTGGTGGCACAGTGGTTGAGAGTCCGCCTGACGATGCAGGGGACACGGGTTCGTGCCCCGGTCTGGGAAGATCCCACATGCCGCGGAGTGGCTGGACCCATGAGCCATGGCCACTGAGCCTGCGCTTCGCAGCGGGAGAGGCCGCAGCAGTGAGAGGCCCGCGTACCGCAAAAAATAAATAAATAAATAAAATTGCTGGACATACAGATCACCTAGAAAATGTGACCCATTCTCAGGAGAGCAGACAATTAAGATGCCAATCCTGAGCTATTGGAATTATCAGTTATAATAACTGAAGTTATTATATAATAGGAGTTATAATAACTATAATCTATGAGGTAAAGGTAACACACTTGAATTAAATGGAAAGATAGAAGTTCTCAGCAGAGCAAAAAAAAATTTTTAAAAGAACCAAGTAGATATTTTAGGACTGAAAAACACAATATCTGTAATAAGAAATTCAGTAGATGAGCTAAACAGCAGAAGGGAGATGACAGAGGAAAAGTGTCAGTTAACATGAAGACAGAACAATAGAAACGATCTGGTATAAATAAAGAAAGAAAATTGCAAAAAAAAAAAAAATTGAACAGAACTTCAGGGACATGTGGAATAACATCAAAAGGTCTAACATGTGTGTCACTGGGGTCTCAGAAGGAGAGGGAAAAATGATCAGTGCAGAAAAAATTATTTGAAAAGTAATGGCCACAGATCCACACAATTTGGTGAAAGACATAAATTTCTAGATTCAAGAAGCTCAGCAAAGCCAAAAGAGGATAAACTGAAAAAAAAAACAGAAAAAAACAAAGAAACAAACAAAAGTGTGCCAGGCACATCATAATCAAACTGCTGAGAACTAAAGATAGAGAAAAAAATCTTGACAGCAGTTAGTGAAAAATGACACTTTACATATGAAACAATAAATCAAATGACCACAAAGACCACATTAGAAATTGAAGTAATAATGGTTATATGGGAATAAATAAATGCTATGTAAAGTGCTTAGCAGATAAAAGACACAAGTGGCAGAGGTATAATTAGTCTAATTGTAATTCCTCTACTGCATCTCAACACAACATAATTATTTTCCATTCTGTTTCTTCAACCTTCCCATGTTTTCCCCTGTGTGGATCTGATCCCGAGAACTGAATGCAAATGTACTTTTGATATACCCCAAATCTTTTGCTCTTGTTGAAATGAGAGTCTCTGCTAATTCATGTCTTGTTTTTGAACGAGATTTTAAAAATTCTGTGTCTCCTCAGTTACTACATAGGTAAAATAATGCATCTTTTACTGTCTTATAGGGATATTATGAAGATCTAATGAGACAGAAAAAAATATAAAACTTCCTGTGACCAACTAAACCAGTGAAAGTCATATATTTCAGAAACAGTAGCAGGTTGGAAGTTCTGAAAGTCTAATTCTTTACACCAATTTCATAAGAAACTATTTTAGAGAGAGCTGGCTTGCCTGTGTCTTTCCACAGGCTGACAAGGTTGGGGATGGGTCAGTGAACCATGGTCATGCTTTGCCAGCTGACCCACAGATTAGGTCAAGCAGTCAACACATGAAACTCATTCAGCCTTATACATACGTACATACATATATATATATATATATATACACACACACACACATATATATATATATATATACACATTCTTTACATATTCTTTTCCATTATGGTTTATCACAGGATATTGAACATAGTTCCCTGTGTTATACAGTAGGACCTTGTTGCTTATCCATTCTATATATCATAGTTTGCATCTGCTCCTCCCAAATCATTCAGCCTTTAGCAAGGTATTTCTGGCTGTTGTTTGATGCATACTCATCCCTTAATTATTAAATGCTGCTTCCAGCAAAGTAGAGATTCCAATCCCAGTCTTCTCCTTGGCATGGGATACTAGGAGTAGTGAAGTTAAGGTATAAAAAACTAGATTCAAAGTAGGATTCAGATGACTAATTTGAACTAGCATAACCAAAATGGGTCTGAAAGACTCGATGTTCTACTAGTGTTTATAAATCTGTGACTTCCCTCCACCTCTCCAACTTCCCAGAGGCTGTGAGCAGTAGCACACAAAATATCCACAGGGGATGTGTGAACTTGGTCTCTTGCCAAACTCTTAGGTGCAGAGCGAGTGGAATCAGCATGAAGCAGCACTAGGCAGCCTTGGGTTGTAGGAGGATGTGAAGAATGGGTGACAGAGGAGTTTTCTCTGAAGAAAAGACATCTCTGCAAATGTATGACTCAGGTATTATCATATATAAAGACTGAGAGAGATTAGGAGTCCTGCATGTAGTCCATAGGCTAGAGACACTGTGTCAGAGCTTCTTAAAATCCTTGACCCTATAGGAGAGGGGTGAGGACATTGTTAACTGCTCAGAGAGAAAGGATGGAAAGGATGATTCAAGATATTAAAAATAGCCAGACTTCCTCTGTCTGACTCTCAAAGAGAACCACGGTAGAAGGACGTTGAGACTCGATCAAGAGTGAAAAGACTTAGATATAGCTGTCGTTATTGCCTGTTTCATAGAGATCCTTATGAGGATAATTATGAGAAAATTATGCCAATAAATATTACAGGAATTATGACACACAGTTGGATGGGCCATAAACCTTATTCTTGTACAAATTTTTCTTGCTCTTAATTTTAGGATCATTATGAAGCAGCTTGGAAAAGATTGTGTACCAATATTTTGATAACCTGTATTATAAGTTCTTGATGTCTTTTTTCTTGCATCTCTTTTCTACCTTAATGCAGGTAACTTATAAGGAATCTATGTAGCTTGCATTTGAATGACTTGAATATACTTTAGTTCCACTTTGATTTGACACAAAGAAGCACTAATAGGTCTCAGGTATTGCCTGTTTTATGAGCCTGAAGTCCACTGTAAGAAGAAACCCAATATCAAGAATTTGAAACAAATTAACTTGTGTGGAAGGAATGTAAAGAAAACGTTGGGTGGCTTGGCCAGAGCATTGTTAGAACAGCGTGTTGAATTGTAGAAAAAAATTTTGATGTTCTGTTTCAATTTTCAGTAGCAGATAAATGTGTGTATAGAGGATCTTAAAAAAACATCCTTGGCCAATACTGAAGGGAAGTCACACAGGCTTCTTGGGCTTCATGAGTCTCTGTTTAACAGCAGGTGGAGTGGATAGAATGTGCAGCCTGCATCTAGAGTGGATGCTGCTTGGTATCCTTAGGAACATGACAAGGCCTCAGTTTCTCCTTCCATTAATAAGGAATAAGAAACCCTTGTTTTTCAAATGGGGTTTCAGTGCATGTCAAATGGCATGCATGCATATAATAGATACTGCTGAAGGAGTAACAGGGTTTGAAAACTTCCGTACGGTACAGAGTGCTCTTTTTGTTACAGATGGGGAACAAAGACATGGAAAAAATGGGGACTAGCTCAGACGTGCTGTGTGAGTGCCAATTCCAGAAAACCTTACTCCATCCTGTTAGTCCTATTCTCATTTCTAGAAGAATCACACAGAATAAAGTCTTCCTGCCCTCCCTGTACTTGCCATTCTTCCCTTCCTTTCCCCAACATGTCCACATAAGTTGGCCAATAGTCGCACGTGTGCCCCGCCCTGGGGCCTCTCTCATGGGGACCATACCACTTTTTAAAAAGTAGACAAAGCATCATTAACTCAGGAAAAGTGTCATCTCCAATATACCATCCTAGCTGTGAATAAATGACGTGTCTCTGTTACTGCTAATTTTCCTCTACAAGTGGTAAAACCCCAACTAATGTTTTTGGTAAGCTAGGTCTAACTAATCCTTTTCTGTCAACAACATTTTCCCATACCTGATTCAAATTTCTTTTAATTTTGTAGTGCCATAAACCCTCCCTTTCTATTCGCTGCCTTAGTCATTATGGATGATAGTATTTCAAGTTCTTACTTCTCTCATAGCACACTTATTATATCTCTGAACACTTAATCCACAAAATAAATCTAATTTAAATAAAAGAAAATATATTCCCTCAAGAATTTGGTTTGCTAACATTTTGCTCCAAGTTAGCAGACTGAGTCACCAATCAAAGGTAAGATCTACCTTAACGTGATTTAGTCATTTATAAAATTTCACTGACATAAGAAAATTCTATCAAAGTCATCCCAGAGTAAATTAACAGATGGGTCAATGCGCAAAGTTCAAGGCATAAGACAAAAGAGAGAACTATTCAATTAAAATCACTGCCAGGTCAAAGCTGGCAGTGGGGCACAAATATCAGAACTATTCAAGAAAAGATGGGTTTTGTAATGATGGGGTGGGAGGCATCCTTACCTGTCTTCTGTTAGCTTCATTAGGGTTGTTCCTTGAGTAGAGAAGACAATAAAGGACATTCTTAGCTGTGGACTGGAAAGGAAAAGCAATTCTATTAGGGCAGAAAGAGAGACTGTGGAATGCCATTCGCTTCCAGGCTTCCCCCCTCTTCTTCTCTTTATATTACGACTGCCAGAGCTGCCAACCTTCAACCCAAAGGGCACCTTCACAGCTGGTGTTGCAAGTAGTCAGCCAGCAGCTGACTTGAAGCTGTGGACCAAAGAGAAGACCCACTTTGTCCTCCTGGAGGCTGCTTCTGATTTGACCACCACTCAGTGAGTGTGGGTCACAAGTAAGAAAGCTAAGATTCATCACTTTCCTCTGCTCTGTCTGAAGTGTGCCCTTAGAAGACTGGTTTGCATGCTGTCTATACAAATCAGGATCCTAACAGACAACGTTTGATAGTGCCTCCACTGTAGTCTGGTGTAGCCTCTACGGACCAGGGTGTCTCAGGCCATAGCAGCTTGATGCCATTAGCCATTAAGATTATACAGTTCATTTTACTCTAAAAGTAGGATCACCATCAACTTTTAACTTCTATTTGGCTTCCCAAGGAGGTTACCCTATAAGGAAAGCATGTGCTGATGGGCCACAAGGCTATCTATTCTACTTGGTAGTTAAACTTCTCATGATTAATGAATACATCGGCATGGTCTTTATATGGCGGCACTTGGGAGCTTTGCCAATGTGAAATCCACAGTCTGAGAGATAGATCAACTCTCAGCTGAGGACAAACATGTTTTTCGGTCTGCAAGATAGACTGTCAGACTACAGTGGATTCGCCACTGGAATGCCATCCTTTGGGGCTCTCTCTAAGTAGCCAGATGGTTCACCCTTCATAGCATCAACCTATTTCTTCATGATGCAGTAACCTCCGATACCTGACCTGGCTCCAAATCTTATATTTCCCACTTCCTAAAATGTTTCCCCAAACCTTCCCCCTTTTCCTGACAATAGTTATTGTTTCCTAGCTGGTGACCTTGCCTCTCATCATTCCAATTCATTCCTCACACTGCTTCCAGGATTATTTTCCTAAAATATAAATCAGATCTAGTCACTCATCTGCTATCAAACCTCCAATGGCTCCTAATTCATCCAAGATAAAGTCTACATCCATTACCATATGTCTGATGCATCTTCGGAAACCCTTTAGCATGGTGTGTAATACTTGGTAGGAGCCCAAGCAACACCTGGTGAATTGAAATTGGCCTTTTGAAAAAGACCTGGGCTCCCTGTCCATGGCACCATGCTGCCTTTTACTACCTCACTAGTGCTGGGCCAAGAGGACACCACATCAGAAATGATAATAAAATCATAATTATCATGATAATATAATAATGGCCAACCTTATCAAGTATTACTATGTGCCAAGCACTACTGTAAGTGATTTGCATGTATTATTTCATTAAACTTGTAACAACTTTATGAGATCATTACTATTATTATTCCTATTTTCCACGAAAGGAAATTGAGACCCTGAAAGATAAAATTATTTTCCCAAAGTCACACAGTGGGAGAGTGTTAGACCTAGGGCTTAAAACTAAGCATTCTGATTCTAGAACTTAGGCTCTTAACCACTATGTTATACTGCCTCCCTTATATAGAGTTAAGCTTTGGAAAGAATGAATTTGAAATGCAGGAAATGTAGGTCTCCAAGGGGTAATTGGTATATGAATCTGGGCTGGAGACATAATTTGGGAGTTCTCAGCATACTAATGTGAGTAAAATTGTTCAGAGTATCAGCAGGGAGAAGGGAAGGGAGCCAAACCAGAACCAAAACCAACATTTAAAGGCCTGGCTCCGGGCGGGGGATGAAAGGAGAGCCAGAAGCCAGTGGAGGAGAGAATTTTAAGGAGAGATAAATCTGAATCCAGTGAAACTCCTCTACCCAGCAGAACAAGCACTGCATGGCTCTCAATGGATTTGTCCTCTAGGGCATCACTTAGGGAATTTGGTGAGAGCAAGCAGGTCGAGGGTGGGGATGAAGGCCAGATGGGAGTGGGTTAAGGAATGAATAAGAAGTAAGGATATGGAGATGGTGAGTCTTTAAAGATATTTGAGTGAGAAACTGGTAAAGAATTAAGGTAGCATCTATAGGAAGACATGATCAGGAAATTCATTGTTTTTTTTCAGATGAGGTTATGTCTATTGATAGTGGAAATGGAGTCAGAGGAAAGGTAGAGAAAAATATAAGAGAGAAACAAAGACCTGGGGGATATTGGAGACAATGGGATAAAATGGACTAAAATGGAAGGACAGGCATTAAATAGGAGGGATACTTGAATCTCAGAGACGATGGGAAGGGCATGCATCCATCTTTTAAGAGGAGGATTGGAATAGGAGGTAATTCCTTGCTTGCTATTCTCTGGGGTCTTGGTGAAATAGGAGGTGAAGTTCTTTGCTGAGAGTGATGGGTGTGAGGTTCAGGTTGGGGGTTTCAAGAAAAAGGTGAAAAGTTATATTACTGATTGAGCAGGTATCGTGTGCCAGGCACTACTATAGGCCCTGGGGCTGAAGCAGGCAACAAAAGACAGACCCTCCTCTTGGAGTTTGCATGGCAGTAGTGTCTTGGTGCCACACTTTGAGGAGGGTCCATGGCCAAAGAGGGCCAGAGGAGACAATTAAAGGAAAGTGCCTTGTGGTCTAGATTAAGCCATGTCAACTACTCTGGTCCTCAGTTTCTTTGTCTATAAAATGAAGAGGACTGGATTAAGGGCTCTCTTAGTTCCCCCAACTCCTACCTCTAACGTCTTTGAATCTAAAATAGCAAAGTGTCTGGAGTTTCTGAAGGAACTGGGGAAGAGAAGTGTTGCATGCTCACTCTTAGCCAGGTGCTGGGCTAGTTGCTTTGCACACATTTTCTCGTATAATTTTCACATGCAAACTAGGGTTCAACCAAGGTAAGTAAATTGCTATGGTTGCCCAACGGAGCTTGGATGAAAATCCACATCTGCTTAACTTCAAAGCTTTTTCCAGGAGACTCCTCTGCTTTAGAAGGAACAGAAAACCATTAGAGGAAAGAGAGACATAGCAGATACTCTCAAGTGTCTGGAGGCAGATTTGTTTTATATCACTCCAGATGGATGAGAGTGTAGGAAAGGACATTATGAGTCAATGACAAAAATGACTCTTATGGAAAATGGAATCATCCAACTATTGGGTTGTTTGCCTCAAAAGGCAGCAGTTTCTCACCAGAGCTATTCAAGCTGGGGGTTAGTGAACACCTCGGAGTATAGCTTGGGAAGTTGTTCCTTTCAATTCTAAGCTTGTACAATTCTCTTAACTTTGTTTTTAATACCATCCATGTATTTCCTTCTCTTCTTTTCCTCTACTTTTCCCGCCTGTCTCCTCCCAGCCTCTGTTTTCTCCCTTCATCTGGGTGTAGGTGCTTCCTGCTGTAGTTTCCAATTTTTGGCATAACAGAGAGGACACCTCTTAACCCTCTCCCTCCAATCAAGCGGTGGGTACATGTTGAGACCAGTAAGTGAATTTGCAGGGAACACATTTGTCATGACCCTGGTCTCAGAGGACAACTTGTCTTCTGAAATTAAAAAAAAAAAAAAAACAGGGCTTCCCTGGTGGCGCAGTGGTTGAGGGTCCGCCTGCCGATGCAGGGGACGCGGGTTCGTGCCCCGGTCTGGGAGGATCCCACAAGCCGCTGAGCGGCTGGGCCCGTGAGCCATGGCCGCTGAGCCTGCGCGTCCAGAGCCTGTGCTCCGCAACGGGAGAGGCCGCGACAGTGAGAGGCCCACGAACCGCAAAAAAAAAAAAAAAACATATTCAAAGAGGAAGTATATGGTTACTCACATCAGCTGGAAGACTCTACAGAGGCCATCAAGCAGGGTTGGAGCTGCTTTCAAATTTACAATGATCAGAACAATTTCACCAAAGACCTTGACAACTGGCTTCAAGCATATCCATTAATGCTATCACAGTTGTGTTGTCCTTTGGAGGTTGCACACAAGGAGGGTGAAATGACCTCCTTTCTTTTACTAGTGGGTGTCTATACTTATTAGAAAGTAGGACCTCCAAGGCCCCTGCAATGTGTATAGTGACAATGTTCAAAACTGCATTGTCCTTCCTTGGAAAGTGGTGTCAAGAATGCTCAGAGGATTCTACCTGATAAGGCATATAGCCAGGCTGGCCAACCATGGCGGTTTGCCCAGGACTGAGGAGAGTTCCCAAGATGTGAAACTTTCAGTGTTAAAACCGAGAAAGTCCTGGGCAAACTGGGATGAGTTGGTTACCTTACACCTTACAGCCTCTACACATGGGTCCAGCCAGAATGAGCCAATTGCCCCAGCATGATGCACCGTGAAAGAAAATGTTAACGATCCTTCTAGAAGGATATTATTTGACAAGAGAGGGAGAAAGTTAAAATGTTGGTCTTATAACCAAATCAGGGTCCTCTTGAAAACACGAAGCCAGAAGTTATTCTAATATGTGGCAAAGATGAAAACAAAGTCAAGTCTCTCTTATAAGATCTGAGAGTCTACCTTTGTCAAAAAGCATCCCCAAAGTGGTTAATAATTAGTAGAATAGCAAACAGGCTGGTTTTACTCATGACAGAGAACTACTCATTATATTTCTCACCTGATGAATTTATGAGCCAACTGTTCCACAAAGTAATAGATTTCATTCCAGTGGTGCAGCACACTTCCTGATCTAGGAAAATAAAACAGATGTGACTTAATCAGGTGTTCATTTGTCTTTACCTTGTGTCATATAGTCTATTATTGTACCTTTGACCTATCCTCTAGCTGGGCTCATTATCTGAAATTTCCATAACTTTGGAAATTATTTAAAAGGATGCTTAGACTTAATGTTAGAATTCTGAGAAATTTTGGTAAAGAACTCCCTTCACTCCACCTCCTACTCCTTCCCACTCCATTCCACACACTCATACGCTAAAAACAAAACAAAAGAAAAGAAAACAAAAAACCCTGGGCCCAACCAGATTCACAGTTTAGTTTCAAATCTTTAAGAAACAGTTATTTTTGTGCTCTTTAACTGATTGCTCTGATTAGAGAAGAAAAATGATTCCAATTCACTTAAATGAAATTAGCACAAACTAGGTGCCCAAATAGACAAAGATAAACAAATCCCCCTCCTCAAAAAGGAAGAGTCCAAATTCATTGGTAAATACACATTCAAAAATCTGTAAATAAAATATTAGCAAACTGAATCCAGCAGGAATCCAAAAGAATACTAATTAATGAATTGGTATTTATTTCAGGAATGTATTGATAGTTCAACATTTAAGGATATCTAATATAACTAGTCATACTAATAAATAAAAGAAGAAAAACAATACAGCCTTTCTTTAATAAAAAGAGAGAAACTTTACTGAAACAAGAGGGAAACTTCCTCTAAGACAGATGGGATCATAGCATTTTAGATTTGGAAGCGGGCTTCTTTATTTCCCAAGGTTGACTTCTGTTTCACTGATACGACTTACTACTGCTTCAGTTCAGCTTCTAAGTATTTTCCATAGTGCTCGTACTACAATCTGTTGCATTAACTTCACAGTAAGTTTTTCTATTCTAACCCACTCTTCTGTAGCTTTGATGTTCTTTCCTTTCACTTAAGGATCTGTTTCAGCTGAGCCTTGCATTTCTGCCTGTCATTCTAATAATTCTTGAGGTTAGAGTTTGCTCCTTTGATTCTGACATTTTGTACTGCAAACATTTTCCACTGTTTTCAGATTACTTTTATTTTTTATGCACTCATGTATCTTAATTTTAACTTCTAGAGAGTTATTATTATTTTGTCTTGGTTTCAGACTATTTTATAGATATTTAAGATGACTTTGGGCAAAGCAGATTTTAGGCCTTCCTTTTCATGATGCAATATCTTTAGGAATTCTCATTCTGGTTGAGTGTATTCCATCTCTATGAGGAAAATTTAGTTTCTTCTGCCCCATATCCAGAAATGATATGTCTGTCTGACCTGAGCAGAAGTGATACAATATGTTATGGTCATGTGCTGAAAGGTTCCGTATCATAAGGATATCTCATGTTCCTCGAGTTAATCTATAACTTCAATTCTAGGAAAAATTCTGAAAGGAAGTTTTGTTAAACTCAAAAACTGACTCCAAAAATGAAATGAAGATTACAGTTCTAAAAGTAATCAAGGCAATAATGAAAAAAAACAAAGTTGGAAAGTTTGCCCTATCACATATAGTGGCCCTATGTGTATGATATAGAACGGTAGAAGGAAAGGAGTAAAATGGAGAGCCCACACCTCGATGTATGTGAGGTCTCTCTATACAGTGAAAGTGGTGATTCAAACTGGGGAGCGAGAATGAACCCTTCCATAAGTGATGCTGTGACAAGGGATTTATAGTTGGAAACAACCAATCAGATCACTATCTCATACCAAATGTCACCCTGGATGTATTAAAACCTAATGGGAGGGGCTTCCCTGGTGGCTCAGTGGTTGAGAGTCCGCCTGCCGATGCAGGGGACACGGGTTCGTGCCCCAGTCCGGGAAGATCCCACATGCCGCAGAGCGGCTGGGCCCGTGAGCCGTGGCCACTGAGCCTGCGCGTCCGGAGCCTGTGCCCCCCAAAAAAAACCTAATGGGAAAAACACAACTTTCAATCCATTGAGTGAATTATAGAAGGAGATTTTTGTCATCATGTTAGTGAAGGGTTTCTTTAACCAGATACAAAAAGTAGGAATTGTTTTTTAAGAAAAGAATAATTTTGACTATCTGAAGGGTCTAAATTCTGGATGACAAAAGATACCATAAATAAAGACAAGAAGAGAGTGAGAGGGACTTCCCTGGTGGCCCAGTGGTTAAGAATCCGCCTTCCAGTACAGGGGACACGGGTTCGATCCCTCATGGGGGAACTAACATCCCACATGCCGTGGGGCAACTAAGCCTCTCTAGTGCATTGCCACTAGAGAGAAGTCCACACAGCCACAATGAAAGATCCTGCATGCCGCAACTAAGACCCGACACAGCCAAATAAAACAAAAATTAAAAAAAAAGAAAAGAAAAGGAGTGAGAGAAGATGTCTGCAACAAATAAAAAAGGCAAAAGATTACTGTCCAGGATATGTAAATAGTTGGTACAAGTAAATATTAACAAGGCAAACAATAGAAAAATAGACAAAGGATCAGAACAGGCAATCCCCTGAAGGATGGTAAGTCAACATTTGAAAAAACATTCAACTGTTCTGATAAATATAGAAATGCTTTTTTAAACAATTGTTTGGGGAAGAGCAAGCAGTTTCAGGGGGCAGCAGCATAAAGCCCACAGGGTAGAGGGGTGAGAAGTTGGGGAGATGGGGAAAGGGATCAGGGAGAGAAGGGGGCAGGGGCTCTTTTATAAAAAATAAACCTTTTCCAATAAACTTTTCTATTCCAATTTCTCAGCCTTTATACATTCCATCTGCTTGGGACATGCAATGTCCACACTGGCAAACTCCTATTCATTCTGTAAGACACAACTTGGTCTCTGCCTGCTGCCTTTGACCAACACAGATGGGGCTCATTGCTCCTGCCCCAGGCTCTCAGGGCACCGTGTACATCTCTCAGTCACCATCCTCTGATACTGGGTTGCAATCACTTTTTTTTTCCAGCTCCCCTTGTGAGGGTCTTAAGGATATTTGCCTCTCCAGCATCTACCTGTTTGTTGGACGGAAGGAAGAAGATCATGGGGAGAAGTCTCTATTGCTCATGGATGCCTCCTGATCTTTTGCCAGCTGGACAGCACCTCTTCCGGTCTCATTTGGATGAACACCCTGGGCCTGAGGCTCAGACAGCTCCAGCCAATTCCTGTGATCCTATGTGAACCTGAGGAGCCTTCCCAGATGGGTCAAGGATTCTAGAGCACAGCCCCTTGGTGAACGGGCCTACCTAATCATCAACAGTAGATGTCTGAGCTTAATGCAAGCTGGGGGTCTCCCAAAAGCTCAGCAGAACAGTATATCCCAGCCCTGCACTTTTAAAGCTTTGGAAAGCCTTTTCTTAGAATCCCAGCCATCCTCCTGGACAAGCTTCCATTGTATATTTCAAATCTCAAAGACTGGTCCTGGCTCCTTTTCTTCAGCTATGGGGTAGATGCTCTGGTCCTGGGGATCCTAGTGAGAGTCTGGCAGATCTGGCCCAATGCTGTATATGTGCTTCAGAAGAGGCACTATGTGACTGCTAGTCCAGTTATAATTCTACAACTCCTTTCCACTGGAATCAAGAGATTTCCTTGAACACTGATTGTCTGTGCCCACTTCTGAAATACAATGCTGTGTTTTGGTCCATATCACCCAAACAAGTACTATCTGAAATTTTGGTTCCTGAGGGGTAGGGTATGACACCTATGATTAGGGAGGAATCCCCACAGCTCCTCTATTCCATGTTTGATTTTCTCATCGATAGAGAAGTCCTGTAGTGAGGGAATTAAACTGGGAGGGGAGGCAAAGTATAGGTGAATCAGGAACTTGAACTAGAACTGGGGGTCTGTTTTTGGCTGTCTGCTAAAGGAGCAGGGGTTACGAGTAAATCCTTTTTGAGTTTATTTCTTTGTTTTCAAGGATTGGCCACAAATCATTTGCATTCCTTTACTTATTAAAAAGGGTCACCCAATATTAATTTACATTTTCTTTTGGCTTAAAACATTTCATTTTCACTATTCTTCTGTCTGACTGACATGTAAAATTTAGACAATATTGGTATTCATCTGATTTCTTGATGCTAGATATAAGGAAAGACCCAAGAAATATCCTGGAGTGTTAAGAAAAGTCTAAAGCTATCTGGAACACTTTCTTGCCAATTGACAGGTGCTCTATTTTCTCAGGAAGAAAATAAAATGAGGCCCTTAAGATAAAATGAGAGGGAAGGAGATACTGACAGGTTTGCTTCTCCCATCCTAGCTCTACTAATAATTGTCCTGTTACTGTTGAGGTTTGTTGTTTCATATTTACACGTGACCATTCTTTACACAATTATATAAGCCTGGACCAAAATATACCCTCTTTGTGACACGCTTGAGATGTACATAGCCTATTCCCTCAAGCACTGAGGGTAAACATAACCTTCTAAGATTCTGGGAACAAAACCGGTTTCGTCTTCTCTTGGGTTACCATGGGACCCCAAGGGGCCTCAGCTATGAAAGTGGCAGAGGAATATGGGGTTATGTAGACCTGCACCTTGGAATCCTTCTAGTCCTCATGACTGAGCTTCTTAACCCACACATGTGCATTCTGTCCTACCCCAAGATCAAATCACCTCTTAGAGAAGGAAAGAGTCCCGTGGCGGCTGCTTCTGGTTTTATCAAGGAGGTGAGCATGTTGGATGTCCCCAGGAGCAAGGGGCTTGCCTGACTGGTGCCATGGTCCTCTCCCCTGCCTCACCACCACCCATTGACCACAGATGGACTCCTAGCTACTTAACTACTTCATCCATGGGGGATCTGGAAACTACCCACTAAGACTTGAACCAGACTCCTGCCCTTCTCTCATGGGGATAGATATGCTGGGTCTTTAATTTTGTTTGGACTTTCTGTTAAAATGTGCGTGTCTTACCCACACTTTGCCTTGTAAACTGATTTTCTGGTTTGGAATCTGATCTAGTAGCTAGTCCCAGAATAATCAACCCAGGACGGTGTGTCCATGTTCAGACCTTGGCTTCTTTTCAACCCTGAGGACCTAAGTGGACTCCTGGTCATAGCCAGGAGAAGTAGGGTGTTGGGTGGGGAAGTGGCAGCTTCTCTCCACCTTATAATGTGTAAAATATCTCATTTATCATGCCAACCTGTTTAAGAATTACTGATCTTAAAATCCCAGCTATGGAGCCCCAATGTTCTTTTTAGTGATGGCTCACCCAGCCATTGTTCCCAAAGCCCCACGGTGGAAATAAAAACTCCTTCCTAGCCCAAATATAAGTATTACTGGGAAAGATTCCATTGAGCTCTGCTGTGGTTTTTTTTTGTCTTGTTTTGTTTTTAAAATTGCTTTTAACACACAACTGCTGACTAACTATAGACAAGAGTTGAAATATCTATGTTTTAGAAGTCAGTGGATGTGAAATGTCCCAGATATTTGACTCAATTAAATCCTAACTCAAATGCAATTCTAGCCCCTGAAGATTTCCATGGGTCAACAACTGGGTATCAAGATGGTGTGGAGGATTCAGGCTCTTCTTGGGATTTCATGCCTTGGTTCCACAAGTATAAATCTCAGCAAAATTTGGTATTCAAGTAGCCTCCCAGGAATTCTGCTTCATTACAGCCCTACAGAGTTCTGTGTTTAAAGATTCACTCAATACACCCGGGTCCACTCAAAATCAGAGTCAACCCCTCTTCACACCACCTCCTGACTTGGCTCTGAGAAGGGCTCCCCAGACCATCAGGAGGCAAAGCCACCAGTCCCATGAGAAGGTGACAGCTGGAGCAGCTCCAGAGTTCCTTAGCTATTTTTGTTTTTCTACGCCCTCTCCAGTGTCTGGAACATGATAAGAAGTCAATACATTTTTGTGACAGTGCATTCACTGTGTGTTCCCAGTGAGGGGTTTTGTGTGAAACCTCGCATGGCCCTCAGATTATTGCTCAGTTATTTCCAAGGGTTTGATATGTAAAGAGTAAGAGCAAAATAAGAACCCTGAGTCTCATCTTGATCTGTTTCTGAAACACATTCTTTTGTGTTTATGTGAGTTTCCAAACCTCCCTGTGGTTAAGCTCCTTAGAAAACACATGCTCTTTCCATTAACCACAGATACAACCAGTCAGAAAGAATCAAGTGGGCCAAATTGAGTTAAGATTGTCCCTCCTCACCCTTTGCACATGGGTTAGGGTAAAACGAAACGGGAGAAAAGAGCTTGCAGTTGGAGCCATCACCCAGGAGTCTTGTAATTCTGGAAAAGCAGAGTCGTAGTAAGGATGGAAATCATAAAACTGTCAGGTCCTGCTTTTCCTTGGCCCCACCCGGCTGAAGTCATTCATGTCCTTAGTGACCCACCCAGGTCCCCAGCTAATCCTGGGAAAGTATGGCAGCCTCAGGCGCAACTAAGCAGGACCAGCAATTAGTTCTGGCCCCGTGTTCATCTGTATCCCCCCTCCTCACCTCCATCCCACTCCCCCGCTTCTTCCTTGGCCCTCCTCTCCTTCCTCCTAGCCTCCCCCGCACCCTAACTGGCTGGAGCCCGAAACCCAGCCCAGACCTTCAGCCCTTGTCCTCCTATGATTGACTGGGGTCATGGCCAAGCCTCCCTCCTGATCAAAAAGCTTGGCCTCCACCCTTGCCTCCACAACAATTTCATCAGATACCAGTGCAGACCCAAACCAAGCCACTGAGCACTGTACTTGGAGTAGACCGGCTACCCACCCTGCTCCTGTCTGCATCTGGAGACCCCAGCCCCGCCGTACTGATGCGTGAGGAATTTCCTAACATCTCACTGATGGCTATGACAACAATGACTTTCAAGCTGTGGAATGCAACCTATTAGTGATTTGGGAAATCAGTTTGGTGGGATGTTGCCAACAGTTAATAAAAATGAAATAGAATAGAAACATCAGATATATTGCATACCATAGCAGAAAGTCATGCTACATGAAACGTTTAGTCAGCTATGTGTAAGTAACGCACATACACTGTGTTAAGATGTAAACTGTGTTTTTCTTGTGAAGGACCAAAAAGATATTAGAGCAAAACACGTACGCCTTTCACCTCCACCAATGTGCCTTTTCTAATGTGCGTGCGCGTGCGCACTCACGCACCAGGAAAAGCCTAAAGACATTTTCTCACATCAAGTATTGGTAATTTTGGTGCAAATTCAACACAAAACTGTTGTTGTTGCTGTTGTTACGGGAACAGAGAACTGGTTAGCTGTCCAAAAGGTACTTCCCATAATTGAAACGCACACCAAGGTGTGATAAAGGAGGGCCACCAGTCAAAGCCACCAATGCGATCGGTGGATGAACACCAGGTGACCATGACAAGACAAGGGATGGTACTGTGGCTGCCAGAAGACTCAGAGGCCCCCTTCACGTGCAGGCCACAAGGACACAATAAGCCCCCCTCAAACACAGAGCCATAGGAGTGAGAGAAGTGGGGGCAGGGCAAGACTGAAAAGATTGAAATTTACTGAGTGTTTAAATTCTTGCACTGGGCTAGGATTTCCCATTTGGAAGAAAGGTGCCTCCTCTCCTCACTACACCTGCACCCAGCAGGAGGGTCTTTTGAAGATAAGCAAAGCAGCTTCAAGTTATTTTCTCTACACTCAAGTATAGTGAGCGTAAGTTTTTTTCTACCCTGAGAACGGTGGTCACTGTAACTCACTCCTCAGAGTCATGATTTATTAAACTCCCGGGAGCAAGGTATGAAGTGCTCGTTTTCTTACCCACACTCAGGATTAGCTCTTTCTCAAATATCTGTAAGTTTTATAAATGAAGATGAGTTTTCATTATAGCTTTTATTTGAATGTATTTAATAATAGGCCACAGATTTTTTTCATATTTACAATTTATTTGTCTTTCTTTGTTTTAAAACATGGTGGATCAGTTAGGACCAGCTACATAATGTGTAGGATCCGGTGCAAAATGAAAACACAGGGCCTCTTTTTCAAAAATTATTAAGAATTTCAAGATGGCAACAGCAGAGCATTAAACTAAGGGCAGGACCTTTCTAAGTGCGGGTCCCTGGGCGACCACACAGGTCCCATGACCATGAAGCTGACCCTGGCATCGTATCCTTTGCCCATTTTCTATTGGGGTGCAAATGTTTTCTTAGACCAGGGGTCAGCATACTTTTTCTGTACAGGGCCAGATGGTAAATATTTTAGGCTCTGTGGGCCATATGGTCTCTGTGGCCACTACTCAACTCTGCTATTGTAGCACAGAAGCAGCCATTGACGGAACATGAACTAAATGACAACACAATTTTATTTAGAAAAACAGGCTGGGAGAGCCGGAGGAAGATGGCGGAAGAGTAAGACGCGGAGATCACCTTCCTCCCCACAGATACATCAGAAATTCATCTACACGTGGAACAACTCCAACAGAACACCTACTGAACGCTGACAGAAGACCTCAGACCCCCCAAAAGGCAAGAAACTCCCCACATACCTGGGTAGGTCAAAAGAAAAAAAGAATAAACAGAGACAATAGGATATGGACGGGACCTGCACCAGTGGGAGGGAGCCGTGAAGGAGGGAAGGTTTCTACACACTACAAGCCCCTTCGAGGGCGGAGACTGCAGGTGGCGGAGGGGGAAAGCTTCGGAGTAGCGGAGGAGAGCACAGCAACAGGGGTGAGGAGGGCAAAGCAGAGAGATTTTGGCACAGAGGATCGGTGCCCTCAGGCACACACCAGCCCGAGAGGCTTGTCTGCTCGCCGCCGGGGCGGGCGGGGCTGGGAGCTGAGGCTCGGGTATCGGCTTTCAGTCGGAGCGCAGGGAGAGGTCTGGGGCTGGCGGCAGGAAGAGACCCTGAAGGGGTTAGTGCTAGCCCGGAGGGAGTCCGGGGAAAGGGTCTGGAGCTACCGGAGAGGCAAGAGACTTTTTTCCCTTTTGTTGCCTGGTGCGCGAGGAGAGGGCATTCCCCTCCCTCCCCTCTGCCTGAGTGAGCCAGAGCCCCCGAATCAGCGGCTCCTTTAAACCCGTCCTGTCTGAGCGAAGAACGGACGCCCTCCGGCGACCTACGCGCAGAGGCGGGGCCAGGTCCAAGGCTGAGACCCGGGAGCTGTGAGAGCAGAGACAGGGAAATCTCTCTGTGCAGCCTCCGAGGCAGCGGATTAAAGCTCCACGGTCCATTTGATGTGCCCTGCGTCTGTGGAGTGCATGAATGGACAGCGAATCATCCCAAATTGAGGAAGTGGACCTTGAGGACAAGATTTAAGACTTTCCCCCCCCTTTTTTTTCCTCTTTTTACAACGAATTATCTCAAATTAAGGAGGTGGACTTAGCAAGATTTCAGACTTTTCGCCCTTTTCCTCTTTTTACAACGAATTATCCCAAATCGAGGAGGCGGACTTGGAGAGCAAGATTTTTGATTTTTCCCCCTGCTCTCTTTTTGTGAATGTGTATGTGTAATCTTCTGTGTAAGATTCTCTCTGTATAGCTTTGCTTCCACCATATGTCCCAGGGTTCTTTCGGTCCGTGTTTTTTTTCAATAATTACTTTTTAATTTTAATAACGCTACTATATTTCATACTTTATTCTATTGTACTTTACCTGCTCTTTCTTTTTTTCCTCCCTTCCCTTCCTCCCTCCCTCCCTCCGCTCCTCCTTTCCTTCTTTCTTTTTCTTTCCTCCATCCCTCCCTCCCTCCCACCCTTCTTCTTTCCACTTTCTTTTTCTTTCCTTCCTCCCTCCCTCCCTCCCTCCTGTCTTTCTTTCTTTCTTTCCTTCCTCCCTCCCTCCCTCTCTTCTTCCATTCACTCTTCCTTTTGCTTTCATTCCTCCCTCCCTCCCTCCTTTCTTTCCTTTCTTTCCATCCTTCCTCCCTCCCTCCTTTCTTTCTTTCTTCCTTCCTTACTTCCCTTCTTCCTTTCTTTCAATCTCTCTTTCTTTCTTCTACTAATTATTTCTCTCTACTTTTTCTCACTGTTATTCTGAGCCGGGTGGATGAAAGGCTCTTGGTGCTGCAGCCAGGAGTTAGTGCTGTGCCTCTGAAGTGGGAGAGCCAACTTCAGGACACGGGTCCACAAGAGACCTCCCAGCTCCACATAATATCAAGCAGCGAAAATCTCCCAGGGATCTCCATCTCAACACCAGCACCCAGCTTCAGTCAATGACCAGCAAGCTACAGTGCTGGTCACCCTATGCCAAGCAACTAGCAAGGCAGGAACACAACCCCACCCATTAGCAGAGAGGATACCTAAAAACATAATAAGGCCACAGGCACCCCAAAACACACCACCAGACGTGGACCTGTCCACCAGAAAGACAAGATCGAGCTTCAACCACCAGAACACAGGCATTAGTCCCCCCCACCAGGAAGCCTACACAACCTACTGAAACAACCTTAGCCACGGGGGACAGACACCAAAAACAACGGGAACTACGAATCTGCAGCCTGCAAAAAGGAGACCCCAAACTCAGTAACATAAGCAAAATGAGAAAGCAGAAAAACACACAGCAGGTGAAGGAGCAAGATAAAAACCTACCAGACCTAACAAATGAAGAGGTAATAGGCAGTCTACCTGAAAAAGAATTCAGAATAATGATAGTAAAGCTGATCCAAGATTCTATTTCCCAGATCCAAAATCTTGGAAATAGAATAGACAATATGCAAGAAACAGTTAACAAGGACCTAGAAGAACTAAAGATGAATCAAGCATCGATTAAAAACACAATAAATGAAATGAAAAATACTCTAGATGGGATCAATAGCAGAATAACTGAGGCAGAAGAACGGATAAGTGAGGTGGAAGATAAAATAGTGGAAATAACTGATGCAGAGAAAAATAAAGAAAAAAGAATGAAAAGAACAGAGGACAGTCTCAGAGACCTCTGGGACAACATTAAACGCACCAACATTCGAATTATAGGGGTTCCAGAAGAAGAAGAGAAAAAGAAAGGGACTGAGAAAATATTTGAAGAGATTATAGTTGAAAACTTCCCTAATATGGGAAAGGAAATAGTTAATCAAGTCCAGGAGGCACAGAGAGTCCCATACAGAATAAATCCAAGAAGAAATACGCCAAGACACATATTAATCAAACTGTCAAAAATTAAACACAAAGAAATCATATTAAAAGCAGCAAGGGAAAAACAACAAATAACACACAAGGGAATCCCCATCAGGTTAACAGCTGATCTCTCAGCAGAAACTCTACAAGCCAGAAGGGAGTGGCAGGACATAATTAAAGTGATGAAGGAGAGAAACCTGCAACCAAGATTACTCTACCCAGCAAGGATCTCATTCAGATTTGATGGAGAAATTAAAACCTTTACACACAAGCAAAAGCTGAGAGAGTTCAGCACCACCAAACCAGCTTTACAACAAATGCTAAAGGAACTTCTCTAGGCAAGAAACACAACAGAAGGACTATACCTACAATAACGAACCCAAAGCCATTAAGGAAATGGGAATAGGAACATACATATCAATAATTACCTTAAATGTAAATGGACTAAATGCTCCCACCAAAAGACACAGAGTGGCTGAATGGATACAAAAACAAGACCCATATATATGCTGTCTACAAGAGACCCACTTCAGACCTAGAGACACATACAGATTGAAAGTAAGGGGATGGAAAAAGATATTCCATGCAAATGGAAATCAAAAGAAAGCTGGAGTAGCAATTCTTATATCAGACAAAATAGACTTTAAAATAAAGACTATTAGAAGAGACAAAGAAGGACACTACATAACGATAAAGGGATCGATCCAAGAAGAAGATATAACAATTGTAAATATTTATGCACCCAACATAGGAGCACCTCAATACATAAGGCAAATACTAACAGCCATAAAAGGGGAAATCGACAGTAACACAATCATAGTAGGGGACTTTAACACCCCACTTTCACCAATGGACAGATCATCCAAAATGAAAATAAATAAGGAAACACAAGCTTTAAATGATACATTAAACAAGATGGACTTAATTGATATTTATAGGACATTCCACCCAAAAACAACAGAATACACATTTTTCTCAAGTGCTCATGGAACATTCTCCAGGATAGATCATATCTTGGGTCACAAATCAAGCCTTGGTAAATTTAAGAAAATTGAAATTGTATCAAGTATCTTTTCCGACCACAATGCTATGAGACTAGACATCAATTACAGGAAAAGATCTGTAAAAAATACAAACACATGGAGGCTAAACAATACACTACTCAATAATGAAGTGATCACTGAAGAAGTCAAAGAGGAAATTAAGAAATACTTAGAAACAAATGACAATGGAGACACGATGACCCAAAACCTATGGGACGCAGCAAAAGCAGTTCTAAGGGGGAAGTTTATAGCAATACAATCCCACCTTAAGAAACAGGAAACATTTCGAGTAAACAACCTGACCCTGCACCTAAAGCAATTAGAGAAAGAAGAACAAAAAAACCCCAAAGTTAGCAGAAGGAAAGAAATCATAAAGATCAGATCAGAAATAAATGAAAAAGAAATGAAGGAAACGATAGCAAAGATCAACCAAACTAAAAGCTGGTTCTTTGAGAAGATAAACAAAATTGACAAACCATTAGCCAGACTCATCAAGAAAAGAAGGGAGAAGACTCAAATCAGTAGAATTAGAAATGAAAAAGGAGAAGTAACAACTGACACTGCAGAAATACAAAAGATCATGAGAGATTACTATAAGCAACTCTATGCCAATCAAATGGACAACCTGGAAGAAATGGACAAATTCTTAGAAATGCACAACCTACCAAGACTGACTCAGGAAGAAATAGAAAATATGAATAGACCAATCACAAGCACTGAAATTGAAACTGTGATTAAAAATCTTCCATCAAACAAAAGCCCAGGACCAGATGGCTTCACAGGCGAATTCTATCAAACATTTAGAGAAGAGCTAACACCCATCCTTCTCAAACTCTTCCAAACAATATCAGAGGAAGGAACACTCCCAAACTCATTCTACGAGGCCACCATCACCTTGATACCAAAACCAGGCAAGGATGTCACAAAGAAAGAAAACTACAGGCCAATATCACTGATGAACATAGATGCAAAAATCCTCAACAAAATACTAGCAAACAGAATCCAACAGCACATTAAAAGGATCATACACCATGATCAAGTGGGGTTTATTCCAGGAATGCAAGGATTCTTCAATATACGCAAATCAATCAATGTGATACACCATATTAACAAGTTGAAGGAGAAAAACCATATGATCATCTCAATAGATGCAGAGAAAGCTTTCGACAAAATTCAACACCCATTTATGATAAAAACCCTCCAGAAAGTAGGCATAGAGGGAACTTTCCTCAACATAATAAAGGCCATATATGACAAACCCACAGCCAACATTGTCCTCAATGGTGAAAAACTGAAACCATTTCCACTAAGATCAGGAACAAGACAAGGCTGCCCACTCTCACCACTCTTATTCAACATAGTTTTGGAAGTTTTAGCCACAGCAATCAGAGAAGAAAAGGAAATAAAAGGAATCCAAATTGGAAAAGAAGAAGTAAAGCTGTCACTGTTTGCAGATGACATGATGCTATACATAGAGAATCCTAAAGATGCTACCGAAAAACTACTAGAGCTAATCAATGAATTTGGTAAAGTAGCAGGATACAAAATTAATGCACAGAAATCTCTGGCATTCCTGTACACTAATGATGAAAAATCTGAAAATGAAATCAAGAAAACACTCCCATTTACCATTGCAACAAAAAGAATAAAATATCTAGGAATAAACCTACCTAAGGAGACAAAAGACCTGTATGCAGAAAATTATAAGACACTGATGAAAGAAATTAAAGATGATTTAAATAGATGGAGAGATATACCATGCTCCTGGATTGGAAGAATCAATATTGTGAAAATGACTCTACTACCCAAAGCAATCTACAGATTCAATGCAATCCCTATCAAACTACCACTGGCATTTTTCACAGAAGTAGAACAAAAAATTTCAAAATTTGTTTGGAAAAACAAAAGACCCCGAATAGCCAAAGCAATCTTGAGAACGAAAAACGGAGCTGGAGGAATCAGGCTGCCTGACTTCAGACTATACTACAAAGCTACAGTAATTAAGACAGTGTGGTACTGGCATAAAAACAGAAAGATAGATCAGTGGATCAGGATAGAAAGCCCAGAGATAAACCCACGCACATATGGCCAACTTATCTTTGATAAAGGAGGCAGGAATGTACAGTGGAGAAAGGACAGCCTCTTCAATAAGTGGTGCTGGGAAAACTGGACAGGGACATGTAAAAGTATGAGATTAGATCATTCCCTAACACCATACACAAAAATAAGCTCAAAATGGATTAAAGACCTAAATGTAAGGCCAGAAACTATCAAACTCTTAGAGGAAAACATAGGTAGAACACTCTATGACATAAATCACAGCAAGATCCTTTTGGACCCACCTCCTAGAGAAATGGAAATAAAAACAAAGATAAACAAATGGGACCTAATGAAACTTCAAAGCTTTTGCACAGCAAAGGAAACCATAAACAAGACCAAAAGACAACCCTCAGAATGGGAGAAAATATTTGCAAATGAAGCAACTGACAAAGGATTAATCTCCAAAATTTATAAACAGCTCATGCAGCTCAATAGCAAAAAAACAAACAACCCAATCCAAAAATGGGCAGAAGACTTAAATAGGCATTTCTCCAAAGAAGATATACAGACTGCCAACAAACACATGAAAGAATGCTCAACATCATTAATCATTAGAGAAATGCAAATCAAAACTACAATGAGATATCATCTCACACCAGTCAGAATGGCCATCATCAAGAAATCTAGAAACAATAAATGCTGGAGAGGGTGTGGAGAAAAGGGTACCCTCTTGCACTGCTGGTGGGAATGTGAATTGGTACAGCCACTATGGAGAACAGTATGGAGGTTCCTTAAAAAACTAAAAATAGAACTACCATATGACCCAGCAATCCCACTACTAGGCATATACCCTGAGAAAACCATAATTCAAAAAGAGACATGTACCAAAATGTTCATTGCAGCTCTATTCACAATAGCCCGGAGCTGGAAACAACCTAAGTGTCCATCATCGGATGAATGGATAAAGAAGATGTGGCACATATATACAATGGAATATTACTCAGCCATAAAAAGAAACGAAACTGAGCTATTTGTAATGAGGTGGATAGACCTAGAGTCTGTCATACAGAGTGAAGTAAGTCAGAAAGAGAAAGACAAATACCGTATGCTAACACATATATATGGAATTAAAAAAAAAAAAATGTCATGAAGAACCTAGGGGTAAAACGGGAATAAAGACACAGACCTACTTGAGAATGGACTTGAGGATATGGGGAAGGGGAAGGGTAAGCTGTGACAAAGGGAAAGAGAGGCATGGACATACATACACTACCAAACGTAAGGTAGATAGATAGTGGGAAGCAGCCGCAGAGCACAGGGAGATCAGCTCGGTGCTTTGTGACCGCCTGGAGGGGTGGGATGGGGAGGGTGGGAGGGAGGGAGATGCATGAGGGAGGGGATGTGGGAACAGATGTATATGTATGACTGATTCACTTTGTTATAAAGCAGAAACTAATAAAAAAAAAAATTTAAAAAAAAAAAAAAAAAAAAAAAAAAAAAGAAAAACAGGCTGCAGGTCATAGTTTGCTAACCTCTGTCCTAGACAGTCACTTTCTTTCAGTCTTCCTCCTGACAAGATAATATAAAAATCTATATTTTTTTTCCTGGTAGCTGAAGCTTTAGTGTACTTTCACTATTCATTTCCTGTTATTTATTGCTGAGAATGTGGACTGGAAAAGTTATGCCTTGGGATATATATGGAGGCATTCTTTGCTACCTAATAAATATTTCATGGGTATTTGAAAGGAAAGTTTATTCTCTGTGGGATATAGGGTTCAAAATATATTTATTAAGTCAATCCCATTAATTATTATTCATATCCTCTATATCCTTTGAACACAAGTATTCAGAAAGATGTCTTTTCAGATTCTACTGAGAAAATAATTTGGTTTTCATCTTCAGCATTCAAAATAAATGTGTTATTTTAATACATTTCCTAAATGTAAAAGCACTCTTGCATTCCTAGAATAAGTTTTTACTCTTTTACTGTACTTTTAGTTTTGTTTTAATGATATTTGATTTCAGATTTAAAGTTTTTATTCAAATTTGGTCCGAAGTTTTATATGTGTTATCTTTGGTAGATATTGATATCAGATATATGCAAGCTTCCTAAAATAAATTGGGAAACTTCATCTTTTCTATTTTCTGGAGAGTTAAACTTTATTGAAATTTTCTTTTCCTTGAAGATGTGATAGGACTTGCCATGAAACCAACTTGGTCCAAAACTAAAGGACCTACCTCCAAGGGCAAATCAGTCCCTCTTGAGTGTCTAGATTCTACTGGGGAGGTTGGGAGGAGGGGAAAAATTGCAAAGACAACATTTCACCTAACGGAATTTTTAAAAATCATCACATTGGACCCTTGTCATCACTTTGGTTCAAAATTTAAGGATTTCCAGCCCTCCCACTACCCAGTAGGTAGGCTTGGGAGGAAGAGGAGGAGTTTGGGAGTTCGATAAATGACAGTTTTGGGGGGATATATATGAATGTAATATGAGAAATCTTTTTCTATCCTGCATAAAAAATTTACTTTTACTTTCTCTTTTGAGAATCCATTCTTTAAGTGTTTTAAATTTTATTTTATTATTTATTGTTTGTTTGTTTTTTGTGGTACGCGGGCCTCTCACTGTTGTGGCCTCTCCCGTTGCGGAGCACAGGCTCCGGACGCGCAGGCTCAGTGCCCATGGCTCACAGGCCCAGCCGCTCCGTGGCATGTGGGATTTTCCCGGACCGGGGCACAAACCCGTGTCCCCTGCATCGGCAGGTGGACTCTCAACCACTGCGCCACCAAGGAAGCCCTTGTCTCATAATTTTAATCTCTGTATTCTTTCTTCTTGAGTTCTGGAAAAAGTTTCTTAAACTGTCTTCTGATGAGCTGAATTTACTTTTGCAATATTCAGTGTGGTGGTCATTGTTTCCAATGAACTTGAATATTCAGAAACAGCATATTTTCTCTCCAAACGTTTCTTATTTTCATCTGTTCCTTTCTCATGACAGACTGCTCTTATTTGTTGATGTAATATCTCAAAATTTACTGAAAATACTAATAAGACATATATTTGTTTAAATGGCTTTGATGGTCATTGCGACTTCTTTTATATAATCACTATTATATTTTAAAGTTTTTTTTAAGCCTTGATTCACTCATTGGGTAATTTCTTGAAGAAAATTATCCCTACTCCCCGTTTAGAAGAATCCATATGTATTTGAAAACGTCTTTCTATTTTCTTCACATGTAAGTGACATATTGACAGGTGTAACATTTTAGATCATAACTTTATCCATCAAAGTTCTCCACCATTTAATGTTGCAGAACCTTTGTAGGTAACCTGTATCTTCTCCCATTCATAAAATTATTCTTTTGTGCTTGAAATTAAAATTTCTTACCAGGAAATGTTTAAGTATTCATCTCTTTTAATTAATTTTGATTATTACTTGATAAGCTTATTCAATCTGCATTTTCAGGTTTTTGTTTTTTAATCAGGAAACTTCTCTTCTATCAAATCTTTGAATGTTTCTTCTGGACTATTTTTTAGCAACCCAAATTATCTGATATATTGGATATCTATTTTTGTCATTCATTATTTATCATCTTCTCTCTCGTCACTTTTTTTTTTTTTTTTTTGCAGTATGCGGGCCTCTCACTGTTGTGGCCTCTCCCGTTGTGGAGCACAGGCTCCGGACGCGCAGGCTCAGCAGCCATGGCTCACGGGCCTAGCCGCTCTGCGGCATGTGGGATCATCCTGGACCGGGGCACGAACCCATGTCCCCTGCATCGACAGGCGGACTCTCAACCACTGCACCACCAGGGAAGCCCTCTAATCACTTTTGTATAACTCATTTCCTATTCGAAGTATGAGGATTTCTCAAACATGCCTTCTTCCTTTATTTTCTTCATTGTCAGTCCTGCTCTTTACTGCTTCTGAGGTGACTTTATAACTTTACACTTTCCCATATACTTTATATTTCTTTAACTGTTCTAGATCCCTTTTCTTCTCTTTTCATATTTTATCACCTGTTTCACAAATTTATTATTTAACTTCACTGAAATCATAACACATATGGTACTAAAACTGACCTCTTTTGCTGTTGAAAATTCTTTCCATAAACATGTTCTTCCACCTCAGGAATTTTGTTTTCACCACTTATTTTCAGTTGGTAAAATCTTGTAGGCCCTATTTTCATCTTTCAATATGGGAAGGTGTAACTGGGTCTCCTATTTGCTTCCCCAATACTACATATATATATGTATATATGGCATTGTCTTCACACTTATAAACTTCTCTAAGAACTTAATCTGGGGGAAGGGAGTTGATCTTAAAGGCTAAAGTAAGCTTATGTTATTGTTTCATCAATTAGGGGAGAGCAGGGAATGGAATAACTCCTCATCACTTCTCACAAAGGAACCTAATCCTTGCAAGGTTTGTGGGTTTGTTTTGGACACGGTTACACCAATTCCAGCTTGCCATATGTCGGGTTTTTTGGCCTGGTGTCTACTCCAAGTTCACACTGTGCTCATTCCTGATCCCTGCTGCATCCACATAATCAAAGACAGAACTCTGCCATTTCTCTGGAAGCCCAGATCTACAAGGAGGATTCAGCAATGCTGGACAGAATCACTGTCACGAAGATGCCTGGTGTTCACGCACTCTCTCTTTAGTGGCTTGGTTTCGCCTTTGACTGTCCAGCGCAGCTGCCTCTGTGTGATGCCGATGCACAAGGGCAGCAGGGCTCTACGGAGATGCCTCTCATCCTCCTTATGTCCCATTCTTTACTTCAAACTCACTTCCAGATTTGGGATTGTTCTTGGGGTTCCTCCATAATCTTCTTCTACATGTTTTTTTAAACTTGGCAACAGAGTTGAAAGTTGACCCCAGCTGACCTCCTTCAAACTCAACCCATCTGCTTTGTTTCTAGTGTAATTTCTTACAAGTGTATTGCATGTCAGTGTTGCTGTCCTCAGTGGTTGGACCTGATGCAGGCTTACCCCAGATGCCTCCTTGAGACCTTCTCTTTTGGGGGATGGGGCAGTTTTAGATGATGGTGGTAGAGGCAGTGAGAAGCTAACTGTCCATGTCCAGCTTCTTTCTCAGAAGTCATCAACAAACTTTCTTTCCTTTCTCATCTCAGAGTAAGCCCTGCAGCTCATTAAATCTTAATTTCTGCATTTATGGTGCCCTGAAACAGCACTTCCAAAAGTCACCAGTGCCTTTATTTCTGCTAAAGCATAGGACCTTTCTCAGTTCTTTCTTGCTGGGTGTATTTGTAGTATGCATAAATACAACAGAGAATATGTATTGATTCAGCAAAATGTTTTTTAATGCCTGGTAGGTCCTTTAGGATCTATAAAGATTAGTAATTACACCACGACATGTATTGAGTACTTACTAAGCAGCAGGCATTGTGCTGAGCACTTTACATTCATTGCCATTCAATAATAATAGCTAGCACTTAATGAGCACTTATGTGTGCATAGGACTCAGCTCTGAGAACAACAACCCTATGTGATAATACTATTAGCTCCCTTGTCACAGGTGAGGAAACTGAGTTCACAAAGAGATTAAGTGACTTGCTTAAGGACACACAGCTAGTAAGTGGTAGGGTTGGGATTCAAATTCTAACCCTAGAGTCTATGCTCTTAGTCCAAACACTACTCTCCTACGTCTGTTTCCTGGTGTTTAAACCTGTGCTCTTAACACATGAGCAACACTGCCTCCCCGTGGACGGGTCAGGAAAGACACAATTCCAATTCATAGCGCTAAATGTTTAGTTAGGGAGAAGTATTGGAGAAGTTCCACAAATTGTTATGGGAATTTGGGAGTGGGGATGCCAGGGCAGCTTAAAATCGGGGTACCTGATGGAATCAGGAGTCCCCAACTGGTTGCCCATTTTAATGGGATAAGGTATACAAGGGGATTCACCCATTTGGCCTTCAACCCTCTCCTCTTGTTCCTTTGATAGTGTCTTTTATGACGGTCAATAATCAGGGTGACCATATAATTTAAAGTCCAAACTGAAACACTTTCAAGAGTAAACTAGGAAGCCACTAATAATTACATTGGGGGACTTCCCTTGTGAGCCAGTGGTAAAGAATACACCTTCCAATGCAGGAGACTGGGTTCGATCCCTGGTCAGGGAACTAAGATCCCACATGCCACGGAGCAACTAAGCCTGTGAGCCACAACTACAGAGCTCGTGGGCCACAACTAGAGAGTCCGCGTGCCGCAAACTACAGAGACCATGCGCCCTGGAGCCTGCGTGCCACAACTAGAGAGAAGCTTACGCGCCACAATGAAAGATCCCGCATGCCTCAACGAAGATCCCGTGTGCTGCAACTAAGACCCGATGTAGCCAAAAATAAAATAAATAAATAAAAAATAAATCTTAAAAATAATAATTATATTGGGACAAGCACAGTCCAGGAATGTACTGGGCCATCCATTTATTTACGGTTAGATTATGGCTGTCCAATGGTATCTTGTATTTCCTTTTACCTTATATTGCTTATTATTGTAACTGGTGTATAGTTACAGTTAGGATAATTCATTTTTCTCTTCTTTGTTATATAATTTCCATAAACCTGGTATTTGCATTATCTTTTTTTTTTTTTCTCGGTACGCGGGCCTCTCACTGTTGTGGCCTCTCCCGTTGCGGAGGCTCCGGATGCACAGGCTCAGTGGCCACGGCTCACGGGCCCAGCCGCTCTGCGGCATGTGGGATCTTCCCGGACCGGGGCACGAGCCCGTGTCCCCTACATCGGCAGGTGGACTCTCAACCACTGCGCCACCAGGGAAGCCCTTGCATTATCTTTTATGTAAGGAATGATGACTATAATTCTGAACATAATCTTTTGCCAAAAGGTATCGGGAAGGCCCTGTTCTAGGTGGTTCCTACAGGAATGAACTGTATATGGTTGATCAGCAGGTTTGAGGAAAAGAAGATAAGGCCCTTGAATGAGTCCTCAGAGGACACACACTAAGGGTTTTCTTCTCCATCTTTTGATAATGGACCTCTCTGCTGCTTATCATGTGTTATGATTTGTTATGGGGTTGAGGGATCCTGAACAAGGAACGGATTTTGAATAAAGATGAGATGTAAAGAGATGACTGTTCTTAATTTTTTGTACCACAGGAGGCCCACAACTAGTGAGGGGAGGGGACCAAGTGCCAGTCATCATCTCAAAGGATAAGAGGGCATCACCTATATAAAGATGGAAATGGTGATAAAGGGTATTACAGCTAAAGGCAAGAAAGAGCATGGGTTAGTTCAGGAAACTGCACAGCAAGTTTTGCTGGACATTGCAAGGGTCTGGGGTGTGGTAGGAGATGAAGCTAAGGGAAACACATAGTGGCTGGAGAAATAAGGCTCTTGTATACCTCGCTAAGGAGTTTCCATTTTATACTGAAAGAACTTTGGAAGTGTTTAGAGGTTGAAGGGTTGGGGGAGATGTTGTCCAGATTAAATCTGTGTTCTAAAAAGATCAATTTGGTAACAGTGTCGAGAGTATAGGGGAGGGGGGAAGGTACAAAGAAAAAAAAAGGAGGTAAAGAGACCAATGTAGAGAACATTTCAGCGAACTGGGTGGGAAATGGGCTGAACTAAGGTAATGGCAGAGATGTGGGAGCAGATATTGTCAGGCCTTAGAGTATGAGAAAGACTCTCAGATCTTTGACCTAAGTGGCTGGATTTATGGTGATGCTGTTTACCAAGACTAGGAATAGAGATGGATTTTAGGGGAAAAACATCTAGTTGGTCACCCCTCCACTGAAATTCTTTCTCTCCTTGCCTCAGTGGTAAGAGTTCTTTGCTGTTTCTCCTCTGACTGTTCTGGTAACTTCTCTCAGCTCTGGTTAGTTGAGTTTCTTCTTTGGCCCAGACATTCCTGTTGGCAATTCCTCTAGATTGGACCCTGGCCATTTTCTTCATTAAACTCCACCTCTTCTTGACATTTTTTAATCCTGATGTTATCTTGATATTATCTCCATATTATTTATTATCCCTCCATATTTTCAACTACCACCCTTGGGCTAACAACACTCAAGTCTTTATTTTCAGTTCCCAGGGTACTAATCCAACTGCCTACTCAACACCTTCACCCAAATGTCCCACGTGTTCAGACTCAATTCGTCCACACCAAACTCCTTTTTCCTTCTGAAACCTACTCCTTCCCCTCGCAACTCTTTCCTCTCCCATTCACTCACAGCCAACGGTTCATCAAGTCCTGAGGCTCCACCCTACAAAGAAAGGTACTCAATTTCTTTTGTTCTTTTTTCCCCAATCCTCTGACATAATCCCATAACCTACTGCTGAAATGAAAAAACCCACTCTTTCCAGATTCTTTTCCTGTCACTCTCTCTGTCATGTTTATATCACAAAGAGTATGTGTCACTTTGCTTTCCTGTATTGCCCCTTTGTCATCAATTTTTTTTTTTTTTTACTTTGTCACCTGTCAAAATCCTGCTCAACATTCAAGGTCTGGATACAAAGTTACCTTCTCTAGGAAGTCTCCTAAGCCTCTCTTATCTCAACCAAAATTCATTATTTCACCAAGTCTGTTTTCCTAGCCCTTTGCTTCTTCTACTAGACTGTGAAATCCTTGAGAGCCAGGGACATGTCATAGGCATTTTGTAATAAGATAAATTTAGCAAAGTTTGATAAATACTGAATTGAATTGATGTATTTCTTACGCTAGCCAGGCAGTCCTGCTTATAATCTAAGGAGGTGTCTTTTGTTAGAGGACCACATCCTTTTTCCCTAGGGGTAATTACCACCATTACCACCACCACCACCACCACACCATCAATACCACCACCATCACCATCAGCACTACTATCATAGTCATCACTGCCACCATCACCACCACCATCAATATCACCACCTTCACCATCACCATCAATATCACCACCTTCACCATCACCATCACCATTACTATCACACCATCAATACCACCACCATCACCATCAGCACTACCATCATAGTCATCACCACCACCATCAATACCACCATCACCATCACCATCACCACTACCACCACACCATCAATACCACCACCATCAGCTCTACTATCATAGTCATCACCGCCACCATCAATAACACCATCACCATCACCATCACCACTACCATCACACCATCAATACCACCATCAATACCATCACCATCACCCTCACCACTACCATCACCACCACCACTACTGTCACCACCACAACAACCATCATCATCATCATCTTGGAAACTCACATACCAAATGCTTCATTAAAGGTTTTAATCTAATATTATTTAATCTTTAGGACACTTCTGCAAGGCAGAAATTTTAATGCCTGTTTTATTAATGAGAAGACTGAGGTTCGGAAAGACTAAATAATTTGCTCAAGGTTGTACAGCTTGGTGAAAGGTTGAGCTGGTATCTGAAGCCAGAGATGCCTGATTCCAAAGTCAGCTCTCTTAACCCCTGTGCTTGAGCTCAGTTCATTCCCATGAGTCACATTTCAGTTCATTCCCATGGGTCACATTTCATGCCAGGAGTCATGAGAGAAAGGAAACAAAGGACAGTCCTAGCAAACACCATGGCCTCCATGTGTTTGCACACATGGCAGGACCTGCCAACAACGGAGGGCAAAGCGTGGCCTATCTGTGACCTTGGCTCTTCCTCTCCATATCATGTTGGGCTTCCCCTACCACCATCTAAAATAAGAACTCTGCTTGGCATCCAGTTCTCAGGCATCTACTGCCTCAGCTACATCCTCATGATAGAGAAACAAGGCCATCATTATGGGACAGCTTTTCTTGTCTTCCTGTTCACTTTCATGATTTATTGTGGGAGGGACAGACGCACATCACAATCACCTGGGGAGCTTTTCCAAAATATACACGCCTGCCCCAGGCCCCTGAGGTTCTGACCTGGCCCCTGGTTGAGAACCACTGGTTTAGCACAGTCATTTCCAAGGTCAGCGCTTCTCACTGGCCCTCTTATAACTGAAGACTCCCTTGTTCTTCCTCCAGACAAATGTTCTCCCTGCTCAGATGTAGTCCTACCATGCTTGGAATTGGCTTCACTGGCATGCCTTGATCTACTCTGCTTTCTTTCAGTCAGGGGTTCTCAACCAGGGTGGAACCATCTCACAGGAAGGCATTTAGAGATAAATGTAGAGGCATTTATTTCTTGGGTATCACAACAACTAGGAAGACTAGTGGCATTCACAAAGGAAGGATCAGAAATGCTAAGCATCCTACAGTCCCTCACAGTGAAAAACTGTCCCACTGAAAATGGCAATTGACACCCCTACTGAGAAAGACGTTTGGCTGGAACCCAGATACTCTTGATTCAAGGTCTGAATTAGCCTCTGCAATGAATAGCATCCTCTCGGCGTGGCTGCCGCTGTGGGCTGCCAGGGGCTGCTCTCCCCTCACCGTCTTTCAAGTTCCCTCACAGTCCACAAACTATGGACAAAGGGATTCTTAGCTTTCAGATATATTTGTGTAATACTTAGCTATCAAGGAAGCATGTCTCATCTTCATTTCTGCTTTCTATTTAATCTAATTTAATCCCCTGCCCACGGCACTGAATGTTTCATCTAAAGAATGGGAGCAATGGGAAAGGGAGGAAAAAAGCAAGGGGCCATCACTGCCTCATGGGTGGGTTTGAGCTGTCATGTCTGATCGTAATTCCAGGTTGATGAACCCATCTAAAACGTGGCTCAACACTGACTCTGTACCAGAAGTCTTACCTCTTTATCCTCTCCCAGGGAGTACTCCTTTCTTGCTTACTCAGGCAAAAGCAGTGTGTAATTAAAGGTTTGTAGTAGAGGCTTTTAATGCCCACCCCTGTCTGGCTTTCCTCTCCTTTTAGATACACAGGAGGATGACTTTTTTTTTTTTAGTTAATTAATTTATTTTTGGCTGTGTTGGGTCTTTGTTGCTGCGCACGGGCTTTCTCTAGTTGCGGTGAGCGGGGGCTACTCTTCCTTGCGGTCCATGGGCTTCTCATCGCGCTGGCTTCTCTTGTTGCAGAGCACGGGCTCTAGGCAGGCGGGCTTCAGTAGCTGTGGCTCGTGGGCTCTAGAGCGCAGGCTCGTTAGTTGTGGCACATGGACTTAGTTGCTCTGCGGCATGTGGGATATTCCTGGACCAGGGATTGAACCGGTGTCCCCTGCATTGGCAGGCGGACTCTTTACCACTGCGCCACCAGGGAAGTCCCAGGATGATGTTTTTTCACCCTCTTTAGGGTGAAGCCACGTGACCAGTTCTGACTGAGGGGTTGTGAGTGGAAGGATGCATGTCATTTCACACATCTACAGAGTTGAATTTCCCTTTTCCATCAGATCCAATCTGAACAAGCTATTAATTTATTGGCAGTGCTCCAGCTGGAGACTCTCCAGCATTTCCTTCCTTTGCAGGCGTGATGGTGGAAGCTGGTGTTCAGGAATCTCCACCAGCCTAGCCCTCAGATAACTACCCTGAGCAGAGGCCCTGTTGACCCTCACCAGATATGGAGCGGAGGCAGAGATTACAAAGGTTTACACCTTTGTTGTTTTGTGTCACTGACAGTTGGGGGATTGTTTGTTTGTTACCATGGCATAACCTAACCTACCCTGATTGATTCAATGTTCTCTTGCACGTTTAGATTCTTTTCATCTTGTGCATAGATCATGAGTCAGAGAGGCCTGGGTTTGAAGCTGAGGTCACCACTTACACTGACATTGGCTAACCTTGTTAAACCTGTCTCCTCATGTGTCAAATGGTGATCATGACTGTGCTGGCCTTACGTGGTTGCAAAGGAGATAACAAAATGGGATTATACAGGCAAAGTGCTTATGCAGTGCATGGCAAGGGCTCAGAAAACCTTATTATTTCTTCTCCTTATTGATCTCAAATTGACTTTACCTGCCCCCCTGTCCCAAATCCTCACTGGAGCCTTTAGTTTTGACTGCCTGGAGTCCTTCTAATGTCCTTCTACATAAAAAGCAAATAGTCTGGGACTGCTTCCTGCTTCTCTTCCATTCCTTACAGCATCCAGAATAGGACATTGTTTGCAATAGGCATTGTCATCTGTGCTTTTAATGGAGCACACACTTGTGACTGCAATTGAGAACATATTTACGCCAAATGAATGAAAGACTCAGCTCTTCCAAATGGAAGAAATCTAGTTACTATTTTCATTACAAACCTGGCATGTCTGGGAAACATGTAAGAAAATATCCAAGTACCCACTTTGTCTTTTGTTGCCCAGTAATCACTGGGAGAGGTGAAATCGAGCCTCTTGGCCACACATCAAAATTAGACACACGTTCTAAATTAGCATAAAGCAAATCCTATTTGCATTTCTGTGACAGCCAAGTCTTGCTAAGGGATGGCAGAGTTTGTTCCTGGACCACTGGGAGTCCTTCAGCATTGAAGATAGTTGCAGGTTATTTTAGGACAGGTGCCTTCCTCCAGCACTCCAGGATTCTATTCTCAGCTTGACACTGAGTTTTACCAGGTCTCCACAGCTAAGGAAACTAGAAGTAATTACTTGGCTGACTCAGACAGAAACACAAAACAAAAAAAAAGAGTTTTGCCTTATTTATTTTTATTTTGAACCATAAGCCAAACCTTCCAATTTGCAGGCAGTTCCACTAACTATTACCTGACCTGATAAGTCCTCTCCAAATCTGGAACTTAGTTGGAGGAACACTGAACACCAGCCATAGAATTCATCTCAATACAAAAAAAAAAAAAAAAAAAAAAAAAAAAAGACATTCCTGGCTCCTGAAAAACTTTTTTTCCCTGATGCTTCTTAGAATTATTATTGTAGCATTTTCAAGGTACCTTCTAGTGGACTCTGTTTTCCTTACTGAGAGTCAAGTTTGCAGTTTTGTTACTGGAAGACTTCTTCCAAAGCATTTCTGAAAAAAGCTACGTCATTGTGTTTTAACACATCTACAGAGATGAATTTCCCTTTTCCATCAGACTCAATTTGAACAAATTATTAATTCATTGGCTCTTTGAGTGCATTATAATCAGATGTCCTCAGAGTCCTATCCATCATTTAAGCCCCAGACCTCTGAAGCATCTCTGTGGGCTGCATAGGGTCGGAGTCCCTGATACTTTCAATCAACTATAACTGATTTAACAGCAGAGCAGTAGCTCCTCAATTAAGTAACCTTAACTGCCATATACACCATCATTTCCTGAAACTCTGATGCAGGGGGTTTTAATTCCTGGAATCTACCCAGGCGTATTGCCATGTGCTTCTCATTATGACCCAACTGCCCAGGGCAGTGATGAGTGGAAAGAGCTGGGTTGAGAGTCAGCAGCAGACATCGTCCCAGCTCTGTCATTATCTAATCCTAGGTCCTTCCACAGGTCACTTAATCCAGTGGATTGACAAAGATTGAACAGTTTTCTCATCTGTAAATTAGAGACAGTAGCACTTGCCCTAGCGACCAAGCAAGGTTGTCTTTGGGGCATTTGTGAGATGGCTTAAGTGCTGGGAGACTTTAGTTTCGACTCTAAAGATTTCTTTGGAAAGTTAATAGTTGGGAACCCAGAAGGTGGTGAGGTTCCCAGTCTAACGTTATAAAAATCTGTTTAATGACCAAGTCCCTGGAGTATAACACATAGGAACGGCCCTACAGATCATCACCACATGGGACCATCCAACTGTGGATGCTGGGGTGGATCTGAGTGAGTGGTAAGACAGGGTCCCCTTGTATGGGGAAAAGAGAAAGAGAAAATTGGTGTTGAACAAAAAGGAAGTCATGGAGGAAGGAGCTGGCGGGTCTAATGGGGAAGCAACACACGGTGAGCCTGTAGAGGGCCCCTGCAGATGTAAGGATTTATTGGGTGACAGGCTGTGGCTTTGGGAAGTCCTAGAAATCAACTATTCAGGGCTTACTGCCATCCTCCAGCCCACCGTCTCCTCCACTCCTGCCCCATCCCACCATTCTATTTTTGAAGTCTGTAGGGCACACATGAATACAGCCAGCACTTCCCCAGACTCACGATGGAGAATCCACTTTTTCCATTGAGGTGACTAATAGCTCTCCATAAAATAGACCAATGTGTGATACATAAATATCTAGTGTAATAACAGAAGAGCCTTGCAGGAGGGGAAAGGTACATTCATGTCTGGGGGTTGGTCAACTGGGTGCATTAATCTTAGAGGACCCCCTGGAAGACTTAAGAAGGTCAGCTGCTCCTTGACTGTTTTCCTCTGGACAGAGCCCTTCTAAATCTGACTTTTCAAATCCCTGATTGAATTCCCAGCAGTCTACTTTTCCTGACTGTAACCAGAAAAGCATGCTCGAATGAACATGAAATTCCATCATATAAAGGCTTGTGAAGCCCAGTCCGCCAGCCCCGTCGCCAAAGCCACTAATAATGCCCTATTGTGTTACTGTGGTAGTCTAGGTTATCATTATGAAGTCTTTGCTTCTGGTTGAGAAAACATGACGTTCCATTAAATGTATAATCTGGGTTTCTTCCAGGCCAGAGACACATCCTGCTTAAAGCTGAAATAAGCCGAGATTTAATGTCACAGAAAAGAAGAGAACCATTCGCTGGGAAAAAGGGAGTTGAGGGGTTGGGAGAAGAATGGCGAATTCAGTGCCTTGTGAGCCGTTGGTTTCAGCCTGTAGACAGTGTGTTGACAGCCAGAGGATCTTAGAAGCCCAAGGAAAAAACGCATCAGAATTCTTTCCCTTTGCACGCTGCGGCAGTTGGGTGCTGGACAGCACTGTTGGGGGAGGTTCTTTCTAGGACGGAAGACCATATCTTTAGGGACCAGTCAGGGGACTGTTTTCTATCACTGCCTTTTGGTCCATCCCCCAGCTCTGGGCTCCACAATCCCATAAATTAGTCTGAATCGAGATGGCAAGCTGGAGGTACACACGCTTATCATAGCAAGCTCTAGCAAGTTTCTCATTCAGCACAAAAATGTCCCTCTCGGGCTTCCCTGGTGGCGCAGTGGTTGAGAGTCCGCCTGCCGATGCAGGGGTCACGGGTTCGTGCCCCGGTCCGGGAGGATCCCACATGCCGTGGAGCAGCTAGGCCCGTGAGCCATGGCCGCTGAGCCTGCGTGTCTGGAGCCTGTGCTCCCCAACGGGAGAGGCCACAACAGTGAGGCCCGCGCACCGCAAAAAAAAAAAAAAAAAAAAGTCCCTCTCTTCAAGCAATAGGACCACCAAAGGAAGTCAGAGGAGTCCACCTCCATGTAAAGGTAGGTACTTGTAAAGGTCTCCCCACCATTTTTTTCCTGGAACATTTTTGTGTCCCCAACATACTGCCAAGGATCCTATGGTGCATTTAGAAATGTACTCCAGGATTAAACGTGAAAGAGGCAGCATCCTCTATTATCGTGAGGGGCTTGGAGATCAGCAGGCTGGTTAGACAGCCTCCTCACACTTGAAGTGAGTTTTTAAAAACTCAGGACAGGACTTCCATGGTGGTGCAGTGGTTAAGAACCCGCCTGCTAATGCAGGGCACACAGGTTCGAGCCCTGGTCCAGGAAGATCCCACATGCCGCGGAGCAACTAAGCCCGTGTGCCACAACTACTGAGCCTGCGCTCTAGAGTCCATGAGCCACAACTACTGAAGCCCATGTGCCACAACTACTGAAGCCCGTGCACCTAGAATCCAGTGCTCCGCAACAAGAGAAGTCCCCGCAATGAGAAGCCTGCCCACCACAAGCAAGAGTAGCCCCTGATCTCAGCAACTAGAGAAAACCCGCGTGCAGCAGCAAAGACCCAATGCAGCCAAAAATTAAATAAATGAATAAATAAATAAATTTTAAAAACTCAGGATAACTTATTTTGGTTGAATATAAAAGTAATATATGTTCATTGCAGAAAAATGTGAAGATTCAGAAAAGTGTAAAAAAAGAATTTAAAAATCCTACTTTCTACAGACAAATACTATTACATATTGGGTAAATAGAGACATATACATGTGTGTGTTTATATTTTTAGAAAGGTAGAATCACAGTGTATAACGTCTGGTAACTGTATTTTCACCTAAGAGTATATTATGAGCATTAAGTATGTCTCCTAAAAATATCTTACAAGCATGCATCACATGCGTACTCAATATCATGTGTGTATCATGTCTTATTAAATCCTCTGTTGTTAGACATTTAGGTAATTTTCAGCTTTATTATCATAAACAGCACTGCCATGAACATACACATAGGCACTTCTTTCTGACTATCTTGGATTTTTCCTTTGATACAGGTTGCCAAATTATCTTCTTGTCTGTGCTATCCAATACAGTAGCCACATGTGGCTATTTAAATTTAAATTAATTAAACTTAAATAAAATAGAAAGTTCATTTCTTCAGTCCCACTAGGAACAATTCAGGTGTCAATAGCCACATAGTACTAGTGGCTACCATATTGGAAAGCACAGATAGAGAACATTCCATCAACACAGAAAGTTCTACTGGACAGCACAAGTCTAGAAAGACCAAACAAATTTATATTTTCGTTAGTAAGATATGACAATGGCCCTCCCTCCCACAAGTTGGACAATACTGAATATTATAATTCTTTAAAAATCTCTGCCAACTTAATAAAAATTACATCTTGTTTGATTTTTCCATTTATTTGATTACTAGGGAAGTTATACTTTTTTGTTTATTGACTTTCATTTTTTTGTGTGAATTATTTATATAGTAAGCCTGTTTTCTATTGGGATGATCTTTTTAAAACTGCTTATTATATATTAAGGTTACTCTACAGAGGTGAATTTATGTTGCTAAAGTTTTTGTAACTTGTTATCTTTTATTTATGGCATTTTTCATTTATAGACATGTAAGATTTTAATATATTTAAATTTTTTGTAGTTTTCTTTATTGTTTCTACTGTTTTTAAAGCTCTAAATCTAAGATTACAGTAATACTCATCTACATTTTCTTCTAATTCTTTCAACACTTCATTTTTAAAATGAAATGTTTAACATTTAAATTTTCAAACCTCTTGGAATTTATTTTTGTGTGTGGGGTAAAGTATAAATCTAACCTTTTTATTTTCCCATGTTACCAACCATTTGTTCAAAAACCATTTTTAAAAATAATGAATTCATTCTCCACTGATTTGAACTTCCACTAAATGGAAGTACATGTCCTTGGATCTATTTCTAGATTTTCTATTATGTATACCTATTCTTTGGCCATTACCATCCTGTTTTTTAATTAATTTACCTCACAATACATTTTAATATTTGGAGGTATAAGTATTTCTTCATTATTCTTTTCCTAAAATGTTTTAGCTCTTACTACCTGTTTTTTTTTCCTCTAAGATAAACCTGGAATCATTTTGCTAAATTCTTCTCACCACCAAAATAAGTTTTTTCAGAACTCTGATTTTAAAGTTTAATTCATTTTATAAATTAATTTGGAAAGAGTTGATATCTCTACAGTGTGGAGTTATTCCATTCAGAGACATGGTGATTCTGTCCAATTTTTCAAATCTGCTTGTATGTTCTTCTGAACTGGCTTTCTTTTCTTTTTTTTTTTTCTTTTTCTTTTTTCTTTTTCCTTTTTTTTAAAAGAACAATGATAGGCATCACTGACTGTTTTCAGACCCAGTCTCTGAATCTGTGAGCTGGTGCTCCCAGCCGCTAGAAGTAACAAAAGACATTCCATTTCTTAGCATTGAAGTATATTTTCGGTGTCCACCTTCTCATAAATCTCCAAGAAAGAGATTTCCCTTTTCATCCAAAGAATCTGGAGTTCAAAACAGCCTTTACGGAAAAAATCAAACTCCAGGGGCAACTGCAAAGCACATTTGGTGTCTAGCTGGCCAGCTTATTTTGCAGGACTCTTTTTCCAACTCGCAAATAGTTTCCAGTCTGTGAAATTAATCTCCCCACCACTGTAACAGCAAGCGCCCGTCCTGGCAGTGGGGAGCACACCAGTGTTAGCACGGATCTCCTCTGAGGGGCTTTTTATTGTTAAAGCTGCTTTTTAGTAGATAGCATGAAACTTCCTTGAATGACTGTGGCTTGGCAAATCTAAGGGGGATTGGTCAGAGTTCAGCTCTCCCTTGAACGGTCCTGAAGCCTCATCCATTTTCGCAAGGAAACCAGGGCTCCTGCACCTCCCTGGTAGCCCACCAGTCAAATCGCCAGGAACTTGAATTCGCCTACATCAGGGTTTCTCAAGCCGAGAGGGAGGCGGAATATACCCGCAGGGGACTTTTGGCAACTTCTAGAGACATTTTTGCTTGTCACCGTGGAGAGACGGTGGAGGCAGCGCGGGTTGGGGTGCAGGGGTGCAGGGGAGATTCTGGAGGGGGGTAGTACCGGCATCTAGTGGGTAGAGGCCAGGGATGCTCAACACCCTGCAAGGCACAGGACGGCCCCAGCCTCAAAGAACTCCCCAGCCTCAAACTCAATGGTGCCGAGGTGGAGAAATCCGCCTTGTATTTTTCACTAACTTCCCAGTCAGCCTACATTCTATCATTAGGAACAAAGGTAAAGCAATATGTAGGACAGAGTTTTTAAACAAGAGACGATGGACTTTTAAAAGCCCACGCCTCTTACTTTACACGTGCCTTAAAGTTCTGCCTCTTGTAAGCAAGCTTTTCTCACCAAGGTTTCGAAAGCCAATGGAAAGGGTTCACGGAAACGTAGTAGGTCAACAGCATCCTTACACTCCCATCCTCAGACTCACGCGCCTCGGTCAAGAGAAAGCAAGGCAGAAAAGAATTTGTCCCGAGAACAAGCAGCGACGCCTGCCCCGCCGGCTCGGGCAGCGGCGAGGGAGGGGGAGGCGCGCCCCGTCCACAAAGGCGCAGCGCTGGGGGCACCGCCGCCTCCCGTGGCCCCTCTTGGTCCCTGGAGATGCGTGCCTGTCCCAAAGCCACACTGCCAAGGAGCCCAGCCCGGGGAGAAAGCATCACCAGCTTAAACCAGGGTGGAAAACTCAGGGCACTTACTTGTCCAAAATGAAGTACAGGTCAAATCCCCCGTAGCAGGCTGGACCCCCTTCCTCCCTGCGTCCCCCTTGCCCGGCGCAGATGAGCACAAAAGTGGCCAAAGACAGACACTTGAAGCCAATGCCCAGGGCTTTCTGCTCCACGGTGGCCATGACCTGCAGCCCAGGGAGAGGGTAGGGTCCTCTCCTTCCCACGCTCCTCGAACTCGCCAGGACCCTCAGGGGCGCGCCATCCGAGGGGCTCTCCTCTCGGGCCTTTTATTCCCCCTCGCTCTCCCGAAACTCCCCGGAAGCAATTGTCTGGAGGAGTTCAAGGTTTTCCTTCTGGTTTCCGCTAAGATTCTGTTTCTAGGTTTCAGGTTTCAAGAATCCCAACGCTGTAGTCCGCTTTTTTAAAGGGGTTGTTTTTGACTCGAGCCGGCAGGCCGCTCCGGAGGCAGCGCTGAGGTTTTGCAGTTGAAGCAGTTCCGTGCTGATGGTTCTTTGTCCCAGATTTTAAATATTATGGGGTGGGTTTTCAAATTGTTCTTGATTGGGGGAGTGCTTTGCCTTTTCTCCCTCCTCTCTACCCACCCCCCTTTCTTATATTGATGCGGGAAGAAAGTTCAAAGGGTGCCACCTTGTGGCCAAGGACGGCAAAGCACTCTTCCGCGTTCAAGGGAGCGTGGGTGTGCCCGTTTTCTTATACCTTCCTTTATCTCACGCATCTTCCCTTTCATTCTGCATTACCTCTTCCCCATTTCTACTTCTTTCTCACTCGCTAGCCTTTTTATCCTTGCCCTTTCCTTTCCTCTCCTACGTCCGCTAATAAGGTCACTGTAAACGTTTGATGAGAACTTACTGCAAGCACTATGGCTCCGACCCCAGGCTGGGACCTTTGCAAACAAGACACTAGGCAAATGAGCAGAGAAGAATGGGCCTTTGTGAACTGAATCATCCAAGTGACCTTACTATACACTCAGCGCAGATCATAAAAGAGACTGCTGGGATGCGGTCATGTGGCTGAAAGCAAAAACAGTCCCCCACAGAAAGCTGTTCCTGCCTGGAACAGCTGAGTATGCTAGATTGTCTTCATCTCCAGATTTTAGAGATTCTGTGATAAGTTCTTTTCAGCCTGTGAACTTTGACTTTTTTTCACCCAATCTTTGATTTAGGACAGAGGAAGTAAACAGCTTACAAGAGGGTGAACCTTCCAAGAAGATTGGGACTGGCAGGGAAGCCCTGTGCGAGCATTTCTGCAGTGAGTGATCCTCTTTCAAGTGGGCTCTGAGTCCCCGTTCCCAGCCAGAACTCAGTTTTAACTTCATACGTCTTCCATTCTGGGAATCCTCAATACACACTCTTGCTCCATTTTTCAGGATTATTTCTCCAGACACTCATCTTCCCCTCTGCTTGAGAGTCTCTAAATTTTGGAGATTCATAATGCATTGCACTAGCTTGCCTCTCAAATGACCCCTAATATTCCTCATCTCCTGGTATTCACACCTCCCCTCCCACACTGAATGAGACTGATCTGTGTGTAATTAATAAGATACTGTAGAAATGATGGTGTGTGAATTCTGAGACCAGGTCATAAAAGATACTGGCATTTATCTTTTTGAATTAGAATTTTCTCCAGGTGTATGCTCAGGAGTGGGATTGCTGGATCATATGGTAACTTTATTTTTAGTTTTTTAAGGAACCTCCATACTGTTCTCCATAGTGGCTACACCAATTTACATTCCCAACAACAGTGTAGGAGGGTTCCCTTTTCTCCACAATCTCTCCAGTATTTATTATTTGTAAGCTTTTTAATCATGGCCATTCTGACCAGTGTGAGGTGAAACCTCATTGTGGTTTTGATTTGCATTTCTTTAATAGTTAGCGATGTTGAACATTTTTTTCATGTGACTGTTGGCCAGCTGTACGTCTTCTTTGGAGAAATGTCTATTTAGGTCTTCTGCCTATTTTTTGATTGGGTTGTTTGTTTTCTGGTATTGAGCTGTATGACCCCAATGTTTATAACAGCACTATTTACGATAGCCAAGACATGGAAGCAACCTCAAAGTCCATCGACAGATGAATGGATAAAGAAGATGTATACAATGGAATATCACTGAGCCATAAAAAAGAATGAAATAATGTCATTTGCAGCAACATGGATAGACTTAGAGATTATCATACTAAATGAAGTAAGTCAGAGAAAGACAAATATCATATATGGAATCTAAAATATATATGTGGAATCTAAAAAAATACAAATGAACTTATTTACAAAACAGAAACAGACTCACAGACATAGAAAACAAAATTATGGGTACCAAAGGGGAAAGTGTGTTTGGGGGGGGATAAATTAGGAGTTTGTGATTAACATATACACACTACTATATACAAAATAGGTAAACAACAAGGTCCTATTATAGCACAGGGAATTATATTCAATATCTTGTAATAAGCTATAATTGGAAAGAATCTGAGAAAGAATAGATAGATGATAGATATATCGATAGATAGATAGATATGAATGACTTTGCCGTAAACCTAAAACAATTACAACATTGTAAATCAACTATATTTCAATAAATAAAAGAAAGATATTGTAGTTTCCTCCTTGCTCTCTTGGACCACTTTCTCTGGGGAGCCCAATGCCATGTCATGAGGTTGCTCAAGCAGCCCTATGGAGGAGTCCATGTAGTAAGAAACTGAGATCCCCTGCTGACAACCAGCATCAATCTGCCCGCCATGTGAGTGGCCCTTCTTGGAGGTGGATCCTCCAGCCCCAGTCAAGCCTTCAGATGACAGCAGTCCTGGTCAACATCTTGACTGCAACCGTATGAGAAACTCCAAGCCAGAACCACTCAGCCAAGGCAATCCCAGATTCCTGTCCCACAGAAATTATGAGAGAATGAATGTGTATTTGTGTTTTAAGCCTCTAATTTTGAGGGCAGCTTGTTATGCAATAATAGACTACTAATAAATGCCCATTACCATGTTAAAATTTTCAGGCTATCTTTAGGCGAGAAAAATGTCTAACCATATTTCCCAGGCTTACTTGACCAGGAAACTGTTCTTTAAAAAAAAAAAACCTACTAATAACTACTCTCAGAAAAAATTAATTTGGGGGAGATTAAAATACTCTAACTTGTCCAAGTCTTCTTTTCTCATACCTTTTCCCTCCCCAAAGGATTGAAAACCCATCCTGGTCTCACTGCAGCTCTATAATGAGAATGAAGGTGAGGAAAATCTATAGAAATTAAGTGCGTAGATGAAAGCAGAAAAACCAGGGGAATCTGATTAGGAGAGGAAAGGAATACAAGATAGAAAAACCTAACGAAGGGATTTCCCTGGCAGTCCAGTGGTTGGGACTTTGCCTTCCAGTGCAGGGGGTGAGGGTTTGATCCCTGGTCAGGGAGCTAAGATCCCATATGCCTCGTGGCCAAAAAGCCAAAACATAAAAGAGAGACAATATTGTAACAAAATCAATAAAGACTTTAAAAATGGTCCACATCAAAAAAATCTTAAGAAAAAAAGGAAAGAAAAAGGAAAACATAATGGAGAGAACATTTGTGGGTGACAGGATTGGCAAAGAATAGGAAAGAGTTTGAACTGGAAAGAGATTTGGGGGAAGATTATGAATGTCTTCTCTCATCCTCATGCTCTAGGGACCTCTTTGGTCCTTTCGAGTTTGGTTGACAGAGTAATGTATTTAGACGTTTATAGTGTAGAAAGTTAGTCTGGCAGGGGATCAGAAGAGTCCTGATAGAACTCTTCAAAGTTAGAGACACCATTATGAAAGTTAGGTGAGGGAATTCTCAGGGAGGAAGGAAACTCAGTATGAAACAAAGTTATGGAAAAGGGAAGAGAGTGGAAGCTTCTCCCCTGGGACAAAGATGATGTTTTAGAAGACAGAAAGGTAGTTAGAGGGATTCAGATGCTTGAATGACCAAGTTGCCTCTGCCTTTCTTTCAATATTCTAGATAGAGGTCTGTTAATACATGTTGGCCATTTCTAGATCTCAACAGTGACTCTATCCTTCTCTCTCTCTCTCTAGCCCAGAAAAATCCATTCCAGATACACCTTCCAATTAGAGGGTTTTGTGCCAGCCTCACTCACTATGGAGAGATGTCCTCCAAATATGCCCATGAAGTAAACTTGATATTGAGCTATGGAGATATGATTATTCTCAGAGAATGTTGAAGTAGAACAAAGGTGTCCAGAGTCTATAACAGGATAAATGAAGTGCCTGGTATGATACCACTATGGTGGCTCAGCAGGTCCACAAGAGGAGATATGTTCAGGTTCTTCAAATTGGTAATATTTTCCTTTGGTTGTGAGGATGTAACAGACTTATAATTAGTGCATGTAGGGAAATGGAGAGGTGGATCAGTCACTTGAGGTTGGAGAACTTGGGAAGAGTATCCAATGGGTTCCTGTTAGCATGTCCCAGATTAATTTCACAGCTCAGAGATGTTCAAGTATCAATATTCCTTTATACAAAGGTTATCATCATCTCGAGGGAATGCTCAGTGCTCTGATTGGACTGAGGTTGTCAGGGATTCTAATCTCTTCCAAGGACTCCTGTTTCCTGGAGGAGATTGACTGGTCTTCCCACGTTCCATAGAGAAAGCCATATGGGGTTTGGAAGGAATTCCTCTGCCTCTCAAGCTCAAGTCGGTGGAAGAACAATATAAATGATGCCTGGGATATGGATAGACATTTCTTGGGTTGAAGAAACACGAGGGCAAATTAACCATGCACACGGATGTGTCTGAGTGATAATCTGGAAGTCAAGCAGAGAAGAGCTTCTTGAATGAAGAAGCATCAACAGTGCCACATTCTGTGGAAGTTGAGAGCATAAGCCCTGAGAAAACCCCACTGACTTGACACGTGTCATCTTGTCACCAAGGAGCATGCCAGTGGAGCAGTGCATGGGGGCATTAGACTGCACTGGGTTGCTAGGAAGGGGAAACTTCTATTTCAAGAAGAGAGAGGGATAGGGGGTTAACTTGTGAATGTTCGCATGTTTTATGACACAAAGAAGGATCCCAAGATATTTAAGAATACCAAGAATTTTAAGTTTGCTGCCTTCCAAAAGATTGGAGAGTTTGCCTTACTACACTGACCATCTTAAGCCTTTAGCCCTGCACTCTAATCACTTTTCTAGTGAATTTGCCAGTCTTCGTTCTTTGAGACAGAAATTGTTAAATATGACCTTCCTGTCTACCAGCCTCCAGTGACTCACTCTCCCTTATTTGTCCCCCACTCTCCAACACATTTGACTGAGCCCCTTTTGTCAAGCCCTCGAAAACAAAGTTTGCTATCCTGCTCACATTGCCATCTAATCTTCTAAGAATTCCACAGGGCACCAAAGGACCATTTGTCTAGTTTCTTGGCAAAGGTTTTGGAAGATGTTCCAGATAACAGAGACTACTCAAGAAAATTTGGCAAATTTTTTCTTTAGCAAAATTTGTCCACAATATGGACAGATCTGACACTCTCCACCAAATTTTGTGTCAATCAAATAGGTTCAATGTTTGCCGAGGTCTGGGAGGTCCCACTGGTCCTTGGGCTTTGTTGACATCCCATAGCCTTCAAAAGCAAAACATCCTTCTGTAAAAATTAGTCTCTTTTAACTGTTATGAGATTTCCTTCATGCTTGTCCTCCATAGGATCACCATCTGCAAAAAATCAAGAGAGCATTCCCAGAAGCAATTTACTGTTCCGGATAACAACATTTCTAAAGAATCTAAATCAGCTGAATGATGGCTTTTGGTTGTAAGAAAAGAAAAGGCACCAGTAATAACTTCAAGTCCAGTGGCAGAACCATAGTCTATAGCAAAATACCTTGATGGCATTCCATAAGACAAGTCGTCAACAACCTCAGCTCAGAAACAGTCAAAGCCTTGTTAAACCCAGCATCCCACTGATAACCTTACCCAAAGCCCATCACAGTCTAGCTTGAAAATCAGTTCACTTCAATATATCCCTTGATTCAATTTATGGCGGTCCCAAACCCGTCCGAAAGCCCTGTTTACTGCCACCCAAATGCAGAGATAGAACTTATTCAACACAGTCTTAACCCAGCTCTGATCAATCCAGAGCCATGAAAAAAAATGAGCCAATTTCATACTTCTGTCAGTGTCAGCCCAGAGATAGATCCTGAGTAATACAGTTCACAGCCCACCTCAGCTAAGCCCACAGACCATCCCAGTTTATCCTAAACCAGACCCAAGCCCAGCCTGAAGTTTGATCACCAATCCCCTTTAGCCTAATCCAGCCAGAGTCTAGCCAAATCTCAAAGCCAAATACAGCAAGCCTTATGAGGGCACATTCCTACAAGGACTCAGCCAAGAGAATAATCCATAATTCATACCAACATACTGTAAAAAAAAAATCCATCCCACATCCTCACACGACTTGAAGACTTGCAAACAAAACATTTATTTCATCTAGAGCAGAGACCAGGCCAATCCAACCCAGAACCCAAGAGAGGAATGAAATGGACCAGTACAGGAGTCTAGGGTACTAACAAGACCAGAGTTTACAAATGTCTAATGTAAGATTTATCAGACAGCTCAAGGTCATCACAAAGGTAAATACAAGACCGATACAGCCTTTTTCTACCCAGTTCTGCTCAGCTTTGGTATATTTAAGGATATTTAAGACCAAGGTCTTACTCAGAGACCCCGGACCAGTTTACAACTGAAGATGCCACAAGAAATCTACTTAGACCTGTCAAGCCTATAACTCCTTCAACACTTTTTGCTAATGACCACTATCCAAGTCCCAAGCCAAAAAGAACAATTGTTTTCAAAGTTTATGTGCACATGTGTGTGGGTGAAGCTGTGTGGAAGGGGAACTGTGAAGGTGGGGGCAAAGACGTTAACCACTCTGGAATAACCAATGGCACTTTTTCAAGATACATATATCTGTAAAATATCAGAAATGGATGTAGGGGTTTCAGGGGCATACATAGTTTATTACAGCCAATTTCTTTTCCACCTATGCCCTATACCTGTTTCTTCTTTAATGAGATCTATTGAAATAGGTGGAATTAATGGTAATGTCATTAAACTGAGCACTAGGCAGGACACACACTAATTAATAGTGTAATTACACAACAGGCTACCTGGGGCAAAGCACAGCTCTGCCATTACTAACAGGGTGACTGCACTAGTTAAATGACCTATCCATAGTACAGCTTCCCGTCTGCAAAATAGGGTTAATATTACTTACCACCTTGGTGTGTTGTGTGGTTTCAATGAGATAATGTCATGTGTGGCCCTCAAGAAGCACATAGTAGATTTTGACTTTTCTTGTTATTGGGAGATTCTGGGAAATTGCATGTGAATTTCTTCTAGAGATGGGAAGAATACATTTAGAAGAACCACTTTCAGAGTGTTTGATTTTTCTACCACCAGTGAAACAAAGCTGTTTCTGTTCCATGGGCATTTGCATTATCAATTTTGAAAAATGCAAAGATAAAGATTCTAGCCCATCCAAGATCTACTGGGAGTTGATAGTTTCCTAGGGAGCATACAGAAAACAAATGGAAAACATGATTTGGGGCTCTGAATAATCTATTGACACCAATGCTGTTTCTGCTAGCCAAGAATGCTTGAGAGCTAAACTCTAAAGAAACGTCTGAGTAAATGGTTATAGTCAGTGATGCTTCTTTCTGATACTGTAATTTTTAAGATCTAATAATCCATAGAAAACAACCTTTATTATTTCTTCTTAGTAATTCACTCATTCTTTCAAAAATAGTTTTTGGATATCTGCTATAAGGCAGGCCTTGTGCTTACAATGATGATAGAAGGATGAATACAACATGGACCTTGCAGAGTTTAGCTTGGAGACACAAATGCATAAATAGGTCCAACAGTGTGGTTAACCTACCTTCTAGAGGAAACTCAACTTGTCTTTTCCACTCCACCATGACAATTCCAAGGAGAAGTAGGTCTGACATAATCGAATCCTCAGTGATACATTATTGGACCACAACCCTTTGGGATGACTTGTTCTAGGATGTGAATGGGTTAAGACATGACAAATGTCTCTTTCTACTAGTAATGAGATACCGCTTCCCTAAGAAGACCCAAAAGTGAAGATGAAGCCCATGACAAAGACACCAAGATCTGGACTACTTAAGCTGTCTCCAGTCTGAGAGAATGGAATTGCCAGGATCCTTGTCATGGATCACTAGAGCACAGAAGGGCTTGGAAGCAGAGCTGTAGCTGATAATGAGGTATGCATTTACCTGAGGAGTTTGCCCCCAGGCATTGACTCCTTAGGGAACTGCTTGGGCAGAAGTCAGAGCTGGAGCAGTTTTCTGGCATAGGTTTTCAGGCTCAAGTGAATATGTGTCCAAGATTGATGTCTAAGAAGCAGGCTCATTCTGGAAATTCAAAAAGCATTTGCTCTTACTGTAGCCAAAGTAACAGTGGGGAAATCATATGTCACTAATAGTGAGAAGGCCTCTATGTCCCCTGGAATAGGCATTGATTCCTGAAACTAGAGCAGACTTCTCTGAGAATAGGTGGAGCTCAAGGTGTGGATGGTACTACCAGGTTTTGTTTTCCTCTCCATCATATTTCTCCTTGAAGGTTGAGGACTGACTTTCCATGAAATCTTAATCATAGCTATAAATTTAGGCATTAAAGTGTGAATTTAATCCAAAAAAATAGTGGAGTCAATCAATAAACACATAAAGAAGACTAAGGACCCCAACAACATAGGGGAATTTTCATCTTAGGTTGAAATGGAGAAAAAAACCCAGTGGAACTGTAACTCTAACAGCCAACAGGGAAGAAATAAAGACCCATCCCCAGAACACTGTCCTCTAGAAATAAGATTTGCTCAAAGGTAGAGGGAAACCCTCAGGTGACAGACAAGAAGGTTTTTAGAATCTTGTGTCAAAAAACAGAAACCATAAAACTGGAGTGTGGAGGGAGTTTATCACAAACTTAGTAAGTAATGGGATCAGCTTAAAACATACTTCTTAATCATGCAGTCAATTCAGGGACTGTGGGAAAGAGAAAAATAGGAAAGAAAAACATTCAAATCCAGCAAACTCTATGCATATATAGTAACATTTTTGGAATGCTTTTTCCACACATGGTTAGTTCCCCATTAATCATGTTCTCCTGACATAAAATTAAAACAACAAGAAGTACACTTTCTAGTCTTTATTACTGCTGTAGGTCAGATATGTATGGGTGATCCTACTATGTATTTTTAGTTGGATTATTTTATTCCTCTCTAAGATGTCTTTTTATATCTTTTCTTCAAAATTTCCAATATACCCTTCTTTACTCTTAATTGATACTGCTGCTTCATATATAACTGGAAAATTAGAATGCAGAAGAGAAATTTATGCAAATTTTACATTTAGGAGTGATAACTGGGATGAAGAGCTTTGGAAATCATGAGTTTAGAAGCTGAAGCTATGAGTGTGCTTACATACCACTCTGGGCTAAGTGAAAAGAGTAGTAATGATGAGGGTTAAGAATGGATCATCATGATTTTTACAGAGCTTGACAAAGAAAGAAGAACCAAAATGAAAATAAGATATTTCTAGGAGGGAATAGTCATGAGTATGATGAGAGGGTAAGAAGACAAGAACTAAATACTCTTCATTAGATTTAGTAACTAGTTCTTTGTTGACCTTTATGAAAGGAGCTTAATAAAAATGGTGCTAGAAAAAAAGGAACATTCAGAGAGAAAAAAAGAACTCTTAGAAATTAAAACACGAAAGTAAAAATTAAAAAGCTCAACAGAATAAATGGAAAATAAGTATGAATAATTTTTTTTCAGGAAGTGGAGTAAAAAAGACCATAAGCAGAAAAAGATGAGTAGAAAACATATGCTAAATAGTGGACAAGTACAGGATGTCCACCATCTGAATAATGGAATTACAGAATGCGAGAGCAGAGAAAATAAAGGGAAAAAATCATCACAAAGAACATTTCCTAGAATGAAGGACATATGTTTCTAGTTTGAAAGGACCCTCTGAATCTCCAAAACAAGGGTTAAAAATAGACCTACCCCAAACTCATTATTAAACATCAGAAAATTTAGAACAGGGAGGAGTTTCATAGGGCTCTAGAAAGAAAAACCAGGTCATATATAGATTAACAGTTATCAGAATGGCCTTGGACTCCTCAACAGCAAAATTTGAATCCAGTAGATAATGGAGCCTCTGAACTTCTGAAGGAAAACCCAGAATTCTGTACATAGCCAAACTGTCAATGAAATATCAGGATAGAAGAGACATATTCAGACATTCATGATCTCAAGAAATTTATCTGCCATGCATATTTCTCAAGATGGTACTGGAGGAGTTCCACCAAAATGAAGGAGTAAGCCAAAAAAGAAAGACATAATACCAAAGCAAAAGGGACACCAACTGTGATGGTTAATTTTATGTGTCAACTTGGCTAGGCTACGGTGGTTAGTTTTTTGGTCAAACACCAGTATAGATGTTTCTGTGAAGGTATTTTTTAAGATATGATTAACATTTAGATCAGTAGACTTTGAGCAAAGCAGATTAACTTTCATAATGTGGGTAAGCCTCATTTAATCAGTTGAAAGTATTAAAAGAAAAGATTGAGGTCCTCAGAAGAAGGCATGCTTCCTCAATACTGGGACTCAATACTGCAAGATCAGCTCTTTTCTGGGTCTCCAGCCTGTTGGCCTGCTCTACAGATTTCAGATTTGTCAAGCACTTCTATTGCATAATCCAATTCCCTAAAATAAATCTCTCTCCATTGGCCTCTTTCTATACATTGTATAGGTTCAGCTTCTCTAGAGAACCCTAAGGCATCAGCTCAGCATAAAGGCAAAGAGAATTATTAGGATGACAGCAAAGGGATGTCCCAGAGGATGTAACCGAGCAGGACCCTATGGGGCCTTCCCAGGACAGACCCTCCTCCATGTCCTCCACCTGCCTCTTGTTTGTAGCAAAACTTTAGCTTCCTAGGCCTTTGCTGAGTTCCAAAGACTAAATTTAATCAGAGAAGTGAGAAAATGTAGAAACAAAGGAAAGCAGTCAAGCAATACAAAATAATAATAGTTTAGCCATTAAACAAATTCAAGGGCTTTTAGTTCCTCTTCAAGTGCTATAGATAATATTCCAAGCCATATCCTTTGCACTGCTTTGCAGATACGGAAATCCCCACCAGGTGGAAGAATTTAAGTGCATGCTGATCGCAAGCACATAGACCCCAGACTGGTTGGAAATAGAAGGTTGATGATGTTGATTCCCGATTACCATACCACCAATCAATCGGAAGAATGTCCCTGAGCTGATCATGTACCCCACAACACTTTCCCTCACCCTGTCTTTTGAAACCTTGCCCAGAAAGTCATTGGGGCATTTGGGACTTTTGAGCATTAGCTGCCCGTACTCCTTGCTTGGTGTCCTGTAATAAATGCTGCAATTTCCTTCACCACAACCAAGTGTCAGTAGATAGGCTTTAAGGCATGTGGGTGAGTGGACACAAGTTAGGTTTGGTAACAATGACAGGTATGCAGATGGCCTAGAGGGCAGCCAGTCCAGATAGAAGGGGAATGAATGTCTCCTAAAAGAATACTGCTGATGAAGAAAAGAGAAATTGATAGCTACTATGATGTGATTGACACAGGAGAGCTAAATCTCCCCTCTAAAATAGAAAGTCAGTGGATAATATCTGAGGTTAATGAATTAAAATATATCAGTCTGTGTATATCATTTAGAAATATGGCCATGTGTAAATGTCAGAAAAATTACCTAAAATGGTTGAAAAGGAATGGGGACTGAGAGCTGTGGAGAATGGTGGGGGCAGGAAATGGGAACATTTTATTATAAGACTTTAAGACAATTTGACTTTTAAACTGTGTGACTTTATTATTTTGAGTAAAATTTTATAATATTTTTTAAAATGGGAGGCTTCAGATTTTGCTAAAGATTCTTTTTTTTAAAAAACATAAGTCTGAAAATTTATTGTGGTTGAAATCCTTATAAACAGGCTTATTGTACATATATTCTTTTTTTTAACATTTTTATGGGAGTATAACTGCTTTACAATGGTGTGTTAGTTTCTGCTTTATAACAAAGTGAATCAGTTATACACATACATATATCCCCATGTCTCTTCCTTCTTGCATCTCCCTCCCTCCCACCCTCCCTATCCCCCCCACAAGGTGGTCACAAAGCACGGAGCTGATCTCCCTGTGCTCTGCGGCTGCTTCCCACTAGCTACCTATTTTACATTTGGTAGTGCATATATGTCCATGCCACTCTCATTTTGTCCCATCTTACCCTTCCCCCTCCCCATATCCTCAAGTCCATTCTCTAGTAGGTCTGCGTCTTTTTCCCATCTTGCTCCTAGGTTCTTCATGACCATTTTTGTTTGTTTGTTTTTTAGATTCCGTATATATGTGTTGGCATACAGTATCTGTTTTTCTCTTTCTGACTTACTTCACTCTGTATGACAGACTCTAGGTCCATCCACCTCACTACAAATAACTCAATTTCGTTTCTTTTTATGGCTGAGTAATATTCCATTGTATATATGTGCCACATCTTCTTTATCCATTCATCTGTTGTTGGACACTTAGGTTGCTTCCATGTCCTGGCTATTGTAAATAGAGCTGCAATGAACATTGTGGTATATGACTCTTTTGAATTATGGTTTTCTCAGGGTATATGCCCCATAGTGAGATTGCTGGGTCGTATGATAGTTCTACTTTTAGTTTTTTAAGGAACCTCCATACTGTTCTCCATAGTGGCTAAAGATTCTGCTAAGGAATTCTGCTAAGTTTGTTTCATTCTATTGGGCTATTAGCACAATGGAATGCCATGTTGTCTCTAAAAGTGACAACCACATGGACTAGGTAAAAATACATGGAGATATTTATAAAATAAAGTTAAAAAAATAGAAAAAGTTGAAAAGTAAGCAGAGCACAGAGTAATTTATAAACTTTGAAGGCAGCACCAAAAATCATATACATGATACACACATATCATATGTATACATGATACTGTATAACTATGTACATATATGGTTTCTATATACACACACATACAAACATACACACAGTTATAATTAAAATATGCAATAATGTCTAACATTAGGAGAATGATTTTTAAAGTTTTGGGTCATTAATAAAATGGTACATTATATGGCCATTAAAAGTAAAACACAGGAAGACTGTAAAACATGATGTAATGCAAACATGTACATGTAATGCAACATGTTCATGGTGCATTATGACATGAAAAATGTAGAATATATGGAGGTTATGATGGCAACTATTAAAGATATTCATGTGGGTAAGGACCCAGAAGTAATTTTACAAATGAAATAGTGTTAGAAATAAACAGAATACATTGAAGGAGAACAATAGATATAGTTTGTGTAAAACAGGAGCTGTAAAGAAGGCAATATTTGGGATGAGGGAGTTGGAAATAGGAAAGAAATGGACAAGGTTGGAAGAGGTACTTGTGTTTGCTTATGTATGTGATATTTTTTTTTAAGTTGGGAGATGTTTAAGTCGGTATCCGTGATGGGGAAGGGACCGAGGAACTATAGAGACCAACAATGTGAAAGATCAAAGATGGGGGCGGGGGGGAGGAGGAGGAGGAGGGAAGGAGAGAGAGGATGGTGCTGGTTTGAGGAGGCTGGAAGCAGGGATTCAGAGCATAGAGGGAGAGGTTTGCACTGGCCAAGGAAAGGAACATACTATACAGCGGGAATAATACTAGGGGGTCATGGATGCTGCATTTCATTGAATACAACAACTGTGATTTCAATATCATAATCCTCATTTCATGAATGAAAAACTGAGGCTCGAGGAGGTCAAATAATTTTCTTTAATTATCTGTGTACCTGTACTCCGTGGAGCTGAGATAACAGCCTGTACTTTTTGCCTTTGGGCTTCCCACCATGTGACCCTTCGAGACAGTGGGAAGGATGTTGACAAGTGTGCAAGTGAGAAGATGAGGAGTTGAAGAAGTTTTGAAAGATTAAGTGTAAACATGATAACCCTTTTTGTGCAACTGTCTTCCACTGCTAGAGTTCCTGGGAACTATGTTTTCTGGATTCCATTCATAACATAGTGTTTGGCATAGCAAAGTACTTAACTTTGACGTTTCTCTGTTCTACTGCCAGGGCATTCCTTTTTGTTTATCAGTTTGCAATCTTTATAAATGTATTAGGTTACTTAAACAACTGTATCATGTTTTGGTGAGTGGATGATAAGGCTTCTTCCTCTGAATTACATAAGGGCAGAGGATGCTAGAATTCAAATGCAGGGTTGCTGCTTTCTTTACTGTAAAATTACTTCTTCAGAGCAGATGTGCAAAGCAAGCAAACAAGGAAGAACCACTTAAATTGAAGTGTTACGATGGCATCCAAAACTGTTTATGGATTCCTATGGACACCTGCCATGCTCTGAAGGGTCTTCTCATGCCACCAGGGTCTTGTCAGTGCTGTCAGACACTCTGTCCAGCTGCATAAGCCTGGCTATTGGCCTGCGTTCCTTGGACCTTGTGAAATAGGGGAGGTCAGTGCAGGATTCTGGGAAATCAGATTATCAGCGAGACTCTTGGATGTGTCATTAAGTATGTTTGGGGTCAAAGACAAAGATTGTCTACTAGTGGAAAGCCTAAGGGTCAATACAGTCCATCTGAGCCTGACTCTTCCTAAAGGAGGAGAGGTGGGGACATGCATGTGCCTTTGGAACTTGGACAGCCATCCCCTCTCAGCCCCAGGAGATCTTAACCCAGTGGGTCCACTTCTCCTCAAGTTGTTGCCACACTGTGGACTCCCTCCCCACCTGGCTGGAGAGGGAGCTGAGAAGATGCTAAAACCTTTGTCAAAGGGCTTTGACAGTACTGGGAAGGGGAAGCAGGACCAACACCACGAGATGTGATGAGTCCAAGGGTGAGAGGGGAGTTTGTAGAGTGGCAGATTCTCTGTCCACCAGGGTCCTGCCTGGTTTCAGTGGCCAGTGGAGATGTAAACATTGGTTTGCATTCTGGTTGTCTACTGCTACAAAATAAATCACCCCAAAATGTAATGACTTAAAATGATAATTTATTATTATTACTCACGGTTCTGTGGGTCGACTGGGGCTCAGCTGGGCACCTCTCATGTGGGGTCTCTCATATGGTTGCAGCAAGGGGCTGCAGTCATCCAAAGGGTCAATCCAAGATGGCCTGCACACATGGCTGCTGGTTGGTGCTGACTGTCATCTGGGAGCTCAGGTGGAGTTTTTAACCGAAACATATATGTGTGTCCTCCTCATGTGACTTGGCCTTATTATAGCTTGGTGACTCTGTTCCCAAAAGGAGTGGTCTAAGAATGAGCATTCCAAGGGACCTTTCTTATGTCTGATCCTCGGCAGTCTCACAGTGTCACTTCTGCTTCTCTCTGTTGGTCAAGGGAAGTCACTAAGGCCAACTTAGATCTGAAGGAAGAGAATTAGACTGTACTTTTTGATGCCAGGGAAAGCATGCTTATACAGTGAGGTAAGGAGTTGATGGAGGCCATATTTCAGGAATCTATCACAGCCTGGGTAGATTTCAGCTACGGCATGACAGTGGTGGGCCTGGAATATATGTGATAAAGTGAAACAAATAGTTATTAAATGCATCAACACTCTGCATCAACACCTCTGCATGCATTATTACATTTAATCTTTTCAGCAACCCTATGAAGGGGGTGACAGATTGATTTTTTCAACTCCAATTCTTCACTGTTCCCTTGGTCCATGCTCTTTGCCATGTCACTTTTTAAAGCCTCTCACAAGGGAAGTATAAAAGGAGATTCCTTTCCTGTACCTCCTTGACTTTTAGCTTGGCCACATGACTTACTTTGGTCCACGGGATGACAGGAGTTGTGATGCAAACAGGGGTTTGCAATGTGCTTATATGGTTGGTTGGCCATGCCCTGTGGCACTTTTGCCCTCACCATGAGAAACGTTTCTCCCAGGGTGGTGCTGCCTCTTCCACCAGGTGTCCAGAATGAGACACGTGGAACAGATCAGAGCCAGCTGGATTAATAACTTGAAGCAGAGATGTTCAGCCAAGCCCAACTTAGGACACCCTAGCTAGCTGAACACAGATGGGTGAAAAAGAAACGCTTATTATTGAATCCTACTGACATTCTGTGGTTGTTTGCAATAGTTGACTATTACAGTAGACATTATTAACCCCATGCTTTTTTTTTCTTGGGTCCCTGAGAAGTTAATTAACTTACTTAAGGACCAGTTTTTGAAATGAGCTCTGCTCAATCCAGCACCCCACACCATTTGCTACACTGATATTATAGGAGATGGGTTAAGACAAGTGTGACCAAGTTCCTGCACCACCCTGATGGGCATGAGGTAGGGAGTTGGAGGAAGCTAGTTTCTAAGGATCTAAGTGGGAAGGCTCTTCCCTGTATTGCTTCCCCAGCAAGTTCTTAGAGATTGCTGAGAATTTTGATCTTGGGGTGTGTGTGAGTTGGGAGTGGGGTGTTGCTGGGCCTAGTTTCACTGTTTACGGAGCAATTTCCACTGAAGAGATGAACAACCGTGGAGGGAGGGCCCATCTACAGAGCTCAAGCATGAAAAACAGCATTGTTGATTTGACTGCCTTGTGTGGTTACCTAAAGGGCTCAAAAGGCCCTAGGAGGATGTTGGTCTTAGAGAGATGAACTCTGTACCATGCGTGTGTATGTGTGTATGTGTGTGTGTGCATGCTTGTATGAGGGGGACTGGGACTCTGTACCCTAAAGCTCTACCATCTGATACTCTTCACAGTGAGAACAAACAGAGGACTTGGCATTCATCTAAGACTGAGCTTTTGATATTTACGCAGATTAAAGCTCTCTCTTCCATATCCCATGCTTGCTTTTTCAGTGAATTATATTATGTGAATAAATGCGCAAGAGATAAAACTGGACTCACATCCAAACTGGAGACCCAGTCCTGGTCCTTCAGCATTTACTAGCTATGTGTCTCTGATTGAATTCTTCACCTTGCTAAGGTTCAGTTTCCACATGGGCATCACACTGCTTGCCCTAACTACCTCACACCAAGGGGCCAAATGAGAGCCTGGATGAAGAAACACACACCTTCATCAAACAGGTGATAGATGAGCAAATCCACATATTTCTGGAATAAAAGTTGTTAATGCATATTGTTAATACATATCAACCCGGAAAGATGATTTTCAATTTTCTTATTTTTGCATTTGTAAAAAAATGCATGTGAAGGCTGCCTCTCTCATTATGTGGCTGCAGTCTGTCCAGGTCAATGCTAGTATGGCTACTGTCCCCTGAAACCAGGCAAGACCTACAGAGACATCAGCAGCTTAACAATCCTCTCTCCCATCCCTCAGCTCCAGTCACCACAGCCCTGTCACAGGTGCTAGTCCCTTCGGCCACTTGCTAGACCCTCAAAGCCCCTTGACAAGGTTCTGGTGGGGTGTGACATTAACTCAGCTTCCTCTCCAGCCCCTGGTCCAAGGCGGCATTTAAAGCCTATATATTAACTCCCATCTCTTCCATATTCCTTTTGAACTGAACTAATAACACAAAATAGAGTAAAAATTTGTTTTAGCAGTAGAAAAGATGGAAGGATGCCATTGAAAGGCCAGAAACGGACAAGTTTTTGTTACCTACACTGTGATAAAGCACCAGACTGAGGGAAGTGCCAAGCAGCTCATGATTCAAGAAAGGGAAAGAAGACATTGTGGGAACAGCTCATTAATGGGACAAAAGGCAAAGCTCCCACAAAGGGCTGGAAGTGAAGGGGGGTTGAGGGGCCCTTAGATGCACTCAAATCTCCAACGTACAAATGACTCGGCCCCAGAGCAGCTGACTACCGCCAAAACCCTAGTTTCCATTTCACTCAGATGGCCTGGGAAAGGCACTTCAACAACACATTTGAAATGAGAACTGCCATTCCAGGCAGGGAAGGGGCCAGTGCCCAGGCTAACTTCAGCAGCACCACCAAAGCCCGGGAAAGAAAGCATTTGACACAGTGGACATTCCCAGTACTGAGGCCACCTCTGGTTAGAGGTGCAAATACTGCCGTGTCCGGAATGGCAGAGGGTGGAGTGGAGGGCAGTTTCCATGAGCAAAACTTGACTGCCAGCAGCTTCAGCGTTTTCAAGAATAAAGAGCATACAGAGTGTGATGGGCTTCCACACTCGTTCCAACCAAGTAAAGCATGATAAGAAAATGGGCATCAATTGCTTCAGTGGTCCCCTAACTAGAGAATCCTATTAAGTAGAAGACCCAGCTAACTTTGGACTAAAACCTTGTGCCCAGCTGGGACATCTCAAACATTCTAAGCCTCTGTTTTGGGGCTCTCTCCTTACTCTTCACAGGTAACACATAACAAGCAAAATAAAAGATCTGAAGAAAACTGTAGAAGAGTATTAGTTGTCAAAATTAATTGTGTGTATGGGGCCCACACTGAAGTCATTTGGAGGGTGGCTCTGCTAACCTTGTTCAGCTGACTTTACAACACGTGCCATGAGGTCTTGCCACGTGTCCTCTGTGACTCTTTACAGTTTTCTAAGTTTAGATACTACCTTGCTTTACATATAATATTTCCTTTGTACTTATTTTTAGTTGGCTCCAAAATTTTCAGGAATGCATGCACATTGAGGGAAGACAATACTTTCTTTGTTTAGAACTCTATCAGGAATTGTTTGCCTTTTTAACAAGACAGTTTCACCAGTGCAACACAGTTTATGGTATTTAAACCATTGATAGCAGATACTTACGTGAGTTTTCATGTCATGATTCTACATGTAGGTGCAAACATCTAAATATTGAACTTTTTTTGTGTATTTGATCTGTCAAAAACTGATGGGTATGGTAAGGTCTTTCTCCCCTTTTGTAGCTTTGCTACTTTCTTTTAGCAATTCCAACAGGGTTTTTTTTTTCTTTTTTTGGTTTTATATACTTTGGATTATGTAATTTGGTATATAAAGTTCATGACTATTAGGTCTTCCATGTGGATTACATGTTTTATCATCACAAATGTTTTCCTATTATTTTATTTACTGATTTTGCCATAAATTGTACTTTTGGGTAATAATATCACCACCTTATTTTATTATTTATTTTAAATGTAGCTACACATCCTTGCCAATTTCTTTATTTCTCACATATCAGCATTCTTTGTTTTATCAATAGTTTTATCTTGTCTAATCTGGATTTTTAAACAAACTCTGAGTCTTTATCTTTTAATAAAATAGTATGATATGGTCACTTAAAAAAACTTTTAATTTTGAAATAATTTTAGTTTTAAAAAGGAGTTGTGGGCTTCCTTGGTGGCGCAGTGGTTGAGAGTCCGCCTGCCGATGCAGGGGATACGGGTTCGTGCCCTGGTCCGGGAGGATCCCACATGCCGCGGAGTGGCTGGTCCTGTGAGCCACGGCCGCTGAGCCTGCGCGTCCGGAGCCTGTGCTCCGCAACGGGAGAGGCCACAACAGTGAGAGGCCCGCGTACCGCAAAAAAAAAAAAGGAGTTGTAATGATAGTACAAAGAGTTCCTATACACCCTTCACCTAGCTTCCTCTAGTAAGAATGCGTACCTTACATAACCATGGCACAATGACTAAAGCTGTGAAATTAATGTTAAGACAATGTTGAATAATGTTAAGAAACTAACATTGTCACAGTACTATTAACTAACCTACAGATTTTATTTGGACTCTACCAGCGTTTTTCATTAATGTCCCCTTTTACTCTCCAGGATCCAATCCAGGACACCACATGGCATCTAGTCATCTCCTTAGTCTCCTCCATCTGTGACAGTTTCTCAGTCTCCTGGTAGTAGGTTGGCTTGGGTCTTCCAGAAAGATCTGTCCAAGCCCTAACCCCTGGTACCTGTGAATGTGACCTAAGTTGGAAATAAGGTCTTTGCAGATTTAAGTTAAAAATCTCAAGATAAGATCATCCTGGATTTAGGGTGGACCCTAAATCCAATGATTGGTGTCCTGATAAGAGAAAGGAGAGAATGATTTGAGACATGTAAGGAAGAGAGCCGTGTGAAGACGGGGAAGAGAGCCGTATGAAGACGGGGAAGAGATTGGAGTTAGGCTGCCACAAGACAAGGAACACCAGCAGCCACCAGAAGCTGGAAGAAGCAGAGAAAGATTCTTCCCACAGCTTCTGGAAGGAGCACAACTCTGCTGACAATTTCAGACTTTTGGCCTCAAAATTATAAGAGAATAAATATCTGCTATTTTAAGGTACTAGGTGTGTGACAATTTGTTATAGCAGTTCTGAGAAACTAATACAAGGACCTTGACATTTTTGAAGAGTACTGTCAGATGTTTTGTAAAATGCTCATTAGTTTGGGTTTATCTGATGTTTTCTCATGATTATACTGGGGTTATAGATTTTGGGGAAGGATACCAGAGAAATGAAGGGCGCATCATATCAGAGGGTACATGATATCAACATGACTTAGTATTGGTGATGTTCACCCTGATCACAAAGTGGTGTCTGTCAAGTTTCTCCATTGTAAATTTACTACTTTGCCCTTTCCACACTTTATTATGCAAGTCACTGAATCAATGCACAGTCAAGGGGAAGGAATTAAGTTCTACCTCTGTAACTTCATTTATTTATTTTTTAAATTATTTATTTATTTATTTTGGCATGTGAGATCTTCGTTGCAGCATGTGGACTTCTTAGTTGTGGCATGTGGACCCTTAGTTGCAGTATGCATGTGCGATCTAGTTCACTGACCAGGGATCGAACCCGGTCCCCTTGAATTGGGAGCGCGGAGTCTTAACCACTGGACCACCTCTGCTTTGAATCTTGGAGCTGACACACATTTTTAAAAAAATATCCCTGAGATGTTTTTAAAAAACTGATCATAACCTAAGCTTAAAAAAACTCTATACCACTACTTAAGCCTAATATATTAATGTAACATTCTATGAGAAAGTAATTATGTAAATACGAGCAAGGTATAATTTTCTTACTTATTAAGTCTTCAGAAAAATATCTACATCAAGAGGAAAAAAAGGCTTTCGGATATATATATATATATATATATATATATATATATATATATATATATATATATTCCTTTGTTTCCATTTTTCTCACATCCTGTGAAAGGGCTATTGGCTATTTCTTTTGAAAAATACAAAATGGTAAAATTTTAAATTATTGTATTATGCTTCAATAAACAGATATGATAAGGGAACACTAAAAAAAAAAAAACTCTATAAATTCCAGTTAGTAGAAATTTCACAGGCCACATTTATTAACCAAAATGGAATAAAATTATAAATTAATAATAAAAGAACAAATAACATCAAAACACTGAGAAATTTAAAATACTGTCCTACAATATTTTTGTCATGGAAGAAATAAAAATATGAAATTATTGGCTATTTAACTAAATAATAGTAATGTCAATAATACATGTAAACAATGAAAGAATCAAGTCGAGTCAGTTATACACAGGAAGAAATTAAGAAATTAGTAAATGTATTATTTAACAATGAAAAGAATGATAAAGGTAAATTAAGTAATGAACTCAATAAACTCGAAAAGAATAACAAAATAAACTTAAGGAGAGTAAGAATGAATAAATGATATTAAATAAATTGATGTATTGTAAAAGAGAATTGATAGGCAAATTCTAGAGCTTCTTCTTTGGTTTGGAGCAGAGTCCACTGTTAAGATGATACACACTTGGTTACAAAAGTCACCTGGATGAACCATTGCAACTTTGGCAGGAATCTGTACCAGGAGCCCTTTTTAAAGCAGGAGGTTCAGCCTTAGCCCTATGTCAGACAATTACAACTTTTAGGAGGGGAACCTCTTTCAAGCATCTAGGTTTTAGCATTAGAACAAGACCTCCTGTTTGGGGCAGTGACAGCTGTAACTCAGCAAGTTCTGGTAGCTACTGAGGAGTCTTCCAGACTCACTGAGACATGGCTGGGTTCCATGCAGAAGCAAGAGTAACCAGGAGGGTTCTTTAGACGTTAGTACACTCCTGGGATGGTGGAGATGCAGCAGGGCAAAAGCCCTGTGGAGATAGACTGGAATTTTGCTGATCTTGGCAGATGGGTTTTGAATGTCTTACTTTCAGTTATGACCAGGGAGCCATTATTTGCACCTTAGCTGTAAAGCAGGACACTCCAGTTAGGTAAGAACAATTCATTAGAAGCTGAAGCCCATTTCTGATTTAGTTCAATGTTTTATTTTATATTGTAAAACAGACCTTATAATAATGCTGAAATCATAGAAGCATTTTCTTATCTGACCAAGGTTTTATCTTCCTACTTCATTTAAAATAATACTTTCTAAATATAAACAGTTTAAAGATTATTAATTTCTTTCTCTTTTTCTGAGTTAAGGCAATCCAACAAATACTAGATAAATTAGACAAAAATAAATACTCCACTATATCTTTGACACACTGATCGTTGGCATGCTGTTTAATGGTGAATAAAACGGAGGTATAAATTGAGTATGTTTGCTATCACCTTTATATTTTACATTACTCTAAATGTTGTAACCAATACAATTAGGCAAAGGAAGGAAGGAAGAAAGGAAGGGAGGGAGGGAGGGAGAGAGAGAGGAAGGAAGGAAGGAAGGAAGGAAGGAAGGAAGGAAAGAAGGAAAGAAAGAGAAAGAAAATAGATATTGTAGTAAAGGAAGAAACATGATCAAATTTGTAAACATTATTATCTTCGCAAAACTGCCTTCACTTCAGAAACCAGCTACAAGGTCCTGAGTGTCCAGGTCACCCTCACCTCTGACCAGCTGGCTACAAATTCAGGGGTTCTCAAGACCCTCTCAGGTTCAATAATTCACTAAAATGACTCAGAACTCAGTTTTATTGTAACAATGGGATACAAATCAGGACCAGCCACAGAGAGATGCATAGGGCAAGGTCTGGGAGGGTCTCAATCATGAAGCTTCCTTTGTCCTCTCTCCGTAGAGTCAGGGTCGTCACCCTCCTGACACACTGATACGGAGTGCTGCCAACCAGGGAAGCTCACCCAAACTTTGGTGTCCTATTTTTTATTGGGGCTCCATGAGGTAAGCACTATTGATTGAATCATTGGCCATGTGACTCAATCTCCAGCCTTCTTCCCTACCCTGAGGTCAGGCTGATATGAAGCTCAAAGCCCCAACCTTCTAATCACATGGTTGGTCTTTCTGGCATGATGGGCCCCCACCTAGAGTCATCTCATTAGCATAAACTACCAGGTGTGGTGTAAGGGACCACTGTGAATAACAAAGACATTTCTCTCACCTGGGAAATTACAAGGATTTAGAGACTACCTCCCAGGAATCGGGGAGAGAGGCCAGCCATATTCTTCATTACACACCTGCCTGTCTAATATAAAGTAGCAACCCCTTCCAAACCTCAGCCTTCCACTGGTGGTTCTCCTTCTTCCCTCATGTTATTCTGTTCCTTCCTTAACAGTTATCATCATTATTCATATTGTGTATCTATTTATTTATTATTTTATTATTTTTTTTCCACCACTGGAATGTAAACTTATGAACAGAGGCACTTTAATTGCTTTTTTGCTTTCTTTTTCTCCAGTGTCTGGAAAACTCTGTTACATAGGAGATGCTTAATGAGATGTGTTAAACAAGTAAATAAATAAATATTCAGTCAATTAAAAAAATAGCATAAATACAGAGTTGCAAATGGGATGTGCTATTGATGATGATCTTAGTTAAAGGAACTGAGCTGTGACTTTTGTTTTCTGATTTGAATCCTGCGGATCAAGGTAATACTAGGAAAGAGCATGGTTAAAACAGATCCAACCTAATCAGAATATCTGATGAGGAGTGAATTAAATGTAAAGTTTGGAATAATTTCTCTTTCGCTTGAATTTAGTTGTACTTCCCAATATTCTTGATTGGTTATTTCTAACTTTTGAATAGTTGGGAAGTGTGAAACTCAGTTAAGAGGGCTTCCCTGGTGGCGCAGTGGTTGAGAGTCCACCTGCCGATGCAGGGGACACGGGTTCGTGCCCTGGTCCGGGAAGATCCCACATACCACGGCGCGGCTAGGCGCATGAGCCATGGGTGCTGGGCCTGCACGTCCGGAGTCTGTGCTCCACAAGGGGAGAGGCCACAACAGTGAGAGACTCACATATTGCAAAAAACAAAACAAACAAACAAAAAAAAAAACAAAAAAAAACCCAGTTAAGAGATATAGGTATCTATCAATATGAAAATACCTTGGAAAAATTGACTTCAGTTTAAAATTTATTAGTGGATGTTCTGGAAGGATTCAACCACTGAAGATTTGGTTTAAACCATGTAGTTATGTAAGAAGAGCAACTGGGAGGACACCAAAAAGATGTAAGAATGGGCAAGAGCTTATCTAAAATATTTCTTGTTAACATTTCCCTCTAAGAGTCAGGCTTGTAACAGGATATTGTCTGCCCCTCTCTGGTGCCTCTTGGGGTTATGAAGTCACTAGAACTTTGGGTGACCCTTCAAGCCATCTCTTTGTGTTCTCTGTACTTCCTCCTGATTCCGATGGACCGAGGTGCTAGGGCAAGCCATGGTTGGTTGTGAGTTACTCAGGTTATCCACAAGGCCAAATAAAACTGCCAGTGGGAAGCTACACAGCCGGCTTCCAAGCAGTGATTTAGAGTCTTGTGGAGAGCAGGGCTTGGCACTGGCACAGCCCAGGAACAGCGGCTTCTCTCTGCAGACCTCTCTGCATTCTGGCGGTGAATGCAGTCATTTTCACTTACACCACTCTTCTGGGGACTTGGGTCAAAGGCTGAATGTTTGGAATCACCAGCCTCAAGAGTTGAGCAAGAAATGAGAGGCGTCTGCCTTATGTTGGAATGAAAGAGCAGTTTCTTTCCATCCACATAGCTCTACCCTCTTACTGTCTTAGTAACATTATCTTACTTATTGTGCTTTTAACTTTAAAGAACTGTAATTAAGCATTGAGCAAGGGCAAAAGACTGTTTTTAAATACATGTAAAGTGTAAAGAATAAAGATACAACACACACCCATGGACTCTCCACCCCTCAGTCTAGTTGGAAAGAGAGCGAGAGTGTTACCACTGCCTTGGAAGTCATCCATTTGCCCCTCCAGGAACCCTCTCTCCCTCCCAGAGCTGTACAGTTATACCAGGTTTTGTGTTATCATTCCTTTGCTTTTACTCATGGCTTTACCACATTTGCATGTATTTCTAAAATATGTGTTGTTTAGTTTTGCCTGCTTCTGAACTTTATATAAATATGATATAGTTTCCTCTGCAACTTGCTTTTTGGACACACCATTATTTTTTGGAGCCATTTATGTTGTTGTGTGTGGCTGTGATTAATTTTTATTTTTGTGATGTTTAGTATGCTGCTAAAGAAACATATCCAGATTTATTTATCTCTTCTATTGTTGGCAAACATTTGGATTGTTCCTAGTATTTTTTTGGTGTTCCAAATGCTGCGACTATGAACATTCTTGTGCCTGTTTCTGGGTTCCCATGAGCAAGAATTTCTCTAGGATATATACCTAAGAGTGGAATTGTTGGGTCATAGGATAGTCACATTGTCAGCTTGTTAGACAAGGCTGAATCGTTTTCCATAGCAGTTGTATCAATTCATTCTTGCCCTGGCTATGTTCTTCTTACTCTATGTCCCCTGCAACCCCTCATATTAGACTTTTCCACTTGCCAATAGATGGGCATGAAATGTCTCTGATTATGGTTAAGTTTGCATTTTCCTTCTTATGAAAGAAGTTAAGATATCTGTATCTAGATTTGTCATTCTAATTCCTCTTCTATTAGAAACCTATTCATGTCCATTTTTCTATTAGTTATTTATCTTTTTCTTTTTGATATGTAGGAGTTCTTTATATAATTTTATACTAATCCTTTATCCAGTTTATGTGTTGCAAAGATCTCTGTTAATTTGCGGCTTGCCTTCTCACTCTATTTTTGGTGTCTTTGGATAAGCAGACACTCTTATTTTTAATGTAGAGAAAATTTCCGTATTTTACTTTATAGCTAGGGCTTTTTTTTCTTCAAAGTGTAGCAAATCCTTCCCTCGCTCAGTAGTCATGAAGTTATTCTATATTCTAAACTTTTCTAAGGCTTTTTATTTTGCCTTTCATATTCAGGCTTTTTAATATACTTGAAATTTATTTTTTTAATATAGTGTGAAGCAGGGTCCTGGTTTCATTTTCCTATTTCTTTTTATGCCATATGGCTATCTAATTGTTTTAACACCACTTATTTAAAAACCTCGTCTTTTTTCCACAAACCTGGAATGCAACCTACATGTTATTTCAGTTGTCTGTAGATCTGTGGATTTGTGGGCTTTCTATTTTGTTGCATTGATGTATTGCATATCCCAGTACTTATACCACATTGTCTTGATTACTATGTCTTTATAATAATTTTGATAGATCAAGCTCTTTCATTTTGTTGTTCTGCATCAATAACTTGGTTTTCCTGGCCCTTTCAAGAAGCATTTAAGATTTTACTCTACTTGAAATCTAAAATGTTGGCCCACCATGGTTTCATGGATGATGATATTAGACATGAAACTCCTGAGTAAGAGGCAGGGGACTTTATTAGTCATGGCACAGCAAGTGGTATGAGCATGAGATATATGTGTCAGTGACCCTTGCCCAGAAGTCCCATAGGGGTGATGTATAAGGACCTAGATAGATGCTTGCACACACACGTGGGTTGCATTATAGAGAGGACTCTGAGCTTAGGGAACTAGAATATTTTATAGTAGGCAGTGAGCATGCCTGCTTTTTGCTCTAAAGAGGGACACTATCTTTACCTTCCCAGGCTGTTTGCTATACAAATATCCTTGCAAAAATAGTTGAGAAAAAAGGGCCGTCCGTGCCTTTACTTACGAAATGTATAGAAACATCAAGAACCCTTGGAGAATTGTCTCACAACTGGCCCTTTGATCTTCAATGTACATTACATGCTAAATTAAGCTTGTCATGTATCACACACACATGCATACGCATGACCTATTGGGAATTTGTTTTGAATTGCACTGAATCTATAGATTGAGGGAGAGCTGACATACCTATAATACTGAATTCCTAATTTATGACCATGGTTTATCTGCATTTATTCAGTCTACCTTAATGTGTCTCAATAAAGTTTCCATAGAAGTCTAGCAGATCTTTTGTTTAATTTATTACTTAGTAAGATTGTATCCTATCTTGCCTCAAACTCCTGCAATGTCTCTCTATTTTATAAAATTCTAACACTGGCCTGCAAGGCTCTTCATGATCTGGTTCCCCATTACCTCTTTGCCTTCATCTCCTTCTAGTCCCCATTTTGCTTGCTCTGCTTCAGCCACACTGCCGTCCTTGCTGTACTTTTAATATGCCAGGCACTCTTCTGCCTTAGGCCTTAGCACTGGCAATTTTCCTTTGCCCATAATGCTTTTCTCCCAGAAATATTGGCATGGCTGACTATCTCCTTCAGTCTTTGTTCACGTCACCTTCTCAACGATGCCTATCCTAAATCCTTATTAAAAATTACAAACTGCCTCTTCTCTCCTGGCATTCTTGATTCCTCTTACACTGCTCTGCAGTTTTCCCTTAGCATTTCTCTTTTTTATTTTTTATTTTTTGCGGTACGCAGGCCTCTCACTGTTGCGGCCTCTCCCGTTGCGGAGCACAGGCTCCGGACACGCAGGCTCAGCGGCCATGGCTCACGGGCCCAGCCGCTCCGTGGCACGTGGGATCCTCCTGGACCGGGGCACGAACCCGTGTCCCCTGCATCAGCAGGCAGACTCTCAACCACTGCGCCACCAGGGGAGCCCAGCACTTCTCATTTTATATCCTATTAATTAATAGTACACAAAACTATCCTACCAAATATCCTATTTAATTACATATTTGTCTGTTTGTTGAATGTATTTGTCATTTATTTTTGCCTCCTGTAACTAATATTTTAGGTGCATGAAGCAAGGATCTTTTCATTTTTATTTGCTGATGAATTTCAAGTGTGTGCAATAGTGCTATGCATGTAGCAGATACTTAAGAAATATTCTTAAATAAATTAAACAATTTTTCCTAGATATGTCATATCTCTTGCTGCTATTATGCATGTTATTTAAAAAAAATTAAGTTTCTATATGTTTGCTGCTGACATATTGAAATGCAATTCATATTTGTTGGTTATTTTTGTATTCAGAAACTTTTCTAAATACTCTGACTCCCATAACTTATCTATAGATTTGTATTTTTTACACAGAAAACCATGGCATCTGGACATAATGATAGTTTTTTCTTCTTTTCTTTCCTTCTAATCTTTATATTTAATATTTCTTTTTCTTACTTTACTTACTTTCAGCACAATATTTCCAGAAGTTGTGATGGCAGGCATCTTGTTTTGTTTCTTGTTTTAATGGAAATGCTTTCACTGTTTTACATGATGCTTATAGTCTGTTTAATGAAGTTTTAGGTGGCCTTAGTCTATTTAATGAAATTTCTTTTAATTCCAAATTTCCTAAGAATTGCTTGTTTATTGTGAATGAATATTCAACTCTATTAGGTAATTTTGCTACTATTGAGATACATCATAAGTTTGTTGTCTTTTGATCTTTTAATGTGGCAAACTACATGATTGATTTCCTAATATCAAACCAACTGGCATTGCTAGGAAAAATCCCACATAGTCACGCTGTCTTATCTTTTCTACACTTTGCTCAATAGGTCTGCTATCGTTTTGTTGAGGTGTTTTGCATCTGTTTCTATGACAGAGATTGCCCTGTAATTTCCTTCCTCATACCTGCCAGGTTTTGGAATCAAGCAAATTGTTTTCTCATGAAATGAATTGGAGAGTGCTTCTCCCCCTACCCCCATACATTTGAATAGTTTTATAAGATTAGAATAATCTATATTTTCAATGTTTGTAAAATCTCAACATAGAAACCATCTTGGCCTGGAATTTTCTTGTGTGAAGTTTTTCAACATTGTAACTAATTCCTTTACTGGTTATAATTATTCAGGTTTTATATTTCTTCTTGAGTGAGCCTTGGTAGGATTTTTAGATATTCAATTTACCCAAGCTTTCAAAGTTATCTATATAAAGTCGTTCACAATATCATTTTGCTGACATCTTAATATTTGTGGCATTTGTAGCTTAGTATCTTTTTTTTTTTTCTGGCTGCATTGGGTCTTCGTTGCTGTGCACGGGCTTTCTCTAGTTGGAGTGAGCGGGGGCTGCTCTTCACTGTGGTGTGCGGGCTTCTCATTGCAGTGGCTTCTCTTGTTGTGGAGCATGGACTCTAGGCACGTGGGCTTCAGTAGTTGTGGCTCATGGGCTTATTTGCTCCACGGCATGTGGGATCGTCCCAGACCAGGGCTCAAACTCATGTCCCCTGCATTGGCAGGCAGATTCTTAACCACTGCTCTACCAGGGAAGTCCCCTAGCTTAGTATCATTTTTATTACTAGTATTGCTTTTAATTTCTCTTATTTCTGGTCAGTTTTACCTAAAGCTTGTCAATTTTATGCCTTTCCAAAGAACCAGTTTTTGGCTTTGTTGAGCTTTACTAGTGTATACTTGTTTTCTATGGTATTTACTTCTGATACTCTCCATATTATTTCTTTCCTTCTACTTATTTTGGATATTTTATGCTTTTCCCTTATTTTTAAAGTTGAATGCTTGACTCAATTTTTAGCCTTTCTTCTTTTGTAAAATGAACATTTAAAACAAGTTGTTATAGCTGCTGCTCACAAGGTTTTGATATGCAGCACTTTCATTATTGTACTGTTCTAAATACATTCTACTTTTCATCATGAATTTTTCTTTGGCTCACGTGTTATTTAGAAGTATGCTGCCTAATTTCAGAACAAATGAGACCATCTTGTTTTATTTGGAGGGGAATAATTATACTATTTTAATTAGAGGTCAGAAAAATGTGGGTTTTTTGGTTTTTTTTTTTTTTTTTTTTTTTTTTTGCGGTACACAGGCCTCTCACTGCCGCGGCCTCTCCCGTTGTGGAGCACAGGCTCTGGACGCGCAGGCTCAGCAGCCATGGCTCACGGGCCCAGTCGCTCCGCGGCATGTAGGATCTTCCCGGACCACGGTACGAACCCGTGTTCCCTGCATTGGTAGGCGGACTCCCAACCACTGCACCACCAGGGAAGCCCAAAATGTGTTCTTTTTGATACAAATCATTTGAATGTTTTTGAGATCTGATTTATGCCTCAGCATGTCATCAATATTTGTACCTGTCCCGGGCCTCCCTGGTGGCGCAGTGGTTGAGAGTCCGCCTGCCGATGCAGGGGATACGGGTTCGTGCCCCGGTCTGGGAGGATCCCATATGCCGCGGAGCGGCTGGGCCCGTGAGCCATGGCCGCTGAGCCTGCGCGTCCGGAGCCTGTGCTCCGCAACGGGAGAGGCCACAACAGTGAGAGGCCCGCGTACCGCAAAAAAAAAAAAAAAAATATTTGTACCTGTCCCATACATGCTTAAGAAGAATATGTATTCTGCAGTGTTATGTATATCTTCATCAAAATAAGCTTGTTAATTGCATTCATTTTTTTCTCCTTAACTGTTACATCTGTAAGTTATTGAGAAATACGTGCTAAAATCTTCAATACTATAGTGAGATGGTTAAATTCTCCTGAAATTCTTACAATTTTACTTTCATATATTTTGATAGTTGTATATAATCTAGAATTTTTATATCTTCCTAGTGAATTTAATTTCTTTTATTTTTTAATTTTTCAAAATATTTATTTATATATTTTTAACATCTTTATTGGAATATAATTGCTTCACAATGGTGTGTTAGTTTCTGCTTTATAACAAAGTGAATCAGCTATACATATACATACATCCCCATATCTCCTCCCACCCTCCCTATCCCATCCCTCCAGGTGGTCACAAAGCCCTGAGCTGATCTCCCTGTGCTATGCGCCTGCTTCCCACTAGCTATCTATTTTACATTTGGTAGTGTATATATGTCCATGCCACTCTCTCACTTCGTCCCAGCTTACCCTTCCCCCTCCCCACGTCCTCAAGTCCATTCTGTTCGTCTGCATCTTTATTCCTGTCCTGCCCCTAGGTTCTTCAGAACCCTTTTTTTTTTTTATTCCATATATATGTGTTAGCATACAGTATTTGTTTTTCTCTTTCTGACTTACTTCACTCTGTATGACAGACTCTAGGTCCATCCACCTCACTACAAATAACTCAATTTCATTTCTTTCTATGGCTGAGTAATATTCCATTGTATATATGTGCCATATCTTCTTTATCCATTCATCTGTTGATGGACACTTAGGTTGCTTCCATGTCCTGGCTGTTGTAAATAGAGCTGCAATGAACATTGTGGTACATGACTCTTTTTGAATTATGGTTTTCTCACAGTATATATGCCCAGTAGTGGGACTGCTGGGTCATATGGTAGTTCTATTTTTAGTTTTTTAAGGAACCTCCATACTGTTCTCCATAGTGGCTGTATCAATTTACATTCTCACCAACAGTGCAAGAGGGTTCCCTTTTCTCCACACCCTCTCCAGCATTTATTGTTTGTATTTTTTTGATGATGGCCATTCTTACCGGTGTGAGGTGATACCTCATTGTAGCTTTGATTTGCATTTCTCTAATGATTAGTGATGTTGAGCATCCTTTCATGTGTTTGTTGGCAATCTGTATGTCTTCTTTGGAGAAATGTCTATTTAGATCTTCTGCCCATTTTTGGATTGGGTTGTTTGTTTTTTTGATATTGAGCTGCATGAGCTGCTTGTATATTTTGGAGATTAATCCTTTGTCAGCTGCTTCATTTGCAAATATTTTCTCCCATTCTAAGGGTTGTCTTTTTGTCTTGTTTATGGTTTCCTTTGCTGTGCAAAAGCTTTTAAGTTTCATTAGGTCCCATTTGTTTATTTTTGTTTTTATTTCCACTTCTCTAGGATGTGGGTCAGAAAGGATCTTGCTGTGATATATGTCATAGAATGTTCTGCCGATGTTTTCCTCTAAGAGTTTTATAGTATCTGGCCTTACATTTAGGTCTTTAATCCATTTTGAGTTTATTTTTGTGTATGGTGTTAGAGAGTGTTCTAATTTCATTCTTTTACATGTAGCTGTCCAGTTTTCCCAGCAGCACTTATTGAAGAGGCTGTCTTTTCTCCATCGTATATTCTTTCCTCCTTTATCAAAAATAAGGTGACCATATGTGTGTGGGTTTATCTCTGAGCTTTCTATCCTGTTCCATTGATCTATATTTCAGTTTTTGTGCCAGTACCATACTGTCTTGATTACTGTAGCTTTGTAGTATAGTCTGAAGTCAGGGAGCCTGATTCCTCCAACTCAGTTTTTCTTTCTCAAGATTGCTTTGACTATTCAGGGTCTTTTGTGAATTTAATTTCATACCCTGAAATAGTGATGTGACAATTCTTCTAAGAAACATGGGATTCACTGCTTCCCAGAAGTCAGCTAAATGACATTGTGTCCAGTTGGTGAGTCATGTTTTTCTTTCTTTTTCACTCATAAGAGGGCAGTATTTAAGATCTTGATCTTTGATGAGTTTTTGACAGGTTTCCACATCTCATGGCTTCAGGATATTTTGGAAGTTCTACTATGCTGGTAGTATACTTCTTATGAATAGCAGTGCAATTGCCTCAGGATAAAGAAAATGATATTTTCCCAGTAAGGACTGGTAAATATTGGCATTTTTCGAAATGGTGGGACTCAATGCCTTTAGTTTTGTTTGTTAAGGTTATTTAGGGATACCTTATATGAAGACATGGGAATGGATTACATATCTATTCTTTTATGCTATCCAGGATTTAAAAAAAATATATATGGGAGTAATTTTTAAAAATGAACTGTAGTTTCATACTGGAATACACAACATTAGGCACATCTGTTTTCTCTGAGATCATTCTCCTTCAGTGGAAACCCCAATGCTGTATGTGTACCATGTGACTTCACTCCCCCGGCCATCAAAGAGTAGAGGTTGTGGGCTCTTGAACCATACAGGGTGAAGAAAAATTGGAATTTGGATTCAAAAGTATTAGACTTGACCTCGTGAGCTGGAAAGACACATAAACATGGGAGATGAGGCTCACATTTTGGTTTGGCCATCTTCTGCCATGAATACAGTAAACGTCATCAAGATGGAAAGAAGAGGGAAGTTGAATTTAAGAGGAGCAGAGAAGAGCTAATATGTGGCTTCAGGGAGAGAGAAGGAGACTTGAGTCTTGGTGCCAATATAGTTCCTGTTTTCAGTCTTTTTGATACCAGCTGCTTTTCTTGCCCTAAGAGTATTTTAGATATTCCAATATCCTTGTAATACACCTCCTCCCCTTTTATGGCTCAAGCTACTTTGAGTGGATTTCTGCCCTCGCTGATTTAAAACGTTACTGTGCACATCAATTATAGAGCTGTCTTCATGGTAGTTGGATGATCTTGGAACTATTTCCAGAGCTGTGGTTAGTAGTATCTGAAGCAGCTAAAGGGGTTCTTTATAAGGGACACATCCTGAGTATAGGCTAATGGCTGGGTCTAATGCACTTTGACAACTTGCTGCCACCACATTGCATTTTCTTCCAAATAGAAATCATAAAGAATTTTAGGGTAAATTGAACTCTGTGCTAAATAGGTTTATTGACACTTAAAGAAACCAGACAGGACTAGGAGAAAACATTTCAGAATGACATGATTAAAAACCCTTAGGACCCATATTTTTCTGCATAGAATATTCTGATGGCTAAACCCACAGCAACTTTTTTTTTTTTTAGTTCTCCACTGTTCCTCCACAGAAGGAAATGTTCAGAATCCGGAGTGTATCAATACTGAAACATTTTCCTATGTGTAAATTCTGGCTTGTGTCTGATAAAAAGAAAAGAAGAAACCAATATCAATGCCTTTTCAAGGACCTGTTTTTTTAGGGGATAGAGGCAAGGAATGTCACACAGTTTTCAAACTAGCTCTGCAGTAATTTCAAGATTTAGCTAGCTAGCTATCAAGATTAAATCAATCAATTCAGAGATCTGGAAAGTTGCTGTTTTGTTAGGTTCCCGTGTGAACTCTTTGTTTTTATGTAAATTATTCTTTGAATGCCCAGAATTAGTGATTGTTTGAGCTATAAAAAGCCAATAGAGTCTACTGGCATTCTCCTTTCATTTAGTGATTCATGCATTTCTTTGAATATGTCTTGAGTTTACTCTAGATTCACCCTTGAAAGGAAATATTTCAGGGTGGTTAAAAGCACAGAATCCAGAGCCAAAATGCTTAGGATTGACCCAGGCAAGGGTTTTGTGACCTCTCTCTGTGCCTGTTTCCTCATCAGAAAGTGAGAATAACAATAAAGCCTATCACATAAGATTGCGGTCAGGAGCAAATGAGTTAACACACTTAAAGCACGTAGAATAGCGCGTGGCACAAAGCAAGCGCTACAGAAGTGTTAACCTTGATTACCATCTCTCGAGTAATTGGTGTCCTCTGTGGACATGCCCGGAAAACAGTCTGACAATCCCACCAGCATTATCTTGGAGTGCACAGTAGAGAGGCTACTCACCTTGAATCTCTTCAGCCATGTATGTTGGAATCCCCTTACACATGGCAACGATGGGTTTTCCAAACTGGTCCAGGTTGTTGACTTTGTCAGGTTTGACTGTGTATATCAGGCTCTTGGGAGGTGGTTCCCCTAGTCCTTTACCCTGAAGCTGAGTGTGCACAAGACAGGTGGAAAGGAGGAGAGAGGAGTGTTAAGCCCAGTGGTTTGTTGGGTTGGGGTTGGGTTCAAGGTCAACAAGGGGGTATTGCTTGGCTATAACTTTTCCATAATCAGAATGAAGAAGGACCAATTCCAGCCCTGTATATCTCAGAATTTTGTAGTGTCCCAAGGGATTTAGCTGGTTTGAAACCCCAGCTTTTCATATAAACAGAAGTCTGAGGGTAAATTTATTCTGAAGGTTGAACCTTATTTGGTCATCTTATATTTCTGGGATGGATTTATATGATAATCAGTTTCTGAGAATGCAGTTTATTTTCTCTACGCTGTCAGTGAAAGTTACCCACTTATCAGTTATAGGGATATAAACTCAAGCTGACATTTTAAAGAATGATAGATCCCCTCTCCCCTCCTACCCCAACTAGGGTTGCCAGATAAAATACAGGACACCCAGTTACATTTTAATTTCAGATAAATAACAGATCATTTGTAAGTATAAGTATGTCCCAAATATTGCATAGGACATGCTTATGCTAAAAATTATCCATTGTTTATTTGAAATTCAAACGTAACTGGGTATCCTCTATTTCTATTTGCTACATCAAATAACCCTAACCTACTCTTGCAGAAAAAAGTCCTTGAAGTACTGAGGGCTCCCACTGGTGTGAGCAGAGCTTTGCTCCCCTAACAGTAAAGGTGAGGTGTTTTGATCAGCTTCTGTGGAGGCAGGTATGAGCCACAGCATTTGAGTGTGGTGGCAGCTCTCTCTCCTCAGGCAATTACCAATTCCCCTTTCCCTTTTTTGCTCCACAGAGCAACATACTGTGGTCAAGAAGGAACAACTGTGACCTTCTCATTATTTATTGGAAATCATAAGACTTCCCTGAGTAAAAATAAAAAGACTTTTATTTTTACCTTCTTTTCCTTGACCAGTGTATCAAGGGCTTGAAAAGAGGGCATGACTGCCTTGTTCATTTTGTGCACAATGCATGACTTCTTGTTAAAGATCCTGGTTACAGCAAAGCCCTATTAAAGAAGATGGTAGATGGTAAGGAGTTATGTTCTCCAAGGTGCTTTTCTCATCAGAAATTAGTTTCACCAGCAGAGGGAAATGGAACTCTGAGATCACGATGAACTGAGATAAAAGTGCTGGATCTGACCTTGTTTTGCAATCATATTTATTGCTAACATTTGTAAGGATAGACCACAAACTCTTTGAGGGAGAGACTGAGTGTTGAACTTGCTTCAGGTTCTAGCCTGGGAAGAGTCTTTCAAAATATGTCTGTTCTGCTGAAATAAAATTTTAAATACTATCATATTTTAATCTCCTTTGATCTTCACAACATTTCAAGGAGGCAGGTAAGACAGGAATTTGTTTTCTATTTGACCAGATGATAAAACTGAAACTATAAGGAGTTGGCTTTTCTAAAGTACGAAGTTTGTTAAATATAGAGCTGGTAATTGCTGAGCTGGGTGTTCTAACAAGAAACAACTGTTTTTTTTTGTTTTGTTTTTTGTTTTGTTTTGTTTTTACTCTCTTCCTCATTAATATTGTCATTTACACTTCCTTTGGTCTTTTTGAGTTACAGATGAAATGTCAATTTCTGTCTTTTTAGAAGGAAATTGACAATAGGGTGAGATAGATTGTGCTTTGGCAATAGTAATATTATGAAGGTCTTTTGTCTTTATTGAGGGTTTCTGCAGGTAAGGCAAAAGATGTCATATTTGTCTTATAGCCTCACAGCATAGTGGATCCTAATTACTATTCACACTGGCATGAATTTTAACTTACTGTGAGAAACTTATTAACAGCACTTATATCTAGGGAGTGAAACTGGGTGAGCCAAATAGGCATTTTTACTTATAACTCTGTGCTTATGTGCAGTTAGAATTTACATCATTTAAAATTTTTTATGGTTAGCAGGCAATTTTTGTTGTCATTAAAAAGAAATGCCATTTTGCAAAGAACAGAAATTGCATGTGGGCTACCTACAGATTCATAATCCCACAGGGAATTCCACGAGTCCCATCCATTGTTATTGTCAACATTGACCACGTTATGTTCTTTGTTGACACTCACTGACTGCTGCCCACTTCCACCACTGTTGTTGTCGTTGACATTGATATTCTGAAATTTACAAGAAATGAACTTTGATTTAATACCACATTTCTTTGCAAATGCATTTTGGTAACACACTTTAAAAAATGAGACTTACATAGTTAGCAAGGGCAGGAGTCAGAAAGATGCCAACAAGTCCAGCAAAGGCAATCTGAAATCACAAATAACATTGGTCTACTGTTAAATGGCAAAACAATGGCCTCGTCTTCTTTCTTTATCTAAGCTTATCAAAATACTTACTAACTTTACCACTCTATTGAGTGGTCTGTCTTTTCTTCTTCTTTGGTCTTCTATTTTTTTAACCATTGGAAGTTTTAATGATAATGTTGAATTGTAGGTTAATTATAAGTAATTATGTTGATTGTTTTAGAATTTTTAATGTAGGTCTTATGAAATACTGATGAAGTGTCAGTATATTGAAAAATAAAGTTGGAAATGAATAGCATATATGGTATGAAAATGGTTTTAAGTTCTGAGAACCACATCTGAAAATGATTTAATTTAATTTTCCTATTTATTGACCTGAATGTTTCTTCTCTTCCTAGACCCCTAATAGCAGTAGTCTTTTTATTTAAAAATTGTTTTAAAGTAATGGATTAGTAAGCAGATTGGATATGAATGATGAGAAGCCAAGGATGGGGTGTCTGGCTGTCAAATGTGCTTAGCAGAAGGGAAGTCAATCACTGTCCCAGGACACCTGATGTAGTCATGTGTCATTGAGTACACAGCGCTTGTTCTCAGAACACAGAGCTTTATGCAGGGTGCATGATTCTAGGTGCTTATCTTCATTTCCTTTGCCTGGAACAAAATGGTTTGAGAACTGCACTAGTAATTCAAGGTAATTAAAAAAATTGGTTTGATGTTTCCCCTGATAGTTTAAGAAGGAGGTTAAAAAAATTCAGAGGTGGAAGAAATTTTAGAGACCTATTAGTACAACATAATCCTTTCACAGATGAGGAAACTGAACTTCAGAAGTTGAGTGACTTGGCCAAAGGTGTACCTTTTGTTCAAGGCAGAACCAGAAGAGAAACCAGATCTGACCTGTGTCTGGAGCTCTTTTTTTTTTTTTTTTTAACCTTCCTATTAGTAGAACTTATTTCTAGGGACTTCCCTGGTGGTCCAGTGGTTAAGACTTCGCCTTCCAATGCAGGGGGTGAGGGTTTGATCCCTGGTTGGGGAGCTAAGATCCTACATGTCTCGTGGCCAAAAAAACAAAACATAAAAATAGAACTTATTTCTAGAAAATTATTTCACACTTGCAACTCCATTATGAAGCAGAGTCTGCTGTAATATATTTTAATGTTTAGTATGTCAAAACATGAAAATATTTACCTGACTCTAGCCCTTTTGCATCCTGTTATGAGACACACAGCACTACCAGTTACTTTGGCAGAATTTTGTGGTCCATTTGCTACACTCTTCAGCCTTTTACATGGAACCACAAGTGAGATGTTGCACTAGCTTCATGTTTCAAGTGTTTTCATGAATAAATGGCTACAGACAGGGTCCAAGGTAGAACTTTCTTACTTAGAGATCCATTTCACAGGGGAGAATGTGACAGTAAGTCTCTCACCACTTTGTTTTGTTAATAAGCTTTTTATCTTGCCTGAACATACTCAGAAGTTTTGGTCAAAAAGGGAATTTAAGAAGGTATGAAAAGTCAGACATTTTCTAGGGCTAGAGACTGCTTGCTCTGTGCCCAGACCTGAATCAGGCGATCTGGAAAGTAATTTTTTAAAGATAGCATAGTATAAGATGCTCAGGCAGCTGACCAATCCCAGTATAACTATCCTTCTCTATAGAGACGCTTATAGATGCCATGATTCCATGAAAAGAAAATAGATTATTATTATTATTTTTACAAAATTTTGCATTACAATGATATTGTCATAAGAAGCAGACCCCCTTAGCTCAGAATATTAACAGTCTCCAGTTATAAGGGAATAAATTCAAAAGGAAATATCTACTCACTGTGAACTTCATTTTGACTTCACCAAAGCAATGAAGCCAGGGAGAAGGCAGGCATGGACTCAGAAAAAAAGTCTTCTCATATTTGTACTTGACCAGCTTTACTCAAGCTAGGTGTGAACAGGTGGGGTCCAAGACTTATCTTTCTCCATTTTCCATATCTGTGCTATGTTCTGGTGTACCAGGAAGCCTTTTGGAATATCCATCTCGTTAGCAAGGCATTTTGACATGGAGTTGATCTGACTCACCGTTTGTCAAAGTTGAAGATATCAAAACAAACTCAGTATGATTTATGATAACTTCTGTTCCAACTGAAGCTGTGGGTGTGGGTATTTTATATATTGATATTACTCAGATTCAGAAAAAGAACCATCCCTAAAATCAAACAAGGCAAGAAACTGTGGGCCTTGTAGATAGCAGCTCCTGTAAGAATGTGGAATGGTTTCCTCTTCATACCTTTAACCAAGCCACTGTGTTGCTTTTGCTTAGGCTAAACATGTTCTACTAGCTACTCCCACAAAACCTATAACCTTCTCTGCAATCCTGAGCTCTTTGGATGATAGGACCATACATCTAGTTAGAAAATCTGGGACTCTCTTTGGTCTTTTTTCTAACCATCCAGTTAGTTACTAAACCTTGTCATTTCATCTCAGTCAGAATTGACGCTCAACTCTGGCTTTGCCCACAGCTTCATTCACCTGGACTTTTATAGCAGTTGTGTAATTGATCATTCTGGTCATCGGTCTCTCATATTCCAGTGCATTTTCCCCACATTTTCCCTAAGGTTGTCTTTTTAAGAATACATATATAAATAAACTGACTCTACCATGCTTAGCAACTTTCACTGGCAGCCTACAAGATAAACTTCAAGCTCACTGGAATGGCACAGAGGGTCCTTTATAATGTTTCCAAAGTCTCCACAGTTGTATCTGTCACTGTATAAACCTATATTCCAGCTACACCACAGTTCCACTTTGGTGGGAATATTCAGGATGGTTCATGCCTCTATGCCTTCGCACATGTAGTTCCTTCACCCTGGAGTGCCAACCCCTTGCCTTTCTCTAATTGGTAATTACTATTTATTTTTCAAGGCCCAACTCACATACCACTGCCTCCATCATGTCTTCTCAATATCCAAGGGGGAAACTTTTTTCTTTTTTTTCCTTGAGCTATAAAAGGAATCCCTGTCCTCTTATTTATTTCTAGATAATTTAGTTTTCAGAAATGATGTTAAAATAATTTTAAAAATGTTTTCATCAGAAGCACAGAGTAGATCTTGTCACTTGGGCAAACAAGTAAATGCTCAAAACAATCTTGGAGGTGAATTAAAGTTTCAATTTTTTTCCTACTCTCTCTTACAAATGGAAGCTAGTAAATCAAATTGCTGAGGGGAAAAACTGTATCTCATGAATCACTGATCTATAAATTTCCCCTTTGGAAACCTTCCTGAGCCCATGATTATCCATATATGCATGGCTTGGAATCACAGGATAGGGTTACATGGTTGTAAAGCTTGATTAACTACCCACATCTCTTTCAGAATGTTGGCATGAGTGGATTAGTGTAGCTGTGGTAAGATTTTGTTTATGTTTTTAAAGTGCCCACTAATCTCTTCCAAACTTGCTCTTTAGCTGCAAAAGATCACTAAGCCTGGGATGGAGGGCAGCTATCTGTGAAGAGGTTTCCTTTCTTTCTTTTTTTTTTTTTAACATCTTTATTGGAGTATAATTGCTTTACAATGTTGTGTTAGTTTCTTCTGTATAGCAAACTGAATCAGCTATACATATACATATATCCCCATATCCCCTCCCTCTTGAGCCTCCCTCCCACCCTCCCTATCCCACCCCTCTAGGTGGTCAAAAAGCACAGAGCCGATCTCCCTGTGCTATGCGGCTGCTTCCCACTAGCTATCTATTTTACATTTGGTAGTATATGTAAGTCCATGCCACTCTCTCACTTCGTCCCAGCTTACCCTTCCCCCTCCCCGTGTCCTCAAGTCCACTCTCTACATCTGCATCTTTATTCCTGTCCTGCCCCTAGGTCCTTCAGAACCATTTTTTTCTTTGTTTTTTAGATTCCATATATATGTGTTAGCATACGGTATTTGTTTTTCTCTTTCTGACTTACTTCACTCTGTATGACAGACTCTAGGTCCATCCACCTCACTACAAATAACTCAATTTCATTTCCTTTTATGGCTGAGTAATATTCCATTGTATGTATGTGCCACATCTTCTTTATCCATTCATCTGTCGATGGACACTTAGGTTGCTTCCATGTCCTGGCTATTGTAAATAGTGCTGCAATGAATATTGTGGTACATGACTCTTTTTGAATTATGGTTTTCTCAGGGTGTATGCCCCATAGTGGGATTGCTGGGTCATATGGTAGTTCTATTTTTAGTTTTTTAAGGAACCTCCATACTGTTCTCCATAGTGGCTGTATCAATTTACATTCCCACCAGCAGTGCAAGAGGGTTCCTTTTTCTCCACACCCTCTCCAGCATTTATTGTTTGTAGATATTTTGATGATGGCCATTCTGACCAGTGTGAGGTGATACCTCATTGTAGTTCTGATTTGCATTTCTCTAATGATTAGTGATGTTGAGCATCCTTTCATGTGTTTTTTGGCCATCTGTATGACTTCTTTGGAGAAATGTCTATTTAGGTCTTCTGCCCCTTTTTGGATTGGGTTGTTTGTTTTTTTGATATTGAGCTGCATGAGCTGCTTGTAAATCTTGGAGATGAATCCTTTGTCAATTGTTTCATTTCACTCTATAATTTCTTTGCTGGAGTATGGAAGCCCCTTCATGCAGAGATTCTGTCTCAGTCTCTCTGCCTCTGTTGTCTTGCTGAGCACCAGTTTGTGATGGTCCCAAATCAGGTGGTTCATTGTGAGATCTGAACACACTTTGTCACCTGGTGGTGGGGAGTCGGGGAGGAGAACTTCTGCCCTGTCCCATGGTCTAAGTTTACTAGTCTGCAGCTAAGACTCTAGTTACTGTCCCTGTGGCTACAGCTTTCAGAGCTTGTGGCAGAGGGGTACTCCTATCATATCTTCCATATGTATTTGTGGCCAGGAATGACACATCTGATAAAATAGCAATAAGAATATGTAGAATAACAGTTTAATAATTATTGCTAGAAAGCTTCTAATTTCAGAAAATCCATGCTTATTACATAATTGTTTTTTTTTTTGTATAAGAGAGAAATTCTTTTCAAATTACAGCAACGTGGAAGAAGCTCTTTCTTATGACATCACAAAGCCTTCTCTTTTTGTTATTTCCTTCAGGACCATTGCCTTCCAAAATATATATAACCCTGCCTTTCTGTTGCTGCTTGTATGTCTGTCCAATTGCATCTGCCAAACCTTCTGGGTCCTCTCAGAGGCAACCAGAGATATATTATACCTCTGATCGGTTGTTAACCTTGAGTGTTAGAGTATTGTAAACAGAGTTTGGAAGCATCTTGCTAAAAGAATGTCTGCTGAGTGATGCCATCATTTCTATAAAATACGTGAAAGTAGAGATAAAGAGAATATTGACTAAGAAGTTCATTTTTCATCACTATGAAGAATAATCGAACCTGGTTAAGTACTTTCATTCTGAAAAGGAATTGGAGAAAATATGCTCACGTAAGGAATAGAAATCACAAAATGAGAGTAACATGTTACTTTATAATTATCTTAGAGCTAATTCAGAACTAATAACACATTCCTTGTTCATTGTTCATTTTGAAGCAATTTAGAGAAAGTGGTGTGAAAGCTCATGCTGATGTTGTGGTCCTTCAGCCATAGCAATGAGGCTTGGAAAGGACTGAACTGAACACTGGAAGATGAAAATCAGATTCTAAGTGGTGAGGACCAAAGTGCTACAGCTGTGAAGGCCACACCTGGAGCCCAGATCTTGTGAGGACCCCGTGGTCCCCACATTGAACTATCCCCATGGCTTCCCTGGCAGAAGAGGCCAAAGTAAAGGACTTGCCCTAAGACTCAACAATGAAGCATGGTTTTGTGAATCATTGAGTTTTCTGCAGTGACTGATCTGAACTGGTTTGCTTTTCTGCAACCCAGATAGAAAATATACACAAGTGTGTAATCTGTTCACGTCTGGAAGAACACATCCTCAGAGGAAAATGTTGGATCCTCAGAGGTACTTCAGGGAATTTTGAACTCCATGTTTATTCAATTATATACTCTTCCTACCCACTTCTGCAGTCTCCAATTCCTGGAAATGCTTAATAAAACATATCCATTTGGACTTATTCTGGAGTGTAATTTTTCTTCAGAGGTCCCACTGCATTTAAATAAGGAACCAACTCCCCTCATCCAGGCCAGGGAAATTTTTTCATTTGCTGTTCTGACCTACAATTCTTTACTCATTTTCTCATATTGAAAAGTAATAAATTAACAGAAATTAACCATGTTCCAGCTAATGTAGTAAGCACAAGTGCTACAGAAGATTCAAAGATATAAAACAACAAGGACTAATGCTCCAAGATCCTGAAATCTCTCTGAGGGCAGGGCTGGCTTTTTGGACATGTGATCAACGTAGTTACCCAGGACTCATACTCAGAAGACAGCCCCATACTTAAGACTTTAAAGTTGCCAACTTGAAATTCTTATTAGTTATATTTCTGAATTTGTGTTTTGTAAGTAAAGTCCAATGGGACAATACAGCATGCCCTGGGGGCTTGGAGTTGTGGCTCATGTGTGGTCCCACCTCCTTGGGTGTGCTCTCCACAACCGACTCCTCTACCTCCACTGTGGGGTCTGGGTGCAGATGCAGGAAAGATCAAGGTCAGACACGTACACCTGCATGCTGAGTCACAGTGGGGGGCTCTGTGTGTCTTTGAGGATTTGGAATTACCTTGCAAGCATCCCCATGAGCAAGGGAGTGTGATATTAAATAGCAAGTCAAAAACACCATCGTAGGTCGAGAGAAAGAGAGAAACTATGGAAGAAAGGAAAAAGCTTTTTTTCTGTTTTTTGAACAAGGGGTCCCATATTTTCATTTTGCCCTGGGCTTCACAGATTAAGTAGCTATCTCTGATAGGAGACAAGACATGCACATAACATGGATATATCAAAGTAAGGTAAGAGGAAGGTTCTGGGAGGCTTTCCAACTTGTCCAAGGTCACATGGCAGTTAAAAATGGAATAATGTTTTCATGTAATCCAGGAGCCTGCACTCTTTCTTTCATGACTTGAAGCTTCTCCAAATGAGCAGTAGAGACAAAACATTCAGAGGAGTGTGAGCTCTTTAAACTGGAGTGGTTATGGAGGTTTCATGCAGAAAGTGGACCTTTGGTTGGGACCTGTGGCACACGCTGTATAGACACCTAGGGATGAAGCGTCAGCCTAGGGGAGCAGCAGAGCCAGGTGGTGTGGACTGTAGGGGCGCGTTCAGTGGCTGTGAGGACCACCTTATAATGTTCTTAGGACTCTCAGATTCACCTTTATGGTTATGAAATATCCCATTTAATCACAATTAGGTAAAGAAAAGTTGAGTCAGAATTATTCCACTTCTCAAGAACCGACAATTTGCTACACACTAAGCTCAAGCTATTCTAGGGATTTAATCTCCACCAATAGCCACATGGCACTTCTCTTCCTCCCTGGCCTCTGAGCTCAGGTATGCCAATCTCCTACTTCCCTGCATGTGTGAACGCTCTTAACTCTTTCCCAAACTGATATGTTCCAATATCCTTGAGCTCCTCCCAGTAAAATGATATTTTAGTTGGTGACCATGAGTGTTTCTCTAAAAAAGCAATCACCCATTTTTTTTGGACACACCTTTAAATTTGATTTGATCTCTTCATGAAGGCACGTATTCAGGGAGTTATTTAAGCAGGTATGCATATTTTAGAAATGTAGATACTATTTACTGTGTAGAATTTCATGTCTCACTCTAAAATAGATTGAATGTGTGTGTAGATGTGGGATGGACGTCTTGGGTCTTGGATGTGTATTAGGCTATTAGCCTGCTGAGACAGAACTCATATTCCATGTGTCTAGCATAGTTCTTGCCATGTGATTAGGGTTCAATCAATCAAGGATGATTTCAACCTAAATTCATGTACAAAAAGGATTCTCCTAATTTTGGCCACTTTCCTCAAATCTAGAAAAAGCCAAACAATTTCCTCTCTCTTCTTGGATGGGAGGTAAAAAAAAGAAAAGAATTTAAACTAAAAAATAATTCTCCTGGGGCCTGTAATAGTCTCAGTGGAATTCAGCTTTCCTTATCTCTAGCAAGCTTCTTCCTTCTCCCTTTCAGCAAATGTTCAAAATATTTTGCCAACCTATTCAAGTCCTCGACATCACTCCTACCCTGCCGACTGTACCAGGAACATAAATGGTATCAGGCTTCATTTTTTTATTTTTATAAATTTATTTATTTACTTATTCTTGGTTGTGCTGAGTGGGATCTTCCCAGACCAGGGTTCAAACCCATGTCCCCTGCATTGGCAGACTGATTCTTAACCACTGCACCACCAGGGAAGTCCTGGTATCAGGCTTCTTGAACTGGCATTCCTTCATCTACTGATCACTATCTTCACCCATTCTTCATTCTTTCTCATTTTGGAGAAATGTGCCCTTAACAGTTTCCAAGAACAATATCTCCACCTCTAATGCCCACCTTCCTCCATCAGATAGCTGTCCTTTTTCTCAACCTTTAATATCTTCCTGTTGGTTTGCTGCTTCTTTTTTGGTTTGTATGGGCAAATCTCCCCAGTACTAAAAAAACAGGCCAAAAATAAACATGAAAACCTTCCCTTAACTCTACCTTCCTCATAAACAGAGACTTTAGAACTTCCCTTCCCTTTACATCTCTTAAAAGGATCATGTCATTTTTCCAAGTCCACATCCTCACCTCCCAGTCCTAGCTCAACCCATTGAAATTTGGCTTCAAGTCCGAAGGGTAACTGGTAGTGCTGGGATTCAAAGTGAACCAGGCAAGGAGCCTAACCCTGAAATCTCTGATATGCTGGTATCTTTTCAGTACTCATGATTTGACTTCTCTTTACTTTCTGACGATGATAGTCTCTTCTTTTCTTGACATTCTCTCCTGGCTTAATTTCTGTGACACTGCTTTCACCCATTTCTACTTCAACTGCTCCTGCTACCACCTGAACAATTGCTTGCCTCTCTTCTTCCATCCGTCCCTTTAGGGCTGCCGTTGGAGTCTATGTTTGATCCTCTTCTCTCATTACCTGTCTCATTCTTGCTGGAAGACCTCTTCTATTCTGAATGCTTGAGCCGCCCCTACATGATGGAAAAGCAGATCAAACCTTACCAAGCTTCAGACTTGACTTTACCACTGTATATATTAGATTCTCAACCATTTTGGCACCAGGGACTGGTTTAGCGGAAGACAATTTTTCCACGGACTGGGGGATGGGGTGGGGGAGGATGGTTTTGGGTTGATTCAAGCACATTACATTTATTATGCACTTTATTTCTATTATTATTACATTGTAATATATAATGAAGTAATTAGACAACTCACCATAATGCAGAATCAGTGGGAGCTCCGAGCTTGTTTTCAGTGGCCACTCACTGATAGTGTTTTTTTTTTTTTTTTTTTTTTTGCGGTACTCGGGCCTTTCACAGTTGTGGCCTCTCCTGTTGCGGAGCACAGGCTCCGGACGCGCAGGCTCAGCGGCCATGGCTCACGGGCCCAGCCGCTCCACGGCATGTGGGATCTTCCCGGACCGGGGCACGAACCCATGTCCCCTGCACCGGCAGGCGGACTCTCAACCACTGCACCACCAGGGAAGCCCGAGATCAATTTTAATAATATTATCTTATTGAACCCAATAGATCCAGAATGTTATCATTTCAACATGTGATCAAATAAAAATGACTAAAGAGTTATTTCACATTCTGTTTCTCATGCAACATCTTTGAAAAACCTTTCTTCCTGATCATAAAAGTAAATTATAGGAAATTGTAGAAAACATGGAAATTATTAAAGAAAATAGTGACACATATTTTACTCTGCAGAAATAATCACTGTTGCTTTTTAGGTTATTTCCTTTTAATTTCTTTTGAGACTTCTTTGATCCATGCATTATGTAGAAGTGTTATTTTGTCTTCAAGTGCATTTGGGATTTTCCAGTTGTCTTTCTGCTATTGATTTCTAACTTAATTTCATTGTGGTCTGAGAACATACTTTGTATGATATCTATTCTTTTAAACTCTTAAGGTGTGTTTTATGGCCCAGAATGTGGTCTACCTTGTTGAATGTTCCATATGACCTTGAGAAGAATGTGTATTTTGCTGTTGCTGAAAGAAGTATTCTATGTGCCAATTAGATCAAGTCGACTGATGCTGTTGTTCAGTTCAGCACCAGTATGCTTACTGATTTTATGCCAGTTTGATCTACCAATTACTCAAAGTTTCCAGCTAGAATAATGTTTCTCTATTTCTCATTGTAGTTGTATGTTTTTTTTTAATTTATTTATTTTATTTATTTATTTTTGGCTGCAATGGGTCTTCGTCACTGTGCGCGGGCTTTCTCCAGTTGCGGCGAGCCGGGGTTACTCTTTGTCCTGGTGCGCGGGCTTCTCATTGCAGTGGCTTTTCTTGCTGTGGAGCATGGGCTCTGGGTGCACGGGCTTCAGTAGCGGCGGCACGTGGGCTCAGTAGTTGTGCCTCACGGGCTCCAGAACACAGGCTCAGCAGCTGTGGCGCACAGGCCCAGCTGCTCCGCGGCACGTGGGATCCCCTCAGACCGGGGCTCGAACCCGCGTCACCTGCACTGGCAGGTGGATTCCCAACCACTGCGCCACCTGGGAAGCCCGTAGTTGTATGTTTTTAACCTCATGTATTTTGATGCTCTTGTTAGGTGCATGGGTGTTAAGTATTGTTATATATTCCCAAAGAACTGACTGCTTTATCATGATGTTATGCCCCTCTTTATCCCTCATAATTGTTTTTGGTTCTGAAGTCTGCTTTATCTAAAATTCATATAGGTACTCTAACTTTTAAAAATTAGTGTTAGATAGTTAACTTTCTTTACCCCTTTACTTTAACCTACTTTTATATATAATCTGTGTCTGTGTATTTAAAGTCAGTTTCTTGAATATAACATATAGTTGGGTCTTGTTTTCCTGATCCACTCTGACAATCTCTTTTTTACTTGGTATATTTAGATCATTCATACTTAAAGTAATTATTGATATAGTTGGATTAATATTTAACATGTCTAACTATTTTGTATTTGTTACATTTGTTTATTTTTTCTTTCCTTCTTTTTTGCCTTGTTTTTTTGACAGTTTTTTTTAAGAGAAGTTTTAAGTTAGCATCAAAATTGAGTGGACGGTACAGATATCCTACATTCCTTGCCCTCACATGCATAGCCTCCCTCATCAAATCAACACCAGAATGTACATTTGTTAACAGTTGATGAACCTACACTGACACATCATTACCGCCCAAAATCAATAGTTTATCATTATATTTGAACAGTTATCTATTAAATCAATTAAGAATAAGAAAAAAAAGATTTTATTTTACATTCATTTATTCCTTCTCTGATTGTCTTAGGCATTCAGGATGCTATAACAAAATGACACAGACTTAGTGGTTTATAAACAATACATATTTATTTCTCATAGTTCTAGTGGCTGGGAAGTCCAACAGATCCATAATCTGGTGAGAGCTCATTTCCTCTCTGATGGCCATTTTCTTACTGACAGGCTTTTCAACTTGTCCATGGTCACATGGCAGTTAAAAAATGGAGTAATATTTTCATGTAATCCAGGAGCCTGTATTGTTTCTTTTATGCTTTGAAGCTTCTCCAAATGAGCAGTAGAGACAAAACATTCAGAGGAGTGTGAGCTCTTTAAGCTGGAGTAATTATGGAGGTTTTGTGGAGAAGATGGACCTTTTTTCACCTTATGCTCACTAAAAGAAATAAATGGTTTCTTATTAAATAATTGGTTTGCAATTTCTTAATAACTAACAAAATTGAATGTGTCTTATGAATAATAAATAGTGACCATAAAATTAGATAACATTTATTGAGCACCTACTGTGTCAGCTACTCTTCTAAGTGCTTTCTATGTGTACCTTCATTTAATCTTCACAGTAACCCTGTGAGGAGCCATTTTATTACCCTTTCTTTACAGATATTAAGGCACAGAGAGGTTAAATAATTTGCCAAAGAATACACAGTGAGTAACTGGAAAACCTAGACAATTCAAATCCAGGCAAGATGTGTCAGATATGGTTACCTCATAACCATCTCCTATTATTTTGTTCCCTCTAATCATATCTTTGTCCATTAAAGACATGTGTTACATGTATTCATTTTACTCCCTTTATTCCCTGTGGATTTGTAAAACATTTCATAAGTTGAGAATATTATCATTTGTCCCTCATGTATGTGGAAAATATTTCCCTCAGTTTTCAATTTGTTTTAAATGTTGCTTATTTTTTACACTTAATGAATATTATTTTCCTAAACAGGTTTATTGAAATATAATTTATAAATATATAGAATATTTATCCTTATTTCTATGAGTTTTGACAAACGCATGCAGTCATGAAACCACCAGCACAATCAATATAGAACATTGCCATTACCCCCCAAAATATTCCTTGTGCCCTTTATACGTGACCTTACCCCTCATTCCCAGCCCCTGCAAAACTCTCATCTGTTTTCTGTCCTTTTAGTTTTATCTTTCCAAAATGCCATATAAATTGAATCATACAGTAGGTAGTCTTTTGATTCTGGCTGCTTTGACTCAGTATAATGCATTTGAGATTCATCTGAGTTGTGTGTCAGTGGTTGGTCCTTTTTATTTATTTTTTGCTAAGTAGTATTTCATTATATAAATGTACCACATTTTACCTATCCAGTCACCAGCTGAAAGGCAACTGGGTTATTTCTTGTGTTTGGTGATTACAAATAAAGCCACTATAAATACTTATGTTCAGGTTCTAATGTATACATATATTTTCACTTCCCTTAGGTAAACACCCAGGAGTGAGATTTCTGGGTTATACAATGAGTATATTTAATTTTATGAGAAATTGCCAAATTGTTTTCTAAAGTGGTTGTAGCATCTTGCACACCTGCCCACAATGTATGATTGTTCCATTTGTTCCACACCTTTGACAACACTTGGACTTTTTAATTTTGTTTTCTTGTTGTTGTGGTGGTGGTGGTTTTGCCATTCTAATAGAAGTGTAATGGTTTTAATTTGCATTTCCCTAATTACCAATGATGCTGAGCATTGTTTTTTTGTATGTATTTGCCATCTGTATATTTTCTTTGGTGAACCATCTTGTCATATTTTTTGCCCATTTTAAAAATTGAAATGTATGTTTTATTATTAAATTTGAAAGTTCTATATATAGTAGAGATAGATTCTTTATCAGATATGTATTTTGCAATATTTTCTCTCAGTCTGAGGCTTTCCTTTTCATATTTTTAACAGTATCTTTGGAAGGGCAGAAATTTTCAACTTTATTGAAGTCCATATATTAATTTTCTTTCATGACTTTTCAAGTATGATGTTAGGTGAAATTTTTTTATACTTGACCTTTATTAGGATGAATAAATTCCTTTTTAAAAATTTTATTGAGATATAATTGACATATAACATATTAGTTTCAAGTGTACAATTTTGCTTTAAAAGAACCAATTAATTACCTTTTACATATTATACAGCTAGGTTTATGTATCTTTTCTCTTGTGATTTATTCTAATACTTTTAGGCTTAGAAAACCTTTTTTCTTTTGCATTGACAAAATCGGATCAAAGTTTATTGTATTTTCTTCTACTTTTTTCTTTCTTTTACATCATGTACATTGTTTGTATGTATTTTAAAAATTACTTTGGAATTAATCTATCTTACATAGGATCTGTATTATCTTGCCCAAATAGCTATATCCTCATCCCAGGTCCATTTAGAGTTGGATTTTTTTTTTCCTTTCTAACATCAGTTTTGATCCCTTTCTTGGGTATGGCAAAAAATGACATAGAAATGAATTCATAGGCTGACTGCACCATATCAAAGTGGAAGCGAGTCAGGGAGCAGGGGCAGGGATGAGTTAGGGCCTCAGTATGTGAATTTAGGGTCATTAAAGGAAAGACTTTAGGTGATTATATAATGTAGAAACAATGGAGAATATAAATGTGTTTTTGCTGATAGAGATGGTCAATGCAATTTGTATTTTGAATTATTACATCATTCTACTTGTGCCTCTCTTTTATTTTATTTTTTTATTTAATTAATTTTTAAAATTAGAGTATAGTTGATTTACAATGTTGTGTTAGTTTCAAGTGTACAGCAAAGTGAGTCAGTTATACATATACATATATCCACTCTTTTTTAGATTCTATTCCTATATAGGTCGTTACAGAGTATTGAATAGTGTTCCCGGTGCTATACAGTAGGTCCTTATTACTTATCTATTTTATATGTAGTAGTGTGTATATGTCAATCCCAATCTCCCAATTTATCCCTCCCCTCCTTCACTCCTTAGTAACTGTAAGTTTGTTTTCTACATCTGTGACTCAATTTCTGTTTTGTAAATAGGTTCATTTGTACCCTTTTTTTAGATTCCACATATAAGTGATATCATATGATATTTGTCTTTTTCTGTCTGACTTACTTCACTCAGTATGACAATCTCTAGGTTCATCCATGTCACTGCAAATTACTTGTGCCTCCCTTCTAATACTTAACATCTACTATATTTTTAAAATTATTATTTTTAATTGAAGTATAGTTGATTTACAACATTGTGTTAGTTTCAGGTGTACAACAAAGTGTTTAATATATGTATATATAATATACACACACACATATATATTCTTTTTCAGATTATTTTACCATATAGGTTATTACAAAATATTCAGTATAGTTCCCTGTACTATACAGTAAGTCCTTATTTGTTATCTATTTTATATATAGTATTGTGTATAACATCTACTATATTTTAATAGTTATTTATGTTTATAATAGCAAACTGAGAACAGATACTCATTGGGTCTGGTTTACTCTTCTATCCATTTCAGAATATGTTTATGGTGATTTTCACAAGGTAGGCTGACATTAAGAGTAGAAGGAAGAAGAGAAATAAATGAAGGAAGGAGAAAGGAAGAAAGACAAATGGATAAAGGTAATATGAAAGGAAAATAACATGGTGAAAGGCAGGGAGTCTAAGATATGGAGGGAAAGGACAGGAAAGTATAGTTGAATGGTTTGAGTGTCTTTTGTGGCAATTGAGTACATGAACATCTCTCTACTTCTATAAACACATCTCTCTCCTTCGTTTAGAGTAGTTCCCACTCATACCACTTGGGGAAGTTAGTTTGGGAGAAGACTATAATAGTGAGTTAAACACCAAGCTAAGAGTCTTCAACTTCATCCTACAGTTGATGGAGAATTTTAAAAATTCTTTGAACACAAGAGCAATTTAGGCAAAATGGTGATTTTAGGTCTTGAATTAATTGGTTTTGAGGATGGAACAATGGAAAGCTTGGAAACAGGAAGACAATTTTGGCCTTTTTTATACCCAAAGCCTGACTTCCTCTTTTGGGCACAGAGCTAAGTTTCATTTCCCTCACATCTAGATAGGACCTTGTGACTGGTGGTCACCAATGGATAATGCATGGATGTGGTCATTTTCATTCTGAAGAAGCTAAGAGCAGATTTTTTTTTTTTTTTTGTGGTATGTGGGCCTCTCACTGTTGTGGCCTTTCCCGTTGCGGAGCACAGGCTCCGGACGTGCAGGCTCAGCGGCCATAGCTCACGGGCCCAGCCGCTCCACGGCACGTGGGATCCTCCCAGACCGGGGCACGAACCCGCGTCCCCTGCATCGGCAGGCGGACTCTCAACCTCTGCACCACCAGGGAAGCCCCAGATGTTTTTTTCTTCATGCTTTTGGTCTAAACTCTCAACTGCCAGCTTGTTGATGCCAGGATAACCACAAAACTACATATTGAAAATGGGGAAGCTACATAAAGAAGAAGATGGAAACCACAAAAGTCATCCCTTGGAGGAGAGCCACCCACCATGAAGTCATCTGTATTGGACTTTATGTGAATGAGAAATAAAAGTTTATGTTGTCAAATCACTGAGATTTAGGTGTTGCTTATTACAGCAGCTAGTGTAACCATTCTGACTAATTAAAGTCATTGTGACAGGGACAGTGTGTGGTGGTGAGGACGAGAAATGGAGTTTGAGCTCATAGATTGGAAAGAAAGACACAAATGGGTGAAGCATTACAGAGGAAAATGGCAGAAGAAGGAAGGATGAATTCAAGGTAAGCCTAAACTCCTGGAGGAAATTGTTAGCAGAAATAACAATGTCCAGAAAAAAAGACTGTCTTGGGGAAAAGAATATAACAACTTTTATTTTAGATGTATTGAGTCTCATATATTATAGTATATCTAAATGTAAATGCCTGACGAATTAAAAAACGAGTTGCAGAAGTAAACTGTGTGCACGTGTGTGTGCGTGCGTGTGTGTGTGAGAGAGAGCGAGAGAGGAGAAAGAGAGAGAAAGAAAGAAAGATTGAAAAAATAGGGGATGTAGGTCTCATAATAAAAAGGTAATAGTTAAAATGGGTTCAAACTTACGTAAAGAAAGGTAACTAACAAAATCAGTATTTGGGAGTGGATTTACTATTTAGTATGAACAATAGAATAGCAAGAAAAAGTCTTATCTTTGCCACTAATTGTATCTAAAATGACCTTGGCCAAGTTTCTTAACCTGTTTGAGTCTTAGTTTCCTCAAGAGGGGTTTGGAAAGGACTTGAAACAGGTCTTCCAATTAGAATCACCCATGGGCGTTTAAAAGTCCACATGGCTGTGTCCCCTTCTCAGACCCATTGAATCAGAGTATCCAAGGTGTGGGTAAGGCCAGCAGGAGGTCCTTCCATGTTAGCTATTTCACACCCTCAGTGGGGAGCTGGGCAGCTTACTCTTGAATTTCATTTATAACAACTTTTACAAGCACAGTGTTTTATTCATCTAGTTTAAAAGTTTCACCCTTGAGTTGTGGGTAGGCCTATTTTCAAGTCTATCTTTTGGTCAAGAAGCTTTCTGGAACCAGAAGGCTCCTTGCTAATGCCTCCATCTCAGCAAGGCAAGAAGTTACACTTAGCAACTAATAGGAGAGGACAGAAGGTACTTGTAATAGTTACCAGTGTGGACTCTGATGTCTGATTGCGGTCAAATCCCGACTGCTGCCTTTAAAAATTGTGTACCATTGAAAAGTTACTTAATTTCTCTGGGCCTTAGTTTTCCTACCTGTAAAATGAAACATGGTTAGAAAGTAACACATAGGATTGTTATGAGGATCAAATGAATTAATATATGCAAAGTGCTCAGACAGTGCTAGAACATATTAAGTGCTCCATAAAGGCTATTGTCATTATTATATCTATAGACTCAGAACTCCTGGGGACAGGAGACAAAGTAGAGGATAGAGTATAACACCTCTGTCTGTCCTAATATCTATAGGTGTGATTCTGGGGGAACTTTGGAGCCAGATATGGGAGAAAATTTGCAGACGTACTACAAAACTGTAATCTTTCTTGCTGTGGCTATCTTAGAAAGATTTAATAAGACAGCACGTTTTACAATCACCCCAGCTGAATAGCCAGGGTAGGGGAAGTCCAGTGAAGTAGGGTAACCCAAAATTGCCCAAATGTCTGCTTTTTAAAAGCCCTAATTTTTAAAATTGATTGATTAATTAATTAATTTATTTTTGGCTGCGTTAGGTCTTCACTGCTTTGCCCGGGCTTTCTCTAGTTGTGGCAAGCAGGGGCTACTCTTCGTTGCAGTGCGTAGGCTTCTCTTGCTGTGGAGCACGGGGTCTAGGTGCACGGGCTTCAGTAATTGTGGCTCATGGGCTCTAGAGCGCAGGCTCTGTAGTTGTGGCACAGGGGCTTAGTTGCTCTGCGGCATGTGGGATCTTACTGGACCAGGGCTCGAACCTGTGTCCCCTGCACTGGCAGGCAGATTCTTAGCCACTGTGCCACCAGGGAAGCCCCCATTGACTACTTTTATATTAAAAACCATGAACCACACATATATACACATATATATTAAACACAGAGACATAAATACATATTCAATATTTTTACAGCATTGGTGTTATAGGTAAACATGTGTTACGTGCTACTCTTTCTATGTTCTGTTACAGGTTCTTTGTACTACTGTTTAACATACCATATTTTAAGCATTTCCTATGTCATACAATGAGTTTTAAAGCATCATATACGTAATGGAACATAGTAATATGTTTATGTGCCATAATGTAAACATAAGCATATCACTCGGAACTTAATTGTTTCCAGTTAATTGATATACATCTTTTAAAAATAAATGCCATATACACTGTCACTTACTGTACCTCTGATTAATTTTTTTGATTGATTCTAATGGTAGAATTATTTCCTCAGGTAATGGTCATTTTTAGAGCTTATAAATATTGCAAATTGCTTTCTTTTATCAATATTACATTCTCCCAAGCAATACATATTTCCCTTTTGATTTATGCTTATCAACATAGAGTAAATTTTTGCCATGAAAATTGGATTCATATGAATATCTTCCAACTTGCCTTTTGTTTGTTTTTTTAATTTAATTTTTTATTTTATATTAGACTATACTTGATTTACAATGTGGTGTTAGTTTCAGGTATACAGCAAAGTGATTCAGTTATACATATACATATATCCATTCTTTCTCAGATTCTTTTCCCATATAGATTATTACAGAATATTGAGCAGTGTTCCCTGAGCTATACAATAGGTCCTTGCTGTTTATCTATTTTATACACAGTAGTTGTGTATATGTTAATCCCAAATTCCTAATTTATCCCTCCCCACCATGTTTCTCCTTTGGTCACCATAAGTTTGTAAAAGCCCTATTTTTAAAAAGCTGCTGGACGTCATTCCAGCTGTAGAACAAGAGCATCATTTATGTTATTGCTTTGCTTACTGTAATAATTTTCAATATTGAACAATTCTGCCATTTACAGGTACTATTTGCTTTTGTATTTCCCCACCTCTAAGTTCATGATTCCACCCTAATGCTAGCTAGCCATTTCTGATGTGGCATTATAAAAATTACTCGAATTAAACTGTATTCTCTCTATTTTTTAATCTGAGGATTGCTCAGTGCATTTCAAGGTAACGAGAGTTATATGTCATAGTTTTGATGGAGTTTTGGGCAAGGTTTAATGATAAATTCGGTTAATGATGTTAATTGGGTAGAGAGATCTCTGAGCCTTGCTCCTCATGGATCTCTGGAAATTGTCACCAACTGTAAATTGGAGGAGAAATAAAGTCATAAAGCCTCAAATCAGGGCCCCAGACACTGTCCTTGCCTCTAGTCCCATATCCATCCCTTGGGTGGAAGAATTCAACAAACAAGGCAGGGACGAAAAGGCATTGAGTGAGGGCTCAACTTAGGTCTTAAGGGCGGACTTTACCTTCAGGGGAGATTTAGGAATATTAGATATAAATGATGACAAGACGTTTGTGTAGAACAAGCGTCTTGTAATATTTTTAAAGGCGGACATTGAAATCTCAAATGCAACATAGAGCAGATAAGAGGGAATATTTACAGAGTAACCAAGTGGCAAATTTTTGCTAGTGAATAATGAACTTTGCTGATATCAGGTTATGTGGTTGGGTCTCAATCCCGATAAAGGAGTTTGCTGGGGTGTGTCAATGATATGGATATGGCTTTTTCCAAAGTGATCATTCTGGAAAGAGATTTCCACACCTTAAAGCCAATATAAAGGGTAGAAGTTGCATGGGCAGCCTCACTTTCTCCAGCAGCTTCTGCCTTTCAGGCAAAATGAAAATCCTTGTGAGTATTTGTTTACGTTTCTTTATATACTTCTGGTGGCTGCTTGCAGAGAATGCTCATATCCAATAAGCCTTGGCTTTCAGGGGTCTTAACACTGCATGCTTCTAAACTTCTGTGATTGAATTAATGCTGTCTTTGGCAGGAATAATGTTGAATATTAATTTGTCCATATTTATTTGTCCATTGTCTGTTTCTTGAGATGTTTACTAAAAAATTACAAAGAAAAAAAATGGAAATATCTAGGGAACTTTAATTTGTAATATTTTAGTAATAATTCCTTATTATGAACTTTGGAGGGAATGTAGCCATTTTAGGACAACCGTATTTACTATCTAAAGAAGTAGTCATTTAAAAATAACAATATCCATAATAATAATAATAATGGCAGCTGTCATTTCCCAAGTGTGTACTAGGCCCTATGCTAAACATTTGCATGAATCATTTCATCCATTCACTTAAACAATTCTATGAGCTGAGTAGTATTGCCCCATTCTATAGGTGAGAAGACTGAGGCACAGAGGAATGTGATTTCCCCAGGCCAGTAAATGTGGAATTTAGGCTTGAAATTTCCCCATCTTAGACCCCACTTACCGGAGCAATCATGGCAAAGTAATCCTGCCATGACCACTCCAGCTGATCCCAGCCCTGATCCCATTCTCCCATAGATCCACATTGCAGTACTCCATGGATGGTTAGTTGACTATGTTCTGATCCAGAATGGAACTCCTTCCCCCAGTCTCTATCCCTTATTCTCATTGAGCTATTGAAGGAGAAAGCAAAATAATACCTCCCCATAAGGTGTTAAAGACTGTCAGCTCAAAGAGTTGCCTCTCCCAAGGTATCTTGATTTTTTTAAGAGGATACCTAACCTTAAAACACAAACATGGAACAGTGGTATATTAATCATGGTGTTGGGTGAGTGGTTACTTGGGGGCAGGGGACACTTCCTGAGCTCTCTCTAATCACAGCACTAAGGTGGCTAGCCCTTCACCCACCTATTCAGACCTCTGTATTAGATCCATTAAACAGAATACATAGGAGTGTCAGAGGTTGTCCAGGAGTCTAGGTTGTCCCTCTGCAAGTAAGCAGGTTGGACAGCTGCATGTAGGTCCATGTTAGACATTCTACCCACAGTCACCAGGAGAAAAATGTTATTGGTGAGATGCAAAAGGAAGTAGGAAAATCCCACTGACAAGTCCTAAAAATATCTGCCTTCTCCTTCATCAGCAATTTCAATGACAGTGCAGTGCACTGTGATGTTCAGAAGAGAGAACACAAAACCGGGATCAGCATGTTGGATGAGTCTCTCATATAAGTGCAGCAAAATGTCAGCAGTGCCTCCATGTCAGTCTCACGGACTGCTGGCCTAACACTTGTCTGATGGTATCACTAAGGAGAATGTGGAGGTTTTCCTTGATGTCAGCCTCAAAAGTTAATCATGCCTCCAAGCATCGGATTTTCAAAGTTTGCTTTTAGGAATCTACTGTATTTCTATCACCCATGAATCCACTTAAATCTATCTTACTTTCTCAATCTCAAGGAATTAAGTAATTTTTTAAACCAAAAAACAAAACTTGACTCCTGTATACTAAAGCCAGTGTGAATACCACTAGGGTCCTCCCCTTCGTAAAAGGAGTCCTTCCTCACTGCTCACCTCCCCCAAGTTTTTTTTTTTTTTCTGGCATAAGAACTATGCTTTCTAGAAGGTTGTGTTGTTAGGAAGGGTTGGGAATTTGGTAACAAAGGTAGAACCTGTGTCTGAAAAATAGCATGAACCCAACAAATGCCTGTCAAATGAATGAATGTGTGTTTCACATTTTGGAAGTGGACTGTTGACCATCCATGACCTCCCACCAGTGTCTAAAGCATATGTTTTCTGTGATATTTGTGCTTGTCTTGTCCAATGTCACCTCATGTTCCCACCCTAAGTGACAGCCCTATTGTGAATAGATGTGACTGCTCGGTTTTTCAGGTGGTATTTCTGGTGGCACTGGCTATCTTTGGGACACAATCTCATGGACATGAGGTGAGTTGGTTCACTATAGACTTTATATCTTAGAGGTATTGGGAGAGGAAAAAGAAGATATGAGATAATCTGAAGGACAGTAGAGAGTCCACATGTCCTATGTGGGATGAAATTCCAGAAATAACCAATAACAGAAACAATGAAGTTGATTATTTCTTTCCAATCACAATACCTTAAAAAACGTACCCCATTGCTTTAAAATGTGGTTAATTTCATTTCTCCTGTAATGCCATTGCTTTGCCCATATATAATGCAGTGAACTATGAGGAAGACCTTTGCATTCTAATTTTAGCATGGGCTTTTGGTCTGGGATGCCAGTGGAGATGTTTCAAGGTTCAATCTCTTGTTTGAAGCAATAGAAGACTTTACTTTGCAGGGAGGGTTGCCTTTCAAATGCACATAGTTTATGAAAAACCATTATGTCTTTTGTCAATCTAGGTTTATAACATCATCAGCCCAACTGACAATGGTGGCCTTATTCAGGAGACAATGACAATTGACAATGAAAAAAATATCGCCGTGATTAATATCCATGCAGGATCATGCTCCTCTACCACGATTTTTGACTATAAACATGTAAGCAGCAATATTTTATATTCTTCAAGAATGGACTTCTAAAGGGTGGAGGGGCAGCCATTTATTGTGCATTTGAATTCCAGGATCTATCCTTGCAATTCTTTCACAATATCCTTACTTCTGCTTTTCCCTTTAAATAATCAAGCAATTGATTAAAAACCAATCAAACAAAACCATTTCTAATTTAAAAATGTGATGAGACAGGAAGCATACAAATTCGTTTGACCTTTTCAGGTGGAAAGCACAATCATATTGGCTAACTACAGGCTCAGAAAGTGCCTGGAAGGGTGACTAAAACCCAAGGCCAGGCATGGCACACAGGCTCTCAAAAATATTTGTCAAATGCCTGAATGAATGAAGTAGGGCTTCTAATACAAAAAAATTATGCAGACAAAGAACAATAATGAAGCAAGCAGTCACAAAGTAGCAGAAATCCAGAACGACTCTACACATTTGACTATGTATATGCAGTAAATCATACTGCTTCTGGAAGAATGAAAATATGTTAACTAAAAACATTAAACTATTTCCAAGTTTCACTTACTGGTATGAACAATAAATCTCAGGAAACTTATTCTGTCCTTGATTCATTTATTCATTTGTTTGTTTTCCATTTGTTCCACCTGGGTGATGAGCCTACTTTCACCTATGGAGAGAGCTATGCACTGTGTATATAAGTAGTCTGTAGTCCGTTGCACTGTACATTTGAATGTGACTTTCTTCTCCTTTTCTTATAGAAACCTCCTCACTCCCTCTGCCCCGCTGGTATTGGGAGTCCCATGACACTTTTGAAAGCATAGAGTCTTTGAAAGATATGCTTTACAAGGAAGTTGTGCTGAAATTCTTTTTAAGCAGATGTCAGGGAAATCACAAAAGTATCTTTAAAAAACAATAGCATGAGAATAGGTGAGAATTTGGTTAAAACCTCTTCCACTCTCATCAGGTTCGGCCTCAGTCAATTTTTGGATTTTAAGGACTGGCAATTTGTGAGAACTGAAAAATAGGAACTAGAAAGATTTATAATATTTGCACTCTTATAGGCTGTATAATTATTTGGAACTATGTACAGAAAATTCCACTCTGTATGAAGATTCCAGAAGGTTCCTTTTGGCTCCAAGGACCTCACCCTCCATTGTTCTTCCAATCCCAACTTCCTCCAACCCATCCTTATCCAGCCGGCTTGGGTCTGAGGTGGAGAAAAGATAGAAGATGGTAAAGGAGGGGAGGGGAGAATCAATGAAAATGTACGTGTGGTAGGTGAGGGGGTGTGGGTGTGTTGAGGAGAGCTTCTAAAGCATCACTGTCCAGTAGAACTTTCTGCAATGGTAGAAATGCTCTATATCTGCATTTTCCAATAGGGAAGCTACTAGCCACTTGTGGCTACTCAGCACTTGACATGTGTGACGGAGGAAGTACATTTTCAATTTTATTTAATTTGAATTTAAATTTAAATGGCCACAGGTGGCTGGTAAATAACATATTGGAAACCACAGTTCGAAAGAATACCGTATTTACTCCAAATTGAGGAAAGGGCAGAACAAAATCAATAGAAAGAGACAGAGAGCGGCTTCTTCTCAAGCTTTCAAACACCAAACTGTAGACCCAAAACATGAAAAGTGGGGCACACATCATGGGTTTACACAGATTCAGAGATAGAAATGACACGTGAAAAAGTAAAACGACTATGTAAAAGAAGTCGAATGGATAGAATTGACTGCAGCTTGAAAATATCACTACGCATGCTCAAGGCTTTCCGCAAGGCCGATCCTCACCAAGCTCAGAGCCCAGGGAACTGGGAGGGGCAGTAACTGTGCTCTTGCTGCTTCAGGGCTACATCGCCTCCAGGGTGCTCTCCCGAAGAGCCTGCTACATCCTGAAGATGAACCATAAGGCCATCCCTGCTCTGGACCAGCTCCAACGGTACATCTTTGAGAGGCAGGTAAGTCTGGGGTAACCCTAAGTATTCCCTGTTCTTGAGCCAGGGAATACTGGTGCCCACAGAGAAATGAAGAGGGTAAGGGAGAGGATCATAATATCATACCTTATTGTGGCTATGGTACCCTCCACTTTAAAGCATCTTCACATTTATTGATTTTAGAGCAGAATAAGTCTCTTATCTTGAGTTCCACCATACAGCTCCCAATACAAAAACTTACAATAAATTCCAGTGTCTTTGTAGAGAGGACTAAACATTCTCTTCTCAGAGCTAGGCTTTAAGAAATAGTGATTGGCAGAAAAAATGAGTGATGATATCCAATGACACAATGGTGCAAAGAAATACAGTATAGTGAGAATAAGCAAACACTGTGTGAGGCTAGGAATCTGAGGTTTATTTCTCCTTTTGTGTCTTTTCATCGGGCACAGGATTCACCCTCTCTGGGTTTCATTGTCACCAGCTGCAAAATAACATTGGTAATAATGAGGTTTCTCTACAGACCAAGTGGTCAAAAAGAGATGACATCTTGAGATTCCTGACCACCTCCTGTTTAATAATTCAAAAGAGAAAAAGTCACAATTAGGAATAAGTTACACCAGATTATGTCAATTTATTTCATCCTATTCCACTCCTACTGATCTAGGCTTTGAAAAACATGTTCTCCGACAAATACATCTGGGTCAAGTATAACCCACTGGAGTCTCTGATCACAGATGTGAAATGGTTCCTGTTTGGATCACCCATCAGGCAGCTCTGCGAACATGTCCCCTTGTACAATGGGGAAGTGGCTGAAAAGACATGTGAGTACCAATAAATCATTCCTTCACTAGATATTTTCTGACAGCTCCAATATGTCAGCCACTCTGCCAGGTGCTGTGTGAAATACAAATAAACATGAAACATGACTCAGTTTGCTTTACTTTGGGAATTAAATATCTACCATGTGTGGAAATAGTGCTAAATGTTAGGGAGAGGCAGAAATGAAAAAACTCTGCCTCCAAGGAACACATAGTCTGATGGAGAAGTTAGTGACTTAAGACAGAGGATGGAATAAAAAAGATTCCTGGGGACAAAGGAAAAGCTATTGGCTTCTCTAAAGTACAGCATGGTAACTCTAGTTAAGAATATGGTATTGCATACTTGAAAGTTGCTGAGAGTAGATATTAAGCATTCTTACCACACACACACACACACACACACACACACACACACACACAAGAGTTAATATGTTAACTACACAAGGTGATGGATGTGCTATCTTGAGCTTTTACAATGTATATGTATATCAAATTATCATGTTGTACACTTTAAATATATACAGATATACTTGTCAATTATTTCTCAAAAAAGTTCAAAAATAGTCTCAGGATCTAAGATTAAACTGGTCCAAGAAAGAGCAGGCAAAGTGGACTGACAGGGAATAAAAACTGATTCATTCAGGTAACATATGTCACTGCAGTCATTACTGGTATTTTTACACAAAATTGCTAAGTATGGCAGAGTGACAGCGTGAAAGAAAAGCTGGATCACAGATGGCAAAGGTAACAAGAGAAATTCCCCAGAGTAGTGGAAGGTAAAGAAGAAAAAAATTACATTTATTACCTTTCTATTGCCCAGAAAAAATTAAGATATTTTTACTTTTCATAAGGTCATTAGTACTTATAAGTAAAGGCATGCAGGCATGCCATTAATGCAGAATGTCATAGCATTAATCGAGTTGAGCCAGAGAGCACTTCCGGGAATTGTCAGTATATTTAAGCTAATATATTATTATTCTTTGCAATACAAGTATAGCTAAAATCTTGGGTAACATGAAATTACATGTACACCCCCTAGTCAAGACATTTACAAAAGGGCATTGGTTTGCTGAATTCTAGTAATTTCTTAATTCTCTTTCTTTAAAAATTTTTCCTCTTTTCAGATGATACTGATGCTGGAGACTGTGCAAAGACTGGGCTCCTGGGCATCTTGGGAATTTCCATCTGTAAAGAGCTTCACATTTAAGGCATCAGCCCACTGGTTTCATCTTTTCAGAGAAATACACGTTTCCACTCAACGGCCAAATTAAATTCTTTGTCAACATCCCAACTAATTTTGAGATTCAGTAGTAAAACATAAGTACTATATTTATAGATATCTGGGTGTTTTCTTTTCTTGTAAGCAGAAAAGGGAAGCCAAACAATGTTTATGTCAATATATAGAAGGAAAGAAATTGCCAGGATTTCAAGTAAAGTGTATAGTGTGAAAATTCCCAGGTAATATAGGTGAGTCACATACAGGCTGGTCAGCTATGTACAAGTCTTCAGCTTTGCATTTGACCCTTAGACCAGTTGCCCATCTGTCCAACCAACACACTGGGCAGCGTAGGTAGAGCAGGGCCTCAGGTGGCATTGACCTTCACCTAGTGAGGGGGATGGATTATTTATACCCTTATCAGACAACTTGACTGCTCAGGTGAAGAAAACTGTGCCCTCTGACAAAGCACCCAGCTTTGAGAGCCATTCACATACCTTTTAGCTCATCAAAGCAGTAGACTCAAACTTAATAAACACTATCATGATATATTTCATCCCACAGTGAGGAGAGAGAGAGAGAGAGGAACACACATCACCCAGAGAAAGATGCACATTGCTGAAAATCTTTACAGGAGTGAGGCCCTAACTGGGAATGTCAAGTCAATATATAGAAGGAAAACAATTTTTAATATTTCAAATAAATTGCATAATGTGGGCAAATTCCCAGATTGTATGGAGTAGTCAGCGAGTGCAAGTTCAGAGCAAAGAGGAACTACTTTAACAAGAATCTCTGTCTTCATCAACTGCTCCTATTCCTAACACTATACATCTACTCCTTAATAACCATTAGTACTGGGCTAGGTATGCTGGCAAAACTACAATAGTAAAGAAAGTTAAAATAACTGAGCTAAATTCTGGCAGGGGTGGCTGCAATTTATTATCTCATCTCACCATAAAAGGATAGGGATATTCCGGTCTTGGTTGAGTAGTTAGAACTAGATGCTTGAAGGGGGCCAGACTATCTTTTTCCACTCTAAACTCTCTTTCTCTCTATGTGTCTGCCTCAGGATCTGACACTGGCTTTCTCCATGGTGGTAAAACCAACATCACTCTGAGCCCCAAGGTCCCCATCTTCCTTGTGTCATCATCAGAAAGGAAAGGGACTCTTAGTTCTAATTTCAAATTAGCTTTAATTTAAAAATCTCTGGAAAGGAGCCTCACTGAATCATGTGGGTACACATTCTTACTCCTCTGGCTGGGGATGGTGGGAGTGGGGTAGGGGAAGGGTTGTAATTGGCAACTTCCTTTGGAGTTTACTGCTTAGAACTGTGTTATCCTTATTAGTTTTTATAATATTATTACCATTTTAAAAGCAGAAAATTTAAAAAGCAGAACTCAAAACAGAACTTTGAGTTCTGCTTTTTCCTAACTCTGCTTTCCTTAAATCAGTTGACCCTGCTCAGTTCTGGTGTCATGCTGAATACCTATTACAAGAAGCAGGTGGAATAGGCCAGGTACATGCCTAAGAGGAGTGAGTCCAAATGTAAGCTAAAAGGAAGCCGGGGCTCCATTAAACCTTCTCCAGAAAGGAGCCCTTTCTTAAGGGTTGGGGAGGGAAGATATTAATTCTGTTTTCATTTTTGTTTGCCTCAAGGTATTTCTAATTTCTCTTTTGACTTCTCTTTGACCCATGGTTAAGAGAGTGTGGTTTAATTTCCATGTACTTGTGAGTTTTTGTATTTTCCTTTTGTTATTGCCTTCTAGTTTTATTCCATTGTGGTTGGAAAAGATTGGGAAAGATACCTGGAATGATTTCATTCTTCTTAAATTTGTTAAGACTTGTTTTGTGGACTAACATATGATCTATCCTGGAGAATAGAATAGAATAGAATCCTGTTCCCTGTGCACTTGAGGAGAATGTGTATTCTGCAGCTGGTGGATGGAATGTTCTGTATATGTCTGTTAGGTTCATTTGGTCTATAGTGTAGTTCAAGCCTGCTGTTTCCTTATTGATATTCTGTCTGAATGATCTACCCATTATTAAAAGCGGCATATTTCAGTCCCCTAGTATTATTATATTGCTGTCTACTTCTCCCTTTAGATCAATCCATATTTGCTTTTTATGTTTAGGTGCTCTGACATTGAGTGCACATATATTTATAATTGTTATATCTTCTTGGTAAATTGAACTTTCTGTCATTATATCACAACCTTTTTTGTCTCTTGTGACAGTTTTTGACTTAAAGTCTATTTTGTCTGGTATAAGTATAGCTACTCCTGCTCTCTTTTGGTTCTCATTTACATTGAATATCTTTTTCCATACCTTCACTTTCAGCCTATGTGTGTCCTTAAATCGAAAGTGAGTCTCTTTTAGACAGCATAGTTGGATCTTATTCTTTATTCATTTAACCACTCTATATTTTTTGATTCGGTTATCAAATTTTCTAACCACAAGAAAGCATCAAGGATGCTAGAGGAGCATATCTCTCTAATAAAGCTGGCCCAAGAGAGCAGGCATGATCCAGAATATGAGTGTGCCAAAGGTGTTTTTGCAGAAATCTTGGTGAGGCTTATAGATGGGGTTCTTATTTCCTATGAAGTTTTGTTCCTCACAGTAAATGACACACAAATGGGATATTACTCAGCCCTAAAGAAAGAATGAATCTTGCTATTTGCAACAACATGGATGGACCTAGAGAGTATTATCTTACGTGAAATAGTTCATACAGAGAAAGGCAAATATACATAATTTCACTTACGTGCAGAATCAAAAAACAGAACAAATGAACAAACATAACAAAACAGAACAGACTCATAGATACAGAGAACAAAAAGGTAGTTGCCAGATGGGAGAGGGGTAAGGGGGATGAGTGAAATAATTGAGGAAGATTAAGAGGTACAAACCTCAGTTACAAAATAAGAGTACAGTACGGGGAATATAGTCAATTATAATGTAATATCTTTGTATGGTGACAGATGGTAGCTAGACTTATCATGGTGATCATTTTGTAAAGTATAGAAATATCAAACCACTATTTTGTGCACCTGTAACTAACAGTGTTGTAGGTCAATTATATTTTAATTAAAAAATATGTAGACACTGGGAGGAAATACATCAAAATGCGAATGGTAGCCTTGTAGAATGAATTTGGGAAAGTTCAATCCTCCTCAAATTTTTGCAATAGTTTGAGAAGGCTAGGTATTAGTTCTTCTTTTTATGTTTTGTAAAATTCCCCTGTGAAGCTGTCTATCCCTGGACTTTTGTTTCCTGGGAGTTTTTTAAATTATAAATTCAATTTCACTACTGGTGATTTGTCTGTTCAGATTGACTATTTCTTCCTGATTCAGTCTTGGAAGGTGGTATGTTTCTAGAAATTTGTCCATTTCTTCTAGGTTGTCCAATTTGTTGGTATATAATTGTTCATAGTATTCTCTTATGATTTTTTTATATTTTTTATATATGCTGTTTCTCCTTTTTCATTTTTTATTTTGTTTATCTGGGTCCTCTCTCATTTTTCATTGATGAGCCTGTCTAAAGGTTTATCGTTTTTTAAAATCTTATTTAAAAAACTGGCTCTTGATTTCATTGATGTTTTCTATTGTTTTTTTGGTATCTATTTTATTTCCTCTCTGATCGTTATTATTTCCTTCCTTCTACTGACTTTAGGCTTTGTTTGTTCTTCTTCTTCTAATTCCTTTAGATGGTAGGTTAGGTTGTTTATTCATTGAGCATCTTTATGATCATTACCTTGTACTCTTTATCAGGTAGAATTGCTTATCTCCACTTTGCTTAGTTCTTTGGCTGGGGTTTTATCTCATTTCTTCATTTGGAACATATTCCTTTGTCACCTCATCTTGCTGGATTCTCTAGTTTTACTTCTATGTATTAGGTCGGTTGGTTATGTTTCCCTATATTGGTGAAGTGATATGTAGGAGACATCTTATGGGGTTCACAGCACACTCCCTTCTGGTGACCAGAGCTATATGCTCTAAGGGTGTCCTCTATATGGGCTGTGTGGGCCCCTCTCTTGTGGTGGGGTTGACTACCATGGGCACACTGGTAGGTGGGTCCTGCCCGCATACTTGTTGGATGCCAGGCCCTGCCTAGTGCAGAGGTTGACAGCTATTGGTGGATGAAATTGGCCCCTAGCATGACTGGCAGTGGCTGCCTGGGGGCTCCAGGGCTATTGCTGGCCTGCTAGTGGGGGTGCCTTTGGCTTGTTCTAGACCTCTGGTTGATGGGGCTCTGTCCCCACATGGCTGGTGGACTGTGGAGTCTTGGACTGCTAGTGAGTGAGGCCTGATCCCAACATTAACAGGCTAGAAGAAGGACTTGAAACTGGTGTTTGCCAGCTCCAGTGCCCCTGTGGGAGAACAAGCTCCCAGAAATGGCTATTGGCAGCACCTATGTCCACAGGGTGAGTCTCAGTTGCCTCCTGCCTCTCCAAGGATTTCTCCAAGGTCAAAAAGTGCATCTGACCTAGGCTTCTTTCAAATTACTGGGTTTTGGAATGTGCGATATTTTGTGTGCACCCTTTAAGAAAGGAGTCTCTGTTCCCTACAGCCCTCAGGCTTTCCCAAATGCAAGCCCCATTGGCCTTCAAAGCTGGGTATTCTGGGGTCTCATCTTCCCAGTGCAGGACCTCTGGGCTGGGGAGCCCGATGTGAGGTTTGGACCACTTGCTCTGCAATTGTGATTATCCTCCTCTTTGTGGGTCACCTACCTGGGGTATGTGACCTGGGTCTTGGCTCTACCTCATCTGTCCTTCCTACCCATCTTGTTGTAGTCCCTTCTTTACATCTTTAGTAGAAGATCTTTTCTACTAGTGTTCAGGTCATTCTCATTAATAGTTGCTCTGTAAATAGTTTTAATTTGGGGGATGCCTGTGGGAGGAGGTGAGCACAGGGTCTTCTTACTCCACCATCTTGGCCACTTCTCCTCCTCATCTATTGTTAATCAGAATTTCCTAATTTTCTATAGCAAAAAAATCCACTGACTACTTAATTTCCATTCCCTATCCACCTGTTTCCTTCCAGCCAGAACCTCAGTTTGTTTAAGTAGCTGTTAAAAAAACCTTATTTTTAGGGATATATTCCTTACTTTAGTTCCAAGTCTTCAGTAATGCTTGGTCTAAATCAGTGTTTTTTCAATTGGAGTATGGTCTTTTCTTTTCTCCTCTGGAGACATTTCACAGTGTTTGGAGACATTGTCACAGCTGGAAGGGGTGCTACTGGAATGTAGTGGGTAGAGAGAGGTCAAGGATGCTGCTAAACATTCTACAATGCACAGGACATCACCACAGCGAAGAATTTTCTGACCCCAAATGCCAGTAACATTTAGGTTAAGAAAGCCAGAGCTAAATCTTATTTCCCTTAAGGAAAGAAGGTAATGTCAGTTTCCTTAGCCTATGATTGGTCTATGGGTGTCATAAATCCTCACTTCTGGTCAGTGAGATCTAAGTGGAAGTCTGCTAAATGGGGCTTCCAGGAAGAAGAGGGACAGACTCAGGTGTCATGCAACTCTGCCCTTTGTCTTTCCTATTGTCCTCCTCTCAATGTGGACATGATGCTGATACCAGGAGATGCGTCTGCCATTTGGGGACCACCAGGTAGCAATCCTGGAGAGGAAAGTTCAGGAAAGAAAGAAAGAGCTAGAATGCCTGATTACATCATTCTAGTGCAGCACCAGCTGGGATTTTCTTTCCCTGGACTCACATGATACAGATCAATCCCTATCTGCTTAAGTCACTGTGACTGTATTTTCTTTATTTGCAGCTAAAAAGCATTCCTTACAAATACACCTGAAAGAGGTGGAGTTAGTCCAACTGGCACACATATCCCAGGATCTGGGTCCACCCCAACACTACTGCCTCTACTTCTCTTCCCCCTACAACTCCTTTGGAAATTCTGGGCTCACCACATTGCTGCACTTGTGCCGTAGAAAGGCAGTGCTGTGTGCCACTCACAGAATGACTGAGAAATAAATGGTACTTGGAGCCCACTGTCTAGCTCTGCTTGGCCTGCTATTCCTTTTATTAGTCCAGACACCATGCCCTGTTGCTCCCTCAGGAAACATGTGTGAGGTTGCAGAAACTCTGATGTGAAGGGCTCAGGACACATACAGGAACTGAATCAAGGGTTTCTTGGGGTTTGGGGGTCTAAGGGTCTACCCCATTGTAAGGTGGTAAGCCTGTTTCCTTTTAACCACTGGTGAAGGGTTCCCTGGCATGGGACCCTTCTGTTCATGCTGTAGCATGTGACCTAGTGAAGTGACACACCTCACTACCTCTAATGATGCAGCCCACCTCTCAACCTTCCTCTGAAAAGTTACCTTTGCCTCAGCCATCAGGGCATGGCCTCAGGTACATGGTGCCTGGTCAGTGGGCAAGCATCCTGTCCTCTTGTTAATTACCTTTGGGAGCCTCACTATTCTCCTGTTTGCCCTGACTTATTTCTATAATGGGGAGAATCCTGGGGTAGTCGCCAGCCCTTTACAGTCTGAAGCTGACCCTCACTCTATGGGTCCTTCCAGGATGTATTTGATTTTTGCTAAGAGCGCCTCAGATTCCATCAGTGTCCCTTTCTACTCCCTTGGGGTGAGGGTTGGGGGAGGGTATATCTGGGAGTAGCATGAAGGAACCCTCTAGGGTGTAGGGAATGTTCTACATCTCCACCTAGGTGATGGCTATATGTGTGTATATATGTAAAAATTCATTGTACTTAAAATCTGTGTGCTTTAATGTATGTTATACCTCACTAAAAACATTTATATAATTTTAAAATGTAAAACACAACTGAATACAAAGAAGGCCCACCCAGTCTGCGGCAGTCTTAGGAAACACCTCAAGTTGGCCCTTGCTGTAGGAAACCCAGAGCAACGTTGAAAGGCTTGTGCTCCAGCCCCACGTGCCCGGAGCCAGGCCAGGGGCCGAGTGCTGTGGAGGGACGAGGGTCCACCATCAGCAGCAGGTCAGCTCCAGGAGGAGGGCTGGGGTCACTGCCTGGATGAAAAGCATCACCAAAACTGATGAGGCCAATAAAGATGCTCCATAGGAATAACTGCCCAGATACAGCTTAAACTGTGGGGACGGTCTCTCTACCCCAGGCAGCAGCAGGAAGAGGAGAAGCAGCACATTCCTGGCAGGATAATGGGCCCCACTCCTGACCCCTGGGGAAGCTGAGAGCATGGAGTGGACAGGGAGCCAGAGAATGAGCACTGGGCAGCCACTACCCTCGGTTGGCGAGCCAGCCCACGCAGACCTGGGGCTCGGGGTCAGTCGGCTCTCCCCCGAGGCTACAGAGAGGCAGGCGTGATGAGGACAGTTAGGGGTGCCTCCATCTAGGGTGGAAGGGGTGGGGCTAGTGAAGGGAGCAAGACTCCCCCTACAAGGAACCATGACTGGAGCAGCATTCTCTGCACTTGATCTTAGCCAAAAGGCCGAGAAGCGATGGAGAAGCATTCTCTGAACTGGGAGGCAGGGAATTTGACCTCTGTCTTGGGCCTCCTTTCTGAGAAGGGCCTCCTGGGCAAGGGTGGAATTTTTGCAAGAATCTCAGAGATTTCTTGGAGGGAGGGTTTTGTGCAGTTCCCAGCTGGGCTGTAGACATGACAAAGGACCTCTGATGACCCTTCCAGTGCATGTCTGCAGGAAGATAAGGACAGAGCCAAGGGAGATTGAAAGCTCAGGAAAGAGGGAGCTGGGATACGGTCGTACCCAACAAGTCCTAGACGGGAGGAGCAATGCCGAGCACGCTGTGATGTCTTGTGCTCTGATTTGTCCCCAGTCCAGTGTCCAAAAGGCTCATGCTCCAGGCCCCAGGATGGTGGGTGGGGACTGTGAGTAGAAACAACAGAAGCCGCAGAAGACAAACACCTGTTTTTCACTACACTTTCTCTAAGGAACCAGCGCATACGTTGCAGCAGTGTGAGCGACCGACACCAAAGCCACAGGAGAGACACAGTGTCCTGTTTCGAGATGAGTCCAGAGGCCCAAGTTCCTCTGGCTCCTGAGGCTGAGACGGAGGCGTCTGCCCAGGGCACATGGTCAGTGGGGGAGCTGCAGGTGGTGGGGATGGCTCAGCTGTGAGCACACCTGCTGTGGGTTCCCAGTCCCCTCGGCCCAGTCCTAAGAGGCAGCGTTGGAGATGTCGGCAGAGGTCAATAACAGCAGCTGTGCCAAGACAGGAAAAAGAAAAAAACAAAAAAAAGAGAGAGAGAGTAAAAGATTTCCCCGCTTAGAAGATGAGTGAGCTAATTCTTAGCTACTTCCTAGGCCCTTCCAAGGACACTCCAAGATTATTGCAAAGGACTTAGCAAGAAGCTTGAGTTCTTCAATCACAGATAGAGGAAACAGCCTGTTATGAATGTCAGTATGATTGTATTTTAAACAGAAGGTACGTGGTCTTGATACACATGGAATATGTTTAGGTCAGGATGATGGGCACTGGTCTGAGATTCAAATATGGTAAATTTCATTGAGTGATGGATTAGGTGAACTCAAGGATAAACGTTAACAATGGTCATCAGTAGGGTGATGCTGTAGACTAGAATGTTTATGTCTCCCTCAAATTCATATGTTGAAACCTAATCCCCAATGTAATGGGATTAGTCCCTTAGAATAGAGGCCCTAGACTGCTCCCTTGTCCCTCCCACCTTATTAGGACACCGTGAGAAGACAGCTGTCCATGAACAAGGAAGTGGGCCCTCACCAGACACCAAATTTGCTGATGCCTTGATCTTGCACTTCCCAGCCTCCAAAACTGTGAGAAATAAATGCTTGTTGTTTACAAGTCACCCAGCCTATGACATTTTGGAATTTTGTTTCTTCCAATCCCAAATCCCAAAGGATCTAAATCCTGCTGCATGCACGGAAGATTCTTTATAAGATAAAGATTGAGCTTGTAACCTGAAGGACCAAAATCTACCTTGACAAGCCCTGTAAGATCTAGAAGCCTGTACTTATTGTTTCTCAGAGCTGGTACAGAGCTATTACAGGGGAGTCAACGACAGCCAAGGGTGATGATGCATAGGAGGGCAGCAGGCCTTGAACCTAGATTTTCCTGGAGGAAAGCAGTCTAGCTGGCAGAGTGTCTGCAGGTATGGTAACAGATGGAGATAAGCAGGTGGGTGCCTGGGCGTGGGGGGTGTCTAAAGTCTCCAAGAAATAACAGGTATGTTATATTGATCAGGTGGAACCCAGAGAGGATGGGAAATTCAGGAGCAGCTGAAGCTCAGAAGTCCGGAGGGGAAGGCTCGATGGGCATCAGAGCTGTCAGTAGACAGCAGCCCACACGCCATCACAGAGGACTCGGGAGCAGGGGTCCAGGCAACTGTAACAGGGACTCAGGCACATGTGACCAGACAGGGACTGGTCCTGAAGTTGTGGGGGGATTGAAGTCAGGGATACGGCAGATACCGGTCAAGGATGGAATGACAGCCATCGGGACTTAACTCCGGGACTCACTGGGCCAAGCCCTGGGGGCCTGACCCTGCTTTGTGGTCCTCTCCGGGCCTCTGGTCGACCAAGCCTTGGCCTGTCACATCTGATACTTCTACCCTGAATGCTCTGTGCTGGTATCTCCATCTGCCTTATCCTCGACAAGCTGCATGTGACCAAATCCATAGTTTCAGAGCCCCTGGCCGGCCCAACCATAACTTATTTAAGCCCAGTTAGAGGTTCATCTTGTGCCTTTCCCATGCAGTCACTTTTCCACTCATGACTGTAGGTAACGACACCACATCATGACTCTGCAAAGCTTGAGCTCAGCTCTGTCTTGGGCAGATGGGTGCTGAGATCACCCCGAGGTCTTCCACTCCACCTGCATGTGCTGTTCAGCCCGCCCCACCCCGGTCCTGTCCTATTTACTCCAAACTCCAGCACGACCCTTGGTGGACATCTGTGTCTGTATTTCCAGTACTCTTTCCTTGTTTATCCTGGTGTCTAAGGTGAGGGGGCCAGGGATGTTCTGTGGGGGAGGCTGACTTTCCGTCCTTCCCAGCTATAAGGATGGACAGTTCAAGGACCAGTGCAAAGAGGCCAGGTCCCTTATTCACTTGTAACAGAGAGAAATGCCTGGGGGTCTCCACGAAGGGGTTGAGACCAGTTCCAAAGAGAGGTCTGGGAGGCCTTGTTCATACGCTTGGCTCTGTCACAGGGATTTTCATGGTGCAGGCTGGGCCAGAGCGTATAGGCCTCCATAGAACTCAGCATCAATTTGCAGGCTACAGAGATGGGACCTCAGACCTGAAAGCTTCAGTCTGTGCTGTGGCTAGTGTCTTTTTGTTATTTATTTATTTACGGCCCAAATTCTGAAGGGATTCGTCAAGGGCCACCCTAAAGAGAAGCCCTTGGAAATGAGACATTCTAGGAGAGACACGTCCTCCATTGCACCATGTTGGTGTGTGATGGCGTGGAAAGCACATGGATGGGAACCCAGTAACTCGAGAGAGGACAGTGCAGGCAGGGAGGGCTCATCTGCTAGACAAGGGAGGCAAGAAACTTTATTGTTCTCATCCAGAGGGAGAAAGTGTATCCAGTTTTTAGATTACAGAGCTGGATCTTGGGTCAAAAAGTAGAAGGTGGAGGTCTGAAATGAGCAGCTTCCCATCGGCAGAGGTGGGCTGGGTCCCTGAGCTCTGGGTTCAGGTTAGCGGTCTCATCCAGGCAGTTCCGCTCTCCACGTGGCCGACCTGGAGGTTCAGAGCCCAGGGAACTCCCCACAGATGGAGATGTCTCAGGAAGGACAGAATTTGGACTTCGAAACAGGAATCGGGGTCAATAGCCAGTGCAGTACCTTTAAGATGAAAGAGAAGCATTTTACTTAAAAGATCACTTAATCGCTCTAATACCCCTAGGTAGAATGGATATATTGTGAGTTGCACGTAAATTAGATGTGATGTTCAAGACAACTTTACTAGCCAGAGACTTGGGAACAAAATGGAAGATCTTATCAGTGCTGCACTAACTGGCTCCATATGCCTTTTCCTTTTTGTGTGTGTGTGTGTGTGTGTGGTACGCTGGCCTCTCACTGCTGTGGCCTGTCCTGTTGTGGAGCACAGCCTCTGGACGCGCAGCCTCAGTGGCCATGGCTCACAGGCCCAGCCGCTCCGCGGCATGTGGGATCTTCCCGGACCGGGGCACGAACCCGTATCCCCTGCATCGGCAGGCGGACTCTCAACCACTGTGCCACCAGGGAAGCCCCCTATTTCTTTTATTGCTCTTTAATCATTCTCTTTAACCCCCCAGCCTCTCAAGTTCTCTGTGTTTTCCTGCTGGAAGTTCCTGTTATGAAGAAGCCTTGTTCATTGGGTTAGTTTATGCTAAGATGTAAGTGACAGGCAACAGCTTAATGGGAAGTGGTTACTGACTCTATCTGGAGCAGCAGGCAGATTTTGCAGTCTTATCTGGTAGCTTTCCAAGCCCATCACCACTGATCCCCCAGCCATAACCCCAGCAGGGATGCCAGCCACTGAGCCTTTCCTTTCCCAGCATGTGGTCTATAACTATCAGGGTCGTGCCTTCCAGCATCTGGACAGCCAGAGAAAGAGGAGGACTGAGAACCCCAAAGAAGTGGGCCTCCTATGGGGGATGCCAGGCACAGTGCTGCTTCGGCAGGGGGAGGGGAGGGGAGAATGAAACTCTGGGTCAGGTGAGAGTATCACCAGCTGTCAAATCCCGATGGTGAAATGACTGTCCTCAACCTGCTGGTAAAGCCAAGTTAACTCTGCTGCCTGTTCTCAGTGATCCCTGGTATCAGGAAATCTTCGCTGCCACCAGGGGGAAATGCATTTCAGGGCTCATTATTTGTATACCAAGTAGCAAAGAAATAGAATTGACCTGAAAACTGTCATTAGAATTTGCTAAGCACCTAAAAATCATACTGCACCATTTGCCTCAACCATGGTCTTCAGTTTCTAGTTAAGTTATTAACACACTTTCTTTTTGCTCTTGGGCAAAGTAGGTGGGGACCTGTCAGCACACGTCCTTGATGGGCACTCCACACTGGGCTAAGTTCTTGACCCGGCTGGATAAACCAGTGTAGGTCAGGCCTCGAGTGGATGGATAATGCTTTAAAGCCTGAAAGAGGTGGCATGTCAAAACGGTGAGACAGCAGATAGAGGTGGTGCAGCAAGGAAGAAGAGTGAGAAGCCTATTCCAGTGCACAAAAGTAGCCATGAACTTGCCCTTGAGTTTTGTCTATAGCGGCAATATCCTGTCTGACCACAAGGTGATGACATTACTCCAAAAAACATCTGTGTGTCCCTGTAACGCTGTACTCCTTTCACTCTTAAACTCTTCCAGCCTCCAGTGCTTTTCTCATCTCTAAAATTATGTATTTCATTTATATAATGCTTTTACTTGTTATAAATCAGATGAGGGGAATACTTTCTACCTCTCTTTAAAAAAATTGACAAATGTTTTATTTTTATGTGACCCAAAATGCATCTTTTTTCCCAAGCATCAGCAACCCACCTGAAATGGACATTCACTTTGCCCAAATGTCCTGGGCGGGTTATTTAAGCAAATGATGCCAGATTTCAATGATTTGCCAAGGACCTCCTGCTGCTTTTTAATTTATTTGACAGCCCTTGTCATTTAAGAGGCTGGGAGGGAGAGAGTTTCAACAGTCTGGGTTCATTTTTTTTTTTTTTTTTTTTTTTTTGCGTTACGCGGACCTCTCACTGTTGTGGCCTCTCCCGTTGTGGAGCACAGGCTCCGGACGTGCAGGCTCAGCGGCCATGGCTCACGGGCCCAGCCGCTCCGCGGCATGTGGGATTCTCCCGGACCGGGGCACGAACCCACGTCCCCTGCATCGGCAGGCGGACTCCCAACCACTGCGCCACCAGGGAAGCCCCCTGGGTTCATTTTAAACTAAAGATAACATGTGTGTATGTGTGCAAAGGGTGTGCAGGGGAGGAGAGAAGGCATGAGGATAAAAATACTCTATTAGTTCACTCTAATATTTATATTCAACTACTTATATTCACTAACATGTAGCTCACACCCTTTTGGAATAAACTAAAATTATGTCATTGTATGGAGTTTTCATTGGTCCATTTTCATTCATATGATGTAATTTAAATGGGCCATGGACTGGACTTGGAGTCCTTTGCACGGTGATAGAATTTCATGCACATTAAGAACAAGTATGAACTGAATTCCCCTGTGTATACAGCACCATCCTAGGAGGTCAGGATGTAGAGTTGGAAAACACCAAACTAGGAGGGGACCACAGTGAACTGGTTTCACTTACCTGGTGGTCCAGGGCTTTACTAATATCGTCCAAAGTTGGACAGCTTCATCCATCTTGGCTAGGACACAGGCCATCTTGCTAAACAGCTTAGCCACCAGAAGGGCCTTAAAGCAACACAGCAGAACCCTGTCATTCATTCAGTCACAATATGGTGGCCTCCTGCTTGCCATCAGTGCTGCACATAGCTGGCCCTTCAGACTGTGGCATTGAGCATCCCGTCATAGCCCGGCCCTGGGCGTCAGAGCAAAGCACCAGCAGCAGGACTGACAATGTACACAGGGCTCTGCTGCCCCCAAGGGCCCGTGGCACTGTCACTGCTGCAGGCACCACGGGAAGGTATCCCCCGGGGCACTCTGCATACCCTTAACAGACTGGTGGGACTGGAGGGGTAGGGCGTCAGCCCCAGAAACAAAGCTGAATTTAAGGTCCTGTTCATGGTCCTCAGCCGCCTCCATGACCCTCAGCTTCCCCAACTGTAAAGCAGGAAAAGTAGACCCTCTCCCACGGGGATTCCATGAAAGGATGAGACAAGATACTGCCTGCTTGTGAAGCCAGTGTGTGAGATAGAGTGCTCTCTGGAGGTACAAGGTGAGGACAGGCCTCGGTCCGGACCTCTAGACTCAGATCTTGGCTCTGGGTCTGCCACTGACCACTCCTGACGTGGCCCTGGACCTGACCTTCAGCCTCTCTGAGTTTTGCAGTAAAGCCGAGGTTCTCCAGCTGAGTCTGACTGAGCCCATCTCCCTCCTCCAGCCAGAGCAGTTCTGACTTCCATTCCATAGAGTGGCATTGTGTGACATCTTTCATTGGAAGAAAAGTCTCTATGGCTTAAAACAGAGTTGGAAATCCCTGGACTGCCTCCCTTTGAGGAGGACTCGGGAGCCGTGTCCTCAAGGAAATCAGGAGCAGGTCAGGTGAAGAGTGAGCGGGGTGGTGTTTGGGAAGGAGAGCGTGGGAGGTCCAGGCAGGAGCAGAGAGAAAGCCTGTGTTTGCGGGGTGTGTCCTGAGATGTCCAGTGTGGAATTAGGAGGGGAGCTTCCAAACAGCAGGGGCTGGACGGCAGAAGCCTATCCAGGGAGTAAGGAGTGTGGGCTTTTCCTTCATTTAATCCTCTCAGAGTCCTTTCCGGTAGGAAAGGCAGCTGTTGATTCTGCTTTTCAGATGAGGAAACTGAGGTGCACAAAGGCTGAGCCATATCTCTCGTTCTAGAGCTTTTCTATCAGGCAGGTGTACCTTCCCAATCCTGCCTCTTTCTGCCAGGTCATACCTCACCATACCCAACCATCTGGGCAAGTGGAAGCAAGGTTTCTAAAAGTGAAAATAAATTATTCTCCTGCTTTTAAAATAAACTGATTAAAATCTGAGATCAAGGGCTTTCCTGGTGGCGCAGTGGTTGAGAGTCCGCCTGCCGATACAGGGGATGTGGGTTCGTGCCCCGGTCCGGGAGGATCCCACATGCCATGGGGCGGCTGGGCCCGTGAGCCATGGCCGCTGAGCCTGCGCGTCCGGGGCCTGTGCTCCGCAACAGGAGAGGCCACAACAGTGAGAGGCCTGTGTACCACAAAAAAAAAAAAAAAAAAAAAAAAAATCTGAGATCAAGACAAAAGACCTCCGTAGCACATACCAGTTATAAGAAATCTGGGTTCTTGAAATGGATCTCTTATTTCAGAGGCCTTCAGGAGCCCTGTGAAGTCAACACAGGAGACGAACACAAAAGGATGTGGGATCCCTAGAGATCACAGAAGTTCCTACTGCAGTCACTGGCTCAAAAAGAAGTCACTGCAAATGCAAGAAAGCTGGTCCCTTGTCTAAAGAGATGTATTCCCTCAAGATCCTAAACCTAGAGAATGTCTATGTAGACAGGGTCCTCTTCTCTCTAGAAAAGCATAAGGCAAAATGTTGGAGCAGGCAAGGCTTTCTTTGGCATTTATAATGAACGTGTTCCACATCTTACATTCTCGTAGTCCAAGATTCCATCCCATTCATTCAAAACAGTGTTGTCTCGGATGCTGACCATACCTCGAAAGGTATTGACATGGATGCTCTGGGTCCCAACAGATCCATCCAGTGGATGGTTGTCACTGATGTTCTGGAGATCAGGCTTAGCCCAAAGACACTACTGAAACTGCCCTTAACAAATCGAATGACTGTTACAACACTAAATGCAAAGGTCATTTCTCAGACCTCTTATTTGACAAAACAGCAGCATTTGACACCGTTGTGGCCCTCAGTGAGCCTCTGGGACACACATGTTTGCCTGTTTGTTTCCATCATTCTGACCAGCCTTCTCCCTTTCCCTTCCCCAGCCTCAAAATGTGGATGGTCCTATACCTTAGTCCTCGGACCTTTCCTCTTTTCTGTCTACACTTAGCTCACTTAGTGATTTCACCCACCGTGTTATGGCTTTCAATACAGTCTCGATGCTAAACATTCCCAAGTGTGTATGTCCAGCCCAACTCTCTCTCGACCCCCAGACTCATGCATCTAATTCTCTACTTGATGCCTAATCATCTGAAAGTCAACACGTTCAGAATTGATCTCCACCCCCGCCAACCTGCTGCCCACAGTCTCCATCTCAGTGAATGGAACCACCATCCCTTTCTCCACTAAGGTCAGTGCTATTGGAGTCATCTTGACTCTTCTTTCCTTCCCACCCGTATCCAACTGAGAAGAAAATCTTTTCAGCTGTAACTTCAAAATATATACAGAACTAAATAACTTCTCATCAACTCGGCTACTACTACCCTTATTTAATCTGCCCCCCGGAATCTTTTGAAAGCCTCCTAAGAAGTGTTTGTCAGAGCACCCCGGTTAAATCCCAAGGCAGACCAAACCCAGCCATAGCTTCCTATCTCATGCAGTATAAAAGCCACATGAGTTACAGGGACCTACTGGGTCCCACAGGGTCAGACCTCTGTTACCTCTCTGCCTTCACTTGCAATTCTTGTTCCTCTCACCTGTCAGCTCTGGCTACTCTGGCTTCTTCACTCTTCTTTGCTCAGGGCCTTTGCACATTTTGTTCCATCTTTCTGGAACATTTACTCCCAGGAATCTGAGTTTTGCTTCCTCATCTTTTTTTTTTTTTAAACATCTTTATTGGAGTATAATTGCTTTACAATGGTGTGTTAGTTTCTGCTTTATAACAAAGTGAATCAGCTATACATATACATATATCCCCATATCTCCTCCTTCTTGCGTCTCCCTTCCTCCCACCCTCCCTATCCCACCCCTCTAGGTGGAAACAAAGCACCGAGCTGATCTCCCTGTGCTATGCGGCTGCTTCCCACTAGCTGTCTATTTTACATTTGGTAGTGTATATATGTCCATGCCTCTCTCTCACTTCGTCCTAGCTTACCCTTCCCCCTCCCCGTGTCCTCAAGTCCATTCTCTAGTAGGTCTGGCAGGATGGGAATAAAGACACTTCCTCATCTTTTGTGATCAAATGTAACCTCCCTGGGAGCCCTGTCTAAGACTGAGGATGCCACCCCTGACATTCTCTTTCCCCTCTTGCTTTCTTTTTCCCTGTCACACTGATCACTCTATATAGTTTGCCTTTAAAAATCATACTGTCTCTTCCTGTAGGATGTAAGCTCTCTGAAGTTAGGGACTTCTGTCTGCTTTGTTTACTGCTGTATCTCCAGCCCATAAAACAATAGCACGTAGGTCCTCAATCAATGATGGTGAATGAAGCAGTAAATAATTTCCGTATGTGTCCTCAACCAAAAAGAGTGTCACGAGAGAGAATAGCAACGAGGACTCAATTCAGATGCCGGGGGAGTAGTTGGGGAAGGGTCAGGCCTTTCTGAGAAGTGACGTTTGGGCTAAGATCTTCCAGAAGCCTGGGTGTGGCCAGTTAGACGTGTGGGGTTGGGTGGGGAAGCAGCCTGATCCATGGTTTGGGTTTGCTGGGGACTGAGAGGTTTCTTGAGTGCCAGAGGAAAGTGCCAGGCAAACCAGGATGCGTGGGTCACTCTGGAGGAGGGTGTCCCCAGCAGAGGCTGGGAAAAGTGCCAATGCTCGGCAGGAAAGGTGGGGGGTGCAGGCTGGGTGGCCATGGAGGCTGGGCCTGGGTGATTTTCTATTGTCTGTGTGATGCGAGCCACCAGAGGGTCTTTAAAAAACCTCTTCTAGCTCTCTGCGGAGAACGGATTGGAGGCCAGTATGAACGAAGGTGGAGACGTGTTATCTCCCGGTACTAAGGGTTCTGAAAGCAGTTCTGGGTTTTATGAGCTTCATTGCAGATTCATTCCAGGCCCTTGGGGTGAGGGTGAGGCTCCAGGCTTGAGTTATTGCTACCTTGTCTCTTGGGGTTGGACGAGCGGGCAGGTTGGGAGCTGCCTAATTTCAGTTCATATAGGCACTTGCTGTGAATTGCTAAGTGGGTGAGATCGGAGTGGTTTCTTGATAAAGAGAGAGCTTGTCAAGGGGGATTTCGGAGCCATTTTCCCCATCAAATCAATAGAGGTGTTAATCCTCAATCTAGATAACAGAATAATGCAGTTGCCGACATTGGCTTTAAACCCCACTGCACATGAACCAACTGTCAAGGACCTCGGCTGCCAGCAGACAGGCCTGGGTGATGAAGAATGCCAGGCATGCAGGGCTGGGACTGTGGATCGTGGACATTCCAGGCCTGACTCCGCTCCGTGGGCACAGGGGAGGGGCCCACGGGCTTCTGGATGGCCTGATGCTTTACTGCCTGCCGGCATCCTACCCAGTGGCAGGAAGAAACCCATCCTGTGCCAGAGGGTAGGGTGGGGTTTCCTGGCCCAGCCTCTTTAAGGCAAAAACTATGACTTAGGAAAAGAGATTGACAGACAGACAAGTATCATAACAGTTTTGTCCTACACGGACATAGAGAACAGACTGGTGGTTGCCAGTAGGGAGAGGGTTGGGAGAAGGATGGAGTGGGAGTTTGGGGTTAGCAGATGTAAGCTTTTATATATAGAATGGATAAACAACAAGGTGCTACTGTAAAAAAAAATAATAATAAAATAAATAAAATAAATCTTTAAACAGGCTGAGAACATTACTGAGCATCTTGAAAATAAAGTTCACCCCAACACTCTCACAAAGTTATGATTATTCTTGCATAATTTCTCCTGGTGTTTTCCCATGGGAATTTATTAATATAATTTCCATAAATAAATGTGGTGTTCTCTTTTTTTTATAAAGATATATTTCAATTAATCATTTAAAGACATTTAAAAAGCAGGGGAAAGCAGAGGATATACAAATACAAAATCTAAAAGGGTTTTTTTTCTAATTATAAGCATAATGTTGCAATGAATGTCTTGGTGTGAAAACATTTTTATTCTTTTGTATTATTTCTATAAGATAAACTCCCAGAAGTAGATTGAAATTGAAACACATTATGTGTTTGAAACACATTATGATTCATGATACACACTGCCCAAATGCTTTTCAAAGTATTGTGTTTATTTGCACTTTCACCCATAATGTATGCATATACAAATTTTATGGCAATAAACAATATTCTTTTTTAAAAGTTTTAATGGTTTAAGTATGACATCAAATCTTATTTTTGTTTTATCTCCTTGATTATAGATGAGATGACTGAATATTTTTCCATAAGATTTTCTTTCTTCTTTCTTTTTTTAACTAGTTCCTTGCTATTTGTAATTCCTGGATGAGCCTCAGCTTCCTCTTCTGTAAAATGGGGATGTTAGCAGTATTACCTTATAGGATTGTTGTAGGGGTTAATTAGTCAGAGCAGTGGTGGATAGTGGTCATAGGCTTAGCTTGGATGTCATCTAGATTATCTGGCTTTGGATGCCAGCTCTGATATTTGAAAGCTGATGGAGGTGGGGATTGGCAAGTTCCCATTGCCAAGAGCAGGAGGGATTGGACATATCGTTGTGGCCGTCTTTGGAAAATACCGTCTATCATGTTAGTCAGTTTCTTCTTTAAATAAGTTTCTAATTACACAAATAATGCATCCTTTTAAAACATGAAAGTTAAGGCTAGCGTCCCTTTTGACCAGCACCTCAATTTCCATCTCCTCTCCAAAGGTGACTACCATATTTTGTTTGGTGAACATCTGATGGGACCTTTTGCTTGTGCATACCTACACGCACATACACACATGCCCACAGGCATCCATAGAAAATCTGTAATGTTTCTAATGGTTCACATTAATACTATCGTACTGTATGTATTTCATTTCAATGTGATTTTTCATTCAGCACATCCAGAGATTGTACTATGTCATGCACTAAGATCTCCCTCATCCTTTTCCATTTGTGCACAATATAGATATAGCATATTTTATTGAATAATTACACTATTCACCAACACAAAATGAGTGTCCTTTTCCCAGACTCTCTCTGACAGTTAAATGTTTTCAATTTTTGCAGTCGAATTGGTGAAAATGACATGATAATTGTTTTACTTTGCATTTCTTGGATTATTAAGTACATATTTTCATAAGTTTATTGACCATTTGCTTTTCTTTTGACTTGCTTATTTTTATACTTTGCTCCTGTTTTGAGTCATTTAAAAATTCATTTGTAGGATTTTCTTTATATAATATTTGTTGCAAAATTCTCCTCTCATACTTTCACTTATTTAACTTTGTTTACACTCTTTTGATGAACAGAATTTTTAGAATGTTGATGTAATCAATTTCATCAATCACTTAGGCTATGGTTTTGTTCTGTGTGTTTTAAAATTTTTTGAAGTCTTTGTTACTTCCCAAATATTTTCCTTTAATACTATATAATTGTGTTTTGTGAGTTTAGATCTACAATTCGTTTATGAGTAAGTTTTATGACAGTGTCACTTAGGTCTTAATGGACAGTCAGTTGTCCTAATCCCATTTATTGAATTCTTCCCCCTTTTATTTAAAATAGTATCTTTATTGTATGCTAAATTCCTATATATGCAGAGATCCTTCTGGATTTTCCATTGTGCTACACTGATCCATCTACTTACTCTTGTGACAGTATCCCAGTTTGTATAACTATAGCTTTCTAACATATTTTTCTCCCCCTCTTTATTCTTATTTTTCAAATTTGTCTTGACTATTCTTGCCCATTCAGTCTTCCATAGGAATTTAGAATCAACTTATTAGGAGCTTTTGATTGGCAATGCGTTGAATTTATTAACTAACTTGGAAAGACTTAACAAATACTTTTCTATTTGTAAACTTGTCATTCTTTCCCTTCTTGCTTAGCATCCCTAACTGTAGCGTGCAATTCTCAAAGCAGCCACAGGGTGGCGGTAGGAGCAAAGAAGGTGAAACTAGGGCCCCTCATGAGAGACCCGGGAAGCCCGGAACCCCTTGAGAGAGGAGAACGCTTGTGGCAGAGTGAGCTGGCAATTATCTGCACATAACACCTTACACTTATTTTGCATAGTTTACAAATATTTCATTTACATTATTTCCCTTGGAATAGGTGATGAAGATGATCTTTCCCCATTTTATAGGTGAAAGAATGACACATGAAGACATGCAGCCAGTCTGGGAGGATGCAGTGCCCACACCCTCTGGGCCAAGCCCAGTGCTCTTTCCGCTTCACCCTCGTGCGGATTTCAGACTTCTCCACACTAGACAAAAGGAAAACAAAATTAGTGAAAGCTAAAATTCAAAGCGACAGCAGGAAAGTGTGTGCAGGACCGTCATCCCTATGTTCAAAGTCTTAGTGTCACTTCTGTGTGTCCCCCTCTCCTTTCCCTAACTTAGGTGGTCCCTAAAGCTCTGAAGTTTTCCTTTGGGACATATCTCACATGTGCCTTTTCTCTCCTCCCAACATCATCATCTTCACCTCCTTCTGATGGCATCCATGACTCCAGGCTTCCCCTCCAACTCATCTGTTGCACCAAGGTAATACTTTTTTGTGTGTGTGTGTGGTACGCGGGCCTCTCACTGCTGTGGCCTCTTCCGTTGCGGAGCACAGGCTCCGGATGTGCAGGCTCAGCGGCCATGGCTCACGGGCCCAGCCGCTCCGCGGCATGCGGGATCTTCCCGGACCGGGGCACGAACCCGTGTCCCCTGCATCGGCAGGCGGACTCTCAACCACTGCGCCACCAGGGAAGCCCCAAGGTAATACTTTTTGTCAGTCAGAGATGGGGAAACTGGGACAAAGAAGGTTATTGTTCCAAGGATGGGATGACTGGGGTTGAATGGGAAGTTGGTGGGGCTTCCAAAGCAGGCGGGACCTTCCGAGAACATTTGGGTGGGTCGATGTACAAGGGGCCGAGGGCGTGGGAAGCTGCGACATGGTCAGGTGGTCGTTGCTATCTGATTACCTGGTGGGGCTCGGGGAGGGAAGATGCAACAGGAAGCAGGTGAGGGGCTATTCAAAGATAGGCAGGCAGGGACCTTGTGGTTTTCCCAGAGATCAGTTCATGCCTCATGGGTCAGCAGGACCACAGTCACACTCAACCATGGCCCAGACTTTGGAATCCTTTGTGCTCTAGGCCATGCTAGTTCTGACAGCCTTGAGCCAGTTGCTTCAACGTTCTGGTGACTCAGGGATCTGGTGACTGAGCCCTTGTCCTATTCCTCAGGATTGGGGCTTTATTTTATATCCGGACCCAATAATGGTCTTGTACCTGAGCAACGGACTTGGCTCTGAGCTCAGCTCCCCAGTTCTTTCAGCTCCAGGGTCCTGCCTCGGGTCCTGAGGGTCTGGTCCTAACCCAGCCTCACAGGTCTACCTGACCCTGGACATCTGCCTCCCTGGAGCACCAACTCTTTTTGGCCCCAGACTCCCTGCCACCTGATTCTACTCCCAGGCCAGGGCGCTTCCCGCTGTGACCCTTACTCTCTTCCTGGAACTTCCCGACCTGCACACCTGCCCCGACCCACTGGGCTCTGGCCGCCCGTGGCACCTCTCTCGGTTCTACTGTCGCACACAAGGAGCCTCTTGAGGTGCCTCCAAGGCCAAGGGCATGTCGTCCGTTGACCCCAGGCAATGGGCAGAGCAGGCAGTCATGTTGGGCGAAGCACCAGGCAGCACCGGGCAGCACGGGGCAACCCGTCACCACTTATCACTGAGAGGCAGCTGAAAAAGAGCATCCTTTGGGGCCTGTTTTCCAAGAAGACTCCCTGAGTCACGGTGGAAATGTGACCCCGGGCCACGCCTCTCAGCACCGGCTGCTGCTACTTCCTACAGCTTTAAGAAGAGAAGTCAGAAACCTCAGTTTTGCCTTATAATGCAAATTGGGGCAACTCTTTGGGAAGGCGGGGCTGTGACTCAGGGAGGCCTACAGGAGGGCCTGAGAGAAGGGTTCTGTGCAAGTGTAGCTCAGATGTTCACACACACACACACACACACACACACACACACACACGCAAGCTGTGCTCTGGTCTGGGAAAAGGATAGGATTCCTTCACCCACCACACACATGCAAGCCTTATAGCTCCTCTGTGTTTTGTGAATTCTTTTCCTCTAAATTCACAGAATCTGGATTCATTATTGCACGTATGGGCATGGGGAGGGGAGGTGTTTATTCCCACCATCTAAAAAAGCAGATCTACAGGAACTGTGCCTCTAAAAGGAAAACATCAGCTCAAAGGGCCCAGCACGGGTCAGGGGCAGGAAAAAGATGGAAACCTTAGCCAATCCGGTGAACAGAATCAGAAATTGTGTTAGATTTTTTAAAAATTTCACTAGACAGCAAACATTTTTAAAGCAAGCATTCCACAACTTAAAAAAAAAAAAAAAAAACACTTTATTGGAAGAGTCATAAAAGCAAAAACATCCTCACTCCACTCTTCCTTAATCCCACCCTACACCCCAAGTGGATGGTGGTAGATCCCTATGTAAGTGGAATAAAATAAGGAGAATTGGAAAAAGACACTTTCCCCTCTCTTTTGGGCTCCAGTTGACCCTGTGGCCTGGCAACAGGGGATGCTGGATAATTTGTTGAGTGAACTGGGGAGTGGTCTGGCCCCTGGAGAAGGACAAGGAGGTTTGAACTATTAGGGCAGGTTGGGGAGGACCAAGAAACACTTGATCCAAGTGTTTCTCTTGGGTCAAGTCACATCCCTGTGCAGCCACTGCTGCCCATTCAAACCCCTGCATGTGGCTGATGGAGATTTTTGGTGGCTGTGGCCCGTACGCTTCCACCCGTGTTCCTACTCAAGGATCAAGGACCACCCCAAGCCCCCCGGACAACAGCTGCAAGCCTTGTCCCTCTCTAAGCCCCTGAGATTCCTTCACATCGTATCTCATTTCCAACTTAGCCACCCCACACTCAATACTGTTCTGTACCCGTCCTCAAAACCTTTGTTTTTTTGGCCACACAGCAAAGCATGTGGGATCTTAGTTCCCCGACCCAGGATTGAACCCGTGCACCTTGCAGTGGAAGCGTGGAATCTTAACCACTGGACCGCCAGGGAAGTCCCTGTCCTTATAAAGAGAAGGCCCGTCTTACTTCCTTGCCCAAGCTCCAACTATAATGCCATCTTGTTAGTGAGCTCTTCCTCTGCCTCTTTCTTCCACACCCAGGATTCCCAAGTTACCTGATATCCAACCTTTTTCCCTGGTTAGTGTCCTGGTTTTGGAAAGTGCTGTTCAAGGCCCTTCATGATTACCTATCTACTGCCCATGACCTACAGACTAATTGCCAAGTACAGCAGTTCATAAAATATCAGATATACTTTCCTGGTAGGTCACCAGCTATTTACCTGTTACCATAGAAAGTTTCCACCTTCCTTACCAGAGCAGAATTGTTTGTGCTCACCCAGCCAGATCTCCCCTCTTCTCACTGGAAGGAGGTAAAGGAGACTGTATTATTGTTTCAAATATGGGATACCCCTCCCTGAGAGGGAGGAAAGCATTTTATCTCCCTGCCCCATGGATATCAGACTTGCCCATGTGACTTGTTTTCGCCAATGAACGTGAAGGGAAGTGGGATGTGTCACTTCCAGGCAGAAGTTTTAGGAGCCAACATCTGTGGCACCATATTCCCTTTCCTTCTGCCGCAAGCGACAGTGATATTCCAAGTAGAGGCTACTCTGTCTTCCTGAGTCCCAGAGTGAAAAAGACAGGTAGATTTGTAGCTGATACATAATGGACATGTACTATTGGCAAGAAATACACCTTTGTTGTTGGAGTTTTGAGCTTTGGGGGTTGTTTATTACTACAGTATGCCAGGTGGGCGGGAGCAGTAACCCCTCACCCTCACGTTTCCCTGGACAGGAGGGCATTTCTTCCATTCTTCAGGAGGGAAACAGTACAGTAGAAACGCTTCCAGCTTTGCCCTGTTCCTCCTCCCTCCTTCCTAGGAGAGGAGATGTACCTTATCTGATTGGTGATGGGGGAGAGGGAGCTGGCATAGGTAGCCCCCTCCTTCCAGGCTCCCTTCGGGATATGTCTGTCTGCATACTTGGCATCTTCTGCATGCAGCTGTGTGGTAACCCCCTAGGGACAGGCCCTGTGTGTTGGCCTGCAGCTGTCTGTGGGCAAACATCGAAACCAACCCACCTCTTATTGGTAATAAAGATGATTTTTTTTTTTTTTTTTTTTTTTTTTTGTGGTACGCCGGCCTTTCACTGTTGTGGCCTCTCCCGTTGCAGAGCACAGGCTCCAGACGCGCAGGCTCAGCGGCCATGGCTCACGGGCCCAGCCGCTCCGCGGCATGTGGGATCCTCCCGGACTGGGGCACGAACCCGCGTCCCCTGCATCGGCAGGCGGACTCCCAACCACTGATCCACCAGGGAAGACCTAAAGATGATATTTTGATCTCCGTATATCTGCTCCTAGTGAGTGCGTCTAACTCCCATATCTGAACCTGGAAATAATGGTGTTATATATTTGCTCCTTAAGACTCCAATACACAGCATCTATGTGGCGCAACTCCATTCCTGCATCTTATCATATAGCATCACTGACATCCCCAGAGCTGTTCCTGGGGGATCTTTGACCATCCAGAAAGACTAGAGGGCACAGCCCAGCAAGCCGAAGATGGTGTAAGGAAGCTGTTATCGCTCTGACTGCAGGAGAGAAGAAGCTGTCCATGTAGGGTCAGAGGGCTGTTGCTTGAGATTCATTAAAACTCAGAAGTCATCATTTATCCAACTCCCCATGCCATTTCTCAGCAAACTGCTTCTATAACCCCAAACAGGGACTCAATATATGGTTGAAGGGGTCCTGGACTGCACCTCTGGTCCACACCTCTTTGCCCAGGTCCATTCCCTTGGAAAATCCACTTGTCTTCTGCATCACTCAGCTCTGACCCTTGCCTCCCTCTGAAGAACTAACCAAGGAAGACTGGGGGCGAGCAGGGGTGATGGTAGAAATAGAGCCTCCATGGCATCCTCAACCCCAGGCTCCTAAAGCTAGTGGGTTAGCCTGCTCCATCAGAAGAGGACGATGGGTTTCAATGGAGCATTAAGTATGTGTTTCATGTTGAAAAATGAGAATTAGAGAGGTTGTGGGACTTGTTGAAGGCCACACAGCTACTGTCTCTGTGCCTCCTTTCAAACTAAACAATCATAATAGTGACAGTTCATTGAAGGGTTCCTGTGGGCCCGGTCCCATCCTGGCCTCTTGCCATGTATCATCTTATTTAATTCGCACATCAGGTATACGAGATGAGTCTTATTACTATTAATTTAAAGATGATGGAACTGAGACTCAGATAATTTTTGTAACTTGCCCCAAATCTGATTCCATAATTGACTCTATTACCTATTCTGTTCAGTTATATTTTAAAAGTTAATATTGTAAAACTCAGAAATTCAGTCTGAGAGCTATTCTGTATCTTGCAGGAGGGAATTCAGATCCTACACATCCAAAAGGAGATGTGACGGTTCCACTATTTTTTGTTGTTGAAGTATAGTTGATTTACAATGTTGTGGTAGTTTCTGGTGTATAGCAAAGTGACTCAGTTATACATATATATACACATTCTTTTTCATATTCTTTTCCATTACGGTTTATTACAAGATATTGATTATAGTTCCCTGTGCTATGCAGTAAGACCTCAGTGTTTGTATCTGCTAATCCCAAATTCCTAATTTATCCCTTCCCCGCTTTCCCCTTTGGTAACCATAAGTTTTTTTTTTTTTTATGTCTGTGAGTCTGTTTCGATTGCATAAATAAGTTCATTTGTACTATTTTTTAGATTCCACATAGAAGTGATATCATATAATATTTATCTTTGTCTGACTTACTTCACTTAGTATGATAATCTCTAGGTCCATACATGTTGCTGCAAATGGCATTATTTCATTCTTTTTTATGGCTGAATAATATTCCATTGCATATATGTACCACATCCTCTTTATCCATTCATCATTTAGGTTATTTCCATGTCTTGGTTATTGTAAATAGTGCTGCTATGAACATAGGGTTGCATGTTATCTTTTTTTTTTTTTTTTTGCAGTATGTGGGCCTCTCACTGTTGTGGCCTCTCCTGTTGCAGAGCACAGGCTCCAGATGCGCAGGCTCAGTGGTCATGGCTCATGGGCCCAGCCGCTCCGCGGCATGTGGGATCTTCCTGGACCGGGGCATGAACCCATGGCCCCTGCATTGGCAGGCAGACTCTCAACCACTGCGCCACCAGGGAAGCCCTCATGTATCTTTTTGAATTACAGTTTTCTCTGGATATATGTCCAGGAATGAGATTGCAGGATCCTATGGTAGTTCTATTTTTAGTTTTTTAAAGAACCTCCATACTGTTCTCCACAGAGGCTGTACCAATTTACAGTCCCACCAACAGTGCAGGAGGGTTCCCTCCAAAATGAATTTGAGAATGTTAGAATGTTGGAGCTGGGAGGATTATCAAATGCCTGCTGTTTCTGGGCCTCTTTTACCACTATGCTTCGTGTGCATATGCGCACATACACACACACACGCACGCACACACAGCAGATTTTCAATGTCAGTTGCCACAGAGAAAAAGATTGGCAGGGGGCCAGCTACAGCTCCACACTGTTCCCATGTTCCCAGACCAAGGGGTCTATTCCAATTTATTTACTGCATTGAGACAAAAACTGAGCACCAGAGCTAATTAGCATGCATTGGGATATTTAATTTTAATAATTAAACAGTGTGCTAGTCAACTGAATGTCACCTCTCATGCCTTTGCTAAAAAGGAAATGCTGCAATGCTCACTGCTTAGGGGTTTTTCTTGTTCAAACTAACACCACATATTGAGCAAATTAATATCCCATTTTAATGGTCTCGGGTGGGAACCAGGGGTTCACATGCCAATATAAATAAGGAAGAATGGGTGGAGAAGAATGCTTTCTACATTTCATCAACAGATGAGCACTAGTTCCACATTATTTATTTATAATTTATTTTTATTTTGACACAATTAAAAAATTATACAAAAGTTGCAAGCAGAGGGAAAAGAACCTTATTTTCCTGACCCATGTGAGTATAAATTGCCACCCTGATGCCCATTACCTATGAATTATTTGCATTTCCTGCAAACCAGGGCATTCTTCTACCTGTGTAACCACAGTACAACCAACACGTCAGGAAATGAACATTGGTACATTGTTACCAATGAATTCTTAAGCTCCCAATCAAGTTTTGCCAACTGTCCTATTAAGGTCCTTTATAGAAAAAAGATTCAGTTCAGAATCACGAGTTGCATTCAGTTGTTATGCCTCTTTAGTTCCCTGCAGTTTGGAACAGTTCCTCAGTCTTTCTTTCACTTTAATGACCTTGACACATTTGAAGGTTACAGACCAGTTATTTTGCAGTGCGTCCCTCAATTTACTTTTATTTGATGTTTCCTTAGGGTTAAATTCAGGTTATACACCACTGGCAGGAGTACCACTGAAGTGATGCTGTATTCTTCTCACCGCATCCCAACAGCGGGTACTTGGCTTTGTCTTGTTCTGTTACTGATGATGCTCACTTTGATCCCTTGATTAAGGTGGCTTCTGCCAAGCTTTTTATGTAGTCAGTCACTCCTTTTCCCTTTATACTTAATGAGGTTTTTGTTGAGAGATACTCGGGGACCATGTAACTAGTCCATCTCTCATTGAATATTCAATTGATTCATTTATTTATTTGTATCTATAAATGCCAGGTTTCCGATTTTATTCAATGGGTTGTAATCCATTACTATGATTATTTATTGGATGCTCAAACTGTCCTCAATTTGGCCAGAGGGAAGGTTTTCCACTGGCCTCTGTTTCCTTGTGAGTGCCCCTATCATTCCTTGTGTTCTTCTTTACTGTCTTTTGAGGACAACAGATGTTCCAGGCTCATCTTGTAATTTCCCTGCTCCAGTCCTGGAATCAGCCATTTCTAAAAGGAGCTCTGGTTCCTTTTACTGGAGAATGACATTCAGAAGCCAGGATCTGGGCTCAAGATGTGCCCACAGAGATACTCATATCACAGTATCTCTGCCCTTACCTTCTCAGTGGCCAGAGTGAGGGAGGATATGTATGTACACACATATTTTAAAATAGTCATACACGTTTAGAAATAGATGTATATGTATTGCATTTTATATCTGTAGATATTGATAATTTTTCAGTTTATCAGTTGTATATCATTTAGATCTATATTAATTGAAAATCATAGTTAACACCAATACCTTGATTTAAATTTAACACCACGGGGTTCATTTTAGTTTCCCACTTTCCATATTTGTAACTCCCTTCTCTGACAGTGAGGGACTTGACTTTCCCACTTTCCATATTTGTAACTCCCTTCTTTGACAGTGAGGGATTTGACTCCTGTTACCAGGAATATATTTACTTATTTGATCAATCATCCTGCAGTGACTGATTCCTCCAGAGCCACCAGCACCCCTTCCCTGTGTGGGAAGCACCCCACTCAGACCTGGACTCCCTGCTCTGGGTCACCATGGTTCCCACTCTCCATCCTTCCAGCATGGGCACCTACTTTGCTGGGTCCCACCTTATGAGTTTGGGAAGAAATTGTTTAGGAAGGGAAGGAAAAAGATTAGAAACAACACATTTGTTTATTTATTTATTCTTTTTGGCAAAATAAAGGAGAGGAGAGCTTTTCTACTATACCACTGTATTATGTGAATGTTCTTAATGGTGAATATTTGAGCTGGTTTAGACTTGAAGGGAATAAATCTGGGAATGATATTCCGAAAGTTTTACGCCAAGAAGTGTCCCTGAGCAGGTAATCTCTGTTTAAAGACAGCCTCAACAAGTCGTGATGATCTAACACAGAAATGACAGAAGCAATGTGTGAATAAAGACCCTATGAGCTTCTCTCTTTATGATTTATCCTATAGATTCTCGGGGGAGGGGACTGTGGACAGGTCGCAAAGTGTGCTGAGCAGGGAGCCAGGTCTGAGTTCTAATATGGGCGGCACAACCCATTCAAGGAGGGCCACACGATGGATGCTAAACCCGCTGAGTGTCGGTCTTCTTGTGAGTAAAGCCTGATAATCCCTAGGTCCTCTTACAGTCAGACAGTGCAGGGTCCCCCACGGCACTCTGCACATTTATCGTACTGTCCACGCACCCTCCTCCAGGGCAAGGACAAGCCTCACTCATCATCTCCCCTGTGCCCAGCCAGGTCTGGCAGCTATAGGTGTTCAGTTGGCCTTTGTGGGTGAGTGAGTGCATGACTGATAGTCCCAGGCTGGCCGGTCTGGTCTCCCTCTTTAAAAGCATCCTCTCTTAGCACAGCTGAGGGCTCCCTCCCAGACTGCACTGCAAGAAGTCAGCCTTGTTAGGACTGCTGGTGCTCTGCATGGGCTAACATCCACCCGTCCCTCATAAAAAGCCTCGATTCCCCGATAAGGAAAGGAAGTGACTGCCGCAGGAATTTGATCTGTGATAACCCGTTCCATCACTCTTGGTAGACTGTGGTGTGTGGCTTCTGGTCGCATGAGGCAGCAGCAGCCGCAACCTCTAAAGAATGTGTGTCCAATATTTGGTGCTGAAAGGCTGGAAGGAGAAGCAGCGTCCAGGACGTGTCAGGGCAGATGATTCCCATAATGCAAAGGGGGTGATCCTCATGTGGGCAACAAGTGGAGGGTGAGGTCATGGGGAAGAATTTAGAGAGAATTAGGTCTTTGTTTCCCTGGGCATAATTTTTTAAAGAAATATAAAATCTATCTTTTTAATGTCTCATATCTGTTTCCTTTTAATCTTTCAACCTGGCCCCCACTAAAACTGAATTTTAAATAAGCTTCAAGTTTGCAGTGCCTTGTGCTCATTCATGAACTTCATGAAGAGCACTATCCTTTTGGAGACGAGGAAATTGTCTGTCACCTTAGTCTGGAAGACAGCCGTATTGATACTGGCGACTTCTTTTCTTTTAAAACACATATGTTCCCTGGAAGAGTAACCTATTGCCACTCACGTCTTAGTGTTAATGCATTAGCATTCTCTCAATTCTTAACTATAATTAGCAGCGGAAAAAGAGAATTTTGTTTCAGATCAAGCTCCTTCTCTCACACCACAAATTGATGGGGGAAAGGGTTTTTAGAGCTGGGCATTGTAGGGAAGGTATTGTAGAGAGGGGATTGGCTGTGGGTGCCAATGTGAAATGGCAGAAATACTCTGGACTCATATAGAATTGGGTTCAAATCTCAGTTCTATTAGAGACTAAGTCACCTGGGAAAAGTCATCTAACATCTTTAGGCCTAAGATTTCACATCTACTATATAATGATGTAGGGCTTCAATAGATGATCTTCAGGCACTAACATTATTGGATTCTATGGTTTAGCTTGTGAAAGCAAAACACGTCTTAGAGAACAACCTATTATCTGGTGTATGATATACCATTACCTTGAATTATTATCTAAAAGGAGTTAGGAATATTGCCTATGAAGTGGTAATTCAGGCCTGATTTAAGGACAGATAGTTGCTGTCATTTATAGATGCACAAAGCACAATGCCAGCACACAGCAGGTGTTTATGTGTTATAGAGATGTGTTTATACAATGTAAGCCTGCATTTTAATGGAAGGAAAAAGTCAATTTTTCTTCTTGTACCACTGACAATTTTATGAGATCATCTAGTCTTTTATCAAAAATTCTCCCTGTTCATTTTCATTTTTTAGGTACAAAGAAGTATTAAACAGTAAAAAAAAAAAAAAAAGAAAAAGGAAAAGAAACAATCTAAATATTTAATAATAAGAGACTGGGTAAGGAAATGTAGGTCTGTGCAAATAAATGGAGTACTATGTAGCCATGTAATAAAGATTATATAAATGCACATTGACACAAAAAGATATTCAAGTTATATCATTAAGTTTAAAAAGGTAGGTTACTACAAAGCTCTCATAGCATGGAAAAAAAGACTGAAAGACTTACACACCAAAAAGCTTACAGGGTTTATATATCTTCATTATAGGATTAAAGATTTGTGAAATAAATTTTTCTTCCTTTTTTCTTTTTTTCCCCATTTGTTCTTTTAAAGATCTTAAACAAGATATAATTCACATAGCATATAACTCACCCAATTAAAGTGTGTAATTTAATGACTTTTAGTACATTCACAGAGTTGTGCAACTACATGACCACAGTCAATTTTAGAACTTTTTCAACACCATGAAAAGAAACCTTGCATCCCTTAGCTAACACCCCTGAGTCCCACCCACCCCAGCACCCATACCCTTGCAACCACTAATCTACTTTTTGTCTCTATAGATTTTAAAACATCCTCTGGATTTATATTTTAAATTTACATTTATATGTCTTTAGTTGGCTTTTCAGTAGAACTCACCTGAGATACATCCAATGATCATGCTTCTAAACAACCATCACAAAACTGTTTTCTCTGGACCCAAACTAGGGACCAAAGTTGCATCTACAACTATGGTTTTTAGATCTGGCAGCATTGGATGGGTTAGGGCATGGGTTGAGGTGTGAAGATCCCAAGCTTCCTTTGACTTCTCATGGTACTCTCATCCTGGGCTGGAGAGAGAGAGAGAGAGAGAGAGAGAGAGAGAGAGAGAGAGAGAGAGAGAGAGAGAGAGAGAGAGAACTCTGCAATTTTTAGCTCCTTTTATTCCTGATCTGGGATCTCTTTTCATTTTTTGGAGAGAGACAGAGATATGACTGAAACCCTCACCCTTAACAACATCCATTTTCATGCTATGATTTGCACAGCCTCGTTTTTCATCAAGAATCACTGGTTTGAAGTGAAATAGTTTCTACATGATAGATCTAGTTTACAAACTCAATCAGGTCAACTCAAGTCATACATATTTGCTACTCGAGTTTTTGAAATGATGTGTCAACTTGGTTTTAGATATCAGAAATGGAATGTTATAACTAAGGAATATAGGGTAATTTTTAAAAAGTAGTTTCCTATTTCCTAAAGTTCAGCTATTTTGTATATATAAATTACTCTAATATTTATTAATCATCTGTTATGTAGACAACCCTGAGTTAAATGCTCAGTTATACAAAGAAGTGTAATCTGACTGAAATAAACTTAAAATTTGTAAGCCTGGACCTCCAGCCTTTGGACACCGTAATCCTTTCCTTATGTACACTATTAAGGAGATTAGTCTCCTTAACTCTGATGGTAACCAACATAAAGCCCATCCAGAAGCACAACATACACGAAGTTGAATCACATGAAGCCACCAATATTCTACCATTCTGACATACAAAAATGGCAATTGCAAATGGCTCAATCTAATAAAATAAGAAAAACTTGCACTAAATAATGATAATAAATGCTTACCATTTACCAGTAGTAGACTTTATTTTGTAGGCTTTATCTCATTTAATCTCACAGCAACCTTATGAGGTAAGTAGTATTTTGATCTCTTTTTTTTAAATTTTAATTTCTTTTTTATTGAAATATAGTTGATTTACAATATTGTATTTGTTTCAGGTGTACAACAAGTGATTTAATATTTTTATAGATTATACTCCATTTAAAGTTATTATAAAATATTAACTATATTCCCTGTGCTGTATAGTATATCCTTGTAGCTTATTTATTTTATACATAGTATTTCATAGACAAGAAAACAGAATCTCAGAAAGATTCAGTAATCAACTCAAGTTCATATGGTCAATAAGTGGTCTGTATGACATACAGAAAGGTTTGTGTAACACAAAAGACTATGTTCTTAAATATTGTATTATAGAAGACATTAAGGGAATTGTAGAGAAAGAAATGGCTATGGAAAATTGGTATCCAAGTGTCTAGAATACAGTGAGTGCTTAATAAAATTAGAGGCCAGAGAAGGGAATGATTAATGCTAATAAAAATGCCAAAGCATGAAATTATTTTCATATCTTTCTTTTATATTCTAAAGCATACAGAATAATGTCCCCTCATGCTGTAACATCTCCCCTTGAGCCCTATCTCTGCCTGATTTTGTTTTCAGAGATTCTGGGAAAATGAAGGCTCCACTCAATTTCCCTTCAGTCAGTAATCTCTGACCACTACCAAGAACCTTCAAACAGTTGGACAAAAATGTAATGTCCATATTAAGTTTTTCTCTTCCTGTGGACTCCAAATAGACCCAGTATCCAACCATAAACTAGTTAAGAGATAAGATACATACTCATGAAAATTGAATAGCGATACAAAACATCAGAGGAGATATATGAACTCTGAATGGGTCCTGTTCTGACTAATACATTCCACTCAGAATTCTATTGCATCTGTGATTCAGTCAGTCTTTGGGCAGAGGCGATCTGCCTGGTAAGACACCTCTGAGTTTACTAACAACAATCACCAACTGATAAAACACCAATGTGTGAACCACTTGACTTCATCTTATGATGAACACTCTTTCCCAAAGTTCTGTCATTGGTATCCACCACTCTATAATTTTTGTTTGCAAAGTATGTGCTGGCAAATGCTTCTGCAGCTATTTTAGAGTCCTGACATCTATCAATGTTTGGGGGCAATAGAATGATACAAGTCATTCTCATAAGTCATTGATACCAAAGGGCAATGCTAAGTTCTTCCAAAGCATTCTGGGAAGAACATTACAAAGATGCCCATAAATGCCATCAGGCACTGCCTGCCACATGAGCAAAATCTTCAATGAGAAGAGAGATACAGAGCAGTGTGACGGGGGTGAGCGCATGCAGGATAACTAAAATTAGTTTCCAATTGGAGCTTCTCATTTCTGCCTTCTCTGGAATGCCTGTCATTTCCACGCTTTTCCCCATACATGGTCCATTCTGAGATGGTCCCCATTCAGAGGTCTAAATGTCAACTGTGCTGGAAAAGCTACTGAAATTCTGATGACGAATGAATGTGTAACATTTCAAACAGTTACTCTGGAATCTTCTCACTCTGCCAGAATAGCAGCTAGGAAGAGAACCATGTTTATGTATTGACACAAGACCTTGTTTCTGGCCTTGTATAGAGATGTCTCAAACATACAGGAGCATACTTGCAGGTTGATAATGCATCCTATTGATAGAGATCCGTCTTGACCTAGAGTTCCCTGGCCCTCCCAGTGTTGCATGTAGGCAACTCTATTCCCCAAGGAGGTCAGAGACTGGATGGTTAAGAGGCAAATGGAAAAACTCTCTTCCAGAATCACAGCACCAAGCCCTGCAGACCAGCTGTTGTAGAAGCCCAAGTGAAAGACCAAGATTTCCCCCAAAGATTTCCCTCAGAGAAGAGCCCACCTTATATTTGAGGGCTTACAAAGTCTCATGCTACAATTACTGTCTCAATTCCTTTCTCTCGACCAATGAAGTACTGCTTGAAGAAAACATCAACCTAATAACCTTAGTTGGATATTTACCGATGTCTGTCTGAACTGATAAAATAAAAAAGAAGCAAAGAAATTTAACCCATATTTCATAATTATTTCTGGATGCATGCTTCCCAATTGCAACCACCCAGTGTTACAAGGGGGATAAAAGCCATTTGAAGATCAGCTTAAAAAGCAATAAATTGGGGCTTCCCTGGTGGCGCACTGGTTGAGATTCCGCCTGCCGATGCAGGGGATACGGGTTCGTGCCCCGGTCCGGGAAAATCCCACATGCCGCGGAGCGGCTGGGCCCGTGAGCCATGGCTGCTGAGGCTGCGCGTCTGGAGCCTGTGCTCCGCAACGGGAGAGGCCACAACAGTGAGAGGCCCGCCTACCGCAAAAAAAAAAAAAAAAAAAAAAAGGCAATAAATTGCATGGTTACCTTGGATAGGTTATGAATACATACTTCAGGACAATTGAAAAACTGACAGCTAACGTTATCCAAAGGCACGTTTGTGTTTGGGATCAGTTTTCTAGTGAAAGGCTGATGTTGCCGGCGTCTTAAAAGTGAAAACGATGAGGTCTAGAAGATGTGATAAATGACTCAAAAATGACCTAAGTGATGACACTGATGTGGAAGATTCACGTAAAGTGTTTAAATGCAATCTTTTGAAAAATGTGAAAATGGAAACAATTTTAAATTCATATTTTATGTAACACTATTCTAAATATACATATCAATATTATTAAATGAAATAATATAAGTAAAGATTTGACTATTTCTTCTACATCTTTAAAAGGTATATATTCAAGATGTACCCCTCCTCCCCCTAATCTATCTCTTTTCTTAATCTTTCATTGGGAAAAATGGGAGGGATTACTTTATATTTGGACATATTTGGGACATTAGAAATATTTTTAGATTAATATAGAAAAAATGTTGTGTCCTATATACGAGAGGGATTAGATATGATTGTGCCTCATTTTGCCTGAATTAATGATTCCAATTTTTAAAATACTGTCAGCAAACATTCTGTAGAATATTTAAACCTGTATCAAGAGCCTGAAATTATTAAAACCATTAACCAACCTACTAAATTTATTGTTCTGATGCAGTCCAGCATATTTCTTACTCTTTAAAAAAAAAAAAAACCCTGCCTATTTCCCAGTTCACTTTAGCTTAGACCTAGTTTAACTGTTAGACCTCAGTCCTGACTTACAGGATGACTGTAAGAGGTCTTTGACAAGGACCCAGGAAGAGTCATTTCACTTTTTGGCATTTTGGCTTCCCTATTAATAAAAAAAGGATGATGTCGTATGCCCTGCTTTTGCCACAGGATTATGGTGAGGATCTGATGACATGGAAGTGGATTGAGAGTATTGTACTAGTCAAGTTTTCTTTCCTTAAATGTATATATTACAAAAGTTAACCTTCAAACTAAGGTTAACCTTTAAACCGTCAAATATTTGAAATTAACATTCAAAGCATATATTTAGGAAGGGAGGGAGGGAAGATAGAAAGAAGGAGGAAAGGGAGGGTGGGAAGGAGGCAGAGAAGAGGCAGTAAATAAATTATTCCGGAACTTGTGTTACAAAGGCTGTAGATTTCTCAGACCTTTCCCCTTTCTTTCACCTCTACTGACTGCGGTTACTTCATTCACACCCACGTGGCCATAAGAGGACAAGCTGGAGGATTCCTCCTATTTCTCCTAGGTTTGCAGACTTCAGTTTTCCATGAACTTTATTTTCTTTTTGCAGAGACAGCTAATGGAAACTTCGTTGGAGTTCAGGGTTTGACTTTCTCTTGTATGGAGTATTCTAATGGCTGTATTAGTCAGCATAAAAGAAATGGGGCATCCAATGAATGAAAACTTCCCATTAAATGAGTTAACTATGTATTCATCTAATCATTTAAAAATTTTTTTCTAAGTAGTTTTCAAAAGGGTTTGAACCACAGCTTAGGGCATGATAAAAGACAGAGAAGATAACAAATTTTAAAGCGAGATTTTATCTGAAAAGGAGAATAACAGGTTTCAAAGCCTGGAGATGAACAGATCTCTACATTCATAATGGTTATTAGAGCTAAGCCTTATACCAAACACTGTTATCCATGCATTATAGGTGGCACATCTATGGCTTTGAGGGCTTAAGGAAATTGCCTAATCAGGGCAAAGATCAAGTTTTTCTGACCACTGGGTCACACGCTGAACAGCAGGAAGTCCTAGGTGAGACTATGTTTGATTCTGGGCAATACATTTTAAATTATATTTTCAAGTCACAAAGGTGAAAATAAAATATTCAAAATTTAAAGAATTATTCCTAGGAATAGAAAGAATAGAAATTTACCTACAGATTCAATTCATAGCTGAAGTGGGAATACCACTATGCTACTGGGGTAATGCAGCTTAAAGATGCTATAAAGGGGAATGCCAAAAGGTTGACTGCTTGGTGAGAGCCCCGTGGATGAAGGCCCTGCAGAAGTTTCCTTCCACAGAGCATAGAAACAAGTGTGCCACGTGTGTGCAGAGCAAGAGTTTGTGGGCTTGACTGAGAGTGACGGGGAATAGTCAACAGAGGGTCATGGGGAGGAAGGGATGGAAAATGTCTGAGAAACTTTGGTGATACTGGTAAAAAAAAAGTTGAAGATCCTCTTAACGAATTTTACCAACTTACTGGAGACATTTGTTCATTTAATAAAACACCTGAGTGAGTGGCACTGGAACCTGGCCTCTGCATCAGCAACAATTCAGCAGTGAAAGAACTTCTCTCCATGGAGAAATTAACTTCTTGTTGGCTCTGTACCAAGTAAAGAATAGCAAGTAACAAAGGAAATAAAGCAGGAGCCAATCTTTATCTTCTCCCTGGAAAGCCCCTATTTCCCCAAGACCCTCTCCCTCTGGTCTTTGGCAGCCTCCTTCACAGCTGTCCTCCCCCTCTTCTCACTGCTGAACCCAGTGGCTGTTTCCATGGAGGACCTTGTCTTGCTGTAAACATGACTGCTTCTGGTGCTACAGACCATTTATCTATTTCCTTCACCTGTACACTCAGCTTATGTACTGTTTCAGGGCAGCCTACAATAGTTGCCGTCATCCCTGTGGTTCTGTGGACCAAGTTACTTTACTCCTGAAGTTTACAGTATTACTTCCATATTACTGAAATTCAAAGTAGAGTTGACTTTAGTAAAAATGGAAATGGCTCTAGTCCTACTTGTATAGACTGGTTGAGATTCTATAGGGGTTGCCTCAAATTTATGTTATATTTAACTGAATTTTATGGACAGAAATGATACCTTTTACTGACAGTCATGAATGTTGGGATCTATCTATCTATCTATCTATATATATATATGTGTGTGTTGAAATGTATCACTCAGTCAAAATTCTGGAGACTGTAACATATCATACATATATGATATGTTACTACTATAAAAACTCTACATCTAATTTCTCTCCTAAACTCCAGTTTTAGCAACTCTAAATGCTTCCTTGGCATGTTGGCCGTGCTGCTCCATTTTCTGTTCTAACTTTCTAAGCTAAAATTCTCCCCGCAAACCACCTATCAGATCGCTGATTTTCCAATGTTTATCTTTTAAATGAAAAGTGTGTGAGGAGTCATCTTTTTACACATCCTGAGCGGTCTTCTCACTTTCCCCTCAGTGGTCTGGGCTCTGGAATCAGACTTCCTGGATTAAAATCCCAGCTCTATTACTTAGTCCGTGTCCCCCAATAGGATTACTGTTTCACTTTATGAGCCTTGGCTTCCTGGAATCCAAAATAGTGCCCATCTCATAGAATTGTGAGAATTAAAAGTGATCACTCATGTAAATAAATTAGTGCATTGTCATCACATAGTGAACTCCATATTTGCTGCTGTCATCGTCATCATCTTAACTACCCCCGCCCCATCCTTGCACTCATTTTACTCACCAGATGATTCTGCCTCTCACTTCCCAGAGGAAATTGAGGATATTACGTATGAAGTTCCTCAACTTCTCCTACCACCTCCAGTGTGGCAGGTGGCTGTGTCCCTGCCCATCTTTTCCTCTCTTCCTTCATTGTAGACAAAGATGTGCCCCTTTCTATGGCTTATTCTCTTCCTCCCAGCTGTGCTCTCTTTGCCATCCCCCTCAGTTCATCAGATCAGCCCCTCTTGGGGATGGAGAGTAGTGTTGAAGTGAATGACTGGACTTTAGAACTGAACAGAGTGGGTGTCAATCTTCCATGTCCCTCTTCCTGGTTCTCCGACCAGCCTCCTCTTCTGTAAAGTGGAGACGATGGCTTTGTGACTCTAGGTCATAGAGTTTGGGGGGGAATTAGATAAGATAATGACCATAAAGCATGGGGCTCAGTGCCTGGCACAGAGTAGGACCTGAATAAATGGCAGCCTTTTACTGTCATTGTTATGTCTGTGAGCACTGCCAGCCTCGTGCCACTGTGCATTACACAGTGTAGGTGCTTGATAAACATTTGTTCTAGAGGTGGTGGTGAATGATGAATTATTAGCCATGATAAGTTGACTCTGGCTGGGGCTCAAGATTCCTGACTCCTTAGAGAGCTGCCTGATACCACAAGTTCAAGGGACCAACATTCATGTAGCAGGGGGACGCTCTAGGCAAAAACATTGTATCTCTGTGAGGATTTTGCCCCGAACCTAATGTAATCTCCAGATGAGCTGAACTGGACCAAGCAGAGGAATATTTCCTCTCTGGCTATACATAGGTTCTAAGCTTAGAACCCAAGGGCAGCTGCAGTCTCCTTGTCTTTTTTCCTGGGGACCACACTTCAATCCATTTGAGAAGAAAAGCAACGCTATAGAAACACAGTAAGAAAAGGAAGGGGTCCAGACACTTTGATCCTGAAAACCTAGCAAAGAGAGTGGAGGCTTGGAAAGAGTGTGCCCTCCTGCTTGGAGGATGCCCAGACTCTTGTCTCTCAGCCACGTGGATGAAGGATTCCCATGAGTCAAGTCCTGGTCAGTATTCCCAAAAAACTTAATCTGTAGAAAAATAATCAAAAAAGAATCTCAGTATTTTCAAAGGAGACACCAAGGAGGGAGAGTAGGCCGATGTGGCATGGGGTAAAAAGTGGATGGCAACAGGCAGGAGATGTAAGTGCCTTTAGGGATTCGATGCAGCAGCAGTTCTGAGGAAGATTGGGACACTTAGGAAGATTAGTCTCCTTAATTTAAATGTAGATTCCCTTGAATATCTTTAAGCGCAATTCTCTTTACAGTACTATAGAAAACCCAAAGCAGATAAATATGTGATGGCCTCATGGCAAAAGTGTGTTTCTTTGTTTATTGATTTATTGAGCATGTACTATGTGCCCAGCTTCATACTAGGTTCCAGGGATAAATGAATAGAATACAGCCTCTGCCTTCAACTTGTCCGAGAAGACAGGCATTCTAACCTTATCTCAGGAAAGCTGACACAACTCACAAGTATGTCAACCACGTAACATGGAATGGCCATTCATCTGCCTGGAATAACAGCTGGGGGATGCATATTTTGGAATTCTTTTTATCACAGATTTGGTCATTTGGCTTTATTACAGAGCTCACTTGGGTGTTTCACCTTATTATGTTATGTTATGTGGTGCGAGTGGTAGAATCAGGTGACTGTAGCAATCTCCTTAAACCAAGTCCTACCTGTTTCTATTCTTCGGCTACCCAAACTCCATTTAGCTGTTTGATTGGCTATTTAAAGAATTCTGCTCTTATTCTTCACTAGAATTTCTTTTAGGTGCTGTTTCCAATCCTAACTGCACAAAATCCCCAGAGATAATTAATCAATGAGTCCTAAGCAACACCTTGACAGGTAATTCACTAATAATAATTTTGGAGGGTATGTGAAAGACCATATAAATGGCTTTGGTCCCCTGGATGTCTACATCAGAACAAGCTTAATTGAAGGTGGTTATCTAAAATTCACTTTGTCATCTTCCAGTCATATATTCATATCGCTTTGTAAGGATTGCTTAAACTAAATTACTGTCTTATGACATCATATGATTAGATTGGAACTTGACTCTGTAACCTGACCTTTTTCCATGGAAGGGAAAAAAGAAAGAGATTTTCTTAGGGAGGTAACTAAGCCTTTTAAGGCAAAAGTGACCATTGCTTTCTGTTTAGGAACTGGAAGTTTGACTCTGTAAATGGATCTGCTCTTCCAACATTACCTAACGATTATTCATGGCTTCAATTTTCTTTTTCTCTTTGTTCTATGCATGGCATTTAATGAAGATGGGTCACATGCAGACTCTAATTTCACAAAGAAATGTATGATGCTCAGCAACCGTTCTGTCACAAGACACTTAGCCTATCTCTCTGATATGGAAGACCTTCTCCAAGAAGCCCTTCTGGCATGCAACCTTCTGAACTTGTCAAGTGAAAGTAGTCTGAAAAGTGGCTGCCTGCTGATAAGGCAGGTCTCAGCTATTTTTCTCCTTCCTTCTCTCTTCCTGCAGAGTGCCTGAGGCCACCTCTTGTGTTCCTTCCAACTTGGAGAGTCAACAATTCTCAGTCATAGGACTTGCCTCAGTGGATCATGAAACTGGGGAGCAAGGGGTTATTCTGTAATATTCTAGGTGGTTATACGGTCTCAGACTGTGACACTGACATTTGTAGATTGATTTGGCTGAGATGAATCTTTCTTATAAAACCACATTCCTCCTCCCTTCTCTAGGTATTCATCATCTTGTAATAGTCACTTTTCAAGTTCAATAATATCGTGAGTGGTTTGCCTTGACCTTGCGGCTCTCTAGGGAAGGTCTTGATCATGATCACTCAAAGAGCAAATGTGTGTTGCCCCTTCAAAATGTATGTACACTGAATTCTTAGGTAAGGTGACCATACTTTCTTAATGTAAAAAAGAAAGGATGGGGCTTCCCTGGTGGCGCAGTGGTTGAGAGTCCGCCTGTCGATGCAGGGGACACGGGTTCGTGCCCCGGACTTGGAATATCCCACATGCCACGGAACGGCTGGGCCTGTGGGCCATGGCCGCTGAGCCTTCGCACCTGGAGCCTGTGCTCCGCAACGGGAGAGGCCACAGCGGTTAGAGGCCCACGTACCGCAAAAAAAAAAAAAAAAAAAAAAAAGGAGACGCACGTTTTGCCTGGACAGAACATTTGAAATTGGAGCCCTCCTGGGAAATCTAAAAAATATTGCAGGATTCATGCAGCTTTTAGGGAAACCACAGAACAGTCAGAGTACAGACTAATCCACTAGTACGGAATATCCCACCACTCTGGGCTTGAATTATGTGTATAATCATACAGTCAAGGTTTTATACAGGCATACCTTGGAGACACTGCAGGTTTGGTTCCAGACCACTGCAATAAAGCAAATATCACAATAAAGTGAGTCACACATTTTTTTTGGTCTCCCAATGCATATAAAAGTTATGTTTATATTGTAGTCTATTAAGTGTGCAACAGCATTATGTCTAAAACAATGTACATACCTTAATTTAAAAATACTTTATTTCTAAAAAAATGCTATCACCTGAGCCTTCAGCAACTTGCAATCTTTTTGCCATAGTAACATCACCATAACAAATATAATAACTGAAAAAGTTTGAAATATTGTGAGCATTACCAAAATGTGACACAGAGACATGAATTGACCAAATGTTGCTGGAAAGATGGTGCTGATAGACTTGCTCCATGCAGGGTTGCTGCAAACCTATAAAAAATGGAGCATTTGTGATAAAAAAAAAATAATAAAACAAAGTATAGTAAAAAGAGGTATGCCCTATCATGCCTTATCCACCTTCTCAGCGTCTAACTGTATGGACTGTTAGCTGTTTAGACAAATTGGAGGGAGCAGTGGCAAGAGAGTGATTTTGAATCCAAGTTTCCCCAATGCATGAACACGGAGTGATTCGTTTAGCCTTTCAAAACCTCAGTTTCATCTGTAAAATGGGGAAACAAATACTTCCTTTTGGAGTGAGGCTCAGATATAAGTGCAAAAAGGCTGATACTGAGAGGCACGCAGGGCTCTGAGGTTATTCCACGCCCCTGTCCACATTAACATGTTTGTAGAGCCCAGAATACACGTGCTTCTTGGCTCTTGATGGAGTGGGAGTCAAAAAAACTTGAAATCTACTAATTTTCTTCATTGAAACAATTGCACTTATTTGAGTATCTTAGCTTTCCCTCTGAGCTGCTTTCCAGATCTGAGTGTCTTGTGAGGCGTGAATGGCAGCTTATCTTGCTGAGAGTGTGGAATAAAACCCTAGCAGCCTCTGGTGTTAAAGGGCTTGACTTATCTCAGGGTGGTGGCAGAGCGCCCTGGCTGGCTTTGCTGCTTTGTCTTTGCACTCTGTATGGTTGCTTAGCACAGCTGTCAAACACCTCGAGTGATCCTAAGAGCATGATGATGGACAGTCTATGCCACTCCTAGGACATCCTAGGTCAGTGGGCATTTTCCTTTTTAGCATTGACTCCTTAAGAAGTACATGCCAAAAGAGATTTTGTTAACTTTAAAGAACTATGAAATATGAATTAAGATACAGATAATGTAGTCTTCTGTAACACATAAAGCTTGTCGCACTCCGTGAATAATCGTGTTTCTGAAAGGAGCATAAGTGTAACAAACTCAATTTAAAACGTTATTGCTGGCGGGGGGGCTTCCCTGGTGGCGCAGTGGTTGAGAGTCCGCCTGCCGATGCAAGGGACACGGGTTCGTGCCCCGGTCCAGGAAGATCCCACATGCCGCGGAGTGGCTGGGCCTGTGAGCCATGACAGCTGAGCCTGCACGTCCGGAGCCTGTGCTCCGCAACGGGAGCGGCCACAGCAATGAGAGGCCCACGTACCGTAAAAAAAAAAAATGTAATTGGGGAATTCTCTGTTCCAAGGAACTCTTGGTGAAGCTTTCTTCTAAAGCTAATAATAATAATGCTATATAGCTACTTTGGAATTTGATAGATAATATCAATTTATATAGTTTTCAAAAACCGTGGGCTGTCTCTCTCTCTCTCTTTGAGCAAAAGGGGATAGGATAATCATTTATCTCCTTGTTATCTTCTACAGTTGGAGATAGCATATGAGGCACTAGTTCTTGGGATGAAAGGACCCCTCCTCCCAGACTTTTTTTTCCCCAAGAGCCTCTATATTACCAAGACAAAGTTTCAAAATTATTCTTTCATATTAAGCTCTTACTTTATCTGGATTTGATTTTTGCATAAAGAACAAGGTAGAGAGTCAATATTTTCAATAAACTATCCTGGCACAATTTATCAAATAATCTATCTTTTTCCTATTGTATCTGCAATGCCAGCCAGCTATTATATATCAATTTTTCATATTTATATGAGGCTTTCCCCATATTCTTTTCTGTTTTATTGATCTATTCCTGCAATGACACAATACTGACTTGATTATTACTGATTTTTAATAGGTCTTGGTACTTGGTAAGAAAAGTCTCCCATCTAATTCTCCAAGGGTATCTTAGCTATTCTTAACCCTTCACGCCTGCATTCAAGTTTTAGGATCGTCTTTTCAAGTCAATTAAATGTCTTGTTAGGATTGTGATTGAGATTTTATTGAATCTATATATTGATTGGGGATTATTGACATCTTTGTTATATTGTCTTCCTATTCATGAACTTAGATTAGTGCTACATTTATATGTCTCCTTTCTTGTCCTTCAATAAGCTTTTTTGCTCCTAGGTACCATGCTTTTACATGGGTTGAATTGTTTATTATAGAGTTATGGGAACCAACACAATACTTCAAAACAGTGCTTGCTTTCCCACCTAAACTATGTCTTTTGTCCAGGAGACCATCTCTTGCTCTATTGTAGATCTTGAGAATGAATGGGGACAGCAACAGAAGAGAGAGCCGTCAAGCCTCAACCAGCCCCCAAAGTCAACCAGCACAAGTGGTAGAACAAGTACTCCTGCTGGGATGAACAGAACTGGGGAAACCTTTGGGAAAACAATTTGTCAATTAAGATTATTCATAGTGGCACTGTACATAATGCGGAAAACAAGAACTAATCCAAGTGATTATCAACAGTATAATAAATCTTTATATATTTGTAAAACTTGGAACTCTGCAGTAGTGAAAATCAATGGACTACAGATATAAAGTGCAAAAAAGCAAGTCATACAAGAAAATATATAGCATGATTCAATTTATATGTAAGTTAAAATAGGCAGAACTAAGCTATATATTTTTAGAGATTTGTTCATATGTAGTAAAATCACAAAAGTATAACAGGTTGATTAATAAAAAAATGTAGTCTGGTAGTTACTCTGTTGGGGAGAAAGAGATGAATTGGGAAGGGTTACATGGAGGTTTTAAAGGTCCTGGTCTCTTGTACTTTTTAAACTGGGTGGTGGGTGCACGGGTGTGTCTGTTTTATTACTGTCTTCAAATTTTGGTATATCTTATATAAAAACACTATGTGTATGGTACATTGCATAATAAAATTTTAGAAGGATGATAAACTAATTCTTTGCAATTTTTTAATTGAATGGTATACAATAGTAATAACCCAATCTATCTATCTGTATATATACATATACAGTGTGTCTCAAGAAAATGCATGCATATTTTAATGATGGTTATTTGTTTTAAATGGCATTTATGTTTTTATGATATTACTGTAAGAAGTCTTAGGAAGAAAATATTTGAATGTTTGCTATTTCTTTTTCTTGAGTGACTATTTATTAACTGCTGTGGGGAAAGTAAAGCTCTAGGCACTTATGATACATCATGGAACATAACTAGGATTCCTGCCATTCTGGAATACATACTCTAGCTAGGGGTGAGGAGTGGATGGCAGAGAGAGACAGACTGAAAACAGTGAGCATGCTATATTAATAAATTGTATCTTATGTTGGGAGGTGAGAAGCAACCACTAGAGCAGGGTCGTCAGTTCAGGATTGCTTGATGAGCTGCCATTTTGAACAAGGTGGACAGGGTGGGACTTCATGGAGGAGTTTACTTCCGAGCCAAGACTTGAATGGGAGAGTGACCATGCGGATTATTGGGGAAAGGTTGTTTCAGGTGGAGGGAACAGCTAAGGCAAAGGCCCTAAGATGGGAGCATGCCTGGGGTGTTTAAGGAATAGCAAGGGGCTGGAGTAGAGGTAGCAAGTGGCAATGATGACAAAGAGGCAATGGAGGGTCATGAGGGCTTTTGTATGACTTCGTCTTTGTCTCTGAGTGAGGAAAGGAGTGATGATCCGATATCATATCAGAATCTGGTTGTCATGTTGAGAACAGACTGTTAGGTGTTGAGGGCAGAAGCAGCTGGTAGCCTGTTACCACAATCCAGGCAAGAGGTGATGTGGCACAGAGAGTCTCCAAGTATTTCTGAGGTTGGCCGTATTCTATGGAGAAAAAATGTTGTTTAAGCACTCTGCATTTTTCTTGGACCTACATTCCAAGTAAGCAACTATCTGAACAACTGCTCTCAGTCTTAGAATATGTTGGCAGTTGTATTCGAAATCTAAATATCCAATGTCTTTACATTTCAATAGAATTGTAAATTTTCCTTTACTACTTTAAAAATCCTCTTATAAGGTTATGGGAATTCTACCCAATGGAGTTGGGCAATTATTATAATTAATGGTTGTAAATGGACTATGTGACAACATGAAAAACCCTCAAGATGAAACGTTCAGTGAAAAATAAAAACAAGAGGCAAACTGTGTATTTGTATAGTACGATTCTTGAACAAAAAAGATCCGTGACCTTCCAGTTGGTCCAGCCCACTTCCTCTTGGGCCTCATGTACTGTAGCACTCCCACTTGCTTGACTTCCGATAACAAGCTTGACCTTCCCATTGATACTTAAGCCTCCCAAGGATGCTGTTTCTTCAGAGTCTTTGCATGGGCTGTTCCCTCTGCCTGCAGGGCCCTTACTCTGTGGCCCTCATGGGCCTGCATGACTGACTCCTTCACCTTCACCAGCGAGGCCTTGACAGACACAGCAACCCCCTTCTCCCTTGGCACTTCCTATCCCCTTGATTTGGTTTGTTTGTCCCACCGTACTTATCACTACCCAACAGACACTTGCTTATTGTCTCTCTCCCTCCAACTGAAAAGTAAACTCCCCAAGTCAGGGGTCTGTTTTCTTCAAATTTTGTTTTTGAACCATACCTGGCATATAGTAGGTACACACAAGAAATTGTTGAATGAAGGACTATGACAAAGGCCTGAATTTTTAAAAATTGTTAACAATTATTGATGATGATTCACACTCTAGGCCTTATTGGAGAATGAAGGGATCACGTGGAAGGTTATTAAAGGAAGGAGCTAAGGGTCTATTGAAATCACCTGCCTTGGAGAAGTTGAGTTGAGGGGCTGGCCCCTGTGTGTCAGGGCATGAGAAGTACTTGGCACACTGGTAAGCCTCGGGTAAGCTGTAACCTAGATACTGAGGGGTCAGTAGAGGCAAGGGAACACTTCTCCTACTGAGAATGTGGACTCTGGCCTAAGGAGTTAATGAGAAATGCCACTGTCAAGACAACGTCTAATACTAGAAGAAGGCGCTGGGCAGACCATATCAGAGGAGAAAAGACCCATCCCAGGGACAAAGGCACCCCTGGATGGTTTCCTAGGTCTGGGAACAGTGGGCAAGATCTGGGCTGGAGAAAGAGGGCAGCCAGAGAGCAGATTTCGTAGCAAGCAAGGAAATGATCAGAGCAAGCTATCATTCTCATGTTGAGCTTGCAAATTCTAACTGCATGTAGCTTATGGAGCTCTGGCTGGGGAATTTTTGGCAGAACTTCGATTCACCTGTTATACATAGTAGAGCAGTACTATGTCATGCGAAAATATCAGAATAATCCCATACGGGTTGGTAAATAGCTGCTGCTCAAGCTTCTCCCCCAGCATCCCAGCCCAATCTCCCCAGGATCCAGAGCTTTAGGGGTGAAGCTTGGGGCCGCTGGGATCCTGCTAGTATCTCTTTAATTGGCTGGAACCTGTTATATAGCTTGCTAACCATTTTTATTATCATACCTGCAAAGTAATAGAATAGATTATGTCTACAAAAATCAAATGAAGAAGGAATGTGGAGATATTTGAACTTTTAGAGTCATAGGAGAGTCATCAGGAAAAGCTAGAGAAAATCCTAGGAATAAAGAGACTGCAGCTAAAATGTAAATTGCCTGTGACCTAGAAGAGGGAGGAAGTTGTGTTCCCTTCCTTCATGACTAAAGTCCAATCTCCTGCCTTGTTCACCCAGCACAGGTGAGGAACATAAGGACCTTGCGTTTCATTTCAAGAAGTCAGAGGCATTGAGATGTGGTTATAGACACTTTCCTATTCTATCTTTTTTTTTTTTTTTTTGTGGTGCGCGGGCCTCTCACTGCTGTGGCCTCTCCCGTTGCAGAGCACAGGCTCCGGACACGCAGGCTCAGTGGCCATGGCTCACGGGCCCAGCCGCTCCGCGGCATGTGGGATCTTCCCGGACCAGGGCACGAACCCGTGTCCCCTGCATCGGCAGGCGGACTCTCAACCACTGCGCCACCAGGGAAGCCCACCTATTCTATCTTTAAATCAACCAAAAATGTAGACATTTGTGATGGGGAAACTGGTCCAAATATTTAACCCCATCATTACTCTAACACCGAGCACAGGGAAGCCAGGGAAATCACAGTTGCACATCCTAGCCCTGAGAATGTACAGAACCAGAGCTCTGCAAGGTGGGATGCCCGTGTCTCCTCCAACCTCTGAAACCAGCACGCCCGGGTTATAAGTACTACCACTTACTCGGCTGTCTTGTGGCAGTTACACGCACATGCCTGCCATTCAGAGTTTTAGAGTGTGCGTTGACATCTGTGTGTGTGTATGAAGATAAACGGGTGCTTGTTTCGATGCAGGGTGTGATACAAGGACCCTGCTGGTATGCTGTTGGGAACCTCCGGTAAAGCCTGTAGGATGGGTTATGGCCCTTGGACTCACTCACTTGTGGACCTGTTCAGGGTGTAATCTATTTTCAGTCTACGGTTGTCTGTTCATTGTAGGAGCAGAAGCTTTCACTGAAACAGAACATTGAATCAAATCCACATCTATTAAACAAATTAACAATTTTGTGGAGGGCTTTTTTTTCCCCCTAACATACAGCTCTTTCTCTGGTAGTTCAAAAAAATTGCTGTAAAAATTTGCATTTTAGGAGGGGATGAATCAGAAGATGACTATAAAACTTAGGGAGCCTAGAAGAAAAATGGAAAGGGGAGCTACTGTAGTTATCCTATTGGGGTAAACATAGGAAAATTTAACTCAGAAACTAAGAGAATATTCCAGTGCACCAAATATATAGATGCAGCCCTCTGAACTCAGCACCAGGGCGTGCACTGAACAGGTCAGAGAGACCCCAGTCCCAATGCCTCAGCGGGAAAAGTACCCCCTGGAGTTGTCCACAGAATCACCCTGACCACAGCATGCTGCTACCGCCACTAATTAGGGTTGAAAAGTGAGATGACCTTGATTTGTCTTTCCCTATACCAGACACACAATCAATTCCACCATTGTTTTTCATATCAAGGCATTTGGCATTTTTCACCTTTGTTTGCCAAGCTTTTACTGGAACCGTTTGATGGTCAATTTGATTTAACCATAAAGATGGATTCGGCAGAGATTGTGGTCGTTTTAATAACTCATCACACAGGTGAAGGTCCTGAGCTCCACACCCAGCTGCAAACTGTCGCCTGCCTTGGACTGACCATGGACTCCCTGGAGACGGGCTGGGCTGCAGCTTCGTTAATCTGGCTAAACCGCCTGTGCCCCAGACTAGGGGAACCCTGGTTAAAAGGTCTGATTGTTTTCTTGTTTCATAAGAGTCAGACTGCCTGGATTCAAATCCTGGCTCTATCACTTTGTAGCTTTGTGACCTCTGGCAACTTATTGAATCTTAGTGACCCATATATGCCATGGGGATAATAATAGGGTTATTATAGGAAGCACATTCGGTGATATATGCAAAGCACTTAGTACAATGCCTGTTCGTAGGAAAGCACCTAATAAATTTTAGTTGCTGTGATAATGAAGCACTTGCCCTATTTTTCAAAAGCCATTTTAGCCAGATCGACTCTGTACCAAAAAGGCTATTGCTCATGAAATTTATACTTTCCTGTTTCTAATAATGTCAGCTCGTAAAGATTTATATACGTTCATTTATATCTGTTAGCTTAACTTAGAAATGTTGGAGATTTGGTCTTTCTTCAGAAATGTTTATGTGAGTATGAAAGCCCCATCACTCGCCTTAATACATATCACCATTGACATGTATTGTGTTGACTCAATGTCTATTATATGCATGTGTGAAACTGAACAGCGTAAAAGCAGAAATTAGGCGTTTCTGCCAAAAGGAAGTGAATTGAAAGGAGGAGAAGCAGAGCCTTTGCAAGGAGAAAATTGTCCTATCTCTCAGCCAGTGTCAGAATGTGGAAATGTTTACAAAATGCTCATTAAAAGAAAAAAGGATTGCAAGATAGAAACAAAATCTGGTGCACAAGTTTACACTAGGGAGATAAGAAAGGCTAGGCCCCTATGGGGGATTTTGTTATCCAATTACTGCAACCTGATTTTGGGGGGGGGAGAGGAAGAGTGGTAGGGGGAGGGAGAGAGGGGAAGTTTCCAAACTTGTCTCTAGTGACACGAGACATTTACGCTCCGCAAGATAAAGCTGCCACTTAGAGCCCAGGAGCGCTAAACCTTCCTGGGTTGGCCTGGGGGCTGCAGCAGAGTCATGGGTTCCCTGGCCCTGCAGCTGTGTGCTCTCTCTTGCCTGGTGGCTCACTCGGTTTCTGGCAGCCCCATCATGAGCCTGGAGCAGTCGCCTCTGGAAGAAGATATGCCCCTCTTTGATGATGTCTTCTCAGAGCAAGATGGTGTCGACTTTAACACACTGCTACAGAGCATGAAGAAAGAGTTTCTCAAGACATTGAACCTGTCAGACATCCCGATGCAGGATGCAGCCAAGGTTGACCCACCAGAGTACATGTTGGAACTCTACAACAAATTTGCAACAGATAGGACCTCCATGCCATCTGCCAACATCATTAGGAGTTTCAAGAATGAAGGTAAGTGGAGATTTTACTGATCAAATTTGGCTTCGAGTTTTTAGAAGCGGTGAGTAAATTTACAATGCGTGGAAATGATAAAGGTGAAAACATCTATATAGGGGTGTGTGTACACAGATACCCCAGAACAAGACACATTTTGGTCTATACCGTTTTTATGGTCATTTTCCAAATACTATTAAAAGGTATTAAATAATATCTTTTAATCCAATGCCATAAAGTGTCTACCATTTTGACATTATAATTGAATCTTTGCAAATTTTCAATTTGGACAGCAGGTAATAAAAAATATTAATGTTGGTCTACCACTGTACCTCTGTCTGTCATTTTCCAGATAGGGCTCAGTTCTGTTTAGCTTTTAATAGACTACAAAATTTGTCAACGTCTACATAGAATGAAAATGATGACAATAGGTAAAATACAGAAAGTTGTGATTTGCGTTTTGCTCAAACTTTGGGTGAGTTTCCATTTTGTGACCTTATTTAGGAAATGTTCAAACAGGCTGGAAACATATTTTAGAGATTCTTCCTAGAGTTTTGTTTTGTTTGTTGTGACGTGTATATCCTTGAAGCACTGTTTATAGTTTCCAGGAAGTGCGCATGGCCCAATTAATGAGCCAGCTTATTCTGTGTGTTTATGAAGAGCAATGTACAAGCTTTAAATATCAGCAGGAAAAGTGTGTTTTCTGCCCCCAGATCTTTATTCGGTACTAAATCTAATGACTTAGCAAGTTAATCCTTTATTTAATATGGTACAAGTAATCAAGAAAAATTTTTTCTAATATCTATGGTAAAAGTTGTGGGTCCAAAATAACTAATTCTTTCATATTTACCAATTATGCTTTTATAGTCATTAACCAGGTACAAAAGAGGGTTTGGATAGATGTTGGCCAAGTATTCTTGAAAGCAAAAAGGTGGTGACGAGATTTAGCTCAAGATTTGGATTTTTCAGACAGGGTTGACTTAGTAGATGTGGATAATTAGCTTAATTTCTCTGAATCCGAATTTCCTCAACTGTAAATTGGGGACAATATACCCACGTAACACAATTGAGCAATTTCAAAGAGGTTACAAGTAAGAAAGTACTACATTTGCTATGAAGTGTTAAACAAATGTCAGTTGTTACTAATGAATTCCTTAAATTCTAGGCATTGGGGGAAATGTTGAATAGGTATTGCTCAGTCCTGGAGATACTATTTGCCTTTAAAATTTAGGTGACTGCCAAAATTTCAAATATTTAGTAACATATTGGAAGTGTGACTTTGTAACATTTAGTAACATAATGGAAATGACAAGCTGAAATTACAGATTCTTTCTGTGGTCAGTCTGAATTGAAAATAAACATCCTCCTTCCCTGGGAAGCCTTCCTAATGTTTCTGAGTGCGGATCCCTGGGTGGCTGGCTCAGGGTGTGGGTGGGAAAATATTCTCATCCCTGGGGAAAACAGGAGTTTTTCTGTTCTCACTTCTGTGGAGGATTTGGATGGTCCAGGTGAGGAAATGGAGTTTTCAGAGCTTCTTATTACTGAAGATCAGTGAGGGTAGGAGCAAACCTCTCAGTGGACAACCCAGCTGCCCACACCTCTGCCAGTCCACTGGTGAAAATGCACAGCCCAAGGTCATGAATCCTGCACTGGGCTCGCCCTGTTGGCTGTTATTGTTTTTCTTTGATTCTCTACGTTTGCTCAGTGCAACCCCCTAGGAGACAAAGACCAACAAAACAAAAAAAAAACAAAACCTCCTCCAGGAGAAGGGTAAGCTGTGACAAAGCGAGAGAGAGGCATGGACATATATACACTACCAAACGTAAGGTAGATAGCTAGTGGGAAGCAGCCACATAGCACAGGGAGATCAGATCGGTGCTTTGTGACCGCCTGGAGGGGTGGGATAGGGAGGGTGGGAGGGAGGGAGATGCAAGAGGGAAGGGATATGGGAACAGATGTATATGTATAACTGATACACTTTGTTATAAAGCAGAAACTAACACACCATTGTGAAGCAATTATACTCCAATAAAGTTGTAAAAAAAAAAAACAACAGCAACAAAAAAAACCTCCTCCAAATCTAACTAACAGGGGAAAACAAGTGCTGCTTCAAGGTGGAAAAAGCATGATTTATTTCCTACCACTGCTTTGACCTCTCCTTGTCATCTTGGGGAGGTCAGTTTTCTGCACTAAGGCTTGATTTCTTCCAGAATCAAATGAACAGAATACCAATACCAACATTATAGGGTTATTGTAAGAACTAAATAAAACAATTTGCAAAGCACCTGGCACATGAAATTTGCTCAGCAAACACTAGCTCCCTTGCCTGAAGTGTAACACCTCCATTATTACTATATTTGCACATGCACAGTGAACTTATTTTTATATCAGCTTTATTGAAGTATAATGGACATAAACAATAAACTTCACATATTTAAAGCGTATAATTTGATAGGGTTTGACATATGTAAACATCCATTGGAACCATCACCACCATCAAGATAGTGAACATATTCATACCACCAAAAATGTCCTTGTGCTGCTTGGTAAACCCTTCCTCCCACTACAGTGAGCTTTTATTGTGCATTTTTCTAATGGATGGAACAACCAGTCTATTCCTCTACTTTTGGTCTTCTCATGTTTCCTGTCCAAGGGGAATCAAGTTTTCTCCATTCCTATAAGGGGCGGGGGACAGCTACCATATTACTTGATGTATTAAGGACATATGTCATGCCCATAAATCAATTCGATCTGATGCCCAGAATCATCAAGTCATCAATATTTTTAAAGTGCTACCTCTGTTTAAAGCATCATGGTAGATTGGAGGCATAGAAGGGAGGTTAAACTGTGGTACATGCCAGTAGGATGACAATCTAGTTGGGAAAAATCCATTCGTATAGACAACTGAAAATCAAGGATGTAAATGGCAAGGTCAAAGGAGAGGTATAGAGGGTAAATACTCAAGTTACCCAGAGAGGAGTGGGCTCCCAGATAGGGAGGTGAAGAAGGGAGGGCCCCATAGGGAGGGGTCACAGCTAGATAGATGGAGATGGGGGGTAGAGCTTTCCAAGGGTCAGAAGGACATATTCAAAGGTGAAGTATACAGTAAAGCAAAGGAGTGTTTTGGCAAGTAGTGAAGATATCAGTCTACTTTAAATAGGGGACTTTGTTTAGTATTTCTACAAATATTAATTGATAAATTGCAATGTTCCATGCTGTCGGGGATGAATGGGAGCTATGACTGGATCAAGAGGTTAAGACCTAATTATAGCTAGCTCTGCGAGCCACGCTAGAGAGTTTAAATTCATTCCACTGACCTGTAATTCTCACTGGCAGTGTGTGAGATGATTTTAGGTGGTACCCAGAGGAAGCTGTGAATCACGTGAAATCAGTATATGTTTTTATTAAAGCAGATTGAAAAAAATCCACATAACTATCATCTCGAACCCCTCATTTCATGAATACAGTTGCTTAGGACAAGTCTAAAAGAGGAAGTTAGTATAAAAACAATAATATCAAGTTAAAGAAAAATATTTAAAAGTACAATCTGGAACAAGGACCTCACTGAAATCATGAATTGGATATACAATTAGGAAAAGACTGCCAAAGATGATAGCGACCCCCTCAATTGGTGGTCCTCAGCATCTTTGGTGTCATGGAAATTTTTGATTGATGACAGATGTCTTCAGGGAATCCTTGTAGACAGGCATTACCTGGGACCGGTGTAGAGGAGATTTGGACGCCTATAAAATTCTCAGATAGGGAGTCAACTTAATAATATTTGGAGGTGTGCTTCTAAGACTACAGGACCTTTACAATTTTATTTCATAAATATTCTGAGTGATTCCTATGTGCTGCACTTCCATGCCAGGTGCTAAGAGTACAAAATTAAGGCAACCAATCTATCCCCAAGGTTCGCTTCTTCCTTATGGAGGACCACAAACCCCAAATTCAACTGCTGTGACCCCCTTAGTGTCATGCCTATCTTGTTGACCTTGTCAGGCTTTGTTGTCTAAAGCAGGCATCAGCAAACTTTTTCTGTAAAGGGCCAGGGAGATGGTAAATATTTTAGGTTTTGTGGGCCATATGATCTTGGTCGAGACTATATAATTCTGCCATTGTAGTGCAACAATAGCCACAAACACAATGCAGAAATGAACGGTGAAGCTCTTTTCCAGTAACCCTTTATTTCCAAAAACAGGTGGCAGGCCTGATTTGGCCTGTGGGTTAGGTTTACCAACCTCTGGTCTACATGGATAATTTTCAGGTAGACCCCGACTATGTGAGGGTCTCCATCCATTACAAGTACAAATATGAAAAGCCATGACATCCTCGTCACTGAAAAGCTTCAAGAAAAAAACAACCACCACACGTGTCTCGTTTGATAGCTCCTCACTGGTTAGAAAAATTGGGGGCTTGCCTGGACAATCTCCAAGATCCCTCCCAGGTCTATAATTCTGTGACCGATAAGCTACGCAAACAAGGCTGGGTGCGTTTTCTCTCATTCATGAGGCAGCCATTTTCCATTTTAGTCTTGGCAGCTTAACTCAGTCTAGCGTTCTACCCTTGACCCTCAGTATTCTCTCTTAGAGAATGCTAACACTGTGTTTGTTTTCATTGATTTTCCCTCATTCTCTCTGTATCAAGCCTCCTGAATGGACAGGCGCTCTTATTGAATAAATAATCATCTGTTTTTCTCTGTAACAGCAAATGTGATTTCTTTTTTTTTTTTTTCAGATCTGTTTTCCCAACCAGACAGTTTTAATGGGCTCCGAAAATACCCTCTCCTCTTCAATGTGTCCATCCCTCACCATGAAGAGGTCATCATGGCTGAACTCAGGTTGTACACCCTGGTGCAAAGAGATCGCATGATATATGAAGGAGTGGACCGGAAAATTACCATTTTCGAAGTACTAGAGAGCAAAGGGGACCGTGAGGGTGAAAGAAGCATGCTGGTCTTGGTGTCAGGGGAGATCTATGGAACCATCAGTGAGTGGGAGACTTTTGATGTCACCGATGCCATCAGGCATTGGCAAAAGTCAGGCTCATCCACCCACCAGCTGGAGGTTCACATTGAGAGCAAACATGAAATAGAGGATGCTGGCAGGGGACAACTGGAAATAGACACTAGTACCCGGAATAAGCATGTCCCTTTGCTTGTCGTGTTTTCTGATGACCAAAGCAGTGAGAAGGAGTGGAAGGAGGAACTGAATGAAATGATTGCCCACGAGCAACTTCCGGAAATGGACAACCTGGGACTGGAAGGTTATTCCAGCGGACCTGGGGAAGAGGCTTTGCTGCAGATGAGGTCAAACATCATCTATGACTCCACTGCTCGCATCAGAAGGAATGCAAAAGGAAACTACTGCAAGAGGACCCCGCTCTACATCGACTTCAAGGAGATTGGCTGGGACTCTTGGATCATCGCCCCGCCTGGATACGAAGCCTACGAATGCCGTGGTGTTTGCAATTACCCCCTGGCAGAGCATCTCACCCCCACAAAGCATGCGATTATCCAGGCCTTGGTCCACCTCAAGAATTCCCAGAAGGCTTCCAAAGCCTGCTGTGTGCCCACCAAGCTGGAGCCCATCTCCATTCTCTATTTAGACAAAGGTGTCGTCACCTACAAGTTTAAATATGAGGGCATGGCCGTCTCTGAGTGTGGCTGTAGATAGAAGAGGAGTCCTGTGGCTTATTTAATAACTGTAAATGTGTATATTTTGTGCTCCTATTTAATGAGATTATTTAATAAGGGTGTACAGATCATAGAAGCTTGCTGCCTTAGGGAATTTGACAGGTCAGTTTGTTGTAGGAAATGCATAATTTACTCCACAGTCTAGTCCCTTCCAGTCTATGTTTCTTTGGACTTGCCATTTCTTGGCAATGCCACCTCTAATAGTAAGTGGCAAGCCCACACTACTTGCCCTTTAGGCTGATTCGAAAGCAACATCCCTAAGCAGAAAAACACTGTCGAGAGAGGTAGATATTTGTGTATGTATATGTGTACATAGATAAACTTATAAAATCCTTTTGGTTCTATAGAGGCAGATTCTACTCACACACGTGCATAACCCAATCAAATGTGTATATGTTAAAAGACAGTGGGATGTTCTTGGTCACCTCTTCTCTAAGTAGTATTTCCATCAGGATAATTTGCACCAGGAATTTAACCATCCTAGGAAGTATTACATTTCTGAAATACTACTGGAAATGTAGGGGTAGCTTTTGTCAGTTGAGTTTCTGCTATTACTCAGAGCAGCAGGGCCTGGTAAAGGAGGCTGCATGTTTGAGGGGAGGGGTTATTTGATACAGAAACCAAGTGGCTTCAAGGAGCAGTGGCCTTAAGGGACAACAGCAAAGAATGAGCCCACGGGGGACCCGTGTGCTCTAGAGGGCAGTGCCTGGTCAAGAAAGGAAAACAGAGGGGACTTCATCTGTTCCTAAGGCAACAGGAAGTCAAGGCCATGTGTGTTGGCCTTTATGGCTGCAGAGGGTACAGGAGGTGGGAGGGACTCTTAGGGGAGGGGGGGCAAAGGATAGAGATGCTGTCCTAGGACGTGTTTGTAAAATTATAAGCAGTTCTAATTGGAGAGTTAAATATTTTGGACAAAATAAAATTAACAAAGACCAAGAGGAAGAAAAATCAGAAGGGATCTGTTTGTTGGACTCTTCTTACTATTTTTCTTCAATTCTTCCTAGTTCTCCTTTGCCTCTGAACCTCTGCTCTTGCTTTTTTCCACCTTTTCCCTTCCCTCCCTCTTGTTTGCCTGAGCACCTTGTGTCCTTCTCCCATTCATGTGTCCCCTATCATCCCTGGCCTTCATTGCCCCTGCTTTGAGCCCGAAGAGGACACCTGAAAGCATTTGCTCTTGGGATAAAAGGAGTTAGTGCTCTAATTTCTAGATTTCCCCCTGATATTTTATTTAGTTGAGTTGCTGATACATAAAATGTTTTGTTCATGAAGAATACTTAAGTGTAAGAAAAAGAGAACCAGAGTCGAAATGAATACATTTAAATAAATGAATTAATAAATAGACACACAACCAAATGACTTGAAAGCTAAGCCAGAATTTGGAAATCAGGTTTGCCCCATGATGGAAACCCTGTAGCCTTCCCATCCTTCCCACTCTGCAGTCTTTCTGTTTGGGAACTGGCCGGGACTAAGGGACTGGGACGTATTCCTGATGACAATGGTCTGGGGCGTCTGCCCAGTAGTTGGCCAGTTGGAAGGACACTGAGACTTGGTCCCAGTGCCCCCCGTGCAGGACCACAGGCGTTGTGCAGGGAGAACCACAGCAGAGCAGTTCTCAAACTGTTCGGACACCTCCAGGCAGACAACACGGATGGCCCAACCTAGAATCGGGAGTGTGGTTTCCAGTACTTTGTCCCCACCTCACCCCACTGAATGCTTCTTTAAGAAGGCCTGCACTTTGGTTTTTTTTTACCCTGTGAAACCATCAATCTTGCTTTCACAAACCTCTGGGGTCATAATCTCATCTTGCCTTAGAAAACAGAGGCAAGGGAAGATATTTTGAAGGACATTTTGCCCAATTTGGCCCTCAGCTCTGCACATCTGTTGTCCACTGGTATCCAGAGGGTGAGTGCTGGAGAATCCATTGCCCCTGGAAGAGTGGTATTCTGGCCATCAGTGGGTATACAGTGACTGACAATTTGAGAGAGCCATGCAACTCAGAATCATTCATTTATGGAATACCCTCCATAGAAAATGGTGTGCTTGCGTGTGTGTGTGTGTGTGTGTGTGTGTGTGTGTGTGTAACTGGCTTTATATAGCCAAGCTCAGTCCCCTCCATGGGATGGGGTGCATCCTTTCCATCCATGGATCCACGGTACATACTCTATACTCATATACTCTACGGTACTTCTTATCCTTTCTAAAGGACGCTGTAATAGACATACGGTAAAACCTTGGTTGAATGGGATTGTTCTAACTAGATAAAAATCAAGCAGAATTTTCTTTTACGTGTAAAATACATAAGACAGTGGTATGCTGGTGAATGCTTTATACCCAGCAGTGGCAGGTTGTGGGGAGGAAATAGCTCTGATTTGTGGGCTTCAATGGTGGAAATACCCCCTCCATGGCCTACTTCAAGCTACCAATGTGATGTCAACTGGCTTGCAAAATACCCGAAAATGTAACAGTAAGCCCTCGGGAGCCACGCATGGCAACTCTGGTACCCTCCTGCTATTAGCACGCTGACATTAGAACACTAAAGATGTGACGTGCCAGACTCTGCTTTCCTCATGCCCTCTGCTGGCTATGCCAGGTTCCTAAAGAAGCTTTGCTGTGAGCCCTTATAGTCACTCTTCTGTTAAAGAGATGTGAAAATCTAGGCTGTTGGCAATCAGGCTGCATATGCCAGATGTTTCTCCTTTTACCTTGGTCCAGAGGTAAACACGCGTTTCTAAGATTTTCTTCTACCCTATGGAAAGAGTGCAGAAAGCCACCTATTGGTTATTCAAATGTTGCTAGTTGCATTTTTTTTCTTTCTTGTCATCAAAAAATTAAAACACCCCGACCATAAATAGAGGAGTCCTGCCAGCTCCCCTCAGGCTTCCTGAAGCATGCTCACAATTCCTTTACCTCACTGCATGAATACGAAGCCAGGAAAGTGTCAGATCCTTAGGAAAATAGAGCTCACTACTTCTCTGGTCATAGACTTTTGCTATATGCCACACCTGTCTTTTTTACACTTTTATGGCAGAATTATCATCGCTGAAGTTGATAAACCTAAATGACTCTTGAGAAGGGTAGCAGGGGGACTTTGGCAGCCAACAACCAAAATACTCATGTAAAAGTTTCTAGGCTTCCTACTATTTATTGATGGATATATTTATTTTTTGTAATATAGTGTAGAATACCAAATATTTTATTTTTATGTTTGTGATTCCCTCTTGGATAAAAGAGTCTTCTGTGCTTTTCAAATAGTACCTTCCCCTGAGTATGGCTCCTCTACAGTGTATGGCCTGTATTTTCATCTGTCTTTTTGCATCAACATTTCCTGTTACTTCGAGGAGCCTTGCCAGAAGCTTGCAGTAACTGTGTATATTTGTATCTTGTAGGCATGCTGTGAGCCCCTTGGCATATTCACTGATTTCTAAATAGGACAGTTTTAACTGAAGTGTAGGTGTTCCAGAAAATATTTAACCAATAAATATCATTCTAATAAGCTGACACTGTCATTTTACTGTGAGAGGCAAATGTCAGGCTGTGAGGGACTATGTTTGCTGCTCAGTGAATGGAGACGGTATTTAATGGGGGACTTTCATGCCCCTAAACAGGTGCTTCCCCTCTGACTGTATTCATCACCTTCAATGACCTACCAATTCAGAGACCCAATTGGACAAATCCATTTGTAATTGGAAGCATTACTCTATAAATGTAAAAAAAAAAAAGTTAATTTAGTGATTTCCCAAAAGAATCAGTCTCAAGGTACCTAAATTCTTTCTTTGCATATAATTTTTTTTTGGAAATTAATGGCAAATACTTTTCCCAGAAATTAATGTTAGTAAATGTTTTGGTATTCTTTGGAATCTATATTCTCTAAATAAAAGATATTTTCATAGAAAGGAATTTTACATACAGCTTCTTACTGGACTGTTCAAGAGACCATACAGTCCAGCAGTGTTTTAGCAAAGCCATTTGCAATTTGTCTGGAACATTGAGGGGATGCTGCCCTATCTAAAGGCCTCGGATCTTTTCACAGAGTCACCGTGTTGTACTTAGCCCTTTTCGGATCTGGTAAAAAAAGCAATGCTTCTGTGACTCTGTGCATTTTCTTGTCTCTAGCAAGGACATTTGATTTCACACATTAGATGGAAGGAAAGTAGATAACGTTGTATCAGAGAAGCATAAAAGGGTGTTTCTGGGTGTGGAAATGTATCTGAACAACCCTGTCAAGGAATGCCCGTTTGTCGTGATCCGCATGTTCCTATCACACGTGAGCACTTGTTTTGTGAGTGTCTGGCCTGATTGCCGTGGGGATGTCGACGTGTCCGTGCCCACCTAACGAGCCTCCACAAACATGGGAAATCCACGAATCCCACAGTCACACCGATCCAGCTGAAGCATGTTCATGTTTTCGTGTAAAACCCTGTCCAAATTTACATAGTAATTATTAGACTACAGTGAGGATGGAAATAAATACTTTACACTGTGTTCATAAGCCACATGTGTACATTCAGAATCATCTTGTTAAATAAAATGGAAAAATTATTTTGACAATAATTATGTGCAGCTTATTTTTCCTTGAGATGAAATCTTTTCTGCATTCTCTGCCTCCCTTTTCTTTTCTTTTTTTTTCTTTTTAATGTTTCTTTTTGACAGTCTGTCAGAGCTTCCTGCTATGTTCATAGAGCACGGCCTGAAGAATCGATGAGTTGGTTTTGGCTTCTAAGTGGTCTCACCAGAGAGTGAGGATATGCTTCTCCCATTTTACACAACTTTCTGTGAATCCCAACAATGCCAGAGACATACATAGACAATGAAATTGTCTCCTCTTTGTCAATAATTGTGAAATATTTCTTCTTTGAGTTTGGAATGAGGCAGATTAAACAGAAATTACCTTGGGAAACATATCTAGGCTAAATTTCACTGAAATTTGATGACCGAAACTTTACAGAATCTCAAGCTTAGAAGGGAATTTTGAAGTTATCTGAGGACCACTCCCTCTGGCAGCCACCAAAGCACTTTTCATCTTTTTTGCAAATATTAGTGATGAGAAGGGAACACACTACCTTCTTAAGGGCAGCTAGTACATTTTTAGAGGGATTGCTTTGTACTCATTTCATCAAACAGGTTAGTTCATCATGCCCACGAGAGACAAAGGTAGGCAGAAAGTCACTAGAGTTCTTCCTTATATGGAACTGAAGACTCTCCTGGTGTCCCTCAAAACCTCCCTGTTCCCAACTCTTGTGAACATCTAATCCGTCTTCATGACAGTCCCTCTGGCTTGCAGACAGCTCTCCTATCCTTCTGCATCCACTGTCCCCCTTTTTCTGTAATAGTGTGTGTTTGAACACATGGCCAGAAACAGAGGGCTCCCTCGGCCAGCTGGAAACAGAAGGAAGGCCTGCACCTAGGCTAGACTTGGGCCCTGAGAGGGTAATAGGCCTGGTGGACAAACAGATGCTGCTGCCTGTCCTGGAAGGAAGTTCCCTCTATGGCAGAATGTGGGATTTGAAGGACATGGAGACATTCCTAGGTGGGCACCAAATCCTTCCCTCAGACAATCAACCTGTCCCTCTTTTGGAGGGGATCCTCCAGTGTGCTGGCCGGTGGGCTATATCTGGCAAGTGTGTCAGCAGGGAGCACAACCCTTGTTCCCGGTATCAGGAGGAGTGATAAAGGCAGGACAAGAGTTCCAGTCCTGGAGGAAAGGGGGCTGAGAACCCGAGATGGGGCCTAGGCCAGGGCTGGACTGAAAAAACCTTTGAAAAGCCATTCTTATGACTTGATTTTGAATTCTTTAGCAACACATTCATTCTCTTCTGTAAACAATTCCATTTCTGAGTGCCTCTCCCAGTGTGGAGCTTGGACTGTTCTCCACGTGTGGTCTGACTTGAGCATGGCAGCGCAGAACCAGCCACCATGGTTCTAGAAGTTTCTCATATACTGATAGAGCCTGGCATCACGTTGGGCAGACAAGGCTGCAAGCAATTTGGGGGAGTAGTTTGTCTACAAAGTAAGATAAAAAATTATTTTCAAATCTTAGATTATGCATTTAATAACATTTACAGGTTCTATTAGTGCTCCTAAGGTGAATTGATCTTTGTGGTGTTACGGGAAAATAATGCCATGAGACGGACTGCATGTGGCTCCAGTCACATGACGAGAGCCCGCTTTTGTGCAGAAGTGACTATTTGTAAATAAGGGGCCTGTTTGGAGAAGGTGAGAGCTTGTTAACTTGGGTGGTTATAAATGGATTATGCGATTATCTCCAACTCACTCTTCCAAACTGTCAGTTTACAAGAACCAGCTCCTGCCCTCTCTTAACCTTCCTCAGAGTGTTCACACAGATCCAAAGGAGCTCCTATCACCCCAAGGAGAAAGCCCGGAAACACACAGACACCCCAATCCATTTTTACTCTTAAATGTGATTCTGAGACTCTTATACAAACTTCGGGCCACTCAGTTCAAATTAAGATTCTTTGGTGGGAAGTGTGAAGCGCTGTCGTCAAATCGGGATTCAGCAGAAAATTTTCACTCACAGGACACAAGGCCAGGTTTCTCCCATAGCATGGAAGTGGTGCTAGAAAAATCCAGTTCTAACCCCTCATTAGTATTTTTGCCTAAAATGTATGACGTAACCTGACCATTTATGAGGAAATATCAGATGAATCCGTTTGGAGAACATTCTAGAAAATAACCAGACTGTGGTCTCTAAAATCCTCGATGAAAGGCAAAGAAAAACTGAGGAACTGTTAGAGATTAAAAGAGGCTAAAGAGACATGACAACTATATGCAACACATGATCCTGGACTGGATCCTAGATACCCCCAAAAAGGGCAAAAAGACGTTCTCTTTTTGTTAAGTCCACTACTGCTCAGCTAGCAGAATTCTATCAACCGTCCACTCTCAAATGAGAGTCATTTAAAAAAATCATAGTTATTGGTGTTTCTCTGAAACTGTGAGATGTCATATGGGAGAGTAACTAGGCTTTTGTCCAATGTAATCTGCAAGAAGCAAGCAAGCAGCATTCAAAATAAGACCTTCGCCAGTGGGTAAACTTGACAGAAGGAACAGAGTGGAGGGGAAACTGTTCATCCGCGTGGCAAATGTGATGTCAGTACATGAGCTGCAGCCAAACATTTTCCTGAAATAGCCAAGCTCAACACTCCATTCCCCGAAAAGAAGCATGCTTTTCAGGCAGTAAACCATCTGTTTCAAGTGTTTAGAAAATGACTCTCCAATCACTGGTAATTTAAACTTCCTTATACCCCAGTTCAATGTTTGATAAGGGAAGAGTGCTAACAGGATGGGAACTGAGTTACTATATTAAGAAACCCAGTGAGAACAAAAACCAGCCCCCTGCAGCTATTTTGTTTATGCTCCAGATCCATCTGTTTTAATTAACATAGTATTTACATGAGACCAGCTCCTGTTACCTCTTTTGCTGCCACTGTCACATGTTCTGTTCTTTAAGGTTTTTTGGGTTTGTTTTTTGTTTTGGGGTTTTTGTTGTTGCTTTTTAAAAAACTCTTCTACAAAAGCACAACACAGTGAAATCACATTATTGTATCCTAACTCCCAAGGGCCAGGCACTCTTGTTTTGTACAGCATGGGGTCAGGTTGCTAGATAAAATATAGGATGTCCAGTTAAATTTGAGTCTAAGATACACAATGAAAAAATTGTTGAGTATGTCTCAAATATTACATAGGACATGGATATACTCAAAATGTATTCGTTGTTTATCTCACTCTAAATTTAATTGGGTGTCCTGTGTTTTATTTGCTAAATTTGGCAGTCTTTGTTGGTTATTGCTCAGAAGTTTCCTTGAGGGGAGAGAGCTGGAGGAAATGAAGTACTTCTTCCATCGATTCCTTAAAGGATTACTCAGAGGATCACAAATCAAGCCTAGCAGTGTTCATTGTTGAAGGACAGCTTTGAGATTTGACGTTGAAATCCACTTGACCGTGATACCTAGTACTAAAAACAGTAGCAAATCCCTAACACCTCCTCCTCCTCATTTCCCTGGAAATCTTACCTTCAGAGTTTCCATTTTTCATGTTGATTTGGCTTATTTTGGATTTTTTTATATTCACCAAAGTGAAATTGCTGGAGAAAAAGGATGTGCACATTTAGACTATATCATTCTGAGAGATACTACCAAGGTACTCTCCAAAACGTTATACCACATCATACCCCATCAGCTGTATGCAAGAGGTCTGTTTCTGTAGTTTCCAATATTCAATACTATCGCTTTTTTCTTAATGGATGTTGGGATGGTTGAGAGATGACTCCCCCCTCAAAATATATGTTGAAGCTCTAACACCTAGTACCTCAGAGTGTGACCTTATTTTAAAATAGGGTCTTCAAAGAGGTAGCCAGGTTAAAATGAGGTCACTAGCGTGGTCCCTAACCCAATATGACTGGTGTCCTTATAGAAAGGGCAAATTTGGACACAGATACAGACATGCAGACACGGAGAACACCCCGTAAAGATGCAGCTCCAAGACAAGGAATGCCAAAACTTGTCAGCAAACCACCAGAAGCTAGGGTAGAGGCATGGAATGAATTCTCCATCACAGTCCTCAGAAGGAACTAACCTTGCAGACACGATAACCTTAGACTTTTAGCTTCTAGCACTGTGAGGCTATCCATTTCTGTCGTTCAAGCCACTCAGTTTGTGATACTTTGTTATGGCATCCCTGGGAAACTCACGCAGATGCTAATTATGATAAATTTAATTAAATAAATTTAACTTTATTTCTTTAATGATTGGTGAGTTTGAATACATTTTTAAATATTTCTTGATTAATCCTCTTTATTCCATCAACAGACTTGTCCTGTCTTTTATTCATTGTTCATATTCTTCTAGCTGATTTGTTGGAATCTATATATTATGTGCAATTAATCCTTTGTTTTATGCTACCAGTGGTTTCCCAGTTTCTCGTTTATCTTTCAACTTTTCAAAAATATTGTATTTTGCCCTTCAAAGTCTTACATTTTTCCTTAGTCAGACCTGTCAGTCTTTTCCTTTGTGGCTTCTTGGTTTTGTGTTATGCTTAGAGGTGCTTTCCCTGTCTCAAAATTATTAAAATGTTTTGCTGGCAAAGTAATATTTGGCCCAGCTTAATGAAACAGTCAAAGGAAGGAGAAGAAGTGAAGAGAATAGGAAAGTTTTTCCTGGCTAGGACTAACATAAGCCAGTTTCACGCTGGACCTAGAAAAGGTTTAAAGCTTTGTTTGCTCCTGCAGGTTCTTTAAAAACCTCCTATTTTGCAATTGCCTTTGACTCTGCAGTTCCTGTGACTTGAGGGCTTGTTGCTTACTCCTGCAAAACCCACGGAACCAGGGGTCCACCCAGGCTCTTTTGTGCTAATGTCCCATCGTGTCTTTAGGCGATCTTATCGGATGGTGTTCATATCATGTACCACTGTATAAGGAACTGTACCCAAACAATGCTTTGAGCAATAACAATCATTTATTTTGCTCATGAATCTGGGGGCTGATTAGGCTCCGGGGGAGAGGCTTCCTTCGCATCTCAGGCAGTCAGATGGTGGCTGGGGCTTTGTCATCTCCAAGGCTTCCTTGCTCACGTGTGTGGCATCTGGCCTGGGGCACCTTGGGTCTCTTTCTCTGTCTCTCCATGCTATCTCTCCACGTGGCTACCTCTGGGTGGCAGAAGGTTTCCAGGGTGCACATCTAGCCTTGAAAGACAGGCAACGTCACTTCTGCCATATTCTATTTGTGACCAGCAAGCTCATGATTTGACTCCATCTTCCAAAGTGATGTGTGTTGATGAAACTTCAGCCATCTTTTAAAACCCCCATAGATAATATCTAAGAAATCTCAAAGGTGATTCTCTTTTTTCTGTGCTCTGCCCACACTGGGGCCACAGGAAACACATGCCTTCTTGGCCCTGCCTAATCCTGAGACAGCGAGTACCCCCCTGCTTGGCAGTAACTGTTCTGCACGCCTCCACCAGAGCAGGTCACCAGCTCATCTCTTGAGCTTAGATTTCCTGGATGGGGCTGACTTGAGTCATCCAGGTGCCATCCTGCAAACATAGGAAACACCTATCAGGATCTCAGAGGGGTGCAATTTGAAGCAACTCTGACTATACACGGGGTGAAGGACAAGCATTCTTCCCCCTCCCCTCAATTCCAACAATAAGAGCTCGTTTAAGTAAATGAAGATACATTCAAAATGAATTAATAGTCACTAAAATCAAGTTTTGAAAGATATCTGTAGGCATGGCAAATCCTTCCTTAATCGGAAAAATTTTTTCTTAAATTAAGTCAAATCATGATAGGCTTTTTAACTTGGTGACTCAAGATAGCTAAGCAATGTGTTTAACCTAAAGTTAGAGGCCTCTTTCAGCTCTTTTGGTTTATTTGATTTTAAAGCTCTATTTGGAATTCTTGATCTTTGGACAAAGGAGTTGCAGAAAAATTAAGTAACTTAACTAAAGTCATCTAATCAGGCAGTGGAAGACTTAATCACAAGACCTAGATATATCATAACCTCAGGTGACCAAGGTGTTTTTAGTAAAGTTACCTCCTAAGATTTGCCTCAATATTGATTTGTTTTAATGAGGAGCAAACAAACAAATAAAACATTCCAGATGCTTCTAGACTATAATCTGCATTTTCTAAACTTTCATGAATGTGGTTGTTCAGATTTTGACAAATACTGCCAAGCAATATTATTTAGTAAGTAGGGATTTACGTAATGTGGTTGGATGCCACTGGCTTGAGGAGTTGCAAAGTGAGAAGCAAAGTGCTTTTGAGACAACCCAGGACATGTGTTGAAAAGCTACGTGTGGAGTTAAGTAAAGGTTGAAGGCAGTGTGGATTCACATGGCAAGTACAGTAACCAAGTCCCATGATCCATCACCTTTGGGTTTGTTGTTTTTTGCCATGACAACTGCTTATCTTTGTTAGATGTTTTTGGATCCAGAGCTGACACTTGAGGAAGTAGCTTTTCTTAACTGGCTGGACAAACAAAGACTAAATATGAAAATTCAGCAACACAGCAAGAGGTTCCCACAAGGAGGATATTAAGGGCTTTATTATAACTGCTCTCTTCATCATCACACAGTGATGTCAAAAGACACTGAATGGAGAATACTGGTTACTCTGAGCTCTGATATTCATCAATAAGATGCAGTTAATCAACTACCTACAACTAATATGAGCCCTTTAGATCTACTACTAGTGCTATTACTAGCACAATAACTTAAAATCAATAGTAGAAGGATCAAACTATTGGCCTCTAACCCTTGTGCCCAGGCAAATCAGACCAACTTGGAGTTCCATTGCCAGATTTCAGACTTTGTTATGTCACTCTGAGCTGTATGGCTGTCTTGTGTACCAGTACAGCCCTACTTCCTGTCTTCTTCTTAAGCCATCAAGGGATCCCACCATTCTCTTTGCACTGTCTAGAACAGGGATGGCAACCCCAGAGGCCAGGCAAGTAACATACACAGGTGAGGAGGCCTGGAGACTGAGGGCCGCTGGAGGGCTCAGCCTCCAGCTGTTGACAGCAGCAGCTGTGAGGTTCCAGACAGTTGTTCCTGCAGTAGTTTAGGTCTGGGTGTACCAGATTTTCCAATTTTAAGTTAAATTAGAAATCTGAAATTTTATTTATTTTTTAATTTTTCCATCTGATTCCAGAAAGTGTCTACATTCTGGGAAGTACAGGTAATACACCTGTGAGCCTAATTTGTCCCATAAGCTACTTCTTTGCCCTTTGTGGCCTTGAGGTTAGTTGGGACACTGGGAGAATCATAATCCTCCTGAGTGGGACCACGACTTTTCTCACTGAACCCAGCAATCATGTCTGGAACTGGAACTGTTCCTCTAGAGGCTCATTCTCTGTTTGACTCCCAGCTGCTTCTCTTGATCAGATGGACCAGGAGTTGGGTCAGGCATTTCCTTGGCATCACCTCCCTTCCCAGTTCTGGGACGTTTACCTCTGCTACCTATAGATGCAGAGCCAACAGCCTGTCTCCAGTGGGCCTGTTGAGGCCTGCCCTTGATCCTAGCACTGTTTCTAAAGCTCAACATTAAAATGAGACTTTCTTCAGTAAAGAGATGTTCTGTGCCGGTGGTTCTCAATGGTTCTCAAGCTAGTTTGTGCATTAGAATCATCTGAGAAATAATTTTTAAAACAAGAGTCCTGGTCTTAGCAAAGAGAATCAGATTGAGTCAAATGGATATAATGTCGGGCAGCAGTTCTCAAATGTTTTCTTCTTAGGGCTCCTTCACATCCTTAAAAATTATTGAAGACCCCAAAGAGCTTGTGTTTATGTAGGTTATAGCTGTTGATATTTACTATATTAGATATTTAGACTGACAAGTTAAAAAATGTATTTATCAATTCAGCTTAAAATTAACAAACTCATTGTACATTAATATAAAGAACATATTTTTGTGAATAATAAATGTTTTCCAAAACAAAATTAATGTCATAAGAAAATCAACATTGCTTTACAATTTTGCAAAAAATTTTCAGTGTCTGGCTTAATAGAATACAACTGCATTCTCCTACCATTCGATTTGTTGCAGTGTGTTATTTTGGTTGAAGTAGGTGACGGAAATGTGACCTCTTACAAATTTGCTGTTGAAAAGGGAAACATTTTAAAAGCTTGTTCAGATAATTGTGGTTATTCTTCTTTGATACTACACTAAAACTCAATCAATGATAGTTTCTTAAATGTTAAGTGCAAGGTAAAATCTTAAATCATATCAATGAACTCTTTGTATTTAGTTACATTAAAATCCGTTGGTCTTCTTGCACTTTTAATGGATCTTTGAGCCAAGAGTGATTCTATAATATCATGCATTTGTTATATGGAAAATATTTGTTCACAGATCTTCTAAATGTTGACACATTTCATGTACAATATCAACACATATCATGTGGCCTCTGGAAAACTCCATGAATGAGAGTGATTAAAAGCAAATCATGTCTTAGTATTATTATGAAAATAGCTTTGACCTCTGCAGACCCTCTCGTGTAGCAAAAAGAGCCCTTTCCTAAAAATATATAGATCCAGATTCTACCTCAGGCTGTGCTACTAACTAGCTAACAGACCTGAAGAAAGTTTCTTCACCTTTTTATGGCTCAGTGTCTCAACTGTAAAATGGAAGTTTGGAACTCAAATCAGTGTTTATCAATGGGACACCACTGGTATTCAAGGCAGAAAAATTTGTCGTTGTGAAGGACTGTCCCTCATGTTACAGGACATTTAATATCCCTGGCCACAGGGAATCATAGTGGAAAAGAACATGAAAAAGAATATATATTTGTGTGTGTGTGTGTGTGTGTGTGTGTGTGTGTGTGTGTGTGTATATATATATATATATACATGAATCACTTTGATGTACACCAGAAACTAACACAACATTATAAATCAACTATACTTCAATGAAAAAAAGAAAACAAATCCCTGGCTCCCCGACTAAATACAAATAACACCGCACCCCAACTTCAATCATTGTAACACACCCAGACCCTCAAAAGAACCCTACGGAGGGTGATATTGCCTCCAGCTGAGACCTATTGGACTAAATGAACTGTAAGTTTCCTTTCAGTTCTGAATCTAATTCTATTAAACAAGTGGGAAAATAACCTAAAATAATTTAACGTATTTTAAATTTCTATTTTGTTCTGTGTGTGTGTGTGTACACATTTGTTTAGGTGTTGTGGACATTCTTAAATATACCTGCTTTGAACAAATATTTGCGGCCACTCTGGCCTAGTGACATGGAAGGTAACAAAATTAGAAGAGCAAGAGAAGGGTCAGCAGGAAGGAGAAAATAGAAATAGTAGAAAAATTCACATTCTGGCCACACTTTTACAAACTAAGGATTCTTGAATTCCTTAATAGTGGATAGTGCTTTGGCCAGAGGTATGGAAAGGAAGAGCTCAGTTCTCCCTAGACTACCAAGCTTTGTGGAACCTATAGATGGCCATGCAATCATCCCTCAGCCAGGCCTGCCTCCTTTCTGCTCCCCAAGGGTCAATGTGGCATAGTGGGGAAAAGCCTTGGTGCTGGAGCCAGCCTGCCTGTTACTCAACCTCTCTGTGCCTGCATTCTTTCATTTGCTAAGTGAGAAGAATGAAAGCACCTCACCTTATAGACAGTGTGAGGATCAAATGTGCTAATGCATACAAAGTGTTTAGAACAGTGCGTGCCAATGGGTAAGGAAGCAATAAATGTCAACTAACTGTGTCACTCAGTAAAGGCAGGAAGCCCCCGGTCCCCTCCACTGGAAACCTTGGGCCACCTTTGAAGTTTGTTCACCTTTTCCTGTTCTATTTTTCCATTCTTTTCCCATAAGGCTGAGCATAAAGCTGATTTTATCATACTTTCAAGTGTGCACATGGGTGGTAGGTTGTCATAGGGAGAAGCACCACCTTATAACCCTGGATGGCTTCAACACAGAGTTCTCAGTGAGCCCACCTGAGATCCGCTCTGAGCAAAGGCAAAGCCCAGTGGAGCTGACACACTAGAATTTGGGGGTGGGGAGTTGAAACACACATTTTTAAGTGAAGTTCATCTGAAACTGTCTCTGTTGGCAATGAAAGTCCCACAGAAACAAGCCAAAATGGAATTTCCAAGATTTTCAGCTTTGCAATGATCACTGAGAAGAAAATTCCAGGTTGAACAAAAAGAGACCACCCTTGCCAGGACTTTTCCACAGTAAGCATTTGAAAAGGTTAGGAGGTGACTTTCGGAGGAGTGCTGCCTCTTCTAAAGTCCGCTGTTCATACGAAGGCTGTATCTTCTTCCTTATCCTCCTCCAGACTAAGAAAAAGGGAGTGATTTGCATTTGTGCGTTCTGCTCTTTGCAGAACCTTCCCCTAGGCTGCAGAGAATTTTCACTTTCATGTCGCCAGAGCAATGAGGGTGGAGGGGAGATAGGAAAGCAAAGGCACCTAGGTCTTGGGTTTATTGTGGACCTTTCTGTGACTTGGCTTCTGGCTGACTCAGGGAGCTCTGGGGGAAGAATTCGGACAGATGTGTATATTCCCCCAGCATTGCAGATATAAGGGGAAGGTGACCTTGTGGCAAAGCTTCTGTATGCTTGTGTGTCTCTGGATAAACACTCTAGTGGAGCTTCTTGCTCTGCGTTTCTCATTTCTGTTCTTAAGTGCCCCAGACACTTGGCCACTCTTTCCTCAAGATTCTACTAATGACCAATTTAAGTACCTGATGGGCAAGATAAGTTTAGGGGCTCTTCCAACTCCATAGTATATAAATTTATATATTTGCAGAGCTGGAAATGGTTTCAGATTTCATCTAGTTGAACTCTCTTTTTCGACATGGAAGTGGAAGCCAGAGAGGCTCAATGAACTTCTGGGATCAAAAGTCGCTTTCATAGCAGGACTGAGTCAAAAACTCCCAAACAACAGTCCTTTCTACTACTCTCCAGGGTTCTCAAAATTGAGGTCCACGTGCTCCCCTGGAGATGTATGTGTGGCTATGTGTACAAGGTACACAAAAGGGAAGGGATACAACTTAGGGTATTTTCCTAGAGCTTCAGTTTTATACTAAGGCCAACACTCAAAAACAAATGTCATATCACATGGACCTGTGTTCATATCCCATGTATCACTTGTTCCCCAGCTCCCAGAACAGTGACTGATATAGTGCATAATCAATCTATTTATTGAACGAATGAATAAATGAATGTTGAAAATAAGACATGATATTTCATCACAAATTTTAGCTTACAGTGGCTTAGAGATATGTCAGTGGAATATTTGAGAAAACTATAGTGGTGCTAAAACTAGATGTCCTAAAGAAGCAGTTATATTGTGGCCATGTGCCTCATGTGAGAACCTTTCTATACCTTGTCAAAGTCCAATGTGTTTTGAATTTGGATGAATAAGGCAATTGCCTCCTTTGTCCATTTCTCTGGGACACAATTTCTCCCTTTTCTACCTACCTGAATAATCTCTTCTTATCTTTTCTAATCACTTTCCCAAGGAAGGCTTCCCTAAACCCCTAGACTGGGTTAAATTCTTCAGTTTTATGCTCCACTGGACCCTGCCCTTCTCCTTTGTAACATTCAACACACTTGATTAATGACTGTCTTCCCACCTAGGCTGTAAGTTTCCTTCATGAGAAAAGGCTCATGTTGATATCACTCATCGCCTGATAGCCCTAATGCCTTGACCAGAACCTGGAATGTGGTAGGTCTAGTGTTTAATCAAAACAGAATTGAATTTCCTGAGCTAATCATAGTAGTGATTGCCTGGCTTATCCTGCTCTAATCAGAAACCGTGGTGCTTGGCCTGCCAGAATATCAGCAGCTCACCTCATACCTGATACTAGAGAGTGTCTCCTGCTGCCCTAGTACCAGGAGCTGAAACAGTTGCAGGTCACTGACTATTCAGACTCAGTGGCCACTTACTGTGACTTAGGCTATTTGTCCATCCCTTTCCACCAGGGTCACTTGTTCCCAGGGTAGCCCTATTTCCTAGTTGAGAGATATTGGAGGTAGGGGGGTCCAGCAGGGAAGTTGATAAAAAGGCCTGGTCTGAGGCAGTATAAATGCTTGAGGTGGGGAGAGGATGGATTCAAGAGATATTTTTCAAAAATATAATTACTGAGCTTGGATGTGATGGGAAGAGAGAGCAGGGTGTGGAGAACCCAGATGATTCAGTGTTTTGTAGTTTGGATAACAGGTTGAATATGATACTTTTAAAAAAAATTTTTTATATATTTGTATATTTTTAAAATGAAGTATAGTTGATTCACAATGTTGTTTTAGTTTCTGGTGTACAACAAAGTGATTCAGTTTATATATATATATATATAACTGAATATATACATATATTTATATTCTTTTCCATTATGGTTTATTACAGGATATTGAATATAGTTCCCTGTGCTATACCTTATTATTTATCTATTTTATATATAGTAGTTTGTATCTGCTAATCCCAAACTCCTAATTTTATCCCTCCCCTACCCTCCTTCCCCTTCGGTAACCATGTTTGCTTTCTATGTCTGTGAGTCTGTTTCTGTTTTGTAAATAAGTTCATTTGTATCATACTTTAGATTCCACATCTAAGTGATATCGTATGGTATTTGCCTTTCTCTTTCTGATTTACTTCACTTCATATGATAGTCTCTAGTCCATCCATGTTACTGCAAATGGCATTATTTCATTCTTTTTATGGCTGAGTAGTATTCCATTGTATATATATTGAATGGTGACACTCTTAACTAAGAATGATGAAGGAGAGGAGGAGGTAGGAAGGGGAAAACCAAGAGTTCCAGCTTGAAAACACTGAGTGTGAGATGCCCACCCTTGCCTGTGGATATGTCCAGCAGTGAGAAATATAAACGTGGAGTTGGTGAAAGGTCAGGGCTGGAGACCCATACTGAGAAACTGGAAGGTGGTCTTGGTCTGCTAATCACCACCAGGTGCTGTCATGTTCATGGCTGACTACCTGCCTCTCTGCCTAAGATCCTAGGGTAGAGACCCCTACTGGATGCCTCCTCTCTCTTGGTAAGTGACGTCTGTGCCTGCGGCTTTCGGGTCATCATGACAAATGTAGGGCAGTGACTGTGGGGTCCTCATCTGGAGACACAGGTCAAGGCCCCAGTTAAAGATTCATCCCAGAGTATCACCCAAGAGAAGACAATGGTGCCAGCGCTATCAGGCTTTGCTCTGCTCGTGATACATTGGGAGATGGAACACATTAGTGAAAATGTAATAGAAATACATGGGAATTTATCAATCTTGATAGAAAAATGGAAACTTGTAAACAATCTTATAGAAACACATATGCCAAATGAGGTCAACCTGTGGTTTGTGGCACAAGCAGGCAGGAATGAATTTATTCATTCCTCATTTTGTAAGGGACACTGCTTGAGCTGCTCCCTCTAGACACTCAGCCAGGTACCCACTCTCCCCACTAGCTTCCTCACTATCACTGACCGTACCTGTTCTTGGACTTAAAAAGATCCCAGATCCCTTGACACACACGTCCCCCATGCAATTCATCTTAATTTATCAGCCTCTCTGAGTTTCATTCCCATGTCTGTGTCATGGATCTACTGGCCATCAGTCTACTCACTCTCGGGCTTGTATTCTCAAGTCATTTTGCCTCCTTGTCCTGTCAGCTCATCCACAAGGCAAAGCTCCAAGCCTGGATTCATATTACTTTCTGCCTTCTTCACTCTTGCCCTTGGGCTGCTTTGGGGAAACCATGCAGCCAGGAGATGGGTGCAGCCTCTCTGTAGTCTCAGAGTCTCTGACCACAAGACTGTCCAACAATCTTGCCAAGTGTCCCCAGCCATCTCCCTCTTTCACTTGGTTAGATATTCCAAACCCTTAACTCTCTTTTCATGCTCTGAGCCCCTTGTGCCTCCTGTAGGTCACATCTACCGCCGCAGCTCTGCCTGTAAACATTAATTTCTTCATCTGTGTTGCATAGCGCACAGGTACACACAGTTAAAAGTGAGCATGGGGGGCTTCCCTGGTGGCGCAGTGGTTGACAGTCAGCCTGCCGATGCAGGGGACACGGGTTCGTGCCCCGGTCCGAGAAGATCCCACATGCCGCGGGGCAGCTGGACCCATGAGCCATGGCCGCTGAGCCTGTGCGTCCGGAGCCTGTGCTCCGCAACGGGAGAGGTCACAACAGTGAGAGGCCCGCCTACCACAAAATAAATAAATAAATAAATAAATAAAAGTGAGCATGAACTGACTATTCACAAGACACTGGGATGCTACAGCCAGGGGGTGATGAGACAGGACCAAAAATGATTGAGATCGAAATAAAAAATAATAGCTAACATTTTCTAAGCTCCTACTAAGTGCCAGGCATCATTCCAAGAGTGACACCTTATTTAATCCTCATGGCAGCATCATGAAGTAGCAGGTAAAAACTGACCCCTTATGAACCTAGAGTCTGTCATACAGAGTGAAGTAAGTCAGAAAGAGAAAAACAAATACCGTATGCTAACACATATATATGGAATCTAAAAATAAAATAAAATGATGGTTCTGAAGAACCTAGGGGCAGGACAGGAATAAAGATGCCGACATAGAGAATGGACTTGAGGACACGGGGAGGGGGAAGGGTAAACTGGGACGAAGTGAGAGAGTGGCATGGACATATATACACTACCAAATGTAAAATAGATAGGTAGTGGGAAGCAGCCACATCGCACAGGGAGATCACCTCGGAGCTTTGTGACCACCTAGAGGGGTGGGATAGGGAGGGTGGGAGGGAGACGCAAGAGGGAGGAGATATGGGGCTATATGTATATGTATAGCTGGTTCACTTTGTTATACAGCAGAAACTAACACACTATAGTAAAGCAATTATACTCCAATAAAGATGCTTAAAAAACCCAACTGATCCCTTGCTTATTCCTGCCTCTTTGCTAAGAGAACCCCAGTTTAGCTCACACCATGGCATGGCTCATCCCTGATCTGAATAAACCAAGGTGTCCTGCCCCATTTGGCCAGATGTGCACCTCCCCAGCTGTCTTTATAGCTATGAGTGGTCACGTGACTCCATTCTGAGCAATGGGAAGTTAAGGCAAGTCTTCTGGGGAGACTTCTTTTTCCAGATCAAAGGACAATGCCTCAGAGGGAGAGGAGCATCTGTCTTCTGCTCCTTGACTTCAGCTGTGATCAAGCAGCCCAGAGCTGAAATGGCCATTTTGGAAACAGGAGGTGACCAGCATGAGACAAGCCAAAAGGCTGAGGATGACAAGGGAGGGGAAAGCGTGGGAGAGCCTGAGCTCCTAAGATATTGTGGAGGTGCCCTGCCATACCTGTACCACCTGCCTCCAGAGTTCTCACGAGGAGAGACTATTACATGTCTCCATTGCCTGGGTCACTCTTAGCTGGGTGTCCTTTTATTTACAGTCAAACACTCTTAACTGAATCAGCTTATAATCAGTATTAGAAGAAGAAACTGAGACTTGGGAATGGTCAGTGACTTTAGCTGAGGCTGGCAAGTGGGGAGGGAGGCTGGCATTGCACACACCACACAGCTGGACTCCAGCGCCTGCTCTCTGGGCTGTGTCTGTGTCTGCCAGGTTATGAGACTTCTGTGATGCAGAGTTGGATGATGAGCAAAGAAAGAGAGAGCCAGATAAAGAAAAGGCATCAGGAGAGCACAAAGCAAGAGGAGCTAGACTGATAGACTGACTAAGGAGATGGCAAGGAGAGAAGTCGGGGGGAGTTAAGGTTAAACACACAGATCAATAACACATCTCCAGTAGAGAAAGTGATTTTGCGACTCTGATGAGTGTGGAGCATAAAAGATTGGATAAGAGAAGTTACTGCTGGGGATGGTGTGGGGAGTCCAAAAGATAGAAGTAAAAAAACCAAGAATTTCTTTTTAATAAAACATGCTCTGAATCACTTCCGGGTAAGATGGCGGAAGAGTAAGACGCGGAGATCACCTTCCTCCTCACGGATACACCAGAAATACAGCTACACGTGGAACAACTCCTACAGAACACCTACTGAACGCTGGCAGAAGACCCCAGACCTCCCAAAAGGCAAGAAACTCCCCACATACCTGGGTAGGGCAAAGCGGAGAGATTCCCGCACAGAGGATCGGTGCCGAGCGGCACTCACCAGCCCGAGAGGCTTGTCTGCTCGCCCGCCGGGGCGGGCGGCGCTGGAAGCTGAGGCTTGGGCTTCGGTCAGAGCGCAGGGAGAGGACTGGGGCTGGCGGCGAGAACTCAGCCTGAAGGGGGCTAATGTGCCACAGCTAGCCGGGAGGGAGTCCGGGAAAACTCTGGAGCTGCCGAAGAGGCAAGAGACTTGTTCTTCCCTCTTGGTTTCCTGCTGCGCGAGGAGAGGGGATTAAGAGCGCTGCTTAAAGGGGCTCCACAGACGGGCGCGAGTCGCGACTGAAAGCGCGGAGCCCAGTGACGGGCGTGGGACGCTGGGGCTGCTGCTGCCGCCGCCAAGAAGCCCGTGTGCGAGCGCAGGTCACTGTCCACACCGCCCTTCTGGGAGCCTGAGCAGCCCGCCACTGCCGGGGTCCCGGGATCCAGGGGCGGCTTCCCTGGGAGAACGCACGGCGCTCCTCGGGCTGGTGCAACGTCACGCCGACCTCTGCCGCTGCAGGCTCGCCCCGCACTCCGTGCCCCTCCCTCCCGCCCGGCCTGAGTGAGCCAGAGTTCCCGAAGAGGCTGCTCCTTTAACCCTTTCCTGTCTGAGCGAAGAACAGACGCCCTCCGGCGACCTACACGCAGAGGCGGGGCCAAATCCAAAGCTGAGACCCGGGAGCTGTGAGAACAAAGAAGAGAAAGGGAAACCTCTCCCAGCAGCCTCAGAAGCAGCGGATTAAAGCTCCACAATCAACTTGATGTACCCTGCATCTGTGGAATACATGAATAGACAACAAATCATCCCAAATTGAGGAGCCAGGAGTCAGTACTGTGCCTCTGAGGTGGGAGAGCCAACTTCAGGACACTGGTCCACAAGAGACCTCCCAGCTCCACATAATATCAAACGGCGAAAATCTTCCAGAGATCTCCATCTCAACACCAGCACCCAGCTTCACTCAACGACCAGCAAGCTACAGTGCTGGACACCCTATGCCAAACAACTAGCAAGACAGGAACACAACGCCACCCATTAGCAGAGAGGTGGCCTAAAATCATAAAAAGTCTGCAGACACCCCAAAACACACCACCAGACGTGGACCTGCCCACCAGAAAGACAAGATCCAGCCTCATCCACCAGAACACAGGCACTAGTCCCCTCGACCAGGAAACCTACACAACCCACTAAACCAACCTTAGCCACTGGGGACAGACACCAAAAACAACAGGAACTACGAACCTGCAGCCGGCAAAAAGGAGACCCCAAACACAGTAACATAAGCAAAATGAGAAGACAGAAAAACACACAGCAGGAGACGGAGCAAGATAAAAACCCACCAGACCTAACAAATGAAGAGGTAATAGGCAGTCTATCTGAAAAAGAATTCAGAATAATGATAGTAAAGATGATCCAAAATCTTGGAAATAGAATAGACAAAATGCAAGAAACAGTTAACAAGGACCTAGTAGAACTAAAGATGAATCAAGCATCGATTAAAAACACAATAAATGAAATGAAAAATACTCTAGATGGGATCAATAGCAGAATAACTGAGGCAGAAGAACGGATAAGTGAGGTGGAAGATAAAATAGTGGAAATAACTAATGCAGAGCAAAATAAAGAGAAAAGAATGAAAAGAACAGAGGACAGTCTCAGAGACCTCTGGGACAACATTAAACGCACCAACATTCGAATTATAGGGGTTCCAGAAGAAGAAGAGAAAAAGAAAGGGACTGAGAAAATATTTGAAGAGATTATAGTTGAAAACTTCCCTAATATGGGAAAGGAAATAGTTAATCAAGTCCAAGAAGCACAGAGAGTCCCATACAGAATAAATCCAAGGAGAAATACGCCAAGACACATATTAATCAAACTGTCAAAAATTAAACACAAAGAAATCATATTAAAAGCAGCAAGGCAAAAACAACAAATAACACACAAGGGAATCCCCATCAGGATAACAGCTGATCTCTCAGCAGAAACTCTACAAGCCAGAAGGGAGTGGCAGGACATAATTAAAGTGATGAAGGAGAGAAACCTGCAACCAAGATTACTCTACCCAGCAAGGATCTCATTCAGATTTGATGGAGAAATTAAAACGTTTACAGACAAGCAAAAGCTGAGAGAGTTCAGCACCACCAAACCAGCTTTACAACAAATGCTAAAGGAACTTCTCTAGGCAAGAAACACAACAGAAGGAAAAGACCTACAATAACGAACCCAAAACAATTAAGAAAATGGGAATAGGAACATACATATCGATAATTACCTTAAATGTAAATGGACTAAACGCTCCCACCAAAAGACACAGATTGGCTGAATGGATACAAAAACAAGACCCATATATATGCTGTCTACAAGAGACCCACTTCAGACCTAGAGACACATACAGACTGAAAGTAAGGGGATGGAAAAAGATATTCCATGCAAATGGAAACCAAAAGAAAGCTGGAGTAGCAATTCTCATATCAGACAAAATAGACTTTAAAATAAAGACTACTAGAAGAGACAAAGAAGGACACTACATAATGATCAAGGGATCGATCCAAGAAGAAGATATAACAATTGTAAATATTTATGCACCCAACATAGGAGCACCTCAATACATAAGGCAAACGCTAACAGCCATAAAAGGAGAAATCGACAGTAACACAATCATAGTAGGGGACTTTAACACCCCACTTTCACCAATGGACAGATCATCCAAAATGAAAATAAATAAGGAAACACAAGCTTTAAATGATACATTAAACAAGATGGACTTAATTGATATTTATAGGACATTCCATCCAAAAACAACAGAATACACATTTTTCTCAAGTGCTCATGGAACATTCTCCAGGATAGATCATATCTTGGGTCACAAATCAAGCCTTGGTAAATTTAAGAAAATTGAAATTGTATCAAGTATCTTTTCTGACCACAATGCTATGAGACTAGATATCAATTACAGGAAAAGAGCTATAAAAAATACAAACACATGGAGGCTAAACAATACATTACTTAATAACGAAGTGATCACTGAAGAAATCAAAGAGGAAATAAAAAAATACCTAGAAACAAATGACAATGGAGACACGACGACCCAAAACCTATGGGATGCAGCAAAAGCAGTTCTAAGAGGGAAGTTTATAGCAATACAATCCCACCTTAAGAAACAGGAAATATCTCGACTAAACAACCTAACCTTGCACCTAAAGCAATTAGAGAAAGAAGAACAAAAACATCCCAAAGTTAGCAGAAGGAAAGAAATCATAAAAATCAGATCAGAAATAAATGAAAAAGAAATGAAGGAAACAATAGCAAAGATCAATCAAACTAAAAGCTGGTTCTTTGAGAAGATAAACAAAATTGATAAACCATTAGCCAGACTCATCAAGAAAAAAAGGGAGAAGACTCAAATCAATAGAATTAGAAATGAAAAAGGAGAAGTAACAACTGACACTGCAGAAATACAAAAGATCGTGAGAGATTACTATAAGCAACTCTATGCCAATAAAATGGACAACCTGGAAGAAATGGACAAATTCTTAGAAATGCACAACCTGCCAAGACTGAATCAGGAAGAAATAGAACATATGAACAGACCAATCACAAGCACTGAAATTGAAACTGTGATAAAAAATCTTCCAACAAACAAAAGCCCAGGACCAGATGGCTTCACAGGCGAATTCTATCAAGCATTTAGAGAAGAGCTAACGCCTATCCTTCTCAAACTCTTCCAAAATATAGCAGAGGGAGGAACACTCCCAAACTCATTCTACGAGGCCACCATCACCTTGATACCAAAACCAGACAAGGATGTCACAAAGAAAGAAAACTACAGGCCAATATCACTGATGAACATAGATGCAAAAATCCTCAACAAAATACTAGCAAACAGAATCCAACAGCACATTAAAAGGATCATACACCATGATCAAGTGGGGTTTATCCCAGGAATGCAAGGATTCTTCAATATACGCAAATCAATCAACGTGATACACCATATTAACAAATTGAAGGAGAAAAACCATATGATCATCTCAATAGATGCAGAGAAAGCTTTCGACAAAATTCAACACCCATTCATGATAAAAACCCTGCAGAAAGTAGGCATAGAGGGAACTTTCCTCAACATAATAAAGGCCATATATGACAAACCCACAGCCAGCATCGTCCTCAATGGTGAAAAACTGAAACCATTTCCACTAAGATCAGGAACAAGACAAGGTTGCCCACTCTCACCACTCTTATTCAACATAGTTTTGGAAGTTTTAGCCACAGCAATCAGAGAAGAAAAGCAAATAAAAGGAATCCAAATTGGAAAAGAAGAAGTAAAGCTGTCACTGTTTGCAGATGACATGATACTATACATAGAGAATCCTAAAGATGCTACCAGAAAACTACTAGAGCTCATCAATGAATTTGGTAAAGTTGCAGGATACAAAATTAATGCACAGAAATCTCTGGCATTCCTATATACTAATGATGAAAAATCTGAAAGTGAAATCAAGGAAACACTCCCATTTACCATTGCAACAAAAAGAATAAAATATCTAGGAATAAACCTACCTAAGGAGACAAAAGACCTGTATGCAGAAAATTATAAGACACTGATGAAAGAAATTAAAGATGATACAAATAGATGGAGAGATGTACCATGTTCTTGGATTGGAAGAATCAACATTGTGAAAATGACTCTACTACCCAAAGCAATCTACAGATTCAATGCAATCCCTATCAAAATACCACTGGCATTTTTCACAGAACTAGAACAAAAAATTTCACAATTTGTATGGAAACACAAAAGACCCCGAATAGCCAAAGCAATCTTGAGAACGAAAAATGGAGCTGGAGGAATCAGGCTCCCTGACTTCAGACTATACTACAAAGCTGCAGTAATCAAGACAGTATGGTACTGGCACAGAAACAGAAAGATAGATCAATGGAACAGGATAGAAAGCCCAGAGATAAACCCACGGACATATGGTCACCTTATCTTTGATAAAGGAGGCAGGAATGTACAGTGGAGAAAGGACAGTCTCTTCAATAAGTGGTGTTGGGAAAACTGGACAGGGACATGTAAAAGTATGAGATTCGATCACTCCCTAACACCATACACAAAAATAAGCTCAAAATGGATTAAAGACCTAAATGTAAGGCCAGACACTATCAAACTCTTAGAGGAAAACATAGGCAGAACACTCTATGACATAAATCACAGCAAGATCCTTTTTGACCCACCTCCTAGAGAAATGGAAATAAAGACAAAAATAAACACATGGGACCTAATGAAACTTAAAAGCTTTTGCACAGCAAAGGAAACCATAAACAAGACCAAAAGACAACCCTCAGAATGGGAGAAAATATTTGCAAATGAAGCAACTGACAAAGGATTAATCTCCAAAATTTATAAGCAGCTCATGCAGCTCAATAACAAAAAAACAAACAACCCAATCCAAAAATGGGCAGAAGACCTAAATAGACATTTCTCCACAGAAGATATACAGACTGCCAACAAACACATGAAAGGATGCTCAACATCTTTACTAATTAGAGAAATGCAAATCAAAACTACAATGAGATATCATCTCACGCCAGTCAGAATGGCCATCATCAAAAAATCTAGAAACAATAAATGCTGGAGAGGGTGTGGAAAAAAGGGAACACTCTTGCACTGCTGGTGGGAATGTGAATTGGTACAGCCACTATGGAGAACGGTATGGAGGTTCCTTAAAAAACTACAAATAGAACTACCATATGACCCTGCAATCCCACTACTGGGCATATACCCTGAGAAAACCATAATTCAAAAAGAGACATGTACCAAAATGTTCATAGCAGCCCTATTTACAATAGCCCGGAGATGGAAACAACCTAAGTGTCCATCATCGGATGAATGGGTAAAGAAGATGTGGCACATACATACAATGGAATATTACTCAGCCATAAAAAGAAATGAAATTGAACTATTTGTAATGAGGTGGATGGACCTAGAGTCTGTCATACAGAGTGAAGTAAGTCAGAAAGAGAAAGACAAATACTGTATGCTGACACATATATATGGAATTTAAGAAAAAAAAAGGTCATGAAGAACATAGGGGTAAGACAGGAATAAAGACACAGACCTACTAGAGAATGGACTTGAGGATATGGGGAGGGGGAAGGGTAAGCTGTGACAAAGTGAAAGAGCGGCATGGACATATATACACTACCAAACGTAAGGTAGATAGCTGGTGGGAAGCAGCCGCATAGCACAGGGAGATCAGCTCGGTGCTTTGTGACCGCCTGGAGGGGTGGGATAGGGAGGGTGGGAGGGAGACGCAAAAGGGAGGGGATATGGGAACATATGTATACATATAACTGATTAAATTTGTGATAAAGCAAAAAATAAAAATAAAAAAATAAAAAAATAAAAAAAAAAATAAAATGTGAAAAAAAAAAAAAAAAAAAAAGTTAATCAACTATTCTAAACAATATTAATTTCTTTATGAGCAACACAGAAGTAATGAAAATAATTTAGTTGTCAATTTCATAACATTTTTATTCAAATCAAAATGAGGTTGGAGCTAGAGAAAATTCATGTCTTGTAATTCATTAATTTATTTCTGTATTTATTTTGGGTCTTGAAATCATCTCCAAATCTCTCATTGTTTGGAGAAATAAAATACTATCTTGAGTTTTTATTGGCAAAAAAAAAAAAAAAAAAAAAAAAAAAAAATAAATAAATAAATAAATAAATAAATAAATAAAACATGCTCTGACTTCACTCAGTGTAAGAATCTCTAGGTCCGCGCACATCACTGCAAATGGCATTATCTCATGCTTTTTAATGGCTGAGTAATATTCCATTGTATATATGTACTGAGTGAAGTAAGTCAGAGAAAGACAAATATCACATGATATTGCTTACATGTGGAATCTAAAAAAATGGTACAAATGAACCTATTTACAGAACAGACATAGTCACAGATGTAAAGAACAAACTTATGGTTACCAAGGGGGAAAGTGGGGGAGGGATAAACTGGGAGATGGCGATTGACCTATACACACGACCATATATACAATAGATAACTCATAAGAACCTACTGTACAGCACAGGGAACTCTTCTTAATACTCTGTAATGACCTATATGGGCATAGAATCTTAAAAAGAGTGGATATATATATGTGTATAACTGATTCACTTTGCTGTACAGCAGAAACTAACACAATATTGTAAGTCAATTACACTCCAATAAAAATTAATTTAAAAAATGCTCTGAGCTCTTTGCACTGTCTTCAAGACTATCAATATATAGAGACAAAAGAAGTAATACAGAGAGTGGCCCCCATGGGCTTGGAGCCACAGGTTACTATAAATAATAAAAACCCAATGGCTCTGTGCAGCTGAGGGACTGAAGCTTTTTAAGGCAACAATTCATTTCCAAAATTCTTAGCCTGACTGTATAACTGTTCCAGCTGCCATGTGATAAACATAACGAATAGAGATGACAATGGAATCAAAGAAAGAAAGAGATGAGAAATGGCTGACACCAGGAAAATTAGCAGAAGAGAAAAAGAAAGTTCTTAAATTTCAGATTTTGCACCAGTGTGCTCAGCAGAAAATTGTAAAAGTCTGAGCTGGAACTAAGGGCGAGCCACTGTTGATGACTCTCTTCAGAGATGTGAACTTTGAACAATTAATATAAAATCCTGCCACTTTGATTTCAATCCACCCTTTTCTAGCCTCTTCTGGGACCTAAAAGCACCCAGCCCGACTGATGGCTGGTTTCTGAATTAAGTGACGGCTCTGCTTTGCATGTGCTGTCTTCTTTGCCTGGAACCCTTTCCTCCCCTCCTCTGAATGTCCCTCGACCTGCTCATGATAAGTCTACTGCTCAGTGGCATCTTCTCCATGGAGCTCCCTCACATCTGGTGTTGGGTGCTCTCTTTTTGTGTGTCCCAATAGCAACCTGTACATGCTCCTACTACGACACGTCTCCTGTTGACTGAACAAGTCTACTCACAAGGACTGTGTTCTGAATAATTTAAGCCCACATCTGCCAGGAACAGTGTCTCTGCCCTTTCCTTTGCCGGAATGTCCTTAGGGCTATCTCTGAAAATCTGTTTATTCTCAAGTAGAGCACGCTATTTCTTTCTTTAATAGCATTAATCACAATCTGCAGTTCTTTCGTTTGCTTTCTTGCATCTCTCTCCCTCCTGCTCTAGAAGGACCCTTGTGTGATGGCAAGGATCCTGTTTTCTTGTCTCTTTCATGGAGGCTGGCATTCACTGGGTGCTCCAAAACTATTAGTTAGAATAAATAATGCCTGGCACATGATAGCTAAAAATACCTAAAATTCAAGCCAGGGCTGCTTTACTTCATATCTTTTCAAAAACTAATTATCTGTATTTTTTGTTGCGGAAACTTTTACTTCATGTCAACCAGTATCATTAATATGATACACACAAAACCCAAAATATTTAGGTGGAAACCACGCAAAAGACTTTTATGATGGGATAGTGTCTCCGGTGACAAGGACTAAATACTTCTGTACAAGGAGTGGTTCTTCAGAGCTTGGAGCCCACGTGTATTCTCTTTTAAAACACCTCCTTTGGGAATTATTGGACGCACCCTTGGGTGCTCCATTCTAGGCCTTAAAAGAGCAGAGGCTGTGGACCAGGAAATCTGCTGATCACTGAGGCTCATGCATGAACCAGATGGACACAGTCTGTGCCCCATGGGTCTACAGGTTAGTAGATGAGATCAACATTAATCAAAGAATCTTACCCGAAATGTATTACTACAAACAGTGATAAGTACAGCGAAGTAAAACCACTGTGTTGCCAGCAGGACCTTGTTCTAAGGCCTGGGGGAAGAATCTATCCACATTTGGTTCCCAGCAGGTGTTTCCCTTGGCAGCCACAAAGCTACTATTGTGTTCAGCACCATCCTTCCTAAAACAATGACTTTGAAGGAGGAGAAACCTGGGATGTCTCAAATTGCAGAATTAAAAATAATAATGTTAGGGCTTCCCTGGTGGCGCAGTGGTTGAGAGTCCGTCTGCCGATGCAGGGGACATGGGTTCGTGCCCCGGTCTGGGAAGATCCCACATGCCGCGGATTGGCTGGGCCCATGAGCCATGGCCGCTGAGCCTGCGCGTCCAGAGCCTGTGCTCCGCAACGGGAGAGGCCACAACAGTGAGAGGCCCGCGTACCACAAAAAAAAAAATTTAAAAAAAAAAATAATAATAATGTCAATCTTAATGAGATGCATCCAGGTGGGGATGAGGATGCCCATGCCCACCTCAGCATCTTCTTGTTACCCCTGGTTCTCAGGCACCATGTTCAGAGGGGACCACTTTATTTCAATAAAGCTTTTGGTATAAATCTTAGAGATTGCTCCAGGGTGAATGTCTGGGGTTTTTAAGATGAATGCCTTTTGTCCAATTCCCAGCCAAACTGAAGCTTACAACCTGGAAGCAGGCTCTCTGGCCTCCTGGGTGTTTGTTTCCTGGGTCCTCACCGTCTTCTCTAGATCTCACAATGTGTAAGGAACTGAAGAGGTGGCCTCTCTTGCCAAACTAACTGTGTGGAATAATGAGACTCTCAAAAGATAGCACTGCAGGGGAGAGTTTTGACCTCAGCCTCTCATCCCCTAGTCCAAGGCCCCACCGAAATATCCTCACCCCATATTCTAGCCTATCCTCGGGTTGATGGCGGCATGAACCTAGAGCTCCCACTAGTGGCAGGAGTGGGCCACCAACGCGTCTCAACTTTTCATTGAGGGCTTCTCAACTTTCCATTGGTTTCTTCCCTCATTCACAGTGGGTTTAACAGCTAGGCCTCTGGTCTCCGAGAGGCATTCAAAAACGCCATCTTCACCTTTATGGGGACATTTCTCCAAATTCTAGCAGTTTTCTACAGACCTGCCTCAGCTACTCGGAGGCAAGTGTAAGGTTATCTCATCCCTGCCACCACCTCCACTGACCCCCACTACTTTTTTTTCCTGAGGACTGTTCAGAATCAAGAGAAGTGAATTTTACACACACACACACACACACACACACACACACAAACAGTTAGGTTATCCCTGCCTTCTGCCAGCTGGGAGATAGGTAGGGCTCCTGGGGAGTCTGGAATGAGAGCTTAGAAAAGCTCTCCACAGAGATTAAGAAGGGTACTCTCCTCCCCTCCTCTTCTTGATGAAGCTCCTCCCTAGGTCTGCCTTTTTCCAGTGTCAGAATGGGGAGATTCGGGGGCCCAGCATCTGGGGGCAGAGGAAGCCGCTAAGTCCTCCTGGAGAACAGGCTGCAAACCCACCTCTAGCTCAGGTACCAAGGGCCCCTGTGCTGCCACGAGGTCCAGCCCACATCACTGAGGGATTAAACTGTAGTTTGGGGCAAAACCTTTATAGTGAGAAAGAGCACGCAATTGTCTGGCATATCCCTACAAACCCACCACAGTAATGGCTGGGTGAGTGCCAGTTGGGGCATGCGGGGTTCCTGGGTCAAGTTAAATAGTGCCTCATCACGCCTTCCTAATATTATTATTATTATTAATTTAATAAATAATCTAATAGAAATGCTTATATTACAAGTAAAAGCCAGGTTTCCTGACCCCCCCACCCAATACCCTTCTCATGGCATCCACGGGCCAGCCAAATTTTAGAGTTCTGATCTTATTCATCTCCTGTGATAGAAAATTTAAAACTAAATGAAACAATAGCCCCTGGTTTCTAGTTGTGAAGATATTAAAATTTTTACTGATGTGCAGAGGAATTTCTGAAAAGTGGGGAATGCCTCTTCATTGGAGATGTAAGTGATGATGCTAAAAATGTTACTAAGTGTTAGGGTTGAATTGTGTCCCCCTCCAAAATTTATATATTGAAGTCCTAGCCCCCAGTACCTCAGAATGCAACTATATTTGGAGAGATTTTGTAATTTTGTAATTAAGGAGGTAATTAAGATAAAATGAGGTCATTAGGGTAGGCTCTAGACCAATATGACTGATGTCCTTACAAGAAGAGGAGATTAGGACAGATGCACACAGAGGAAAGACCACGTGAAGACACAGGCAGAAAGCGGTCATGGAAAGCCAAGGGGAGAGGCCTCAGAAGAAACCGAGCCTGCCCACACATTGATCTTGGACTTTTAGCCTCGAGAACTATTAGAAAATAAATTCCTGTTGTTTATGGCATCCCTAGAAAACTAATACAGCAAGGGTGGGAGTTTTTCTGATGATTTTTAATGGTGATGCAGAATTCAAAATAATATTATTGAATAGACTAGAGCTGGGATTCAAATTCAGGAGTCTTTACACAAATGGTAATGTTATTCATTGTTCACCACCTTGAGCTCTTTTGAAACAATGCCTTTTAAAAGGCTATTAAAGAACATTTGCGGAGAACACAACATTGTAAATCAACTATACCCCAATAAAAAACTTTAAAAAAGAACATCTGAGGGAGAAATGGGTTTGTTTTTTTTTTAATAGAAAGACTGCTTTCTTAGTGGCGTGCAGGAGTGAACAGGAAGCTTCGACGTGCATCAGAGTCTCTTCTTCCCTCTGTCCTAGTGCAGGAGGCTTCGGCTGAAGGCACAAGCTTTGCTTCTGTATCTCTCTCAGACGTTTCCTCCACACCAAGTGCTCTGATGCAAACACGGTTCCTGGAAGGCGAAAGGGAGGAGCCAGATCCCTGGGGTCTCCACGAGCTGTGTAAGGACATTCCTGCCCTGGAGGCTCCCCGTGGGTCAGGGACGTGAAACTCCCCATAGTGACTTTATGTGCGCGAACAGCCCATTTTCTCGGGCTGCATCAGGAGGCCTAGGTGCCCTCCGTCTGGGCAAGGACCCTCATGCTCAACCCAGGCAGTCAGAGGGGCTGGGAAGAATCTGTTCCCTGCTCCTGCTTGGGAGACAGGGCGCTGACAGGGAAACGGGGTGCAAAGCCTGCTTTCAGGAGAATTCCTGTTCTGGGGATCTTGAAGTGCAGAACCCTAATCTCAGACCAATGGCTCACATTTGTATCATCCTTTCACAGGCAGCATCCTATTCGGTCATCATGTGTGGTGGGTAAGACAGATCTCCCCACTGGGCCAGTTTAGGGGTGAAGGAAGTGATTTCTCACAGGTCACTCTGAGGGACACTTGCACTGCTAGTCAAATGAATGGCATGACGATAGGGACAGAGGAGACACCGTAAAGCGGTGGACCACACGTTCCTGTGGCAACCTTGTCGTGGCATTGGTCCTGGGCCCCAGAGGAAGACAGCCAAGCTGGGCCGAGGGCCATGTTCAGCTGACACGGCGGGCCCCAGGGTAACATGGGGACCACAGGTGTGTGCACACATGGTGCAGGTCCTACATAGTGGCGCTGGCCTGGCCATGCTCTAAGTGCCCCCTACACCAAGTGCAGGCACTTGAGCTTGTCCTGCTGGCAGGCAAAGCTTTAGGAGGCAGAGTGGACACCTTGAAGTAGACTAAATAATTACAAACTAGATACAATTCTCCCAAGGTAATAACCCTGTTTACACTTAACCAGTACGACCCACCCCCTAGAGAAAGGAAGTAATTTTAGAATGGAAGTCTGGGCCTCTGTTGCTAAATTCTCAGCCTAATGGTTCTCTCCATTCCTAAAACTTTTTGTTTTCTAATTTTATTAAGGTGTAGTTGATTTACAATGTTGTGTATATATATATTCTTTTTCATATTCTTTTCTATTATGGTTTATCACAGGATATTGAATAGAGTTCCCTATACTATACAGTAGGACCTTGTTGTTTATCCATCCTCTATATAATAGTTTGCATCAGCTAATCCCAAACTCCATTCCTTCCCTCCTCTACACCCATCTCCTTGGTAACTACAGGTCTGTTCTCTGTCTGTGAGTCTGTTTCTGTTTTGTAGATAGGTTCATTTGTGTCATATTTTAGATTCCACATATAAGTGATATCATATGGTATTTGTCTTTCTCTTTCTGACTTACTCCACTTAGTATGATAATCTCTAGGTCCATCCATGTTTCTGTCAATGGCGTTATTTCACTCTTTTTTATGGCTGAGTAGTATTCCATTATATATATGTACCACATCTTCTTTATCCATTCATCTGTCAATGGACATTTAGGTTGTTCCCATGTCTTGGCTATCGTAAACAGTGCTGCTCTGAATATTAGGGTGCATGTATCTTTTCAAATTATAATTTTGTCTGGATATAGGCCCAGGAGTGGGTTTGTTGGATCATATGGCAACTCTATTTCATTCCTAAATCTTTTTGATACTGATTTTTTTTTTACCCACGAGAGCTTTTCATCTGCTATAAGTAATAATAGTACCTTCAATTACTAATAAAGAACTATCTTAAGATGGACCCCTCGCAGATCTCTTGAGATCTAAGGAACTTCTTTTCCCCTCTGTCTCTGAATTTTTACCAAGTTACTTATAACAAGCCTGGCAGGCCTGAACTTCCTCATTCTCAACAGCTAGGCTTCCATTTCCGCTCCACCAAGACCTCTGCTGGAGAGTCATCAGCAGCCTGTGTGGCTCCTTGGTGTCAGATGAAGACTGTGCCCATCGTGGGCTGGTGCAGCCCTGCAGGTGCTAGGCTTAGCAAGCTGCACATGCTTCTGTGTGGAGCAAAGGGCCCCGTTCCTGGGGTGAGCAGTCAGGATGGAGGCTTGGAGGGCAGAGTGCAGGCTGCCGACAGCAGAGCGAAGGAGCTGCATTTGCCCCCGTCAGCTGCACAACTGCACAGGCAACCCGGAGACAGAAGGCACTCCCCCGCCCCCGGAGTTCCAAATGGCGAGCTTTCTCTAGCCCTGCTGATCCTCTCTGCAGGATCTCTAACCACTGCCTCATCCCACCTTGTCCCAGCCCTGATCTTCAGTTCAGTGGTCCAGGAAGTGGCCTCTGCCTTTCCTTGTACCCTCTGTCTAATTCTTTTCCTACCAGGTGCGAACTTCACTTATGCTTTTCTGGGGTTTCCAGTAAATCTCTGTTTCCAGTTGGCCAAGCTTGGCTATTAGCATGTGAAGCAGACTAATTTACCAAAAAGTTTGTCAGATGAACAATTCACCCAATTACTGGAGATTGTTTGAAGTGTTAGCATTGCCCTCATGTGTCCCCAAATCCATCTCCGACCCCAGAAGCTGTCAGAAAAATGTTTTCCTCTGGATGCGAGACAGTTTGCAGAGTCACAGTAAAAGTCAGGAGCAAAAGCAGAAGCAAGTTCCTTTGCTATAAAAAGGGGATAGTGCTATCTAGTTCTGGGGGTTCTGTAGGATTAACTCAGTTAATACACAAAAAACACTTAGAACAGTCTGGCCGGCAATATTTAGCACCCAATAAAAGTTGGTGATTATTACCATTATAATAATTATTACTTTTAATTGACACATGCATTTAAATTATATGAATTAAACTACACATTTGATGAAAAATTAAAATAACAATTTAAATAGGAATGCCAGGTAAAGAAGGTAAGTAACCATCACTAGGGCCAGTTCAGTGGTCCATAGTGGTCCTTGGTCTCGTCATTTACCCGGGGAGGGGAGAGGGGCTGGAGATGAGTTCAATCACCAATGGCCAATGATCTAACCAATTGTGATTATGGAATGAGGCCTTCATAAAACCCCAAATGATGAGGTTTGGAGAGCTTCCGGGTTGATGAACACATGGAGATGCAGGGAGATCAAGGAAGCTCTGTGCCCCTTCCCATGTACCTTGCCCTGGGCATCTCTTCCATCTGGCTGTTCCTAAGTTACATTCTTTTATAATAAACCTATGATCTAGTGAGTAAAATGCTTCTCTGAATTTTGTGAGCCACTCTAGCAAATGAATCACAACTGAGCAGGGGATGGTGGGAACCTCTGATCTGTAGCAGGTCAGTTAGAGGCACAGGTGACAATTGGTACCTGAAGGGTTGAATGGGGGAGCAGTCTTGCAGGACTGAGCCCTTAACCTGTGGGTTCTGATGCCATCTCCCAGCAGAGAGTGTCAGAATTAACTGCTTATGGTGTTGGAAAAGCACACACTGGACATATTCATTTCAGGTGTGCAAATGAAAAAAAAGCATTTGCACACTTGAAATTAGTTAGCAGGATACTATGAGCCTAAGCAAATTACTTAACTTCTTGAAGCCTGTTTCCTCATCTGTAAAGTGGAGATGATACCAGCACCTCCCTCATAGTTTACTGTGAGATGTAATAGAAATATTGCAGGTAAATCAGAGTCTACCATGCTTAGGGAATAGAAGCACTCAATAAGTATATTATGTTTTTAAAAATGTCCATACAGGGCTTCCCTGGTGGCGCAGTAGTTGAGAGTCCGCCTGCCGATGCAGGGGACACGGGTTCGTGCCCCGGTCCGGGAAGATCCCACACGCCACGGAGCGGCTGGGCCCGTGAGCCATGGCCACTGAGCCTGCGCGTCTGGAGCCTGTGCTCCGCAACGGCAGAGGCCACAACAGTGAGCGGACCGCGGACCGCAAAAAAAAAAAAAAAAAAAAAAAAATTGTCCATACAAATGTAGCTCTTCTAAAACACTAAACTGTAGGAGGAAGAATCAGTATTGTAATATTTTGCTGTATCTTAGGTGCAGTTTACTTGTACTGAGTAAAGATATCATTGGCAACACAGTTACCCAGATTATCACTGTGTAGAGATAAACCATCAGGGGTGGAAGATTCTAGATGCCATATGATTTTCATGTATCTTATTTTTTCAGTAATTCTCAAATCCTTTGAGGCACGGGTTCCACTACTCTCAGAAGAGCAAGGAAGACACACAATAATGTCTGTCAAAGACTAGGTAAGTATTACGAAGAGCAAGCCAAACAACCTATGTGCACACAATTGGGTCCAATACCATGAAATCCTGCATGAGAATCTTGAAGGCGATAGCTGGATTCTGAGGGTATTAGTTTTGTTTAAGGACCAGCATTTCCACAGGTGAGTAAGCTCAGTTGCAGAACAGGGTATTGGCTTTTTCTGATTGGGGTTGTTTTTTTGTTGAAGGTGATATCCAGTCCTAAAATAAACACTATATCTAATCCAGACCGCCTGCTTCCTGGTGATCAAGTTCAAGTTCCCGATGAACGTGTTTGGTGGCAGCTCCAGGACAGCTTCTAAGGGAAATAAGGGCTTTGCATCCTAGCCAAAAGGCCGTAATGATAAAAAGCAAGAAGCAGAGGGCAGGTATGGGTAAACGCATCGTTAGATGGGCCTTATTTTTAGAGCAGTTCATATGGCGACATTTCTTCTGCTCGCTGATCTACCAGGAGTATTTAGGAAACAGACTATGTGAAACAGACTGAAGATTGTCCAGTGCCCTCTGCTCAGAAGCTGCAAGCTTCCAGACAGAATGATCTGTTTTAGGTTAAGGTTCCACAGGGCAGAGCATATATTTAACTTATGACATATCTTAAGATGAGGAAAGGATGGGGAACGCGTGACCCTGTGTCCCCACCCCTGCCACCACATCCGCCTCCACGTGGAACAGGGGGAGGTTTTTCTCTCTCCCAACGATCTCATTGACAGTACATCCTTCAAAAGCATCCAGCATGCCCACTGAAGGCCCTACTAGGCTCGTGGGAAGAGAAAAGTGTTTTCTAAATAAATGGAAAAGAGGGTTGAGAATAAGTGAGAAAGTTCAGAGTAGAGAGACTGACTTCTTAGCACAGTAGAAACAGAGGCTCTTAGGAGACCCCAGTCCCAGAGTTATTCCCAAGAGATCTTTTAAGTGTGGAGCCGATGACATGGGACCCTGAACTGACTCCAGGCAAAGACCAGGTGATGTGTGGCCCCCATCCATCCTCAGGGCAAGCAGGTGGGGTGAGATCCAGGGTTGTGGGGAGGCATCTGCCTGCAGATATTTCTCCACACTGATGCTGAATCAGAAAAGGCAAAATTAGTGATTTTTTTTCCTGGACCCACACCTGTCTTCTCTCCTTAAAAGACTTGGAACGTTCTTGGAAATTTTATTTTAATCTATCATTACTTAAGAGATCATTTTCTATGTTGTACTCCTCTACATGAGGGCCATAGCATTGGGCAAATTGGACAAACTTGTGTCAGTTCCCAGCTCTGCTACATTGAAACCTCAATTTTGTCATCTGTAAAATTGGTAGAGTAGCATTTAATCCAAGAGTCGATTTAAGGTTTAAAGGAGATGACATGTACAAAATCCTTGGCACAGAGAATAAATGGTATTTGTTCCTTATTAATGGTAGTTCCTGTTATGATGTTGATGATGACATCGATCAAGGATCCAGGATGATATCTGAACATGATGGGCCTTGCAGGCTGGGAGGACACCAATCAGTAAATGGGAGGAGGGAGCAGAAAAGGTGGTCAAAGTGCCAACTTTGACCAGTTGTCAGCTTTGCTTGAGGGCAGATGAGCTCTCCGTCCTGCTACCTGAGTCCTCCTGTCCCCTTTTAAGTCCCTACCTCTTCACCCATCTCAGATTGTACACCCTGTGCTCTCAGGTGACCAGCGTCCCCCACTGCACTTCCGTGGTGACATCTCACACTCCATCCACCTCTCCACCCACAGCACAACTGACCCCACCAGGCTCCCATTCTAATTACACAGCTCTCTGCTAGGAATCAGATAACTACGTGGTATAAAGATGGTACTAATGATTAACGCAAGTTTCAGGGGTGTCTCCCAGGAATGTCTCATCTGTGGTTAATATCCCAAAGGCTCCTGGTAGAGATTTCTCAATCTACTATGAGTCTGAAAGGGAGACGGTTTTAATCAGAGTTGTTCTCAGGACGCTTTAACTCAAGCCCTGAAGTGCTTATCTCCTTGGCCTATGTCAACCCTAAAAGTATAAGTTGAATGTATCCCCAGGTATTAAGGAAGTCTCGAACTCCTGGGACTTCTTCAATGACTAAACTACTGTTATACTGAAATTCTTTGGTAACATCTTCAGGCTCAGTTTTCCCCATCTAAAAAATGGGTTCATATCCTAAACCCATTTTCTATCTTGTAGGCGTCTCTTATCCTAAATGAGTGAACACATGATAAACCAACAGTTGTGTTGACTGGAGATGGGAAAGGGGAGCAGGTAGATTATCATTAGTCATGACTTGAGCCAAACTTAGCAGTTTTAGAACCATGTTTAACAATCCTGTCTGCATATTAGAATTAACTGGAAAGTTTTTTTTAAGAAAAGAAAATCCCCAGGCCCCACCCCTAAGATTCTGATTCAGTTGCTATGGGGTGGGATCTGAGCATCAGGTCCTTAAGGAGGTTCTATTGTGAGGCCAAGTCTGAGAACCACTGTCTCAGGACAGCACTGGAAATGCAGAGGAAGCGGAAACTGGCATCATATGAGGTGGGTCTTGTTGTGACCAAGAGTTGAGCCAGCTCTATATTCTGGAAGCATTTAGTGACTGACAATGAGTTTCACAGCATGGTTGTGAAACTGGGGGAGAGAACTTTTGGACAGAAGCCACTAATCATAAGAATCCCTGAAAAGTGGATCAGAAGAGCCCTTTAATCCTCTTCCTCATCGCTGCATAAACACTAGCAATTCACTTGGCTCTGAGTCTCGGTTTCATTATCCATTAAATGAACAGGTTAGATTAGACAAGTTCAAGGGTGCCTTCCAGTGCTGTTCTTCTATGATCCTAAGATAGTTTCCAGGCATCAGAAGAAAGAGAGGCTGGCATTGCACATCCTTGTTGGTGTTCTCTGCTCACTCCTTGTCTGAAGTCACTTGGCAGCTCTTTGTTGCTGACCAAAGGCCAGTCTTGAGCAACAGCTGAATCTCCAGAGCAGCAGCTGAATCTTCATCCTTGGGGCCTCCCTTCACCCAGGCTTCTCCTGCAGGATGAAAGATTTCATGCCATTCTTGTGAAGGCAGCCCACATGAATGGTAGGAGTAGCCTCTACGTGATCTCTCTGTTCCCGGGCCAGCACACAGCCTGATGGTATCTGCAGAGGAAGGGGTGGAATGTGGAAGTTTACATGACGTCAGTGCACACACATCCTCCTGTCTTGAGCTGGGAGCCCAGCCATCAGCTACTGTGCCGTGCTGCATCCTTTCCCCCACTTCTCGAGAGCCTTGGGCTGCTTTGGGGTCCCCTGCTCCATGCTTCCTGAGAGGATGGGCCTCTGAGCAGGACTTAAACAATTGGTCAAAACAACAAAACATTTATTGTTTGCATCCTCGGCAGCAGACTCTGTACTAGTGACGTCACATTCCATCTCTCCAGGCCTCAGACTGACCAAGATTCACTGGAAAAGAATTGCTCTGGTCTGTTTGTCGCCCTATCCCCCCAGAAAAATTCACATGTAGAAATCCTAACCCCCAAAGGTGATGGTATTAGGAGATGTGGCCTTTGGGAGGTAAGTCATAAGGGTAGAGACCCCACGAATGGGATTAATATCTTACAAAATAGGCCCAACAGAGCTCCCTACCCCCTTCTGCCATGTGTGGATACAACCAGAAGCCTGCCACCCAGAAAAGGATCCTCACCTACCTTGATCTCAGACTCCAGCCTCCAGAGCTGTGACAAATGGATACCACCGAGTCCGCGGGATTTCTTTAGAGTGGTCCAAGCGGATGTAGACAGGACTCATCCCAGCCAATCCCCTAATACAAAGTGTCCTACCCAGTGCACACACATATGGAAAACCATCAGATGTACCTCACGCTTAGGAGAAAATGCCCTAACGCGCCATGCTCGAGGCTGTGAGGACATGCAGAATGTTGGTGGGAAGAGGGCAAGGGGTTTTAACATGCATATTGCAGACCTTTTGGAGTTCTCAGCACCTGTGCCGGTAGAAGAGACGGGAAGGCTGGAAAGAGAGTGGGTGGCTGGAAAAAGACAGATTCAGTAGATCCTGCCCATGGCAGGGCCTTGAAAGTAACAGTGGGAGCTCCTGGGTCCAAGAGAGCACCCGTGACATAGGTCAGTCTGCTTCTGCCTTCCAGAAACTGGCTCCCAGGTCCAGGTGAGGCCTGGAGCTACGTTGCGATGCATAGCATAGGTGGTCTTTTGGGGCATTGAGGACAGTGGCCTCAGACCCCAGATCTTCTTCCCTGGCCCTTCCTTGGACTCACGACGGCCTGGGGTCCTGGAGAAACTCTTTCTTGTGTTCTCCTCATATGGAGGGTGGCACAGGAGCACCTTAGGCAAGCCAGGTCCCCTCCTGATTGTGAAGAAGACTTGATATTCTGGCTTCTGATGCTGGACCTGCCGCTCTGTGATCTTGCAGTTCTGGCAAAAGGTGTGGAATGAGAAGTATCACCTGACCAGGAGGGGCTTGGGATTCAAACATGGGCCTTCCACCCAGCCTGAGACCCAGCGAGGTCCTATAACATGGACCCCTAAGCAAACAGGCTTCAGGGCTTCCTCTTTGCTCCTTCAAACAAATGTTCCCTTTGGAACTGTGAAGCCGGCTACTTCCATACTCAAGTCTATATTAGCATTCAAAGGGTCCGTGCCAGGAACCCATGGGAGAACATGGCACACGTCTGGCAGGACCATAGACACTCATCAGTGGACATTAGGTGTTCAGGAAGTGTTTCTGTTTGTTACTCTGCAACTGAAAAACAAATCAACTCCAGGAAATCAAATATTTTATTGCTTTACTTAATAATGTTCCAAATCAGTCTCCCCGCCCCCAATCTGCTGTAAGCAAGTCTCTACGAGAAGCTCTAAGTGTCATCCTTGTCCTCTGTCAGTCTTGTCCTTGGGGGGCTGGAGGTGGGTGAAGCAGGGCCTGGGTAGCAGGACTGAGAAACACTGACCCCCTGTCCATCCCTTTCACTCTGTGAGTAATATGTCATGGCCACAGGCAGTGGGGAATAACCAGAGTGAAGAAAACACAGAGAGGAGGAGCAAAAGGGAGAAAACGAAGGGAGAGAAAGGAATAAAGGAGACACAGATGCTGCGGAAGGCTAAACTCTCACTGTGGTAACCGGAGATTCCAAACCACTAATTCAGCCATGTGGCTTCAAGAGTTCAAGAAAATTATGGGTGTAATGGGATGAACTATGTAACATTAGTACAGGTAATACGTGCTGGGAAATTGGGCCAGGAGTTTCCAGAGCTAAAAGCACATTTGAGAATACCTACTTACATTTGTTTTTATCTCATCATGATTCAATTTTTGTCCTGTGTATGTTTTATGATATAGCAATACAGTAGTACGTGTGTACAATTTATAAATAAATAAATATACCTATGTTGAGGAATGTATGCTCAAATATTTTCTATTGATGGGGCACAGGGTCAAAAGAGCTTGGAGACCACTTAACTAGAACAATGACGAAAACCACTAAAGACTCCACCATCCTACCTCTCAAGGCCTGGGGCCTCACCAGGGGCCTTGGCCAGGGTGGCTTAATGCAGAAGGATGACTGTTACTATCTAAACACCCAACTAGCGTCTAAGGAAGCTGCATCATAGTGGGCCTGCCCTATGCAATCGTGGCCCCTGAAAGGCAAGTGGGATTGGAATGCAGCCCGTGACCTTCTTATCAAGCCATGTGCCCAGAGAGGGGTGCATCTGTCCCCAGGCAGGGGAGACTTTTACTCTCATAATGGTGTTGTATGGATTGCCAATAGCCCTGCTTTTTTTTTGTTTATTTTTTTGAATCTAATTTTCTAATTGCTTTTACTTTCATAAATCCAGTTTACTGCTTGTTTTGTCTTTGCCTAATACTAATTTCGAGTTTGCAGCCCTAGAGAGTGTGCATCACGGGGTGGGGGTGGGGTGGCAGAATGGGGTCCTGGCTTCAGTAGGTGCAGCCCCTCAAAACACAGCCCACCATGGCTGAGAAATCAAAAGCTGAATATCATTTTTGGCCCCTGTGTCTCAGAGACACTCGGAGGCCATCTGACTAGGTGAAATGTCCCACACAGGAAACAAAGAACCAACTCCTCAGTCCAGCCTCTGTTGGGGTCAGCCTGTTGCCTGGGTCCTGGGATGTGGCCTGCAGCAGAGTCTCCACTGGACACAGCCATTCAACCACAGGAGGTGCCGCTTCACTCGACCTGAGACCACGTTGGAATAATGCAATCCCTTTGAATACAGCCCCGGGGCTCGGAGATGTCCACACAAGTCCCTGCTCACGCTTATCCTCCTGCAAACTCCACTGACTTATCTACTGGGAAATGCGATATTTTCCCCCGGAAACTGTCCTCTCCTTCTTAGGGAGGAATATTGCTTCCTGGTCATCAGCTAGCAGCGAGAAAGGGAGCATTGCTGGGTCTCTGCAGGCTGTCTCTGTGGTGCTCCTGGGACCCTCAAGCATCGGTCTTGGGCTCCTTCATCGATTTGACAAATTCCTTGACATCCTCTTCCAAGGCCTTGTTCCTCCTCTCCACATCCTCCCGGGAGCGCTCCACGTTGCGGAGGCTGATTTCCAAGGCTGCAGACTTCTTCTTCTCCTTCTCCAGTTCTTCACTGAGCCTCACCACCTTAGCCCACACATCATAATTTTCCTTCTCAAGCCTACGAGGAAGGAAAGAAAAGAATGAAAGGATGGGGTGTGACCGCTAGACTTTCCCTTCAGCCTTGTCCTCAACCCCCTCTGTCCACTTTACCTTCCACATCCCAAGACCCATCTCCAACCTGTACTTCCTAGTTATGTCCCACCCCCGACAGGAGGACTTCCCAGTAATCCTGAATTCCCAGAGCCTGTCCCCTTTTTTGTCATTTGTCATCCATATCATGACATCTCCTGTGTTGTTTTTTGCGTCGTTTTGTGTTTTGTATCTCCCACCGCACAATAAAGTCTTTGAATGAAGAGACCACCTCTAATATTTATAGCCCCACAGCGCCTTGCCTCTGTCCTGCTCAGTGGAAAGGTTGACTGCTGAACCCCATCCAGGTTCCAGATTCCCGGCACCTGTGTACACATGCTTGCTTTCTCATCCTGCTTCATTGCAGAGCACAGACCGGAGCCTTCTCTTACGAAGGCTCCTGGGGACCAAGATTTGGAGAATTTGGGGGAGCTGCCCCTTGGGAGCAACTGTCCTGCCAGTCCCACCCTTGCTTCTGAATCCCACTCCAAGTGAAGGATCTGTTGGATTCCTGAATTCGCAGGATTTTCACTGTTACTGGCCAAAATCCTAGTCTAGTCTCAGGTGCCCATTTCTCTCCCTCCAGGCTGTGCTGAATTAACCCTTGGGGATGAGAGTACATATGAAATTTTGGGGCCAAAGGAGGGAATTTCAGGCCTATGAGGAGGCTATGATTGGAAAGTGGCTTCAGAATTTCATTCTGTGAGATGCTGCTTCCCTGCTACCCAATGGCCTGCTCATTTTTATACGGAGACTTGAGTTCCTGTTTGAGCCCATCTCTGGCTTCTATCTTCAAGGGCCTTGGTCCATTTTGCAGTCAATGGCCCCTCTTCAGAGCCTTGCTTACCCCTGCCTGTTTCTTCTTAAAGCCAAATTAGTCTCATTCCTCTGGAATTCCACCCATTACAAATTTAGTTTTCTTCTCTGAGTTCTCCATATCCTTCTTGTTTTGGGGGGGAACTTCAAAAGAGACACCATGCTAGATCTTGACCACTGACTCCAGTGGAGAGGTAGAATCTGAGTGGATTTGCGAGGTTGGCTGACCCGAGTTCAAATCCCAGCCCCACCAATGACTAGCTGTGCAAGCTTTTTATACTTCCTAAACTCCCATTTCTTCTGTAAAATGGGGGTATTACCTATTTCACAGGATAACTGAGGGGATTATATGAGAAGGCGTGTCTGAAGCATGAAGCTTAGAGCAGGCACTGTAGACTGTTAATTCTCCTTCCTCTCCCGAGGATGGAATGGGAGGCTCCCCTGACAGTGGATTCAGAAGACTTTGTTCCCTTCAGGAGGAGCGGCCACCTCAATGGCAGCCAGTTCTTCCCCACCCTGTCAATGACCCCCGTGCTAGAAACTGGGGCTCAGTGTCTGCTCTGGGGCTGCCTTGGTCACTGCCAAGATGTGGCCCAAGTCTCAGAGTCTACAAACAGCTGATTTCAGGTTCTTAGACAAGAAGTTATGTGCTGTTCTAGATGGGTGGCCCTCCTCAGGGAACAAAGGATCAGGCTCACCAAAGTCTTCCTTTCATGTACCTGAGTCTATGGACTGGAAAGTACCCGTCGTTCGAAAACCCCACTAGGTTCACTTTTCACTAACTTTTGATTAGTGTGACTTTAGGCAAATCTGGATTGAGGTTTCTTCCCAGGAAAAATCAGTGGTGTGAAAAAGATTTCAAGAAAGTAGTTTATCTACTCAAGTGAGCAAATCATGTCTGAGCATCTTAGAGATTTGTGTGAAATGGTGGCAACGGCCATGTCATTGGCCTCGCTTCCGTTCACCCGCTGCAGTCTGCGATCGTGGGGAGTTAGCGATCCTGACCCAGTGAAGCCTCAGTCAGGTCAGGGGTGCCCAGAAGCTCTGCCTCCCTTAGGCTTTCAGGTGGCTGACCAGGCCCTCTGCATTCTCTGCCCTCTCCCATCAGTCACTCCCCTGTTTCCACCAACCACCACTCTTCCTCTGCATGAACACGCCAGACACCCCCCTTCCCATAGCCTCTGCACTTCGGTTCTCTCTGCCTTGCCTGCTCTCCCCCAAACCCACCCCAACCCCTCCCACGTGGACCTCACTAGTTCCCTCCCCTCCTTCAGGCCTTTGCTCGAGTGTCACCTTCTCAGTGAGGCCTTCCCCAGCCACCCTATGTAACACTGGAACCCCCTTCCTGAGCTCCCCAACCTCCTGCCCTGCTTTATTTCTCTCCTTAGCATTTTCCACCATCTGACATAGCATATGTTTTAATTACCTATTTGTATTCTCTGTCTGCCTCCACCAGAAGGAAAGCTCTATAAGCAAAAGGGCTTTTGTTCAGTGCTATTCTCTAACAGCTGAGATGGTGCCTGGCACATAGTAGGTGCTCAATAAATGTTTGCAGAGTTGATGAATGACATTAATATGAAAATTTAAAAAATTTCTCTTAATTCATTAAGACATGTTGATGCTTAAACAACCACTGTTTGGAAACAGTTGATTAAACTACTTAAGCTACATATTTAACTTTTCATGAATGTAAGGTAAAGCTTAGAGTTTTCACTAATTTAGTCATCTCCTCAATGCCTTTGCCCTGTTCCTCATTAGGCCCAACTGCTGTAGATAGCGTCTTCTGTAACTGAAGTTTTATAATGTCACTTCTTTGGCAGAGGAGAACAATCCCTATTGCTTTTAAGATGGAAGGTGACTGGCTGCCCAGGGCCCTCTGGACGTGACTTACTTTTCAATCTGTTCCTCATACATTTGCTTCTGTGTTTCTATTTCCTTTCGCAGCTCCTGGACCATCCTCTGCAAAGATTCAAGTTCCTCTTCTCCGGAGTTCTTTTTCCCAGGCCCGGTTTCAGAGTTTAGGCTGGCAAGAACATCTCTCTTGGAGTCACAGGCCTGGGATGATAGTGTACCGGCTTCATCCCCAGGGGACCCCGGCTGGGTGGGGACGTTATCGTAGGTGGAAGTCCGCTGGGAGTCGAAAAACTGTGGCACACCTTGAGACATCGTTCTCCTGTGCCCGTCCCCTGCCTTCCCCTCCGAAGAAGATGACCAGAACTCATTTTTAAAGATCTCTACTTTGCAGCTGTTGGTACCTTGCAAAGCTGAGGTCAAGAAGCATTTCCGGTTAGGGAGCGTCTGAGTCCTTTTTCGTGACTGCAGCTTCCAATCTCCTGGCTTTTCCCTGGATGCTTTGTCTTCTAGACACCCATCACTTGGCCGTTGTCCAGTGGGGCTGGTTGCATCTGAGTCGCTGGCCTAGAAAAAAGTGACCACGGATGTTACATGGGTTTTTCCCACATGTGTCATGTTCCCAAGATAAGGATTAGAGACTTGAAAGAAAGTATCTCCTGGCCACACACCTATGAAACTCAATTAGAAGACCATCTCCTAATTTGTCACATTAGTTGATTATCTGTGTGGCATTTTTCCAAAAGGATATTATACTTGAAGGAACTCATGCTCTAGAGGTAAACTGCTGACTAAAATCAATTGTTTGCTTGTGGTAAAGGGCCCTAAACTAGGATTCTTTTATAACCTTAGAATGGGGGGGGGCTTTTCTAACTATGACCCAAATCCAGAAGCCATATAAGAGTAATTTGATAAATTCAATCCACATGTGTTTCCATGACCCACAAAATTAAAAATAAAACAAAGAAACCACCACATGCTAAATCAAAGAAGAAATGACAAGCTGACAAACATATTTGCAATGTACATCACAGACAACAGGCTACTCTCTGTAATGCATAAAGTTCATAAAAATTGAGAAGAAAAAGACTAATATAAATATGTGCAAAGAGCAAGATCAGCGAGTTCATGGAGGAAAAATGCAACTGGCCCTTACACATTAAAAAAAATGTTTGAACACTCTTATAACAGGAAAAACACAAATTGAAATTAAAATTACTGAAATATTAGTTCTCATCTAACAGATGGGAATCCTCCAAAATCTGACAACACACTCTGCTGGCGAAACTATAGGGAAATAGGTTATTTCATGCATTGCTGGTGGAAGTGCAAAATGGCACAACCACTGTTTAACAATCTTAATGAAAATTACATATTACAAATCTATTTACCCTCTGACTCAGCAATCATACTTCTAGGAATTTATCCCAGAAATATATTTGCCTGAGCACAAAATGAAGTATGGTCAAGGTTATTCATTGCATCCTTGTTTGTAGTACAAAGGAGTAAAAGAAACCTGTTCATCTATGGAGGTTGGCTGAGTAGATCACGGTACATGCACAGGATGGAACACCATACATCTGCCAGAAACTTGAGGCTGTATGAGGTAATGCCTATGTATTGACATGAAAAGGTCTCCAGGGTATCTGTTAAACAGAAAAATTCAAGATACACAGTAGTGTGTGTGTGTGTGTGTGTGTGTGTGTGTGTGTGTGTGGAGAGGGAGAGAGTGAGCATGTTACACTTTGTGTAAAAAGGGAGGTAAATAACAATTTACACTCATATCTGCTTATATTTGCATAAAGGAACACTGGAAGGATAAAAAAGAAACTGATAAAGGCAGGGAAGAATAAGGTGGGTGAAGACAGCAGAGGGAGCAGGAGTTCTAAACATATCTCTTTCTTTTGTTTTGACTTTCTTGAGTCATGTGTATATATTTTTAGATTAAATTAAAAAGAAAAAGATTGAACCCTAAAATGAGAAAATCAGGGCTCAAGCTGTCTGTCTGATGCTTCTAGCTCATCACCTGCTTTGGCAACTCCACCTGGAATCAGAAGGACCTGGGCCCTGAGGTGCAAACTAGATCTAAGTCCCACTCTCTACCATTCTACTGCTGTCATCTTGGGACAGTTGGTCAACCTCCCTGAGACTCAGCGCCTCAGCTATAAAATGTGGATGATAAATTCTTCCCTCCAGAGTAACGGTGAGGACTCCAGATGTGATCTATTTAAGGTTCCCAGCACACTGCCTGTCCATTGCTGCCCCTACTGTTACAATAAATACAGAAACCTGTCAAATGAGTACAACAATGGCTACTCTCAAAGACGTCTAGGATGATTTCATTATATGAAGTATAAACATTTCTAAATATTAATTTGATTTTAGAGTATTAGTAAATGCACTGTGTCCAGACAGGCATCACCCAAGAAAAATCACAACTACCACCATCTTTTTTCCAATACATTCTTAATCATCCTCAGGATTAACAGTAGTCAACTGACATTACCTGGTGAACTGGAAATTTTACATTCATTCCTTGACCACACATAAAGAATTAAGCTGCTATATAAAGTTCACATGTTCTTTTAAAAAATATTTGCCTCTATAAATACGTTAAAATATTTGAGCTTTGTAAATTATTGGCCTAAATAGTCTAAATTTCAGAGTCTGCAGAGTTTTTTGACATTGTGAACGTGAGCCCCAACCCTTCAGTACAAATGAGGGGGTTGACATTGCTGAGACAGCTTATCAGGGAATGAGAAATATTACACAAACACATCACATACTCTGAGAAAGGAATCACGTTTCATGGCTTAGCAGGAAACCGTTCTCTCTGGACTTTCACCCGGAATTTTCAACAACTCCCACTAGAACATTAACACTGCGGTATGTAATTTCCCCATCGAACTTCCCTGGACTGAGTTTAAAGGGGTTTGGAGTGGGCTTTAGTGAGAATTTCCATTGCTTAGTCACTGGGGGATGGGCACACATGTCACCAATCCCACCTCCAGGATACCAACTGGAAACTAGATTTTGAAAGAGGCCAGGCTTTCAAGATTCATTCAAATGGGTCTATATCAGCTGTGCCCACTGCCACAGCATCACCCAGGACTCCCTAAATCGCCACTCCAGAGCAGCTCTTACATGGGATGACCTGGACTGAAGGAAGAGTCGGATGGAAGGAGGAAGGCTCTCTGTACCTTACCATGTTACTGATGCTGTCTGTCCTAGAAATTGGAGGGTCCTCAGTGGCATCCCAGCCCACAGAGCTTCGTGCCACTGGAGGTTTCCTGGGGTCATTTTGGAGGGCAGAGGGTGACAAGGGTGCATCCTTGGACTTGGGAAAGAGGATTTCATGGTCTCTGATCATCATGGTCATCACTCTTTGGATTTGAGGAGTCCCTGAAAGAAAGAAGAAAGAGATTTGTAGTGCTGGACGATGGGGCAGAGGGCAGGTGGTCCTCAAGATTCTCCACCCATGAGATGTCTCTAAACTTGACTCTAAAACCCCATGGCCCCAAAGGACCTCATTTGCTCCTCACAGGACACTTCTTAATTGCTTGGGGTAGGAGATTGTGGTGAATGGGATGGGATAGAAGAAGGATATGGCAGTGGGGTGAAAGAGGGTTATTTTCGGCCTACAGTCCTCTGGATCAGTCTTTGATCAGGTTATAGGCAATACGACAGGAGAGGAAATGAAGACATCTTTCTCTCTTGATGTGACCCTCAATATGACATCTGATTTCTTATTGCATGCATAGAGAATGCCTACCAGGCATACTGCCTCCCCCAAACCATGGCAGACATCAGTACTCTGTGTCAGGACTCTTGTTCACTGAACCAAGACACTACCTCAGAAGTCTTTTCAGCGCAGCTTTACAAGTAACCTCTTTGGGAGTTGTCTTATAAAATCACACTTGTTTGCTCTCTCTGGCTAAGGATGTTTAAAAGTAATAAAAGACTAAGAAACACTAACTGTTTTCGTGCTAGCCTATCATACTGTGTGATGATTGGTAAATCTTTACCCTCTCTGCTCTGCTGTGACCTGGAAAATGAACATAATTCCTGCCTGCTTATTTCACAGGGCTATTTTACAACTCAGACAAGATAATAATGGAAAATGCTTGGCAAACTGCAGAGCAACTTGGTAGCGATGTCACTGTCTTTACTTCCTCTGCCCCTACCTTCACCACAGGACCAGCGTACCTCTCATGATCACAGCAGGGTCTTCGACCTTCGACCTGATGAGATTCACACCAATCACAGTAGCCAGATTGTCCACACTCATCTTGTTAACTCCACAGTTCAGCTGGATTTCATGGAGAAACCTGTGGGCAACCAGGAAATCCCAGAGTAGGAAATAGAAAGTTGCCACAAGGAAGCACTTCCAGGTACCCACAGGATCCCAGAGGTGGGTCTCAACTCTTTACTTCTGGTCTCAGGAATGGGACCAGTCTGCTCTGACTACAAGAATTTAGCTTCCCCCTGAAAGATTCAAGATCAAGGAAGAAGAGACACAAGCAACCCAGCTGCTGATGGTGGCACTGGGACCAGGGGTGGGTGAGGAGTCCCATCAGCAGGAGGCAGGGTCCAGTTCAGGGAGCTAAGAGGAGACAAGAAGGACTAAAATGGGTGTTTGACTATCCCTGGTCCTGACTTTACAGGCTTCTCTCCCAGGCTCTCAGCACCTATCCCAGAGGAGTCTCCAGAGAAGAAAACTTCATTGTGGGAAGATCTCAGAAATGGGAATTCATGGTGCCTTCTTGCTCTCATCCTCCGGTTACACTACCAAGCATCTCAAATTCTCAGCAAGTGCTCAAAAACTAACACTGAATTTTTGCTGTAATCCCACCTATTTGAGGAATGAAGCTCTCAGATTCACTATTTTAAAAACCTGAAAAGATCAGAAAAAAACACTTCTAAATATTGTCTCTAAAAACCATTTTTAAGTGAATCGGCTGAAGCAACATAAAATTCCAAATACAGAGAAATTATCAAATAAGTGGCGGGGGGGTGTGCAAATGAGGAAACATTATGGAATATTATGGAGTCATGTATAATCCTACTTTGTGACATAGGAAAATGCTCACAATACAACATTTAGCCAAAAGAAGCAGGATACAAGTATATATGTATATATATTTTATTAAAAAATATATTTCTAATTTGGTATAAAAATTGTTTCCCTATATTTATATTGATGCATGTGATGATCTATCACAGAGACAAAAACATTCAGAAGGAAACACACTCAAATATTAACAGTGACTTTTCTGGCTGAGGGGATTTGGGGAAATTTTCATTTATTTACAGTATTTTATATTCTCCTAGTTTCCATGTCAAGCATGTAACTCTTTTATCATCTGGAAACTACAAAAAATTATTTAAAAAAAAATAAAAGTAGGGCTTCCCTGGTGACACAGTGGTTAAGAATCCGCCTACCAATGCAGGGCACACGGGTTCGAGCCCTGGTCCGGGAAGATCCCACATGCCGCAGAGCAACTAAGCCCATGCACCACAACTACTGAGCCTGTGCTCTAGAGCCCACGAGCCACAACTACTGAAGCCCGTGCGCTTAGAGCCTGTGCTCCACAGCAAGAGAAGCCACAGTGATAAGAAGCCCGCGTGCCGCAACTAGAGAAAGCCCGCGTACAGCAACAAAGACCTAACGCAGCCAAAAAATACATATAAACTAAATAAATTAAAAAAAAATAAAGATAACTTTCAGCTATGTCTGACATGGAGATCCAGGCTCCCAACTCAGCCAGATCTGGGTCAATCCACATGCTATGTGTTGCCACAGAGACAGCACATAGCAGGTCCGTCCTCAGAAAGGGAATTAAGAAAGGTGGCCTGGAATGAATGTCTCTGGGGTACTAAGTTATGGTCCAGAGACAGGAAGATGGGAGAAAAGTCTAGAAATATTATAAGGATTCTGGGTTCTAATGCCTGTCCCAGGACTCTGGGCAGCACTGGGGCAGGCTTGAAGGAGGAAGCATGTTTCCTTTTATGCTGATTAGATTTTCCGGGATCCTTTCAATTATCTTGGGGACACAGGAAACTACCTCAGTGCTACGTGAATAGAGTTGACCTTCCAGAGGTCTGGAACAGAATCTCTTGAGTTCACAGAGATACTCTTTCCTCCTCTAACTGGGGGATTCTTTCTGGTATGGCTGAAAATTATGGAACTGATACCAGGTGCCTCTTACCTGCAGATGTAGCTCAGGAGGCTATAGTTGTCTCGAGGAAGGATGGAGAGCTGCTTCATCAACTCCTGCTGAGCCTGGGAAGAGATTTTTAATGACAGTAGAAGAGCCTGCTCACTTGCCAGCAATGGGACTCTGGAGCATAACTGGTGTATCTCTGTAGAAGCAACACTTTGGCAGTCACTCCCGTTCCCATAGTTGTGTGTGTGTGTGTGTGTGTGTGTGTGTGTGTGTGTGTGTGTGTGTGTGTGTGTGTTTTAACGTCTTTATTGGAATATAATTGCTTTACAATGGTGTGTTAGTTTCTGCTGTATAACAAAGTGAATCAGCTACACATATACATATAGCCCCATATCTCCTCCCTCTGGCGTCTCCCTACCACCCTCCCTATCCCAAGCACCGAGCTGATCTCCCTGTGCTATGTGGCTGCTTCCCACTACCTATCTATTTTATGTTTTGTAGTGTATATATGTCCATGCCACTCTCTCACTTCGTCCCAGCTTACCCTTCCCCCTCCCTGTGTCCTCAAGTCCATTCTCTACATCTGCATCTTTATTCCTGTCCTGCTCCTAGGTTCTTCAGAGCCAATTTTTGTTTTTTGGGTTTTTGTTTTGTTTTGTTTTTGTTTGTTTGTTTGTTTTTTGCGGTATGCGGGCCTCTCACCGCTGTGGCCTCTCCCATTGTGGAGCACAGGCTCTGGATGCGCAGGCTCAGCGGCCATGGCTCATGGGCCCAGCCACTCCACAGCATGTGGGATCTTCCCGGACCGGGGCACGAACCCGTGTCCCCTGCAACGAACCCGTATCCCCTGCATCGGCAGGCGGACTCCCAACCACTGCACCACCAGGGAAGCCCTTGGGTTTTTTTTTTAGATTCCATATATATGTGTTAGCATACGGTATTTGTTTTTCTCTTTCTGACTTACTTCACTCTGTATGACAGTCTCTAGGTCCATCCACCTCACTACAAATAACTCAATTTCATTTCTTTTTATGGCTGAGTAATATTCCATTGTATATATGTGCCACATCTTCTTCATCCATTCATCTGTCAGTGGACACTTAGGTTGCTTCCATGTCCTGGATATTGTAAATAGAGCTGCAATGAACATTGTGGTGCATGAACCTTTTTGAATTATGGTTTTCTCAGGGTATATGCCTAGTAGTGGTATTGCTGGGTTGTATGGTAGTTCTATTTTTAGTTTTCGGAGGAACCTCCATACTGTTCTCCATAGTGGCTGTATCAATTTACATTCCCACCAACAGTGCAAGAGGGTTCCCTTTTCTCTACACCCTCTCCAGAATTTATTGTTTGTAGATTTTTTGATGATGGCCCTTCTGACCAGTGTGAGGGGATACCTCATTGTAGTTTTGACTTGCATTTCTCTAATGATTAGTGATGTTGAGCATCTTTTCATGTGTTTGTTGGCAATCTGTATATCTTCTTTGGAGAAATGTTTATTTATGTCTTCTGACCATTTTTGGATTGGGTTGTTTGTTTTTTTGATATTGAGCTGCATGAGCTGCTTGTATATTTTGGAGATTAATCCTCTGTCAGTTGCTTCATTTGCAAATATTTTCTCCCATTCTGAGGGTTGTCTTTTCGTCTTGTTTATGGTTTCCTTTGCTGTGCAAAAGCTTTTAAGTTTCACTAGGTCCCATTTGTTTATTTTTATTTTTATAAAACTTCTAATTCTGAAATAACTATAAATCCATAGGAACTTGCAAGAATAGCCTGGAGAGGTTCACTGTTTTTGGTACCTTGTATTTTTTTATTCATCTGTGATTATGCCCTCCTCCCCGACTCAGAGCTACTCTAAGGCAGAACTATTTGATAATCATACTCACAGTAATTGTTTGCTTAATAAATGCTTGAGCTGTAACTCTCCAATAAAGAATTCGACCAGAACCAAATGCCCCCCAAGTCACTTTAAAAGTATTGTGAGAAGGAGAATGTTTCTGAGAACTGAGGTTTCATGCGATATGGTTTTGCTGGGAGCTGCTAGAACCCAGGGACAGGCTGACCAAGCTGGAAGGCAGGTGAGAGGTCCGAAGGTTATAGCTTCATGATGACACTGAATGTTAGAGACAGTCCTACAGGGAATGCAAGTGCCAGGAAGAGGAAGGACAGTGAATTTTCTTTGTTCTTTTCGCTCACTGTGCCTATAGTGTCTGCAGTCGCCGCCTACAACGTCATGATTGTAAAAGGGCACCAGTGCACATGAGACTCACAGGCTCTCCTCAGACCTGAGCAGCTCCTCCAAGAGAAAATGCACCCTATGGCGTGTCGGCCTGCATGCAGTGACTTGGTGCAGCCCCACTGGATCTAGAATGCCTGCTTCATACTGATTCCCTCCTCTTCAGTTTAGTCAAGTAAATTCTTTGCAAAGGTTGCTTTAGACTCACGCCTCCCAGCGACTGCCTCTGCCATGTTTTCACCCATGAGAGAGGCTGTGATCCCTCACCCTGTCCAGATCTGTGTTACCATGGATTAGAAACTCTCAAATATGTTGAGATCGAGAAAAGTTGGGAGCAGCAGGTCTAAATCAAGGAAGTTCAGGGGTGGGAGTCTGCTTGTCAGAACTGCATCCACGGATCTCCTTTCCTTTCCCTGAAGCTGTGGGGCAAGATGTCACCTGAAGCATTCATCTTTTTAGCCAACTTTTAAACCTTATTCCATAAAGTTGTATTACTTTTGCAAAGGTGAGCTGATATGCCTGTATAAATTAAGACTTTCCATATCCTATTTTAACCCCCCCAAAATTCATAAATCATACACAAAATATCCTAAAATCAGATCATGCAACCTAATTTTTGTGTTGGAAAATAGCTACAAAGGCTATAGTGCATTAGTTGCATCCTTATCGTGCTCTTTCTTTCCTAACGTTAAAATATAAAAACACCTTTTTTCTTGTACCAAGATCTACTTAATTTGTGAGTCTCCTCCCTCTCAATCAGGATGAAAGTTCTCACAGCTGTAGTTTCTTCCAGGGCTAGGGCACTATCTCTTCAATGATTTTATATGTATATATATATATATATATATATATATATATATACACATATATATACATATACATATACATACACATACATACACACACATGTGTGTGTATGTATATATATATACATTTTCTGGGAACATACTATATAATAAATTCTGAAGTAGAGCAGAGACTAAACATCCCCTTGAATCAATAATTTTAAAATGTTACTCACTTGTGACACATATCCCATGGTCCTCAAAACGATCCTGTTATTATGAAATGTGTCTAAGTTTGTGCTAATACAATAGCAACTTGACACATGTGACTAGTATAAAATAAAATAAAATTAGAAATTTGGTTCCTCAGTTGTGCTAGCCACATTTCAAGTGCCTAGTGGCCACGTATAGCTAGTGGTTACTACATTGGACAGTGCAGTTATGTAACAGTTCCATCATTGTAGAAAGTTCTCTTGGGCTAAGTAAATAAACTGAGTCTCACAGAAGATGCATCATTTGCTAAATGGCAAAATCAAAGTTAAATTTACTGCAAGTTTTTCTGTGCACCACTTTGCCAGAGAAAACTTTTAACATAGTAGTGCTGAACACTAACCTCCCCGAAGTGGGCAGTTAGACCCCTTTATTAGCTGTGTAACAAATGCATTCATGGGCCATTTAGTTTTGCAAATCTTGGTTAAAAACCATCATGGTTTTATTGTTGTCAGTCAGGTTTTCTTTTGCTGGTTGGTTAGTTTGTTTAACATGTTGACTATAAGGGCTTTAAGGAAACAATTTATATAAGGATCAAAATTCCTGCTGGAGAGGAGCTGCATGATGCTGCAGATGGGGACTGCAGACCCTACAGGCAGCTGCAGCTGAAAGGAACCAAGAAAAGCTCCGTCCTTCCTCTCCCTGGCACATGTGTTTCTTGTATACCCATGCGTGACACGCATGGTCATCACAGATCTAGAACATTTGGACCTCTCACCTGCCCTCCAAGTGGGTCAGTCTGTCTTTTTGTCCCAGCAGGTCTTAGCAAGGCCATATTGCTTGAAACCCTTCTCAGAAGCATCCTCATTCTCTTACTAATTTTAGAGTGACTTGGGGGTATTTAGTCCAGTACTGTGTTGGGAGTGCAGCATCCCATAAAGGCTGTCACCATGATTGGATTCATGGGATTTTTGTTGCTGAGAGTTCCAGTTTGACAGAGTATCTCACCAAAAGTTATGGGGTTCACCCATGACCCACTGTTGCTTGCCTACCAGAATAGTGTTCAGTAACCCTCACCTTCTTCTGAAGCAGGACAACTAACTCTATTGAGATACAAACCTTTGCCTCATCTGCATTCATGAGCTGCCCACAGAGCAGGAACCCCTCATACTGGCTCCAGGGGACCACTGGCTCTGGGAGGTCTCGGAGGTAGAGCTTCAGCAGGGAGGCTACCGTGTGCACATCTGTATCTCTGGAAAAAAACAAACAACGTTTTCTGAAAACAAAACTCCAGAACTCTCCTCACCTCCCCCTTGGTGATCCACTGAATAAGATCCCAGCTTCCAAAAAGAAATTTTGCAGAGGAGTAGCGTCTGATAAAGATGTATCTGACCAAAATATTTTTGCAACTCCCCCTTCTGGAATAATAACTCCCAACACCTTTTCCTTTATCTCTTCTACCTAACTGCCTCAAAGATAAGTTTAAGGTCTACTCTTCCAAGAAGCCTGTTAAACTATTCTAGTCTTCATTGCTTTCTTCTTTCTCCAAGTCACTTAGTACAACTGAGCATTCTCTACTTAGTCTCTAGTTTTTCATGTGGTAACTCCATATAGCTATGACCCATTGATCTCTTTAGTCTATCAGAGAGCTTAAAATAGGTCTGGGATTCATTCATATATTCACACAATCATTTATTCAACCAATGTGTTGAGAGAACCTACTAGGTGCAAGACACTATGTCAGGCACTAGGGTTTCAGCAGTGAACCTGAGGGACCCACAGGATCCCTGTCCTCATGGAGTGACAGAGCTATGCAGACTCAAATGTTACCAAGTCATATACATGTTACCAGCCAAGCCTGGCCCATCACCTTTATTTGTACAGCCTGTGAGCTAAGAATGGATCTAACATTTTCAAATGGTTGGGGAAAAAACCCAAAAGGAGAATATTTCATGGCATGTGAAAATCATGTGAAATTTGAATTTCAGCATCCATAAATAAAGTGTTATAGGAACATAACCATGCTCATGCATTTTTGTATTGTCTTTGGCTGAATTCTGGTATAAGAACAGAGTTGAGGAGCTGCAGCAGAGACTGTCTGGCCTGCAAAGCCTAAATATTTCATATGTGGCCCTTTAAGAAAAGTCTGCTGATCCCTGGTTTATGGAGCTATTGTGTTTATTCCGCAGCTCTATAAGAGAAAATGAGTCTGAATACACCATATACTTGAAACTCATTAGTGAAAAATATTTATTTCATATCAAGAAAAACTGGTCATGCACCCCAATGTTCATAGCGGCACTATTTACAATAGTGAAGACATGGAAGCAACCTAAATGTCCATCGACAGATGAATGGATAAAGAAGATGTGGTATGTATACACAGTGGAATATTACTCAGCCATAAAAAAGAGTGAAATAATGCCATTTGCAGCAACATGGATAGACCTAGAGATTATCATACTAAGTGAAGTAAGTCAGACAGAGAAAGACAAATATCATACGATATCACTTATATGTGGAATCTTAAAAAAAATTTGATACCAATGAACTTATTAACAAAACAGAAATAGACTCACAGGCATAGAAAACAAACATGGTTACCAAAGGGGAAAGGCGGGATGGAGGGATAAATAGGAATTTGGGGTTAACAGATGCACACTACTATATATAAAAGAGCTAAACAACAAAGACCTACTGTATAACACAGGGAACGATAGTCAATATCTTATAATAGCCTACAATGGAAAAGAATCTGAAAAGGAATACATATATACATATGTATATATATATATATACATACACATATTTATATAAATTAATCACTTTGCTATACACCTGAAACTTTGTAAATCAACTATACTTCAATAAAAAAAGAAAGAAAGAAAAAGGAAAACTGGTATCTGTAAGAGACACTCCCAGTAGTATTTTGAAAAGCTGTGATGGGGCAAGAGGTCCAGCTGATCTGAGTGGCTCTTGGGCTTCAGCACTGGGGACATAGAAGTGGCTGGGCTGGGTGAGATCACATCCTGGAGGAGGGCCGGGAGGGGTGGAATTGGGCAGGAGAAGAAGGCAGGCATTTGAGGCCTCAGAAACCAGAACATCAAGGCTTGACTGTGGAGCTCTCTATCTTGACGTTTCATGTAAACGTTTTCTTTTTGGTTTTTGACAGCCAGTGGTTGGAACTGTCTTCTGGAAAGGTTCCCCACTTTGCAGCCTGTGAACTCTACCTCCAAAGGAGAACGTGAGCTGGCACAGAGCCCTGCCTCTGCTCCACTGCTGCCCTCAGGAAATCAGGGGTGGAGACCATTCACTTAAGGTGGGGATTCTGGAAAAGCCTTCCCTGCTGAGTCACTGCCTAAAAATACCTTGGCAAAGCCCTCTCGTCAAAATGCAGGAGAAGTTCCCCAGAAAATGGCAGGACAACAGCCAGCTGACACTTTGCAGGAGCAGCATTCTCCTAAGTCCTAAAATCTCCTTTGTCCTAAATCCTCTGGATCACAATCTACCCAGGGGGTTTAATCAGAGTCCAGGGTCTCAGGTTTGATTGAAGTCTCTTCCTCACCCCACATCCTCTAATCCTACTCAGCAAATGTCCCAGGAATCCCTCTAGGCCTCACTCCCTGTCCTGTTCCACAAGGCCATGGTCTTTTGTCAGGATTCTGCAAGCCCCTATCTGGCCTCCTGGCTCCACGACTCCATTCTCCAATGCACTGTCCATCACTGGCACAGCCCCCAACACTGAAAACATACCCACAGAACAAATATGGAAAACAAAGAATTTGAAATGAGAAAAACAGTATAGATGATACATCAAGAACCAGAAACTTTTGAAGAGAAACGGCAATAAAAAAAGACAAACGCTATAGATAGTTCGATCAGGAGAAACTAATAGCCAACATTAGAAAAGAGAAAGGGGTTGTAACCACACATATAGGATTGATACTTCAAAATTATCATCAAAAAACACAGTTAGCCATCTAAATCATCACAGAATATTGCAAATCACAGAAAACTTCCCAATTCATTTTGCCAGGGGAAGATAATGCTGCTTGGTCTGGCTAAGTCCTCAGGCTTGTTTATTGTCTCAGCTTAAGTGTCATTTTTGGGGGGGCATTCTAAATCCAGCAGACCATGTCAAAAGCATTTCAACATTTCATGTTGAAATGAAAAATGATGAAAAAATGGAATTAAATGAAAAATAGATGGTATTAATACCATCTATTTTTCATTTTTTGGCATTTAACCAATGGAAAGTCTACAGTTATGTCTTTAAATTTTGGGTTTAATGTTTGTGCCCCCATTGTAACAGAGCTGGATCAGATGTCATGCTTATAATCTAAGTTTCCAGCATGATTTTTCCTGAGTCTTCTTTTCCTCCAACCTAATGGAACATCCTTATATGATGTTATATGAACTTCTGAGTTCAACGCCTGACCCATCAGAGATTAGCCAGGGCCTCTCAGCTGGTCTGCCTACCCTTCCCTTGTAGCACTGACCTTATAATGTGGCATGTCTGTCCTTTTCTCACAGAAATATAGGTATGGGAAGTGTATTGTGTATTGGCAGTATCCATCCCAGTAGATGGATATCCATCCCATACTGTTTATATGTTTAATGAGCGCCAGATACACCCAGTAGAATCTACCAAGTAAGAGTGCCTTTGTTTTTCTTCATTCTAGTGAGGCAATTTGGGGGATCTCTGGTAGAACTGCATACATGACCTATGTAGAGGATCTAGGTGAGCACCCACACGGTTCACGTGGACCCAAGAGTCATCCCTGGGAGGACTCCGAAGAGCCACAGGTCACCCTTCCTATTTCTGGATGTGTAAACTCTTTTCCTCAGTTCTAGGGGGTGGAGCTATCATGACAAGGTGTGGTAACTCTCCTCCCTCCAGCCCCAAGTATTTCACAGAATCAAAGACTCCAAGTCTACCAGCCAGGTTGACTTTACAGATGCAGAAGCTCAAGCCTTGGGCAGGTGCTTGGCAATCCCCACAATCACCTCTAGTCCTCCTGGCTGACTATTCTCATTGCCTTAGCAACAATCCATCTGTATTTTTTGATCAACATAAAGCTAGTTAAAAACATAAAAAGAAAAGTGAATATAAAGGTAGTGAACTTGATTGAATAGGTGCCTGATAATGAAATGTGATTTATGGTCCAGCTGAAAGCTCTCTAAATTTGATGCCCATAACCTGCTCTAGTTCCAGTAACATCTTCACCAGTTGCTTTCCTGATAAAATGCAGCACCTTGATAAATTAACCTATTGCATGCCAAGGGCAGCAAAGACAGACGTATGGTGATCCAAACTAAGACAGTGGCTTTGAGGATGGAGAGAAACAGACGGGTCTCGGCGATGCTTCCGAGGCAGGGTGGGCATCGTTGGCGACTGGAGTGGGAGGTGAGGGAGAGGGAGGGTGAGACGATCCACACAGCACCACACTTAGCTGTTCACGATTTTCCCAGGATCAGCCTGAGTCCTCTATCGTAAATAAGCTCTTAGGGGGATTTCAGCCTTTGGAAACTGGAAGAGTTCAGGCCCGTCTCACTGAATCTTGGTTTATGGGCTGCCGATTTGGAAACAACAGTGGCTCTTTCTTGCCAGCAGGACAAGCACGTGCAGGCAACTGGGGCAAATATTGCACAACAGACAGAAGGTATACAATGTCGGGTGGTGGTTGTACCCGCTGAGCAGGGCAGAGAAGGAAACCTTGGCAGGGTGGCTGCAGCAGCAGGGGTGGGAGGGGGATGGTGGAAGAAATATTGTTGCATCTGGAATGCCCCAAACAGGACTGGGCAACCTCCACAGAGGAGATTGGGAGAATGCCAAGATGTCGGTATGCACTCCCTCCCAAAGGGTTCAGAACCAAATTCAGAGTTGCACAGAACTGTGGTCTCCCAAGTTAAGAAGTCCTGGCTCTGGCCATTTCTGGAAAGCTGAGGAAGACCATGGAGCCCTTGGATATGGACATGGTGCCTTATCCACCACCCAGAGTCGGTACAGGCAGCTCAGCAATTCTCCACCCCTCATCTGCTCCGAAGTGCGTGCCTTGAGCTAAGTCCCACCTTTCTCCCTTGGTCCACCCTTCCCCTCCCACCATATCCTAAACACCTCTTGACTGCCCTGCAAGGAGCCAGTTCTAGTTCCATCATCTCTCACCTAAATGATCAGAATGCTCCTCTAACTGTGTTCCAGGCTCCCAAATTCTGAGTTATGAGCAAAACAAAAGGTTCTTTCTGTTGCAAACCAGGGCTTTTGGAAGCATCTGTGCGAGTCCCATAGCTCAACTGGTAGAGAGAGGTGCTCTCAGCCAAGCAGGGCACGGGGGAGGTGAGGCAAGGACCGCATACCTGTCAAAGGAGGGCCGCTCCCCCGCGTCGAAAGCATCTCTCAGCTGCTTCACCAGGTTGTCCTGCCCAGGCAGTCGGAAGATGCCCTCTTCGTTCAGGCCGTGCTCCAGGATGAACTCGGCACACTTCTCCACCAGGATGGGCACCAGGTGGGGGCCGAATTTCTGCTCATAGGCCACGGTCTCATCCAAGCGCTGGCCGAACACCGCTGGGAAGAGAAAAAAGCAGAGCCTGCCCATCACTCTGACTTCCCTTGGAGGAGCTGATAGGTCAAAGTGCTTTGTCTATTTCTTGATTTTCTGCAATACTAAACAAAACACAGAAGACAAATCACACAGAATATTTCCTGGGGCTATAAATTGGGGGAGGTCCACTTGAAGCAGTCTGTCAGTCTTTTTCAGTTTGTCCACATTTATCATATTTAAAATAACAACTCACTTTTAATGAGTGCTTGTTTTGTGCTAGGAATCATGCTAAATTTTTACACCTTTTCTCATTTAATCTTGACAGGAATCCCATGAGATGTTGGTATCATTTTGCCCGCCTTCCTATGAAAGATACTGAGCCTTAGGGGTGCTAATGAACTTGCCAAGGTCAGGTGCCAGGACACAGTACCGTCAGAATTCAAGCCCAGGCAGTAAACTCAAGAGAAGCAAGCAGGCCATTTTGAATTCTGCTTGTGTCATGTAGCATTAAAGCATAATAGTCTATCATATGGATGTCTCATACTTTATTAAACCATTGCAGCATTTTAAATAATTTACGTTGTTTACCAGGCTCTACTATTATGAGCATTGCCACAGCGAACATGGTCACGCCCCTAGCAGAGTTCCTGGAATGTATATAGTGCAATGTATAATGCCTAATTAATTGCTTAATTGATTAATTAACATTTGGATGGTTGAACATAGGCTTTTCCTTCTTTTGGACTATTTCCTTAGGGCCAATTGCCACATGTAGAATTACTAGTTCAAGTGGTTTGAACATTTTAATGACTACAGTATGCAAATTGCTTTCTAAAAATATTTTTCCAAATTACACTGCCTTCAGTGTAATTCCCTCCCTCCCTCCCTTCCCTCCCCTTGCTCCAGCATGTGTGGACCATCCCCACTGAGCCCTGCCAGCACTTGGCTCTATAATTTCCCCACCCCAGCAGTGTAACAAGGTTAGTTTATAAATCAGGACATTGGTTGGCTGGGCCCCATGGGGCCCCAGGGCCCCATGCCCTTTGTGTCCTAGAGATTCAGAAGACAGTCATGGTTTCAGCTCTGTCCTGCCTGGTTTTCTCTCTGGCATAATTAGGGCTCTGTTACACTGACCACTTCAGTCACTAGGACACTGTTCCCAAAGCCCTTTGGTTTTCCCCATGATTCTCTCTGGTTGTTACCCTTTATCCAGTCTCTAATTAATGCGGATGTCACATGTAAAGAGCTGCAGCGATCTCTTTGGAATCCACCGTGTCCTCCCCACTTCCCACTGCCTTAGGCCAGGCTGGACTCCTCTCTCACCTCCCCCTGCTGTGGTCTCCTCTCCTGTAATTGTTCAAAACCCTCCTGCCATTTAAACAACGGGTCTACCTGAGCACGTTTGTCCTTGTTTTTAATAGTCACCCACTTCTTCCCCAATTGCCACAGCAGCGACTTTCAAATTACCCCTCAAAGCTCCAGGGGTTCCTCAGAGGCCCCTCAGATGCTGAGAGGTGAGAGCATTTTGGAGTAGCTGAGCACGTGGGCCTCCCTCCTCCCTCCTCCCAACCCGACCTGCTGGGTTGTTGTCTGTTTTACTTACAGCATTCCAGCGAGACTGTTTGCTTAAATATTTCTGTGGCTAAAATTTGAAAACCAGGTTGGCATTTGTACTGGCTCCTACCTACCTTTCTGCCTGATCTGGCACCTCAACCTGATGATCTCAAAGCCCACAGTGCTCTCCAGTCCTCATGCCCTTGCTGAGGCAGTCTATCTCTCCCTTCCCTGTCTACTAAGACTCTATGTGTTCCTTGGCCCGACTCAATAACATCACCTCTGCCAAGTCTTCCCTGACCCAGCCCGAGGGGCTCCATTGCCACTCTGTGCACCTGTATCCCTTCTGTAATATCCCAATCCCTTTTCCACTATGCTATTATCATCTGTAAGTACTGTGCCCTCTGCAAGACTGTAGGCTTCCTGAGGTCGGGAATATGGGGAGAGGTCTCTTGTCATTATCTTGTTTAGCATGGGGCCTGGCGCAACGTAGACAGTCAACCAGTTCTGCTGAATTACTTAATGAATTATGTCATCTTTAAGCAAGTGCTTTCCGTGATTCATGACAATTTGGGCATTTCTATAGTTTAAACAATAGTAGGGACCCCATCAGTAAATGAATTCAGCTTCACACTAACATCTATTGAGTGCCCTGCATGTGTTAACAGCAGGTCACGTGAAATGCATTATACAGAAAAGGAGGGACTGTAAGATGTGGTTCTCACTTTCAATTAGCTTACTACCAAGTTACGAAAATGAAAGGACTCCATGCAAAATAATGAGAAACAGTTAGAGGATGTGAGGCACTATACAGCATTAGGTTTCTGTTTGTCTGTGAAAGGAGCTAGATAGATGTTTTCACCCAACTGGAAGGAAATGATTAAAATGATCTGACTCAAAACATAGACGAGGAGGCATTTGTGAAATTCCCTTTGAGGGGTCCAGGGAGGGCACCTCAAAGGGAGAAGCAGATGTGTTCCAGAGCAGTTGAAACTTGGGCTCAAGGAGCCCATTGGATGCCCATGGAGAAAGATACCGTCATGGAGACGTCAGAGCTGTCAAACATGAGCTCCAACTCTGAGGTCCCAAGGCAGATGATCTGGAATCACCTTCCTTCTTCCAGCCCTCTGCACAGCCAGTCCACCAGCTTTTCTCCTCAACCAAGTCTCTCAGCCGTGTCCTGTGTTCATCTTCTCTTCCTCCCATGTCCACAGTCAGGCCTTTCAATGTCATTCTCCCCGGGACACTCATTTTCCAACATTCCTTTTCCATCCAGCATCTCCACCACCCCCTCCATGCCTTTCTCAGGCCACAGAGGTACAGAGCATACCGATCTCCATAAGACCTTCGGTCCAAATCTTCACCACGCAATCCACTCCCCTCTGCCTCAGCAGGTGACCTTGTCTCCTCCTTCCCTTATCTCCCCAAATGAAGGGATTCATGAGAGAACCCCCTGGTCTCCAGTCTCTGTCTCTCCTATCCTTCCTCCTCTGTCCGTCTGCCTGTCCTCTCTCAGGGGAAGAAAAGTACCCTATGCTTTCCTCTAAGATGATGTTTCTTGAACTGTGGGTTCCATCCATTTCCACCTCTTCTAGGTCTTCACTCCTCTTTTATATCTTAGACTGAAAGAGCATGTGAGTCTAAATCTTTACCAATTTATTAAAGAATCATCTCCCACCCCTGCTCTCATGCAATCAACTAATACCTGCCTTTCTTCTCTTCACCAACATGCTCACAGAAAAACATGTCTACTTCTAGAAAGAGTCATCCACCCTCATAGCCTCTACTGTTTCCCTTGTTATTCATGTAAACTCTCAATCCGTCTCAACCTGGTTTCACAAGCTGCATCTTCCCATCCAATCTGCTCACTAAGATTTCTCGTGCCTCCTAATGGCCGGATCTGACCTATGTTCATTCCACACTCTACTGGTCTTCTCTGAAGACTCTGATGGTATTGATTCTCTTTCCTTCCTCAGGACTTCCTCCTTATGTGGCTGTGAAACCGTCCACCCTCATTCTGGTCTCATCTCTCTGCAGGCTGCTCTGCAGGCTCTTGCCCTTCCTCCACCTGCCCCTTCAGTGTGTCATTTCCCAGCATTCCAACTCAGACTTCTCCTCACTCTAGATGTTATCCTTGGGAAAGTTCATACAACTCCATGCATTTGGATATCACCTATAAACTGACACATAAATCCGCATACCTGGTCCAATCTCTCTCTGTATATCATCTCTATCTCCCTCATTTCTTTCTGTCCCTCTTCTGTGCCTATAAGCCCAACATCTGATGGCAGTTCTTCCACTGTCTTCTCCAATCTCACTCTCATCCCGTCCCCAACTCTCCCATATCACTGCTTCTCCTACACACTTCCGCACAGGCAATAGCCTTCGGTCAATCAAGCAGTCAAGCAACAGGCACTTTCCTAGACCTTGAGAGTACAAAGCCTTTAACGCAAGGTACCAGCCCTCAACTAATCCAGTGAGCAAAAGTGGAGCATTAGAAGTATCTTCAACAACCTTCCTTCCTTCTTAACAGATCAGGACCTTTTAAATCACCCCCCCCATTTTTTTTTTTTTTTTTTGCGGTACACAGGCCTCTCACTGTTGTGGCCTCTCCCATTGCGGAGCACAGGCTCCGGACGTGCAGGCTCAGCAGCCATGGCTCATGGGCCCAGCCGCTCCGCGGCATGTGGGATCTTCCTGGACCGGGGCACGAACCCGTGTCCCCTGCATCAGCAGGCGGACTCTCAACCACTGCACCACCAGGGAAGCCCTAAATCCCCTTTAAACTCTTTCTCTTCTCTATCCTCGCTCATACTGTCCACATTATTGTAATGGTTTCTTTTGCTGTTCTTTTTCTTGCAAATTCCTTTCACTGGAACTCATGAAATCATTTGGCAAATATAGAGTGAGCGTCTGCTGTGGACCTGCTTCTTTGGTAGCTGGAGATCATGATAGAAAGAAGGAAAAATAGTCTTTCTCTTAAAAACTCTGGAGTGAAAGCCCTCCTTCCCGCCCACCCGGAAACCTGATTTTCCTGCAGCCTGAATTCAAACACCTTCTTCTAAGAGGGAATGGGTTACTCCCTCTGCTGTGCTCATGGCGTTCCCTGTGCATACCTCATCGCTTCTCGTGTCCCTTTATGATGATTTAGTTAAGCATCTCTCTTCCACTGGACTGTGGCTCCTCAGAGGCAGACAGCCCGCCTGGCTCACCATCTATTTTAACTCCTGGCACAGAGCCTGCCACATGACAGACTGGTCCTCAAAGTGCTGTTACCTGCTGTCTTCCATTCCTCCTGTTGCCCATCTCTTCTCTCCTAAATGTACTCTGCTCAGCACTTCCTCAAACTTGGGCTTGTCAAAGAAATCAATGGCCTCTACATTTTTAAAATCCAGGGTCAAATTCTTAGTCTTTATCTGAACTGCTCCATCAGCAACATGTGACCCAGCAAATCACCCCTCCTTCTTGAGACAGTTTCCCACATGACTTTTGGTCCTCCATTTATTTCTTTAGCCTCTCGTTCCCTGCCTCCTTGGATGATTCCTCTTTCCTCCCTGTCCTCTAAAGGTTGCAGTGTCTCAGGCCTTTCCTTCTGCATCTGCATCTACTTCATAATCTCACGGCTCTAAATATCACCCATATGATAAAGATTCCAAACTTTCCGTCTCCAGCCTAGAAATCAGTCCAAGTTATTCTTACCAAGAAATGACCACGACCTGCTCTAGAGACATCAGGACCCACAGGTCCCTTCTAACATGAGAGAAAGGGCATCCTTGTTTGTTCAGTTTGCCTAGGTCAGGGTTGGTCACTTTTCATCTCACATCACATATGATGAATTCAGCATCCAAAACATCCCTGGAACTCCAAAGACCCAATCGTGAGTTCTACCTACCGCTGACTTCTGGATCCTGATTGCTACCCTTTGATCCTGGGTGGACATGAAAGAGCCTAAATATAAGGGAATAGATGAACCAAAAAAATCCAGGGAAACTAGGGAAGGGACCAGTGAAGGAGGAAGACAGCAGACAGGTACTCAACGACCATTTCCCACCCCAAGGATTCCAAGAGGTGAAACCCAGCTCCCCCTTCTGTGCCATGCCCTCCTAGCTTGCACTCAGTCCTTCAGGGAACTAGTGCCCTACTGCTTTTTTTTTTTTTTTTCGGTACACGGGCCTCTCACTCTTGTGGCCTCTCCCGTTGCGGAGCACAGGCTCTGGACGCGCAGGCTCAGCGGCCATGGCTCACGGGCCCAGCCGCTCCGCGGCATGTGGGATCTTCCCGGACCGGGGCACGAACCCGCGTCCCTTGCACCAGCCGGCGGACTCTCAACCACCACGCCACCAGGGAAGCCCCCTACTGCTCTTTTTAACCTCTGCCGGCCACTCACCCACCCGGAACTTCTCATCACTTTGGACCCGTCACCATTAACAGACGCATTTCCATCTAAACAGGTACAAATCTTAATTCATTATAATATGTAATCTAATTATTACTACATTTAATTAATTAAGCTAACTTATGACAGACGACCCTAAAAGCTTTCACGTGTGCTCTCATGTAGTCCTCATAAGAACGCTACAATTGTTCCATTTTATAGATGAGAAAACTGAGACTCAGATTAGCAATCTGTCCAAGGTCATATTTGCCCTGTGATTCTAAAATCAGTACTTTAATCTTTCTTGTTTAAACTCAGTGGAATAAAATTGTCTAGGTGAGATTTCAGACAGCAGCAAGGCTCAAGGGAAGAGAGAGAGGGGTAAGCTGCGCAGTTTCTGCTCACAAGCCATCCTCCATTCTTTACTTCTTAAGCCCTCTGCCCAGATTTGCTGGAAAACCCCAGAACACTGTGTTGGTTCCGGTAAGCAAAAGTAGAAAGATTAGCTGTCACCTCCTTTCTAACCTAGCTCCTACTTCATCATCGCTCCAACACTCCTGGATTCAGGACAAGAGCCCCTCCCACCCCACCTCCAGTCCGGCCCAGGTCACCGAGAGCCCGCCCTGCCCCTCTCCTCCCTCTCCCCACTGGCCCCGTCCCCAGAGGCTCAGTCCCAGGAGCATCCCCCTCTCAGACAGGAGAGGGAAAGGGAGCCGGGTGAAGTGTCTTTTTGTGGAAGAATTGAATCACAAAATAGGAAAGAAATACCTTTCTTTTGGAGCTTGGGGGTTTTCTTCCTGAAATTCCAGCAAAAGAGCAGTGCCAGGGCAGGAAAGCCACAGCCCAGTTCCCACCGCGGCATCCTGGGAATATGAGGCATGGTGGGGGCCGAGGAATGGTACTTTCTGCTGGGCCAGGCTCAGACCTTCCCTCCTCCCCAAGCTGCAAGAACCATCCCCTCTTGCTTCCAGATCAACACATGCTTGTCAATACTGCTCAGGTTCTGATTCCGGCACTGAAACCATGGGATGTGTCGGCACCTGCCCCGGCCCTCCCTTCCTCCTTCCCACACGACTCCTCCTCCCCACTCACCTTTACACACATGACTCTTGGCTTTTAAAGAGTGAACATAAAGCTGTCAAGGCCCCCGCAATAAAAATAAGTGCCTCCTTTTACTTAGCAGCGAATTGTCAACTGCCATTCAAGGAATACCAGGGAGGTGGGTTAAAAAAAAAGAAAAATCCCACACACAGCCCTTACCAACATCACTCCATATATCAAAGCCTCTGGCAGGAACACAGGATTTCACTTAGCGCTGATGAAGCCAGCCTACCCTTCCCTGGAAGTGACTGAGTTGCATGTGGTTCAGTGGAGCGTTCAGAGAGAAGGATCTTGGAGGTGGGTTGCCGGGTAAAATGAGATGATGTCCCCCCTCCCATTGAGAAGATTCAGCAAAGAGTGCAGCAGGGGGCTTCCCTGGTGGCGCAGTGGTTGAGAGTCCGCCTGCTGATGCGGGGGACACGGGTTCGTGCCCTGGTCCGGGAGGATCCTGCATGCCGCGGAGCAGCTGGGCCCATGAGCCATGGCCGCGGAGCCTGTGCTCCGCAACGGGAGAGGCCACAGCAGTGAGAGGCCCGCGTACGGCAAAAAAAAAAAAAAAGAGTGCAGCAGGCCAACTAGACATGCCCAGGAGACTTGAAATGGACTCTCGGCGTCATGGGCAGGATAGGCAGGGGCAGGGAAGGACTGCCAGGAAGGGTCCTGGGCTGTGTGATGCTGACAACCAAGTTCACCCTTCCATGTGCTCCTAGGAAAGGAGGACTCATCTTTGACACCACAGTCTCCTTCCATGTCAAATTCACTCCCATGTCCTGGCAATGCTACCACAGAAACAAGCAAGCCTGTTTACTTCTCTCCATCTCCACCACCCCCACCCTCATCCAAGCCACTTTAGGATGAAGACCCACATCTTTAAAACAGCTATCTCCACTGTTCTCACCTTCCTCTCACTCCAGAGCCCATTCTCCTTTCTGCCACAGGACCTTTGCACATGCTATTCCTCTGACTGGGACACTGCTTCTCTTCCCCCTTCTCTGCCTAGCTGGCCTCTACTGGCCTTTCAGATAGAAGTTTAATCATCACTAGTTCAGGGATGCCTTCCCTGAACTTCTTAACAGAGACATTTTTTTTTCCCCTACATAGCATCATGAGTTTTTTTCTTCATGGTACTTTTCGCAGTTGTAATTTTATGGTTTTCCTTGGGGTTTTTGTTTCCTTTCTGTGTCTTCTGCTAGACTGTGAGATCCTTGAAAGTAGAGACTTTTTGTCTTTTCTTTTTTTCTCTCTTCTTCTCTCTCTCACTGTTGTACTCCCAGTGTTGGTGCCATGCTTGGCACGTGACACATGCTCAAGAAATATTTGTTGAGTAAATGAATTAAATAAGTATCCGTCTGGTGTTAGGATCTCAGGGGAAGGGAGGTGAGGGAATTAATGAAAATAAATAAAAATCATCCCTCATAATGTCCCATTTAGCCAGAGAGAAAGAAGCAGGATACATGAGGTAACAGTGAATCACAGAGACCACACTCCCACAGGCTACACTGGGCTGTGGGTTGTGAAATCTTGCTCTGAAGGCTGCAGAGACCCAAAGAAATGAGAGGGAGAAAAGGAACCTGAGGCATAGAAAAATTCCATATTTATATGATCCATGCCTAGTGCTGGCAAACACACAAAGACGCTTAAACCATGAGACCTGCCCCAGGGTCTTTCAACCTGCTTGGGTGGAGCAGAACTATGCATAATTTAGTGCAGTGCTTCTGCACCCAGTGATGGCCCAAGGAAAACTTCAGAGGCCATCCTCCAGAGGAAGAAGGCAAAGCAGGTCCCGAACGAGTAACAATTAGCAGTGTGGCTGCCAGCCTCCTGGGGATGGGATGGAGACCAGGATTCAATGCGGAGATCCAGGGAAGGCAGAGCCCCCTTACTAAAAGGAGGAGGTGGTTTGAGAGAAAGTGGGCAGCTGGGAGCCTGGGAACAAGTCACCTGAAGTTGAAGTCTGATCGCCTCCCTTCCCTTTCTCCTACGTAATTCGGGACAACCTAGAATTGCATCCAGAATTTCTGGGAAAAAATTAATCTAACCTTTCCAGCTGGACCCTTAAGAAAAGGTAGGAAAAGAAAGAAAGAAAAAAAAAGGGAGTGAGAGAGAGAGAGGTAAATTGGCTGTCTAGGAAGGAAAAGGCTGGAACACCAAGATGCACCAAAGAGCTGCTCTCCAAGGTGCAATATTGTGATTTATAATAATAAATATTTTTTTGTCTTCCACCCATTTCCTGGCACAGAGTTCCTAAAACTCTTCAAATTTCCTGTGATGAGAGTGATAAAGTGTCTTTCGTTATGTTAAAGAGGTAATTTTTGGATCCCAGCTAAAGATGGGGGCTGGTTGCCAGGGGAACCAACCATGTGATTATTGGTTTGGAACTTTCAGTCCCACCCACCAGGGAGGGGAGAGGGGCTGGTGACTGAGTTCAATCACCAATGGCCAATGATTTAATCAATCATGCCTATGTACTAAAGCCTCCCGAAAAGCCCAGAAGGATGTGTTCAGAGAGCTTCCGGGTTGGTGAACCCAAGGAGGTGCAGGTAGAATGGCACTGGGAGAGGGCATGGAAGCTCCGTGCCCGTTCCCCATACCTTCTCTATGCATCTCTTCTATCTGGCTGTTCCAGAGCTTTGTTCTACTATAATAAGCCAGTAATCTAGTAAGTAAACTGGTTTCCTCTGTTCTGTGAGCCACTCTAGCAAATTATTTGAACCCAAGGAGGGGGCTGTGGAACTTCCAATCTGTAGCTGGTTGGTCAGACGCACAGGGTACAATCTGGACTTGCCATAGGCGTATGAGGGCGGTCTTGTAGGACTGAGCCATTAACCTGTGAAATCTGAAGCTATCTCCAGGTAGATAGTATCAACATTGAGTTAAATTGTAGAACACCGAGCTGGTGTCCAAGAATTGCTTAGACGTGTGGGGAGCCCTCCCCTTCTCCCCAACACACACCCACTGGAATTGGTCCCAGAATCAAATCGGACAAGGTAAGAGGCGTGTCCAGAGTCAGCTCAGAGGCAGGAGGAGATGAGGGGAAGAAGTTAGGTATATGCCACGGGGAACATGTGGACACTCTCTCCCATCAGGGGAGCCAGAAAAGGAGTCAGGGCAGGAAGAAGCCTCAGCTCTGCAGAATTGTCATGAGAATGACTTGGTGGGGAAGGGGTTCAATGTGAAACGGGATGATCAGGGGAAGGCTCACTGAAGTGAAGTTTGAGCAAAGACCTGAGGAAAGCAAGGGACCAAGCCGTGCAGCACCCTGGGGAAGGAGGGTTCCAGACAGAGGAAGCAGCCAGTGCAAGGGCCGTGAGGCAGGAATGTACCTAGGGTATTTGGGGAAGAGCAAGGAGGCTGGTGAAGCTGGAGTGAAATGAGCACTGGAGAGGGTTCTAGAAAACAAGGTCAGAGAGGTCATGGGGGTGGGGGCAGATTGTGCGTGGAGTCATTATAAGGCTTCCGACTTTTCCTCTGAGAGACAGAGGAAGCTATTGGACAGTGATGAGCAGAGAAGGGTCTTGAGATGACAGGTTTAATAGGCTCACTCTTCTCTCTGTTAAAAACAGACTATAAGAAGGCGAGCCTGGGGCTTCCCTGGTGGCGCAGTCGTTGAGAGTCCGCCTGCCGATGCAGGGCACACGGGTTCATGCCCCGGTCCAGGAAGATCCCACATGCCACGGAGCGGCTGGGCCCATGAGCCATGGCCGGTGAGCCTGCGCATCCGGAGCCTGTGCTCCGCAACAGGAGAGGCCACAACGGTGAGAGGCCCGCGTACCGCAAAAAAAAAAAAAAAAAGAAAAGAAGGCGAGCCTGGAAGCGTGGAGAGAGTTTGGAGACCACTGCTGCAATTCGAACAAGGCAGTCTGGCGCCTCAACCAGGATGGCAGGTAACAAAGGTGGTGAGAAGTGGGTAGGTTCTGGGTGGGAAAAGTCATAGAAATTTTCATGAAGAGCTGAAAAAAGACAGCAGCAACATACCTCAGTGACTTTCCAGCGTGTGAGGGGGCATGTCCTGCCGAGCTAGTAGACCCAGATCAGAGAAAGAGGGCCCCCCCAGAGGCAGGAGCCCCAGCCCTGCCCCTCGACAGCTGGGGCCCTTGGACAAATCATTTACTTCCTCAGGACTGAAGTTTCCTGACTTACAAACAGGAAGAGCAAATGTCTGACTTGTCCCAAGACCTCAGACTGGACTCTGCTGTCTTAAAATGCCTTCTCATCCTGAGATCTCTGATTTTGGTTCAACCTGAGATGCCACATCAAATCCAAACCTTGTTCTTTGAATACATAAATAGTGCTGGACTCTTAGTTCTCCTCCCGTGGACTTTCCTCTGCCTACAGGACTTACGCTTGACTTGCTTCTGATGGTGGTGGCCTCCAAGTGGGGTGAGGGAGAAATCCCCATGTGGGTTATGACCGTTGCAGCGGTTCACCCTGAAAGGCTGAGCAGAGCGCCACACGGGGCACAGATGCTGGTCACAGTGCCTCCACAGCATTTTTTTTTTTTTTTTTTTGCGGTACACGGGCCTCTCACCATTGTGGCCTCTCCCGTTGCGGAGCACAGGCTCCGGACGTGCAAGCTCAGCGGCCATGACTCACGGGCCCAGCCGCTCCGTGGCATGTGGGATCTTCCCGGACTGGGGCACGAATCCATGTCCCCTGCATCGGCAGGCGGACTCTCAACCACTGTGCCACCAGGGAAGCCCCTTTCATATTTTTATGAAAGGTAAAAACACATACTGGATTCACCTGTTGGTTAATTTCAGGTTTGTTTCACATTAGTTATTCACAGGCACAGCCCTCCTGTAGTGTGGACACAACACCCAGTGTTCTCAGAGAGCTCAAACACTTGAGCCTGTAACCTTGAACTTGAGCTTATAAACTCAAACACTTGTAACCCAGAAAAGTGTTCAACCCTGAATTCACTGTGTACCTGTAAGACTGCAGACACAATTCCGGAACCTCTCTCCCTTGTGACCACCCCAGTGCTGGACAGCAGTTTTAGTGTCCTGTGTTGATCAGCCTAACTTATGCTTTCAGCAGAGATATTGCCATCAACCTTCCTGGGTTCCCAAAGCCCCATAACTGGGCACGCTCTTGGTACCACTGAAGGTTAGTGCTGCCAGAAACCGGGGTCAGCTGGTTCAACCCGTTCGTTTTACAGATGAGAGCACTGTGTCCAGAGAGGAGAAAGGACTGCTTCAGGGCATCACAAACATTTGCCGATGAGTGCAAAGGGCTTGCAGTCCTTCCAGCTAATCTGGAGTTGGCTTTGACATCACCCAGGGAAGGAAGTCAGAGCCTTGGCAATGAGCATGGCCTCAGAGTTGTCCTCTGGTGGTCTTCTTTGAACCCTGTTCAAGGAAAGCTCTTGTCTGAAACTACTTCCTTCCCATCCTTGAGATGTCACAGACACCTGTCCAGGAAAGCCTGCAGGAGTCCTTACCTCCAGAGGGTGTGCCAGCGACTCTCCTAAGGAATTTAACCCACTCCTCCATTTCCGCCTGGGAGCTGGCCATGAGGACATAGGAGTCCTGTCCCGTGCGACTCTGGTCACATGAGGCTGGAGGAAGAAGTAACACTAATGAAGGTCATACATTGGTCAGGGGCCAGGGCAAGGAGCAGCGAGGGGAAGCTGAGCCTGAATTTCTTCTTTGGTCCAATTAAACAAGCAGTCAAACAGCACAAAAGCATCTATTTTTCCTCAGCAGAACTGAGTATTTACACACCTTTATTGTTTTTGCTGGAGCTCTAATCCTATACACAAATCATTGAACTCAGTGGTTTGCAACTGAGATGATTTGGGCTGAGATCTGTCCCCATGGAGGACAGAAGCCATTTCCTATCACAAATTAAGACGAAGTTCAAGGGGCAGTATCAGTACAAGAGGAGACAGGCTCAGCCCATACGATTCTGAAACCTAAGTCCATCACGCCAATCATGGATACCTTCCTAGGCTACCCTGAGCTCAGCTGCGGGGTTGGAGGAGGGAACAGCAACTCAGGAGGGAGGGGCAATGAGCACCGTGTGCCTTTCTTATGAATCGGTCCCTCCTGTTCAGGATTACTGCCCTCCTGCCTGCATGAAGACATTGCAAATGGTAGGCTCTCGATACATAGCTGATGGACAAATGAAGTTTGTTAGGACATTCTTTATCGTTTTCACTTTAAACCCAAGATTACAGACAGACATCTGTAGGGTTGGTGTTATCAAATGGACAAAAGGGTGGAAGAAATGACAAGGGGGCAGAGTGGGGAGAGGAGACCAAGAGAAAGAACAAGAGAAAGTGACAAAGAGAGAAAAATAGGGAGAGAGGAGAGGAGAGGGAGAAGGGGCACATCAAACATAGGTCTTACAAAGTACAAGAAAATAACAGCAATCCCTTTCAATTACAGGATACTATTAAATCTCACATTGCTTTAGGGGACATCAACCCATTCTTCTCAAAATATCAGGGCATTTCCTTCAAAAAGAGCCTGTTTTGCTACCATATGACCCAGGAATTCCACTCCTGGGTATTTATCTGAAAAAAACAAAAACACTAATTTGAAAAGATACATGCACCCCAGTGTTCATAGCATTATTTGCAATTCCCAAAATATGGAAGTAACCTAAGTGTCCATTAACAGATGAAGGGATAAAGAAGATGTGGTATATATATACAATGGAATATTACTTAGCCACAAAAAAGAACAAAATTTTGCTATTTGCAGCAACATGGATGAAATTGGAGGGCATCATGCTAAGTGAAATAAGTCAGAGAAAGACAAATACTGTATGATATTGCTTATATGTGATATCTAAAAAATACAACAAACTAGTGAATATAACAATAAAAGAAGCAAACTCACAGATATAGAGAACAAGCTAGTGGTTACCAGAGGGGAGAGGGATGGGGGAGGGGCAATACAGGGGTAGGGGATTAGGAGGGACAAACTATTGGGTATAAAATAAGCTACAGGGATATATTGTACAACATGGGAATATACCCAATATTTTATAATAACTATAAATGGGGTATAACCTTCAAAAACTGTGAATCTGTATATTGTACACCTGTAATTTATATAATATTGCACATCAACTATACTTCAACTTTTAAAAAGCTTAAAAAAAAGACCCTGTTCTAGCTGCCCAGTTGGGCCCAAACCTGTATTTTCTTACATAGCAACAAAATACTTTCAAAGTCCCTTTGTTTTCAGTCTCTTCAACCTATCTTAATATTACCCAGCCTCACTTTCTTTTACACTTTGGGACAACCTGATTCTGAATCCATCTTATCACTGGGTCATTAGCTCTTCTGCCCAGAAGGGCCAGCCCATGGAAGTGCTGGTCACTGAGGAACATCCTGAAATTGGGTCTTTCCAGAAGTAAGATGGGCAGTAAAAAGCCCTCAGGGCAGAACTAAAGAATCCCATAGGAAACACAACATCCTTTAGTAATAGAGTAGGGCTCTAGTATCATTTCCGCTCTACAAATAATGGAACTGAAGCCCAGAGGTGCAAAGGGCCTTGCCCATTGGTACCCAGTAAGTTACACCAAACTCAAGGCAAGGCCATGGGTCTTTCTCCCAATAGTTTCCACCAGCCCATAGTGCTTCAAATTTGACCTTGGCCAAAATTTATCTGGTTTCCTTCTCCACCATGCCTACACTCCAGTCTATTACGTTATCAAGAACATGCCTTCTCAGTTTTCTCTCATTCCTGAGAGATTCCTTTAGTTCCACCACGGCAACACCACTGAGAAATATCCAGCTCTCAGGATGTTCCTCAATGACCAGGGCTTCCATGGACTGATCTTTCTGATTAGAAGAGCTGACGACAAGATGGATTGAGAAGTCAGTCATCCCAAAGGGTAAGGAAGGTGAGGGTGGGTAATATTAAGATAGATTCAAGAGACAAGAACCAAAGGGAATTTGAAAATTCTTTGTTACCCTTAAAAAAAATGAATGTTTGGGCACACTGGGGTGCGAGAAAGAGCTGTCTTTGAGGGAAACTGCCTGACATTAACACAAAGCCCATGAACAGCATCTCTGCCCTCAGGCACATACTTTCTCTGACTTAAACAGTCTGTTCAATCTGTGTCACCTATTGGGCTGCTACCCCTGTCAGAAAGGAACCTCCCTTCTTTTCTTCCCATGCCTAAGGAACTCCTATCCATCCTTTAAAACTTATTGCAAATGTTATCTTCTCTAAGGACCCTTCCTTCAAACCTCCCCCTCCCACTCCAGATGGAGTGGGGACTCCCTTTTCTAAATTTCTTAACATCCTACCATCACCTCTATCACAGCAGTAGCTAAATTATCCTGAACATTGGTTTCCTTATCATTAAAATTGAATTAATTACTTAATACATCCAAAGCTAAAGCCCCGATCTCCCACCCAAAACTGGTCACATGCACAAATCTCAGGAAAGCCATCCTTCCCGTTGTTTGCGTGAAAACCTTAGAGTCAATCTTGACTTCTCTTTCCTACGTCCAATCCATCAGCAAATGAAGTCCTCTCTACCTTCAAAATGTGTCCAGAAGTGGATCATTTCTCACCCCCTTCATTGTTACCACCTCTGACTTGGATAATTACAATAACCTCCTCACTGGTGCTCCTGCTCTGTCTTTGCCCCTTTTTAGTCTCAACTGAAAAGAGTTTTAAAACAAAAGTCAGATCACGTTACTTCTCTGCTCAAAACCTCCCAATGGATTTCCATCCTTCTAGCACAAAAACTAAACTTTTTACACTTGCCTACCAGTGCCTGTAAAACCTGTGCCCATCCCTGACCAAATCACCTACTCTTCTCCCCTCTCAGCACTCCACTGTAACCGCCTTGGCCTCCTTGATGTTTCCTGAACACAAGAAATAGGCTCAGAGGGCTGTTCCCCTTCCTGGAATGTTCTTCCTCCAGATGTGCACTTGGCTCACGCCTTCACTTCCTTTGATCTTGGCTCAAAGGTCACCTTCTCAATGATGTCTATCTTCCCACTCTACTTCAAATGACAAATCAACAGTTGTCATCCCCACCTCATCCAGTACTTTCTCTTTCTTTGCTTTCTTCCCATAGTACTTATCCCATAATAAAACTGTACAATGTTCTCATTTATTTGGTTTGTTTTCAGTCTCCCCCCATTGACTGTAAGCTTCCTACAGGCTGTTTTGTTCATGCTGGATCCCCAGTTCCTACAATAGTGCCCGGCTCATAGCAGGTGCTCAATAATTTTGGTGTAACGTTTCAGAAGGCAGTATGAGAATTAAATGCTACATATTCTACAGAAGGAATAACCCCCCCATCCCTGATGACTCCCTTTGGGTGGGAGAACAGATAATTATTCTGCTTGAGGTAGTTAGGGAGGGAGAAGCTTGCCTCAGATTTTTGCCTGCTCCAAATAAAGAAAAACAGCATAACAACAACCGAATTCTTCTCTATGACCTTTGTGCAGCTAAAACTGGTGATCACAGAGAGGGGGCCCCGATTAGGAAGGCCGTTTCTTATGCCAGCGCTGGCCTCTGAGAATTGTCTTGCACAAGAGGATGACAAAAAGAGGAATTGAAAATTCTCTACATCATAACATTAAAGGGTTGTCTCATTTTAGGTTAGGTGGAGGCTTGAGAATGATGGTGTCTTTAGGAAAATGGTTCCCTGCCTTACTATTGCTTTAGAATTGTTGTTTGTCCATATGAGTTGAGTGTGTGTATGTGCATGTACACACATGTGTGAATCTGTCCAAGAATTCCACCAGCAGCCCAGGAGACAGCTGTAAGTGTGAGTGACAATGAGAGGACAAATCTTCATCCTACAGTAACAGCAGTCTTCAATTTACTGCAAAGTCCACAGTAAATTTGCAGTTGGAGCTCTCAATAGGGTCACCCCAGATTGAAAAATCAGGTTTTGGGACATGTGTCATCATGAATGGTCACATCCCTTGAATTGTGCTGGGAAAGGAATCCTAGGGATAGAAGAAACCTCGTGGGGAAAGGGTGGGGTTATCCCAGAAAGGAGAGACTGGAAAAGTAGGCTCTTCCTCTGAGTAGGAAGAAAAATGGATAGACCCTCAGATAAAAAGCAAGGGAGTGCCCATGAGGGGGCCACTTGGGAAGAGCTGAACTTTAAAAAAAAAAACTCTGTTTTTCTTTGTTTTCTATAAATAGTCAGAGCCAGTTTGGGGATTGGTTTCTACATTACAATTTCCTCTAGTTATTGCCAAAACTTCAAACACTCGGCACTGCAGCAAATGTGGCGTATATACTTCTTTACTTAATCCTCACTATAATCATCATTGTCCCCATTTCCCAGGTAAAGAAACAGAGGCAAAGAGAAATTAAATAATTAAATTAAATTATTAAATTAAATAATTCACCACAATGACACACATAGTAAGTGGCAGGGCCAGGATGTGGCCCCGGGCAGGCTGGCTCCAGATGGGGCATGTCTACCCTCTCTGCTACACTGACTTTGCCATCAAGTTTCTTATGCACACAGCTGCCTTGTGTGAGAGGTAAGAAGAAATTTAAGGCAAGGGGCACTCAGGGGACATTGGTCTCTCCTGCTGTGTCAGCATGGCAGCAGCAACTTGGCTGCATAGCTGGACCAGCAGCCCTGTAGTTCCTGTTGGTTGGGTTGGGGGGCGGGGCGGTGAAGGAGCAAGAGACAGGGAGAACAGCCTCAGTGTGACAGACTTCCACAGACACAAGCAAACTCCCGTAGAGACAAACTGAGACAAACTTCCCCTTTCCCCAAATGCATTCGAGGAAGGTAACTCTTGATTAGAAAGAGACACCCTCCAGTGTGCGGCTAACTTGTGCAATAGGTAAATTACAGCGCCTGACATGTAGTAAGTGCTCAGTTAAGTCGGAGTTGTCATTTCTTAATAGGTCACAATGAACCATATGAGACTGTTGACTGTCGACTGTTTTTGACCTACCAACATGGCGATTTCACATGGTTCAATGTATAATTTAACTGTTCATTTTATTGTCCCACTCGCCTTCAAAGTTGAGCTCCTTTTAGCGAGCAGGGATGATGTACTTTCCGATCAGTATCCCAGTGCCTAGTGGATACCTGGCTCCAAGCAGGTGCTCGTGAAATGCTTACAGAGCTCAACCGGGTGCCCACCCACTTAGTTCACCTGTTGTTAATGAACTAGTATGGGATCATTAACTATATACAGAACTATTATGCATTCTTACTAGGTTGGTTGGCTAGCTGGTTGACAGACTCACTGAATGTAGCCTTGACTTCTGGGGTCAGAAGTAACATGGGAACGTGATGCATGTCTATCCCACATTTCGTCACCTACCTGGAATGACTTCAAAGACAAACTTCCCCGCTTCTTCTGGGTTTGTGGCGATCTCCTTGATTGTACTCCCTGGTAGATACATGCAACCCTGAAAGATTGAAAGCGAGGCCTTTAAGGTAAGCAAAAACATTACCAGCTAGGAACTAAAAGAAAGTTGGAGGACAGATAGGATAATGATGGGATAGCATGGAAAGCTGGCATCCCAGCTTCGAATGGGGCACTTCTGCTACTCAGACCTTGGTCAAATTAAGTGGCAGCTATGTGAGAGCAAGCAAGGTGCCTAAAGAGACAGGAGGGCAAGGTTCTGACTGGAGAATGAACTGAGACGGTGCCATCACCAACCCTTGCCTCTTCCTACTTTCCAAGAGCCAAAATTCCTTGCCAAACAAGACACCTGATCTTTGTGGAGGCCATGCTGAGACTGGGGGACCATACCACCTGCCGGATTGCCATAGGGGGCACTGGGGACTGAACCACAGGTTCATTGAGGCGATGCAATACTTAATATTAGCAAGAGCTTCTGAGCAGCACACTCCAGGTGTCTGTCCCTCTGCTAAGCACCTTGAATGTGTATTATTCACTTAGTCCTTTAAGCAATTCTCCAGGCAAGGTATTGCTGCACAAATTTACAAGTGAGGAAACTCGGGGTCAGAATGGTTCTGTGATTTGTCCAACGTCACAGAGCTAGTAAGTGGCAGAATGGTAATTCATCTCCGAAGTGTGTTCAAACTCTGTGCTCTTCACCATCAGTGGAAGTGCTGGGACCCATCAGCTTGATGTCCCTTGAACGGGCAAGGGAAGGAGGATCATGGATCCGTTGTGGGGGAAGGGTGGAGTGAGGGTGGAATTGGTGACCTTACACATGAATACGTCATCAGAAAACCAAGTCACTTCCACCACGTGTACACTCATTGCTCTACCATTGACAGTGCACTGTCACATGCAACATCTCCTTAGACCTCAGAACAGCCCCCAAATCAGAAACATGGCAGGATGGCCACTCCCACATTACAGATGAGGAAACCAACGCTTTCAAAGTTTAAGTAACGGCATGAGGGGGCACAGTTAATCGTCCTAGAGTTCCTTACTCACAATTTACATTTCACTAGCTGTCGTAGGTAGTGTGTCTGATTCTGAGCTGAGTAAACAGTGATGTCTTGTTTCTAGAACAAACCATGGATGAAAAGGATTGGCAGCAGAAAAGCTCTAAAGGAAGAGTCTTAAGGAACTCCCAGATCAGCTCAGAATCCTGAAAGAATAAATGTTTCTTGGGGGTCTATAAATGCAAATGTCTAAGACTGAGTGAGAAAAAGAGTAGAAGCGAAAGCAGAAGAGAAGGGGGGGGTGGAGAGAAAGGGGAAGAGGAGAAGGAGGGGAAGGAGGGGGAAGGAGGACAAGAGAAAAGAAAAAAACTCTGCCTACACTTCTCTAATTTTATTACTTAAAAATAACCACCACCTACACGCTCCCCGCCATCTTTAAATAATATCGGTGGCCTCAGGAAAAAAATGACCCTTTTTGTGCTGCTGGATAGTATATTCAGGACATTTAACACAGAGCCTGGCACCTAGTAACTGTTCGATAAATGGTATTTACATACTTTGTATTTTATTTTTACTATTTTTGGATGAAACTATCAAATAATAGTTTAGAGATGAACTTAGGAGAGGCAGGTACCCCTGAAATGACACTTTCTTTATCTTCCTACCAGGCAGTGCTTCCTCCTGTCTGAAAAAACAGCATAGTGTTTTATTCAGGTGCCATAACTCACAGCCATTATTAAAAGTTAAATTATATAAACTTACAATGAAATACTTTATATTAAAAATAAAGGTAGTACTACTCAGAATTCATCACTTTCTAATTCTCTTTCTTTTTTTTCTTGCAATTCCCCTGAGACACAATTGACATACCGTACTGTCCAAGTTCAAGGTGCAGAGCAGAACGATTGGACCCACAAGCGTCATGAAATGATCACCACAATAAGTTGGGTGAACATCCATCATCTCATATAAATAGAAAAGAAAAGACAAAAATTTCTATTTACCTAATTATGTGCTCTATTTTACTATTATTTCTGTTCATACAGTCATTTACATCAAATCTATCTGTGTGGTAGGAATACTATCTAACACTGTGCTACTGTACATCCCTTCTCAACTCTGTGTTCAGGGATGCTGGTAGCTTGAATCAGCCACAGTGGGAGTATTTACACAACAGAAATTGGCAAATGCTGTGTCCAAAACAACTCCCCTACCACAGGGCTGTTGGTTAAACATTTCCCAGCTCGCCCCTGATAGACAACTCTCTGCTCTAACTTCAGAGAAAGCAGATGAGGCAATGGAACAGCTAAGCCAGGATTGTCTAAAACCATCATTGTAGCAGAGACTTGAGGGCAATTCACTGAGATTCTGTTTTAAACAACTTCCTTGACAAAGAAACTTTTGGAATGAGTTATAGGAAGCTAGGTCATGGACTTACAGGGCATTATACTGTTAGAGCTAGACAGACCTTTCTGAGAACTCAGAGGAAAAACTGCACAGACTGCCTTCTCCTGAACCCCAGGGTCCCCTCGAAGAGCACATACAAGGGTGCATCATAGAGGGCCCCATAATTTACTTAATCATTCTCCTTTGTTGGACATTTGGTCTAATGTTTCTCATTACAAATAGCACTGCATATATCTTATTATTTCTTTTGGATAGCTTCTTAAAACCAGAATGACTGGGTCATTCTGGATATGATATTTTTTGGCTTTTAGAAATCCGGCCAAATTGCTTTCTAGAAGGGCTGCACCAAATGTACACATCATCAGTATACATGAGGGCATTTTTCATCTGATTGCTCTAAGATTACTGGAGTGATTTTTGTTTTTTGAGTTTTTTAGGAATCGGAGTGTATGTGTGTTCTTTTTAAATTTACAACTAATTTATATTTTAGTCATAAAGAAAGCAGAAAAGTAAAAGTTACGTGTAACTCAGAGATAGCTCAGTTAACACCTCTGTGTATTTCTTTCCAAGCCTTTTCCCATAAATTACAGATTCATTGTTTTTTTCCCTCAAGAATAGGATTAGCATATAAATCATCCTCTGCTGTTAACTGCTTTTTTCAAAGCAATTATATTATGGACATCTTTCAATTTCAAAAAGTATTAATTTAGGGCATCAACAGCTGAATTATATTCTATCGGATAGATATATAAAAGTTGCCTCACATAACTTAGCCCCTACCACCGGGCATTGTTTCCACATCACTATTATAAACCCCTACATTAGAAATGCAGGGTCAAAGAATTTGCATTTCTAAGAGGCATATTACCCTCCAGAAAGGTTGTACAGATTTTCATTTCCACCAGTTGTGCATGAGAATTCCTGTTCCCTGGTCTTTACTAACAATGGAATTTCTAGAAAATCTTTGCCATTTTGATAAGGGGACAATGGTATCTCATTAACTTCCATTGCATGTCTTTAATTATGACTGAGTGGAGTTTTTACATATGCTTTTTGGCTATTACATTTCTTTGGGAAATTGCCCATTTACATCATTTGTTCATTTTCCTATTGCTGTTTCTTATAAGATTTGAGACTATTTTAAATAGGAAGAATAGTTGTTTACAATTTTTCCTGTTTATTTTTGCCTTTTCACCTTATTATTTTGGTTTTTAAGGTACAGACATTTCTATTTATGCAATTAAATCAGTCTTTTCCTTGTGCTGTCTTTGTTGCTATGCTTAAGAAACACCTGCTTCCCAAAGATCATGCAGATAACTACACTTTCTTCTAGGATTTTTATGAACTCGTTTTTACACGTAAGTCTTTAATCCATCCAGAATCATGAATGGTGTGAAACATAGTGTGGAAATAGACCTTTATTTTTACCCAAGAATTTAGTTCATATTTTTCATTTCACGTCTAGATATTTGCAATGTCTATGAATCCCAAAACAATGTTAAATGATAGCATAATAAAAGTATTTTATTTTGAATAGACTTTTCTTTATCTTAATAAAATAATGATGGATATATGAAAAGTCTACAAGGATGTCCTCTTAATCCTGTTTGTTATAATAACATAGAAAAATCAGCCCAAATTCTCAACTAATTTCCAGGAGGAAATTAGTTAAATAACTTATAGAATGTCCATAAAATAAGTTATTTTGCCACCACTAAGAATTACATTGTAGAAAATATTTAATAATACTGGACAATATTCAAGACATATTGTTAATTTTTAATTAAAGAATACTTATACTAATTTTGCATTTAGATGAGTTTCTAAATGTATATGCATAGAAAAAACTGGAAGAATTGAGGATTTAGGTGGTTATTTCTTACTGATGGGATAATTATTATTTTCCACTTTGTGATTTTCTGCATCCTCCAAATTTCCAACTATATACCCATATAGCTTTTGTAATCAAAATATTCACACCCATATAAAATAAAATATTCTGAGAAATTATCATTTTATTCCTTTAAAAAAAACCTGTTCATATCTGAAATGAGTTTTGGATTTTATCAAACGCTTTTTTCAGCCATCTATTTAGGGGTTGTGTGGTTTTTCTCATTTGACTTCTTGATCTTGACTTATTGGTCTGATACATTAATAGGTTTTCTAAAAAATAAACCATACTTGTCATTCTAGAAGAAGCTTTACCTAATTATCAGACTAATTTAATCCTGAGAGGACTCAGAGTTTCCTCCTCCAAAAGTAAGGAAGACAAGCCAGGACCTCCAATAATTTATTTTACTCTTTGACATCTGTTTATGTTTTTACAAAACAATTTTTTACATGTGCTTCATATCATTTAATCCTGTGACAGATGCAGGCCAGGTATGATTGTCTCATCTTACAAAAGAAAAAAAGAGGGGTCCAGAAAAATTAAATAATTACATGGCCATATGGTAGTAGAGCCAGGAAAAGAACACAAGCTCCCCGCTGCACCTCACGGAAGTAAGCTTCACTGAACTTCCCTTTCTGCTGCTTTGGGAAGGCTAACACATTATTGCCATCTCCCTCACGCTCCGCAGACGGGAAGACTTCCTGCCTCGGCTATTAATGTACCAGGAACCCCATCTTAGCTTGTAATTGCTTGCCCCTGATAGGGTCTGTTCATAAAGTGAAGAAAGTCTGGTTACCACGCACAGGACACTGGGCAAGAACCCAGGCGGTGGTGCGGTCTCTGGCCCCTCTCCAGCCTCTGCAGGGACAGACACTCACAGCCCTCTGAGTGGAGGGCCTGATTAACCGGGCACTGCCGATGCGTCACAGAGCCTCAAGCCTGCCCTTAGAGAGAACTGTCCTCTTCCAAAATGACCTCCTCACTTCTTTGCTTACCCGGCCATCCACCTTCAATATCCTCACCCTTCTTGGGGCTTTTTTTCTGACTCCAGAAAGTTTTAGAGTCTGTCCTCCCTAATAAGTTCCTTGCCCACTCTTCCACCTCCACAGGCATGAGCTCTAGAAAGGGTGTCCAGTCCTCCTGGTTGCCTTGAGACATACAATTTACACCTGGGGTCTCTCAGCTGTTAACAGCATCCCCTTTTGCTCTCATTCACCATGATGGCCATGAGGAATCAGTGAGGCAGGAAGAAAAGACCCGGGCCCAAGATTTACGATCAAAGCCCTCTCTAGCCCCGTCTGCTCCATCTGGAAGTCCTATTTGCTGTATTTTCAAGTATATCAGGGATCTGATCATTTTCTTCCAGCCCACTGAGATTGTAAACATAATAACCTCTCACCTAAATTACCCTTGTACCTCCTCCCTTCAGCCTTGGATCTATTTTTGAGCATGGTAACCAGAACCATTTTTTTACAACATGACCCAAGAATGACCCCTTTCTGCCGGGAACCTTGCAAGGGCTGCCATCACCCTCAGTGTAAAGACTCAGGTCCTTACAGTGGACTACAATGTCCTTTACAATTTGGGTCCCAACCCCCAAGGCTCCACTCTCTGACCTCATCTCCTTTGATCCTTTCATTCCCTAACTCTGCTGCTCCCACGCTGACCTCCTTGCTATTTCGCACACACATCAGACATGCTCTACCTCAGGGCCTTTGCACTGGCTGTCCCCTCTGCCTGGAGTGCTCTTTACCCAGAGATCTGCCTGGCAGATTGCCTCTCCTCCTTAATCTTTGCTCAAATGTCCCCTTTCTCATGAAGGCATTCTGGCCACCCTTCTTGAAATTGTACCACCTCCCCCAAACGCTTGATCCTCCTAGCCCATTCTATTTTTTCCTCATAGAACTAGTCATTTTCTAACAAACCACATAATTTTCTTATTGATTATGTTTATCTTTTTGCTTCCCCCCTCCCCATCTTCTAACTTCCATACATCAGGGGTGCTTATCTGTTTTAGTCACTGAGTTATTTCAACTCCCTGGAACAGTGTCTGGCGCACAGTAGGTACTCAATAAATATTGATTGAACTGACAAATAAATGAAAGCCCCAAATCAATTTTCCTGAACCCAAATCCACTCTCCCTGAGCCCTTGTGCTCCACATTCCCATCAAGACCACGCTGCCAACCTCGACTTAGCGCTGCGTTTAGGAAGAGCCCCAGTGCTCATCTTGGGGCTCCGTGGAGGAGGATTACCCTGTCATCTCTGCAACTCAGTTTATGCATCTCACAAAGGGTGAGAAGGAGAGAGAGAAGTCCTTTCAAATGGACAGGGGTCTCATCCTAGTAAGAAGCCCCCCTGCGAGCCTGTAGTGATCTCTGGGGCTCCACCCACCTCCCGCACCCAGGAGGGGACAGCCCTGGGAAGGGGGCAAACAGCCAGGCTGGTACCTGCGGCTTCACGTCCTCCTCGTCCTTGTAGTAATAGAGCTGCTGTGCCCTCAGCACGAAGTACCTCTGCTGCCAGTTTTTCACGAGGGACCTCTGCTTCTTCAGCCAGCCCATCTTGATGGGTCTTTCCAGCGGGTTGGGGATGGATGCAGGGTGAAAGGCCGCCATCTGCTCTCCGGTCATCACACTCCTTGACCGAGCTGTGGAGAGGGACAGACAGGCGGGCTGACAGGGGCTGTGAGCAGTGTGCAGGGAGGGGCCGGGAAGCACTGGGCCCCAGCCAGGTCGGGCTCAGGGGTCCAGATCTGCAGCAGAGAGGATGCCCCAGAACCCAGCGGGCCAGCCGAGGGTCCAGCCCCTGTCAGCGCCGGCCCTGGGGCCCTACACCCTCAAGGTCCGGCAGCTGGAGTCAGCGCCCTCGTTCTGCAAAGCCAGAGATTGGCTGGAGCCTTCTGAAGAGGAAGTGGCCACAGCATCTGACAAAAGGTGCTTCCTTTTTCCTGCGTGGGAGTCAATATCTGACAAGAGAGGGGAGAAAATAATGCCTCTTGCTCTCAGGGTTCAGGGTGAGTCCCACACAGCTGCAGAGGCAGCCAGAAGCTGCCTGGCTTCTTCCTCAGAAGGAGCCACTGTGTTCCCCAACCTCACTGTCCAGGACTGCCCTGCCCCAACGGCCCCCCAAAGCCCCCCGACCCCTGACCACACAGCCAGCGTGCAGGATGCCGGCACCTCCTGAATCTTCCTGCCCAGTGTCGTCAAGTGCTCTCTGTCCCCAGCCCACGGAGAGTGTTCACAGCCCTCTCTGCAGGACCAAGGGCCTCCCTGCAGCTGCCTGCCTACTACGTTTTCAGTTGGGTTGTCCCTCCCATGTGGCTGACAGCCTTTGAAAATGACACGAACCTGCCACCAGGACACAGACGCAGAATTTGAATCCAGACCCCCCAACCCACTGCATCGCGTAGTTTACTTTTGTTTTCACATAAGACCTCTGCCTCTCATCAGATTAGATCCAGGTGTCTGCAGCTTGTCTCCATGGTAACTCCCACCCAGGATAACTCCCTCCTTCCCTCCTCTCCACAGCAATCCATCAGCCGGCCTGTGGTCCCCTGGGGGTCAACATGTCCTTCCTCTGATTCTCCCCTTCCTTCTTTCGCAGCTGGTTCAACAGTTCCCTTAAAACCGCGTTGGAGCTCCGTGTCTCCTCGACCTTGTGTGGTGTGCTCCACACTTGGCAGTCCCCAGGGCTTGCATTCACCTCCTTGTTGGAGGAAGTCTCCATCTTATAATCCCTTTATCCAGCTTTTGTCAGTCCCCAGATCATTCACGAAGAAGCTGAACTAAGCCAACTCCACTCTCATCCAATCTCATCTCACCTGGTAAAGACCAGTTTTCTGGGTACATTATGCAACTTCTCTGAGCCTCAGTTTCCTTGCTTGTGAAACTAGGATCATCATAGCCCCTATTCTATGGAATTGTTGTGGAGATTAAACAAGTTCATATATATAAACCACTTTGCACAGTCCCTGGTCCAAAGTGAGCAAATGTCACTCATTATTTTTATCAACAGATGACTGTACTTCCTACTGCAAAGATGGAGATCATCTTTGAGAACCTCCTAAACTTCTCTCTTCGTTTCAAAACATTGCTGCCTTGTCAAGCTTTCCCTCTTCCTTAATTCCCATCTTCAATGCATTGAATCAACAGCTTCTCTCATCGCTTTTGATTCCTTTCTTTCTATCTCCCTCTAGGCCTGTGGTTTCTGTCTTTTATTTATATTCGTGACTTGCTTTCAAATACCAGAATTTTTTTTTTTCTTTTTGCAGTACGCGGGCCTCTCACTGTTGTGGCCTCTCCCGTTGCGGAGCACAGGCTCCGGACACGCAGGCTCAGTAGTTGTGGCTCACGGGCCTAGCCGCTCGCGGCATGTGGGATCTTCCCAGACAGGGGCACGAACCCGTGTCTCCTGCATCGGCAGGTGGACTCTCAACCACCGCGCCACCAGGGAAGCCCTCAAATACCAGAATTTTATACAGCATTACAGAGTCTTTCTTCCACTGACTCTAACTGGATCCAGAATTATCATCCTATTTACATAGCTCATCCTGGATTGCTGTCTGAAGTGGACTCTGCCCTAACTGGGCTCCCTCAACCCCACAAGTGGTCTGCGTTCCTGTCACATACCCTCATTCCCAAGGTGCCAACTTGCAGTCACCCCTCGCCTCCCACAGGGACTGGAGAGATCATCCTATGCTGTACACCAGGGCACAAGACACACTTGATTCAACCTCCTATTAGACAGATATCATAAGAGTGCAGATACCCCCATACCCCGTTGCCATAAAAAGTAACTTGACATTTTGATGAAAATTTAGCAGTGTGCTAGCAAAGGGTTTGCTTTATATCCATGTGTCCCGGCACGCCAGTTAAGAATTTTATCTTTGATCTTAATCTTCAGTTCATTGCAATCTTCAAGGCCTTCCATCTGTAACTCAAAGAACAGCCACTCTGGGGCTGATCACTTGCTCTAAGGCTGTTTAAATGATCTGAAGGAAACAGAGGAGGGTTTGGGCAGGAATACAGTGGGGAGGAGAGAACTGGAAGAACTGTGCCCAGCTCTGTGTCTCTCTAGGTCAGAAACTGTAACATGGAAAGACTCACATTCGTACTAGAAACAGGGCAGAGATTGAAAGAATGGCTGGCACACAGAATTTCTGAAGAGTGAGGGATTCTGGCAGATGCACGGGGATTTTCCCTCACCTTGGTAGCCTCTGCCCAGCCCAGTGTGACTTCTGTGCTCATCCAGCCGAAGCAGAATCAGACTTGGGAGGGAGGGCTTCTAGGCTTCTAGGGTGATACCACCAAAGGCAGCCAGCACAGGAGAGGAGGAAAGCAGGTGGGTGCCACGTGGTGGCTGTGAAGACTCAGGTCCCCGCAGACTCAGGCTACCCCCAGAGACGCACAGAAACTGTTCGGACGCTCTAGAAAATGGCAGAAACTGAAGAACTCCAACAAGAATTGAAGAAGTAGGGTAGGGGGAGCAGGGGCCAAAACGACACCGTAGACTGAAGAGAATGAACACAGCACAGAAGAATTCAGCTGTTGGGATAGCTCTGGGAAACTTTTTATGCTCTGTAGTGGCCAAAACAATAATAGCAAAAACAAATATGCAACACTCAAAACCTCCCCCTAGAAGCATCTGTGCATTGCAGAATGGCCTGGAAAAGGAAGAGTAGATATGAGAATGTTATGTTCTCATACTTGGCCAAGAGGGGTCTTGATGTCCTTGTGACAAGTAGGTGAACACTTTGTCCGTATGCATGGGGTCAAGGCCTTGGCTAACCATCTGTTATATTTCAGAAATGATCCCATTCACCCATACATCCACCATACGTGTTATGACTGTGGGCACTGGGCCATGAGTACAGATGGCTCAGAGCAAACTGCCACTGCTCGAATCAGGCCTGAACACTGGGGAGATGACAGCAGGGGTTCTGATGAGACAGTAACGAAGCAGGGGCTCCTTCTGTCCCATGTCAGAGCCATCTCCCACCTCGGCCCTCGGTATGGCTCATCGGCCAGCCCTATCATGAAGTGATTCAAATATCAGAGAAGAAAGCCTGGTGGGCCCTGAGTTGGACTTATTTTTGATGACTTTCCTGGTTCATTCCTTTGAACAGTCTCTCTTGTCTGTGGGTGTGACTTGTTCCCGGATAAAGTAAACAAAGAGATCTGTTACTATTTCTAGAGCTGTTTCTCATAATGAAAATAATAACCGTGATAAGCTTTGCTTGTGAGCCAGCCATCACATACAGAGCGCACGATCCCAGCCCTTTGGGAAGGAGGTCTGAGCCAGGCTGTGGGCTGGAGCGGGGGCCGAGGAAAGACCAGCAAAAGGCGGATAGTTGGAAGGCAGTTGCTAAGAGTTTGCAGAACACTCTAGGGAGGTGGGAAACCCACCTGTACTCTAGTAGATAAAGAAAGAACAAGCCCCCAGCACTGCACTGTCCAGTACTGTAGCCACTTGCCGTGACTGGCTACGTACATTGAAATGAATTCAAATAAATTAAGTTCAGTGCCTCGGTCACACCAGCTGCATTTCAAGTGCTCAGTAGTAGTAGCCCATGTGGCTCATGGCTACAGTAATGGACAACACAGGAAGAGAATATTTCCATCATCACAGAAAGGTCTATTGGTTGGCACTTCTGGGAATCTGAATAGTATCATTACCAAGCATTAGACAAAATGGGCCATAAAGGTGTGGGTAGCATTTCATCAAAGAGAGAAATCAAACTGAAAGGTCCAGAAAAGTAGCTTCTTTTCAGAGTGAGAAGTTCAGCCTTGATCTGAGAGCTAACAGGGAGCCATCTCATGTACCTAAGCAAGAGAAGTTCATGATAAAATAGAGACAAGTTAAGTAATTGAACCGCATAGGCTGCATTTTTGTCTGCAGGTGAGGGAGGGCAAGAAGAGACATAAAAGAAGTTCCACAGTCTCAGCGGTGCTGTTTCTGCAGTAGAAGGTAGCTGCTTTTTGCCCCAAGTTGGAGCGAGAAAAAATTAAAGGAGGAAGTATAAACAGAGAAGTCAGCTTGGGAGGCATTATCACTTCCTCTCTTTATCTTCCATCTTCTGACCCCACCCTCCTCCCACAGATAATCAATCACAAAATCTTCTAGGGTCTACTTCTGAGATATTTCTTCCATCTGCTCTCAACTCTGCATGAGTTTAGATTCTATTTTAGAGGCTCTGAACATGTGAGATGGGAATAGTTCAATCAAAGCTGGAAAACTACTGAAGGTATTTTCTCAGTATGTTGATCTGAGCAGTGCATTAGTCTGGGAACCTTGTTTAAATAAAGTTGAAAAGGGAGTAGAATATACATAGATTACCCCCAGACACCCTCTCCTGAGCTGTAGACTCATCTACCCGACTGCCCTCAGGTGCCTCCGTAAGGATCTCCAGGTCACGTGATGCTAGTTGAACTTACCGTCTTTCTCCCCCTACCTCCTACCGTTCCCCGGGCTTGTGTAACAAACACACCCAAGCCTGCTTTTCTCTGGTTTGCTGTGACTGACTTCTCCCCGGTCAACCAGCCAAACCAGAAGGCTGACCCATTCCTACAGTCCTCACAATCAATAGCTCTCTTTCTCTCTGATCCCTCCTCTCTACCCCTACCTGGTTTTCTTGGCCCATTTATCCTCTCCCTGGATTTCCGCAATAGTTCCCTGTCCTGTCCCCCTCCTACCAATCTCATCTCTAATCCACTGATGACATTGTTTGTGACATGATCCTTCTGAAACACAAATCTGATCATGTTACTCTTTGACCTAGAAGCCTTCAGTGACCCTCCAACATCTTCATCCTAAAAGATGAAGATTAAACTCCCTACCATGCGGTTCAGAGTCCTTTGTGATTCTCCGGTTGCATCTCCTGCTCTCTTTCTGCATACCCATTGTGCACTCCATCCATGACGGTATTCCATTCCCTCTGCTGGACTCTTCTCCCCACCCATTCTCACCCACACCCAGTTCTTTAAATGTTCTTGTTCATCCTTCAAGACTTACTTCCGGCCACACCTCCCATGAGAAGCCTTCTCAGTCCAGCCAGACTGAGTCACACCCTGGGCTCTATTCCCTCTTAACTGGGGACACATGTCCTTCAAATCACTTATCATCCCTCCTGGTCCTTTTTCTTACTCTGTCTTCTCTCTCCACTTGAACTCTAAGAGGACAGGGGCTCTGCTTTCATGCTTAGCCTTGTTCACCCTGTGTCCCCAACATCTAACACAGTGCTGACAAAGAGAAGGCAGGGTGAGGTAGCAGAGAGCACAGGCTTCTACGTATGCAGCCTTGGGTGAATCATGTTCTGCCAGTTACCTTCTCTGTGAAACTGTGATCATAATACGTAGCTCTGGGAGTGGCCAGTCTATAAAGATTAACAAAGATAAGTGGACGGGCCCCAGCCAATGTCAGACTCTTAAAACATGGGCATTAAATGGAAGCTATTATTGTTAGCAGTATTATCGTAGGATAGACTGGATATTATGTTAAATGAGAGAAAAGGAAGAAGAGATGAAAGGGAAGAGAGGAAAGGAGGGAGAGAGATTGAGGAAAGGAAAAAGAGAAGACTAGCTGGACCGTGTACAAAATTCCAGGTGTGAATCCAGAGGCCTGAATTAGGATGGCAGCCGGGGAAATGGAGAGCGTAGGAGAGGCATTGATGAGGCAGACCACCAGAGCTCCAGAGCTGGCTGAACAGGAGGCGGGTGGGAGTTTGGGGTTTGGGTGGCTCAAGTGAGGGGCCTTCTCCATCTATTCATCCAACGCACATTGGCTGAGCCCTTGGCACGCGCCAGGAGCAGTGACTGGGTCTGGGATCTAAGATCAACCAGACACAACCCTGCCCCACAAACATTCAGAGACCTGAGAGACTCATTCGTAGAAGCTGGGAAGGAAGCAGAGAACGTGGTGGGTTGGAATAGGCAGGAAAGTCCTGTTCTGGGTGTCATGATATATGAGGGTGGGCTGAGAGATTTTGACTTCCCCAGAATTCTAGTTTTGACAGGTGAGGCCTGTGGGTTCAGAAAGAGCTTTTGGGGAAAAAGAGGTGCAAGTGAAAGCCAGGATGTGAGAATCTCTGATCTGGAAAGTAACATAATAGATGTTCAGAAATCAAAGAAAAGGCTGAGCCCAGAAGAGACTAGCATTAACTCAAGGCACTGGAGATCAACTTAGATACAAGACAGAGAAGGTTACTGTTTTCCTTGGGACTTTACAGAGAGCTTGCATTAGGTATCAGTGTGGGAGAAAAGAAGCGCAGCAAGAAAATCCACTATCCCCAAGAGCTTAGCAATGGAGCAGGGGTTGCTTCCTGGAAGGGGAGTGAAAGGAGAGAGGCAAAGATCCAGGGCCAGTTTGGGTACATCTCATACCCCTGGGACAGGAGCTGTCCTGGGGGAGAAGATGGTGCCCCTGGATGGATGGATGCAGCCACTCTCCAGGGTAACAGCGTCATGATAGGAGCACCAGCTGGGTTTCAGCCCTGCTCACACTTTCTGCCAAGACTCTTGACCATGCACTTACACAGACATCCACGTTCTGCAAGAGGACCCTTAAGGACATAAAGCATCATTCAGAAGCAAGAGGTCCTTTACAAAGAAGTGGGGGTTTTTTGCGGTACGCGGGCCTCTCACTGTTGTGGCCTCTCCCGTTGCGGAGCACAGGCTCCGGATGCGCAGGCTCAGCAGCCATGGCTCACAGGCCCAGCCACTCCGCGGCATGTGGGATCCTCCCGGACTGGGGCACGAACCCGTGTCCCCTGCATCGGCAGGCGGACTCTCAACCACTACGCCACCAGGGAAGCCCACAAAGAAGTCTTTGAGTTTCTGATCTCAGTGTTCTCTCTCAGGAAATGATATTTGGCTGTGTAGGTGAGCAGAAGGCCCCATGGCTCAGGAATAAATATCTTTTTTTCTTATTTTATTTTTTTATTGACTTATAGTTGAATTACAATGCTGTGTTAATTACTGCTGTACAGGAAGTGACTCAGTTACACATATATACATTCTTTTTCAATTCTTTTCCATTATGGTTTACCACAAGATATTGAATATAGTTTCCTGTGCTATACAGTAGGACCTCGTTGTATATCCATTCTAAATGTAATAATTTGCAGCTAGTGTACTAACCCAAAACTCCCAGTCCATCCCTCTCCTTCCTCCCACCTTGCGCATGGCAACCACAAGTGTGTTCTCTATGTCTGTGAGACTGTTTCTGTTTTGCAGATATGTTCATTTGTGTCTTATTTTAGATTCCACATATAAGTGATATCATATGATATTTGTCTTTCTCTTTTTCACTTATTTCACTTAGTATGATAATCTCTAGTTTGTATCCGTGTTGCTGCAAATGGCATTATTGCATTTTTTTTATGGCTGAGTAGGGAGGAATAAATATCTTTGTGCTTTTATTGCATGTCTGCAGGTTATAAGGTGCTAGACCTATGGAGAGGTTCTTGAGGGCAAAGACCACGTCTTATTCATTTTAGTATCTTGAGGACCCTCACTGTGTCTGGCTTAGAAAAGTTAATTGGAAGGAACAAAGAGAGGAAGGAAGTGTACGTGTGTGTGTACATGTGTGTGTGTGTGTTAATGTTGAATAAAGTTCAAACAGAAAATTCATAGGATGGATTCTCTTTAACAAAGAAATTCATACCCTTTAAATTAACCAATCAGAAAAATTTCTTGGGCATTTCTTTTTTTTTTTTTTTTTTTTTTTTTTTTTTTTTTTTTTTGTGGTATGCGGGCCTCTCACTGTTGTGGCCTCTCCCGTTGCGGAGCACAGGCTCCGGATGCGCAGGCTCAGCAGCCATGGCTCACGGGTCCAGCCGCTCCGCGGCATATGGGATCCTCCCAGACCGGGGCACGAACCCGTATCCCCTGCATCGGCAGGCGGACTCTCAACCACTGCGCCACCAGGGAGGCCCTCTTGGGCATTTCTTATGTGCAGGGCATGGTGTTAGGTAATGTGCAGAGTTTAAAAAATAGAGGAAGCTCTCTAAATTAGTGAACTCAAGATTGTGAGGCTTCAAATATTTGCTGTGCACCCTGGCACACAAAAACGCATTCTACTGCACCCTGCTGCCAATAGCTGCCTCCATCCCAGCCCTAATTCTTGATGGGCCAGAGCTCTGTCATGTTCTCCTTGCATAAAGAAGGAGATTCATAATCAATCACAAACCATGAAATGTGAAAAGACGGAGGCTCAGGTGTCAGAAAATAGGTTCCCAGGGGCTGGGATTTTTATAAATTTTTTTCACCAATCAAACCACACCTTCTAGAAGAGCATTTGGCCAATTGAAGGTTCTCAATAAATGTTTCCTGAGTGAATAAAATAAACATTTTAGAGAGAAATGTGAGTCACCTTGAGGCATTTTACATTTGCAACAAACGTTGACTGATCTACCCATTTGTGGGTTTCTAGATGTGTTCACTTGTGCCCATGCAAGCAGAGCGGCCAGGGAAGATAGAAACCTTGATATAATAATGAGCCCCACCAACAGTGCGTATTTAATGAGGTCTTACCTGCGCTAGCCACCATGCAAGCACACTATCTATCAAGGTCAAGGCAGTCTAGTTGAAGGCTCACCCTGCCTCTTCATGGTAAGCTCTGTTTTACAGACCAGGAACTGGAGCTCACAGAACTGAAGTGATTTGCCCAGGTACACGGCTAGAAATCTAATTTCAAAGCCCAATATCCATACCTAGGCCACACAGCCCACAGAGAGGCACATACTCTAGTGGTAAAGAGAGGGGCCTAGACTGAGAATCGTGTGTAATAATTCACAGGGTTAGACAGTAAGGGTGAGATGAAAAGGGGATGGGCCACTATTCCCATCACGGAGACACCAGCCTCGGCCTCCACCCATTCTGCCGCAATGTTACACTTTGTGCTGCCTTTTCCTTCCATTGTAAGCTCTGCAAGGCTCAGCAGGCCTTGATGAAAAAGAGTGATGGGGAAGTAACACTGAAGCCTCCAGCCCAGCCCTGAGGCTGTGCTGACACCCCGTCAGGAAAATGGACATATTACTGGTCCTGCCACGTCTTACTGGCTCTCTGCACAAGCTCCTTTGAAGAGACCTAAGGATCCTGACCAAAGCCCAGTGGGGCTGAGGCGTGGGAGGGAGGAGCACGGAACCAACCCGAGGGGTGCCCAGCACTCGGCCCACAGGGCAGCTCACAGAGGGCCCCCCACCCTTGCTGAAGAGGCAGCCGTGGGAAACAGCAGGCCCCCGCATGGCTGCCTCCCTGGAGATGGTCAGTAGGGGTCCATACACCATTGCGTACACCCCACACACACTCACACCCACACCCACACACTCACACCCACCCACACACTCATACACACTCACACCCACACCCACCCACACACACACTCCCACACACTCATATACACACACTAACCCACACACACACTCACACACACTAACCCACACTCACTCACCCACACACGCTCACGCCCACACGCTCACACCCACATGTACACACTCACTCACACACACTCACACACCCACACATTCACACACACTCACACCCACATCCACCCACACCCCCAACACACATGCAGACCCTCAGCCTGTCTAGTTATCAGACTGTGGGAAGACAGCCCTCCTAGAAGAAAATTAAGTCTTTTAACTTCAGAACCTCCAGGCCCACTTTCTTTACCTCTTTTCTCTTTTCCTTGTCAAAGGCAAACTGACCTCTACTTTGAAACACTCACTATTCAGGGGGGTGGGGAACTTTAAAAATCTTCCACTCTCAAAACCTGGCATCAGGATAAATTTATCCTGTGATTACTCTCCTGGATTTTTTTTAAATTCTCAGTTTCTTTTTTTAACTTGGGCTTAAAAAACTTTGCTCCACCCCCAACCCCCCAAAAGGTAATGAGATGTGAGACTGAGGAGAGCCAAGAGGCTTTCTCTGTGCACCCGGAATTCAGTCACACGGGCCTTCCCAGGCCGCTTGCCCTGAGACACATTTACACAACCTAATTCAAAGAAATACCTAAAGTTGTTCCCTGAATACCTGTCTCCAGACCCAGGAACTGAGCAGGTTTAATTTTCCCATGTTCTATAGCTCATAGAAATTTATTGTTTGACAAGTGAGCCTTTCAAAGTAAAAAAGCAAACTCTGCTTCGCAAAGGGACTTAGCACACATAGCTATGTCTTTTGCAGGAAGAAGCAAAAATGCGGTCTCTGTAGCATATGAAGAAGAGAGAGCGAGCCGGCTTTCTGTTTCTTCTTCAGGCTTGCACGTTCTACACTGTGAATCCGCCTGACTAAGCTGCCTTTCCAGGGCCGCCCTTCTGGTGTTCATTCTGGAGCTTGCGTGTCTCGGGAATGTGGATAGCAGTTGTCTCTCGTGGGCCTGTGTCTCCATCCATTGCAACACTTCACCAGCCCCCTCGGCCTATCTTTGCATAACAGGAAGCCAAGCATAAAAACAAGAAGCGTGCAGAATTGTGAGTGCTTCCGACTAAACACTGCTCGGGACTGCCTGTTCCTCAGCACATGGTGTAGTGGAGATTTGGCAATCGGGTGGCACACACACCCCGGGGTCCACACTGTGGCCCCTTAACTGTATCCAAGCTAACTGGCTTCCCAGATATGGATGGACGGAAGGACTTTGCATCATTATCACAGTAAGCTAGAAGAACTATTGACACTTCCACTGTCAAAGCCAGTCATTTGCTCCAGGTAAAGGGTTCTGCTTAGTCACTAGCATTCATAAATACGTAGTGCATTAGAATGCTTGAAGTATTTATAGTTTATAAGCCCAACTAAATTCTGTGGCTCCAGTAACTCACAGCAGTGACCCAACCAGGCCATTGCCCAAGGGCTGGCCCCAGTAATCAAGCACTGGGACTTGATGAAGCTACAAGCTATGAACCAGCCTACAGATGTCACTCCAGTCTGCTCCTGAGGCCCTCTCTGGTCCTCAGGAATAGTGATTTTTAACCATACAGTTCTAATAAGAGTGTGAACAATGAACAATTGTTGCAGTGGAATGGACCTGGCATACAAGTCATAATAGGTTTCTCTAACTCTACAATCCGATAAAAAGATTCTTTTTTTATTAATTTTTATTGGAGTATAGTTGCTTTACAATGTTGCATTACTTTCTGCTGTACAGTAAAGTGAATCAGCTATATAGATATAGATATAGATATAGATATAGATATAGATATATAGATATATAGATATATATATCTCCACTCATTTTTGGATTTCCTTCCCCTTTAGGTCACCACAGAACACCAAGTAGAGTCCCCTGTGCTATACAGTAGGTTCTCATTAGTTATCTATTTTATACATAACAGTGTATATATGTCAATCCCAACCTCCCAGTTCATCCCACCCCCCTCCCCGCCTTGTTATCCATATGTTTGTTCTCTACATCTATGTCTCTATTTCTGCTTTGCAAAGAAGTTCAGCTGTATCATTTTTCTACAATCTGATAAAAGATTATATTAAAAATGGAGGCCATTAGATTATGGATAGAGGACACCGGACACCCATAAATTATTGATTAGTTTCCTAGGTGTGATTAGGCATGTGCTTAGGAAATAAAATGTCCATATTTTCAAAGATGCATACTTAAGCATGGGGAATAAAATTACACAGTGTCTGGGATCGGCTTTAAAATATCTTGGCAAAGAAAAGACAAAAAGAGAAACAAAGGAATAAAGCAGATGGGACAAATTCTTCATAATTTTGAATTTCAGTAATGGATATACATGGCAGTTCATTATATTTATTCTCTATGTTGGTGTTTGAAATATATGTATAATAAAAAAATCTTTTTCAAGATTCTACTAGGCCTTAAAAAAATAAATTCTTTTAGGCTTAATTTTTTTTCACACATCAGCTATTGCCCTGAACTTCAACTTGCTGGTTTTCCCAGGCCTGCATTTCCAGACCTGTTAGTTATTCCTCTGAGCACAGTGAAGTGATGTTACACAGATGTTCTACCACACACGTACACATTCCCCCGCCCCGGACAGATCCAGCCCCTCCATTGCCCCCGCACTGTCACTTTATCAGTTAATGAAGCGGAAGAACCGAGGGACTCCTGATGCTTCCAGTTATGGATAATATTTCCTGTAAAGTCGGCTTTTACTCAGACTGTTAATGGTGGTGATGGTCTGTCTGTGTACATGTACACACACACAGACGCACACACACACACATATATATATAATTCCCCAGGGTCGCAGAAGGAGCTTAAAAAAACAGCTGTTGCAAGGAAAGCAAAGAGACTTCGTCTTGCTAGACAATTCCTTCTGACCGGAAGTAACGTCCGGGACATCGGAGGCCTAGTTCAAGATCAATGGAAAGAATAGAGTGACTGATTATCAGCGTTTACAATGACAAAAGTTGGCAGAAGTGCTAGTTCATAGGCTACTGGGGCCTGGTAGATGGCCGACACTGGATGATAGTCCCCCCTCCAGCCCTGTAGCAAGCAGGCAGGCACGCAGCCTAGAGCAGTGGAAGGCGTATCTGACTGGGCATCAAGAGACCCAGATTCAAGTTCCAGCTCAGAGACAAAGCAGCTGTGTAACTCTCAGGGCCTTTCTGAGTCTTCATTTCTTCATTTGTAAAATAAAGGGATGGAAATAAACCATCTTGAATGCTTTTCCAATTCTAAATTAAAAAATAAATTTTTTTCAACTCTAAATTTTTTTGATTGACCTATCAAACATCTTTCAGCCAATACTTTGTGCTGTAATCCTGTTTTTTATGTGCAACATGTCTAACTTAATTTGCCAACTCAGGCAAGAATCCAGTTCCATATCAAGATCACAGGTCTGTAGCGATACGTTTATGTAATTGATTAAGAAAAATGAATTTGGCAAAAGACATAATCTTGGTGATTTTAATCAAACACAGATGGTTTGACACATTCTGATTAGAGTGTGAATTTCGATATTACGCTAAAGAAGATCCCCTAAGAAGTCCCAGTAATAATACAGGGTAAGAAGTATAAAGACAAAAGCCACTGTAACTATTACTCAAGGACTGACAATTAAACAGGCTGCGTGATCAATTTATTCTGGGATGATACCTTAGCTCGCAAATATTACGGACCCCATCATCTTTCTGGATGCATCTCTCCAACTTTAAACCAGACTTTACATACCAACATCTGCAAATACATCCATGCCTTTTTGACCAAGAAGCCTTCTACTAATTGAGTTAAGGAGATAATAATGAATGTATCTTCAATTTATTTACAAAGATATTCACTGCAGCATTATTGCTTGAAAAATGTAAACAAGTAAATGTCCAACAACATGGAATCAGTTGAATGAAGTATGGTATGCTCATAAAGTAAAATACTATGTACCATTAAAGTTGATGCTTTGCTGAGTTATAATGACATGGAAAACATTGAGTTTATGTAGTTGGTTAAAAACGGCTTACTCCAATATACACAGGCTGACGCCATTTTGTTAAAAATACACACACACACACACACACATACTATAGTGTAAGAAAGTCATAAATATGGGCTTCCCTGGTGGTGCAGTGGTTGAGAGTCTGCCTGCCGATGCAGGGGACACGGGTTCGTGCCCCGGTCCAGGAAGATCCCACATGCCATGGAGCAGCTGGGCCCGTGAGCCATGGCCGCTGAGCTTGCACGTCCGGAGCCTGTGCTCCGCAATGGGAGAGGCCACAACAGTGAGAGGCCCACGTACCGCAAAAAAAAGAAAAAAAAAAAGAAAGTCATAAATACAGGTGTGGTGTAGCACAGAAAAACATAATGCAAGATTCACACCAGACTGGTGTAGGGTTATAGGTTATTTTCCTGATAGGTGGGATTATGGGTAATTTTTTATGTCTTCTCATGTTGTCATTTTTTCATAAAGGAAACAAAAGCTATTTGTAAAATCTCTATGTCAGCTTTTTCTTCAATGATCTGCATGCTGTCTCCCAAATTAAAAAATTTAAAACATAACATGAGTCAAGAAGGAACTGACTGAGAGGAATCAGTCCCAATGTTAGGAAGAATTTTCATAATCTAAACCAAAGTGAATTCCAAAAGTTTTCAAATAGAGCATTTCAGAAGCTAGCTATGCTCTCTTGGGAAATCACCCTTCCCTGCCTGATGGGATTACTTGCCAGCAGGATACAATATATAAATGTCCTTTATGAAATATACAGTAGGTATAGGTTTGCTTATTATTATTGTCATTTACAAGAATAATTTTTGCAGATCTTAGTTTCTGCATATATAAAATGAGGCTGTTGAACAGGATGTTTGCTAAGGTCCTTCTAGACACCAAATTCTTCTACTCTTTGTATATGAGCAGTTTCTACTAATACCATAATGCACTCAGAGTGTAGAATTAGAGAAAAGGCGAGCAGAGCAGATTCATTATTTAGGAAAGAAAATAAGAGAGAATGTGCTCAGCGAGGGAGGGAGATCAGTAGAGTTTGGAGGGTCAACCCAGACATCACAGAAACCATAGAACCAGAACAAGTTCTTTGGGGCTGAGAAAGGGCAGGGCTTGGGGAAAGAGAAGAGTCAGCAGAAAGGCCTGAGGGAGCACAAGGGGGTGCTCTGGGGGAGCCCAGGAAGCAAGGAGCCCCTGAAATTCTGGACGGTTTGACCCCTTGGTGTAACAGCCCCATTTCCAAATTTCCATCATAATGACCAGAGAATGACTTCAGTGATAACAATGGGAAATGTGAAATGAAAGTAAAAGTAAGGAAGGATGCTGTCTGTGAGCTATTTGTGGGGTGGAGGATTTCTGTGAGCTGGAGGCTAGGCAGGACCCAACTGAAAGAGCCGACCAACCCACAGTTCAGTGTCTGTGGAGGAGAAATTGTCCACCAGAGTGGGATGGTCCCCCAAAGAATCTGCACCACCTCCTAGAGGGGGCCAGCCGCACTCGATGGGGGGAACGGAGGGAGGCCCCCAGAGCACAAAGGCCTGGCTGGGCATGCTGTGCTATCTCCAGCTTACCCGAGGGGCTGAAAGTCCTGCCAGCAAAGCAAGAGGTGGGAGGGCCTGTCTTGCTGGCTCCTAACCTGGGCCATTGAACCAGTGAGAGCAGGGAGGACTTTTCCAACTAACCTGGGGCTTCGCCAAGGAGAAAAAAAAGAAATTCTCCATGAACAGAGCCTCACTCCCTAAACTGAATGCTTCTTAAAAAGTTACAGATACGCTTACCATGACGCCCAGCAATTCCACTTCTAGGAATCTCCTCACGAGAAGTGAAAGCGCACGTCCACAGATTTCTTGTATGCAAGTGTTTCCAGCAGCGTTATTCATAATGGTCAAACTGGAAACGATCTAGAGTCCATCAGCTGCTGGATGGAGGAACACAAAGTGCATAGCTGTGCAATGCAACACTGCCCCAAAATAAAAAGGAATGGAGTACTGATACAAGTTACAAGATGGTAACCCTCAAGAACCTTATGCAAGTGAAAGACACTGAATGCAAAAGACAGCATATTGCAAATCCATGAAAGAAAAATACCCAGAAAAGTCAACATTATTGAGACAGAAAGCAGATGGGAGGTTGCCTGGAGCTGAGGGTAAATGTAGAGATTGACTGCAAATGGGCAGGAGGGAACTTTCTGGAAAGATGAAAGTCTTCTAAAACTGAATTTTGGTAATTGCTGTACAAGGACCAATTCCTCACTCATTTTATAAAGACCATTTAAAATAGATCATAAACTTCACAAAGTGAGAGATTTGCCTGTTTTGCCACTCAGGTAGCCCAAGTGTCTAGAATACTCCAAGAATGCGGATATTTCAATGTTAGGAAGACTATTCAATGGTTTATTACAGCAATAGGTAAAAGAATTGAAAAGCCATATGTTTTCAAAACACTGTGAATTTACATTTGATAAATTTCAATATCAATTGATATTACAAAATTAATTATCAAGAATAGAATACTTTCTTAGGTGGTAAGGAATGTCTATCTCAAACCAATGAGAGGTAGCTGAAAGAATGCTCTATGTTGCTGAAAATTCAACTACTGAAAATTGAAAAACTCTTCAAGAAAAAGTTCTTAGGAGCAAGGCCAAGTGTTTGGTGTTTAGCTGTGTAAGGAAAAGTGATGAAGGTGAGAGTTTCAAAGAAACACAAAATGACACAGCAGAAAAATTCTGACACTTCTACTGTGTCATATAATTGAGAGCTGTGGAATGTGTGAACATTCCCATTGCTGTGAAATTTTACAATTCCTTTAAAAATTTTTTGAGGATTCACAGAAGAAATCATTCCAAAATCCATGAAACTTAACCCAATAGAAAAAAAAATCAATGTCAAGGTCTTGCTTAGAGCTACTGATGTGGGAAATCACTGAGATTTTACTTCTTCATAAAATATTATTATTTACCAGCATTTCTATCCATTTCAGACTATGCTTCACCGTACTTGAGTGAGGCTTCGCAGAAGGCAGAACTTCCCCTGTGACTCTGCCGCTGACATCCTGCAGTTCTGTTTCCTCTTCAAAGCTGTCAAACTTTATCAGCTGTCTGAAAAAAAATGCTCTAGGGGTTTTCCCTATTATCGCCCAAGGTCCTCAGAAAAATGTTAGGATTTCTTCTGAAAGCATCTGTCTGAAGTGTGGGCTTCTTCGACAGGCAGACACAGACCTTTGCCCTGATCCGTCTCTCTGTGGCTGGCCACCCCTTGACAGTCCTCCCAGCCTCTGCACCACATCACTTGGTGCCCACAGAAGATCTAGAAGAACATCATTCTTCTTTCTTTTTCCTTTATCCATTTGTTTGCTTTTAGCCAATGGCCACTGAAAGACAAACTAAGCCTTGAAGTCGTAGGTGCAGAACCTGAAGAAGCAGGAAGCCCAGATGGACAAACAGGAAGCAGAAGACAGGGAACCACGCATGGGTGACTCGGTGATTGATACCATGACAGGCAGGATTTGCCCCCAGTTCCAAGTCCCTCTGGTCTGGTGCATCTTATAGCATAAAAGACCTTTTCAAGGTGAAAAATCACTTACGTTTTCATGAGGTTTTGTTGAAAGGGAATCATTTCACTCAACTCAGTGTATGCACTAAAAGGAGATACAATAACTGACATGTTTTATAATGAACTTGCATGGGGTACAATCAGGAAAGAAGTAGTAAACATCTTAATGTGGAATTTAAAACATGGAAGAAAGGATTTATTCGTGTGCTCAAGAATGGATCATACTTTTTTCTCCTTCAATTCCTTAACTCCACCCTTTCCTTCTCTCCTTCACTTTTCTGGCATTTCCTTAACTGTATCAACTGTGAAATGTGAGGACTTCAAATCCAACCTAAGAGAAGTGGAAGGAAGCTGTACTCAGACTTAAAAATAGCCCCAGAAAACATCTGTTCCTTTGAATATATGGAAGGATATTTCAAAATACAAATAGACAAACATAGCTAATTAATTCACTTGAACATTAAATCCCATTGATATACAGCGTGAGTTTTGTTATACGAGGGATGGATGTATATTGGGGGACGAATTTCCATAATGCCATTTCTACTTGAATAATTTTGAGAAAGAGTCTTCACAATGACATTCTGGAGTGTTTGGCCATAAAAATAGCACTGACCATTCCAGTCTCCAGCACTTTCCCCTGCATGATAAAAAATACTTTGGAAAATGTGACTTCTGTGATCTTTGGGAGGAGGCCTGGAAAGGGAGGGCTGAGGGTTCAGAGTGACACAGGAAATCTGTGTTTGTAACGCTTAAGTGTGTGGGTGTGTTCACATGGGCAGGGCTGGAGGGGAAATATGAAAGAAAATGTTTGCAAACCATTGCAGGCAGGAGCTGAATGAGAGACTCAGAGAGTCTATAAAATTTACAAAACTTATTTGATATCCATAGAGTGTCCTGGGTTGGGATTATCAAAAACTACTCTTGACACCAAAAGCACTATCTATAAGAGAAAAAACTGATATTGGTTTTTGTCAAAATTAAAACCTTTGCTCTTTGAAAGGCACTGAGAGAATGAAAAGCAAGCCACAGATTGGGAAAAAATATTTGCAAACCACATATCTGACAAAGGAATTGTACCCAGAATATATAAAGAATTCTTAAAACTCAACTATAAGTAAACAAACAAACCAGTTTTTTAAATGGGCAAACTATTGAACAGATACTTCACTAAATGAAAAGATGCCGAACATCATCAACTATCAGGAAACCATAAAGTAAAACCACAATGAGGTACCTTTACAATCATATTAGAGTGACTGAAATAAAATTTAAAGACAAACTAACAATACTAAGGACTGGTAAGGATGAGAAGGAACTGGAACTTTCAAACACGGCTGGTGGTAATACAAAATGGTACAGCTACTTTGGGAAATAATGTGACAGTTTCTTACAAAGTTAAGCATTCACTTACAATATGACCCAGCAGTCTCACTACTCAAAATTTACCCAAGAGAAATGAGACATTATATTCACACCAAAACCTGTAAGCACATATTTATAGCAGGTGATTCTAACTTCCAAAAATCAGAAGCAAACCCAGTGTCTTTCAACTGATGAATGGCTACATCCATACAATAGAATAATACTCAGCAATAAAAAGGACAAAACTACTGATACAAGCAGGAACATGGATGAATCTCAAATGCATTCTGCTGTCTAAAAGAAATCAGACTGCAGACAGGCTATGTCTTATACAATTCCATTTATAGACATTTAGGACAAAGTAAAACTATAAGGATGGAGAACAGATGAGGGTTTGCCCAGGGTTGGCCAAGAGGGGTTGGCTAAAAAGAGACGGTGCTGGACCTGTCTGTATCTCGATTGTGGTGGTTATCACATGACTCTAGGCATTTGCCAAAACTCATACAACTGCAGACCAAAGTAAATACGTTTTACTAGATGTCAATTTCAAAACAATTTTTTCATCTGCTCTCATTTGTTGCATGTTACACAGAACCACCTGACATTCTCACTTCCTCTTGACCTTAAAAAGTTTCCGTAGCTGTAGCTAATATAAGTTCTTTTTTTTTTTTTGAATATCAAACGCTGAGTTTCTTTTTTTTTTAACATCTTTATTGGAGTATAATTGCTTTACAATGGTGTGCTAGCCTCTGCCCTACAACAAAGTGAATCAGCTATATATATACATACATCCCCATATCTCCTCCCTCTTGCATCTCCCTACCACCCTCCCTATCCCACCCCCTAGGTGGTCACAAAGCACTGAGCTGATCTCCCTGTGCTATGTGGCTGCTTCCCACCGGCCATCTATTTTACATTTGGTAGTGTATATATGTCCATGCCACTCTCTCTTTGTCCCAGCTTACCCTTCCCCCTCCCCGTGTCCTCAAGTCCATTCTCTACATCTGCGTCTTTATTCCTGTCCTGCCCCTAGGTTCTTCAGAACCTTTTTTTAGATTCCATATATATGTGTTAGCATACGGTATTTGTTTTTCTCTTTCTGACTTACTTCACTCTGTATGACAGACTCTAGGTCCACCTACCTCACTACAAATAACTCAATTTCGTTTCCTTTTATGGCTGAGTAATATTCCATTGTATATATGTGCCACATCTTCTTTATCCATTCATCTGTTGATGGACACTTAGGTTGCTTCCATGTCCTGGCTATTGGAAATAGAGCTGCAATGAACATTGTGGTACATGACTCTTTTTGAATTATGGTTTTCTCAGGGTATATGCCTAGTACTGGGATTGCTGTGTCGTATGGTAGCTCTATTTTTAGTTTTTGGAGGAACCTCCATACTATTCTCCATAGTGGCTGTATCAATTTACATTCCCACCAACAGTGCAAGAGGGTTCCCTTTTCTCCACACCCTCTCCAGCATTTATTGTTTGCAGATTTTTTGATGATGGCCATTCTGACTGGTGTGAGGTAATACCTCATTGTAGTTTTGATTTTCATTTCTCTAATTAGTGATGTTGAGCATTCTTTCATGTGCTTGTTGTCAATCTTTATATCTTCTTTGGAGAAATGTCTATTTAGGTCTTCTGCCCATTTTTGGGTTGGGTTGTTTGTTATAAGTTCTGAATGGACAAAAGGAAAGTGACTCCTACCATCCCACAGTGACTTGGATTAGGTGAGTGGCCTCAAAAAAACATGGGAATGTAGGGAAGACCAAAATATTAAGCTAAATCTCCCCAGATGGTAAGAGAGCAGGATCCCAGGGACGGCAGATGGTACCCCTTCAAAGGCTGGTCTACCTCATGGCATGCTGTCCCCAGCAACAAGCCCACACTCCTGCGAAGAAAGTCTGACCATGATCCTCACCCGGATGACTCATTTTGGTGTCCCAGACTAATAAGGGAACCTGGCCAGGTTCCTGTGTTTCCTCCCATCAACACAGTCTCTGAATTCCAATGCTTCCGGGTTTTAGTACAAGGGAGAGTACAATGATAGGTAAGTTGGTGGCATTAAATACCCTGAAAAGGAGTTCTTTGGTGGAAAGTAGTAGAAAGCCCACTGGGTAGTGTTCAGGAGACTTAATTATGCAGGCCTGGTTCTGCTGCTAACTTGCTGTGTTCATATTTGAGTAGTCTACTTAGTGCATGTTTTATCATTGTCTTACCAGACTTTTGTGGGGTTTTTTTTTTTGGCTGCAAAAAACAGACTCTGAATCAAGCTGGTTTAATACAGATAGATAATAGATACTTAGATCGATAGATCGACACATACATACATGCATACATACATACATACATGGACCAATAATTAGATCAACCAATTGTTCTTAACTGGGGACATTTTTACCCCCAAGGGATATTTGGCAATGTCTAGAGATATTCTGGTTGTCACAACTAGGAGGGCTGCTACTGCCATGAGGTGGAGAAGTCCAAGGTTGCTGCTAAATACCCTACCATGCACAGGGCGGCTGCCACAGCAAACTGTTGTCTGGCCCAAAATGGCAATAGTGTTGAGGCTGAGAAACCCTGATATAAGTATGGACACACACATACATGTATATACATAATGATGTATGTGCATGTGTGTATAATTTTTTAAAAATAAAATATTCTTTCAGAAAACTAAGGTAACTTTGGGGAAAAGATCATGGCTCAGGATGATTAGAAATCAAGGTAGACTTTGCAAGTTTTGAGCTCTTAGAGTTCAAGGCCCTTCCTCTTAGTGTCCTACGATTTGCAAGGCTCAGTTCTAAATGCCTATTCTCTGTGAACCTCGGGCTGAGAGAAAACAAGCTAGTTGCAGCTTGAGTCAGTTCTGTCCAAGGGCAGGCTTGCAAAGGCCAAGCCTGTGGTCACCCATGGAGACGGGTTGGAAGCCAAGAGGGGGAGTTGTGAAAACAGCCCCAAAGAGGCCACTAAATGTATCTGTAAAGGGATGATAAGTCCACCTACCCTCTAGAAGCCTACCATTAAATAAATGACCGTGGGCCTCAGGTCTCTTGGAAGCAGAAATGGCAGGTCTCTCCTTGAAATGGAATTCATAATCTCCCTTTTTTTTCCCTTTTTATCTTGAAGAACAGTTTGTGGTTGTTACGCTACTACAAAGCAAATAGCACTGTAACTTATGTTCCCCAGTTTGCATAGCTGATTCCATGAACTTTAATAAGTTTTGCTGACTTATGTCCATCCCAAGTTTTACCCCCTTAGAGCTGTCAGGATATGAAGGGTAATTTTGCCACCTGAAGTTTATATGGACCGAATGAGATAACGGAAGGTACAGTAAATCCCTGTCCCAACACAGTCAGTAGGGGCCAAAATCAGTCATCTACAGCACAAGGTCACGTTATTTTGAAGCTAATGAAATGGCAGGGCGACCTTGAACCTGCTCAGTTGCCCAAGGCAGCTCCAGAGGTCCAGGTGGACTAACAGGCCTGACCCAGCCGTGGCTGAGTGTGCTGCCCTCTGGTGGCCATAGTCAGCTTTAGCTTACACATCAAGAACCAGAATGCGGGCTTCCCTGGTGGCGCAGTGGTTGAGAGTCCGCCTGCCAATGCAGGGGACATGGGTTCGTGCCCCAGTACGGGAAGAGCCCACATGCCGCGGAGTGGCTGGGCCCGTGAGCCATGGCCGCTGAGCCTGCGCGTCCGGAGCCTGCGCTCAGCAACGGGAGAGGCCACAACAGTGAGAGGCCCGCGTACCGCAAAAAAAAAAAAAAAAAAGAACCAGAATGCGATCCAGAATGCCAGGACCAGCAGGTCAGCAACAAGAAGCAATTCTAAGAATTTCCCAGTTAGTTGTCACCCTTGTATTGTCCCAGGCCAGGAAAGGCTGTAGAATAGAGAATCATGTGGCATTTTCCCTCTACTCAGCTTTCTCTCCCTCCACTCTCTCTACATATGACACCCAGAAAAGACCCTTGGACGGGACAGAGCATGGACCCATGTGCCCACCACATTGTGTCTAATTATCACAGCGTTCCTTACTGGGTGGGGGGGGCGTGGTTTGTTGCTTGGAAACGTAAAGCAGTGGTTTTAGCCTTTGTATAGACCCTTTTGAGAATCTGCACGTACACATATTATTTTTCATACAATTTTGGGAGGGTTGTGGGTTTACTGAAGCCAGCCCAGGACACAGCAGGAAGGACACTGGATACAGGCCTGACAAACATGTTTGTTGGGTAATACATGTATGATCACAAGCCACTCTGAAGCCATTTGGAACAGAAAGGAAAAAGATCAGGGGTAGGCAAGAGAGAAGGAAGAGAAAATCTTTGCCAATTGGAGGATAATAAGCCCTTTACTGTCCTCTAGAATGTGCCAAATGTCTGTATGGCTCCTTAGACATAGTTATCTATGCTGTGTATCCCCACCTTCTCTTTTCATCCTTAATACTGGGCTCCTGTTTTACACACCTGAGTTTTTTCTCATCCCCCTGTGCTTTCTGGCCAGAGTCGCTGGCAGACCGGCAGTGAGGCTTGAGCTGGGAGTGAGGAGACCGGATGGAATTAGGCCGACAACTCCACCTCACCGAGTGAGCATTACAAGCGCTACCTTGTCTCTGGGCTCTGAATGGGGATGAACATCCCTCAATCCCTTTGGGGCTGGAATGAGACACTGTGAAGAGATGAAAAACATGGAAAGAGAATTTGTCTTTCAATTTTGGAGTCTACAGTGTTATTCCAAAAATAAGTCCTTCTAGGCTACCCCACAAGCAATTCATGCTTAGAGCTGGTGAAATAAGTGTCAGCTGGCCCTTTATGTTGGCCACACTCACAGCAGCAGAACTCAAACTTCGCCAGATACCAAGATGGCACCCCACTTACATCAGTGTCTCTGCTACTTACATCAGAGTCTCTGCTAGTTGGAATTTAGCAGCCAAGTTTGAGAACCAATGATTTAGAGAAGGGGTAGGGAAGGTTCAGCTCAAGAACCTGATGCCATCTTCCTGTGATTCTCTTGAGTCCTGGAGTGATGGCTCTGATAGATGAAACTATCAACACATGAAGGCACTGGGGAGCTCATGGAGAATAAGTTAAGGACCGTGAGAACTGGAGGCTGGACAATGGTTAGGAAGCTCGCAGTAATCTGGAGATAAGACAAGAGGGTGGATCTGAGATAGAGGTAAGAGAATTAGTAGGACTGATGTGCTCTACTTGGGGAAGGAAGAGGTCCTGGTCAAGAGGTCAAGGTCCAGCTCAACAATCACCCCATTCTTGGGACACAAGGTAGAAAAACATCAAGATTGACTCTGTAATTTGTGGCCCCCAGTACAAAGTAAAAATGTGGGGCTCCTTGTTCAAAAATAATTAAGAATTTCCAGATGGCGACAGCAGAGCCTTTAACCAAGCGTGGGGACCCTGCGCGGTTGACCAGGTCACACACCCAAGCACCAGCACTGAGAAGATCTTGGCCACTTGATAGAGCAGTGAGGAGTGGACAATACAGGGGGTGTGTGGAGAGAGACACCTAGAAATGAAAGGCCACTGGGTGATGACTCTGTCTCTGTGAAGGACTCACAGAAGTGCTAGCTGGGGTTATTGTAAGAGGTAGATTTCCTGTTTGTTATGGTAGATTTTCCTGTTTGTTGGAGAACATCTTGTAAATATTTGAATGGCAGGATTGCCCTGAGGGCTCTGGTTTGCTCAGGCACTAATCGGCTGCTGGGGAGTCAATGGCACCAGGGACTGTGGAGATGCATTTGGTGGAGGAGTCTGTGGAATGTGCCATTTTGGGAGTAGAAGGTGATAAGGGTTGTGTGCAAACTGCAATGGTGACATATGAAACTGTATGCATCCAAGTTCAGTTTGGGAAGTAGGAATTGCCTATCAAGGATTTAAGCGTTTATTGAATATTTGGAGGAGCTGGAAGAGCAGACTTCAGGCCCCAGGGCAAAACAGACCTGATTCCCTCAGAGACAGATCACCTCTGGGGAAATTCCACAAGTAAGGTCCCTCCGCAGAGGCTGCCGCCACTGCCCCCCCCCCATGCCCAAGACCCCACAGAGCGGGCGCTGGAGCTGCGATGTCCAGGAGCCTCACGGGTTCCCATCTTGTTTGCCAGCAATAACCAAGAAGACACAGGGAGATGCCTGCCTTTCACTTCTACGGTCCAGATCGCATACCAGTGAAGTGACCCAGCAGAATGTCATCTATTTCTAGAATCCTGGCTACCAGGGAGTCTGAGAAATCTTGGTTTGAGTTTTTCAGTCTCTCCAAAGAAAGGAAAGGTAGAAGCACGTTGCAGCGAAAGAGTCCAGGGTTACGATCATAGCCGGGTTTGTTATCCCTAATTGCCTGAGAGCATGATAACTTTGTGAATCCGTAGCTGATAAGTTCAGTCTGGCTGCTGGCTGGTGAAAGCCAACCTGCGGGGCTTTGAAGAGCATCCTCCCCTACAGCAAGGCCTGTCTTCCACTCACCCCCCCTCCTCCTTCTCCCCGCCTCTGCCTTTGCTGGGTCCCTCTCTCACCCTCTGTCTTTCCTCCTTTCTCCTCTCCATTGCTCCCCATCGCTCTTCATCTTAGCTACCCACCCAGACTAACTGACCACACGACAACACTGATGTGCAACTTTAATATTTCCATTTCCTGAGGAAAGCTGCTTTGCGCCTCTTAGGAGCTCCCTGGATACCCTAACCCTAACCCCAGCGCTAACCAGTATCCAGTTAAAGAGGGGAGGCAGGGCTTCCCTGGTGGTGCAGTGGCTAAGAGTCTGCCTGCCGATGCAGGGCACACGGGTTCATGCCCCGGTCCGGGAAGATCCCACATGCCGCGGAGCGGCTGGGCCCATGGGCCTTGGCTGCTGAGCCTGTGTGTCCGGAGCCTGTGCTCCACAACGGGAGAGGCCACAACAGTGAGAGGCCCGTGTACCGAAAAAAAAAAAGAGGGGAAGCAGAGGGATTGGGGCTGCTGATCATGTCTCCCCAGTCCCTGAGTCTGAAGTGGAGGGGTTAATTCATTGGCCTCACTTCAATCCCCATCATCAAGAAGACTTTGGGGATGAAGAGGTACAAACTACTATGCATAAAATAAGCTACAGGGATATAGTGTACAACATGGGGAATATAGCTAATATTTTATAATAACTATAAATGGAGTATAACCTTTAAAAATTGTGAATCGCTCTGTTGTACACCTGTAACTTATGTAACATTGTACATCAACTATACTTCAATTTTTTTAAAAAGACTTTGATCATAGGAGCAAGAAGTGTCCCTTGGCACCCTATTCAGCAGCCTAAGCCCCGAGACTTAGGTCCCAAGCTCTCTTGAGAATAGCTGGATGCTCAGTCACCTGCATGCGCTTCCAAATTAGCTTCAGAAACCAAAAGTTCTACTTCCTTCTCCAAAAGAAAGTCAGAATTGTCTCTCTGGATCAAACCATTGCTCCACACCAGTAAGGGCAGCAGGAAAACATGTGTTGGTCTTATTGTAACTTACAGATTTCACTGGGGTGAAGGAAAGTTAGCAGGCCACAGGGCAGTCCCCAGCTATCCCACGAAAATCTCCGAGATCACCTATTTGTATGCCAGGCACTGTTCTTGGCAGCAATGGCCTAAAAGTGATGGAAACAGACCAAGCCCGGCCTTCAAGGAGCTTATAGTCTAGTGGGGGTGGAGACCATAGACATGAAAGCAAATGAATATCATTTCTGGTACAAAAGTGCTATGAAGAAAATAGAGTAAGGTGATGGGATAAAGAGACACTGCAGTGGGGGGGATGCTATACTAGGTATTATGGTCAGGAAAGACCTCTTTAAAGAGAAAATATTTGAGCCGAAGCTGAATGGAGTGGAGGAAAGACCACGGTAAGATCTGGGTAAGGGTATAGCAGAGAGAGAGTGGCAGACAGGCGCGAGGTGGCCTTGAGCTCCAAGTGTTTAAGGATCTAGGAGGTGGGCGTGGCTGAAGGGCAGTGTGAGAGGAGCGGAGGAGAGGCAGGTGGGTTGGGGGAAGGGGTTGGGGTCAGACCCCACAGGCAGGGATAATTAGTCTGAATCTCATACTGATGGTTTTAAAGAAGACGTTCCACAAGTTGATTTCTGCTTTGAAACGCTATCAAGTCTGGCCATGGTGCAGAGTGTATATCGTACAGCAGTGGTCCCCAACCTTTTCGGCACCAGGGACCAGTTTTGTGGAAGACAATTTTTCCATCGGGGGGAGAATGGTTCAGGTGGTAATGCGAGCGATGGGGAGTGGCAGACAAAGCTTCGCACGCTGGCCCACGGCTCGCCTCCTGCTGTGCGGGCCCGGTCCTAACAGGCTGCGGACCAGTACCAGTCCGCAGCCCGGGGGTTGGGGACCCCTGTTCTACAGGGCAAGAGTGGAGGCAGGAAGACTAGTTAGCAAAAAATTGCAGAAGACTCAGCAAGAAATGATGGTGTTTACAGTACCAGAGATAATTGAAAATAATCAGATGAGAAACACAAATCGCTAACGAATCCATAAGTTTTTTCTGGTGGATTAGATGCAGGGTGGTAGAGAAAAACATGAATGGAAAATGACTGTAGGTGGAAGTTTGAGCAACCGGGTGAAAGGTAGAGTCTTTTACTGAGGTCAGCTGAACTGGGTGGGGAGGAATGCGAAGAGAGAGAATTCTGGATTCTGTGTTGGACGTGCTGGGAGAGAGAAGCCCGAGAGGGAGCCAAGTGGAGATGGTGAGCAGTCTGGAGCGCAGGGTGAACGGACCAGGGTGAACGTACAAAAGGATAGATGGAATTTAAAGCCATGGGAAGGGATGAGACGACCCAGCAAGTGAGGATGGATGAGAGAAGAGGACGAGGGAACTGAGCCCTGGGGCCAGAGCTGGCCTCATAGACACGCAACCTGTGCGGTTGTGCTGAACCCCGGGTCCCTTGCACCTGGTTCAATCCTCTGCGGCTGCCATCTTGCAATTCTTCATAATCTGGAACTAGGAGCTCCACATTTTCACTCCTCACCAGGCCCTGCAAATGATGGAGCCACTTCTGCCTCAAACACTTCAAAGTTAAGAATCTGGTGGAGACAGAGACTCCATCAAAGAAAGCTCAGAAAGAGTGATTAATGGGGTACGGAAGGCCCAGAGTACGGTATCAAGCCAGCCCAGGGATTATTTCTAGGAGGAAATGGCCAACTGTGTCAAAACACCTCAGGGCACTGGAGTGAGACAAGGACAGCGATCGATGCACCCTTGGCCAAGTTCCCGACAATCAGTGACTTTGACGATGACCTTCTTGGCAGTGTGGCCTGCACCAGTCCTTAATTTGGCTGACTATAGAATGACAAGAGACAAGTGACCGCCAACACTGGACAATGTATGGCAAGAATATACAGATGGAGCCCCCCTCATCCTACAGCCCACACCTCTTCTCTTCCCACTGCCTGCTCGCTCCATTTCGCAGAGTGAGAGGCCTCACACACATGCACGTCAACACGCCAGCCCAGACATCCAAGCCCTGTTCTGGGCCTCCCTGCCATCAACCTTCTGCAGAACAACCACTAGAAGGACCCAGGAAGACAGGCGGGCCGGCCCTGGAGGCAGCTCTGGCTATCCTTGCAGGGAATTTCACATCCCCGAGTGGTCTAGACAGCTAGCAGGGCCCAGGCTAAGGGTGGGCAGACACCTCGGCAGCTAGAGCCCGACCAGAGCAGGACCCTGTAAGATCCAGGCCTCCAAATGGTGGCCCCGTGCCCAAATCTGAGGGCAGTCCTGGAGGTGAAGACAAGGGTAGACGGAAGCACTTGTAGGTAGCAAAATGAGTTGGTTCTCATTCGGTTGCACATTCTTTTCTCTAAGAAATAAAAGTGAGCGTGACAGTGGGAGTAGGTGTTAAGGCCTTGAGGAGAGAAAAAGTGTTTTGGGGAAAAGGAAAGGAAACTTATTAACTAGGCGTAGCAGGCTTGTCTGGGTCTGTTGAACATCCACCTCACGATTGTTCACAAATTTTAAGTAAATCCAGGCAGCTCCGTGGTCTCCCTTTCCCCAGCAGTGTTCAGGTGCCCATGTACAGGTGCCAAGAAAGTGGCTTGTTGGGTTTAAACAGGGTTAGGGGCAGAAGAGTTAAGGGTGTTTGTTCCACAGCTCTGCGATGCCAGAATTAGCAATCTGTGGTCAAGAGGGCATAATGGGGATTGATGGGGAAAAGGTGGTAGAACCAATGGCATGGGAGCTTACTGAGGGCCGAGAATCGCTGGAGTGGGTGCCTGCAAGTGAGACTTCAGAGATGGCACAGTTATGAGGGCGGACATGGTTTACTTAGGACCGTGAGCCGTTTCTTTCAAGAAACATTTTTTATCCGGAACCCTACTTTGTATCTGTAAAGACACAAAAGGTGATTAAATCATCCGTCGCTTCCGTTATAATGCTGGGCATTTCAGGCCACAGAGGATGAGATATGGGGATAACTTTGTGATGACCAGAGACTGGTTAAATCCAGGGCTTCCTGGAGAGAAACAAGGGAAATGGACCAAGTTTACGGGTAGAAATGTAGTTATGTTGTCTGTGGGCGCCCTCTACTGGCACTTAGTCAGAATAGCCATCTGGGGTTGGAAGCTTTTGGGGGTGTGCGTGTGTGTTTTAATTAACGAGTGAAAACTTGCCCCTTATAGATATTTAGGGGCTATGGCTCAAGTGGGTAAGGAAACTTTAGTTACAGAACAAACCCTGCGTCTGCATTTTAAATGTCACAGTCTCAGTTACGTCATTTATGACTTTCTGATTCTCTTTACAGAGAGCCCTGCTTAACCCTAACCTTGAGGGTCTCTCCAATGGGATTGAGCTACTTGAAGTCAAGATCTTAATATTTTTTTATTTTCTTACATCCTGAGCCTAGTACTGTGCCCAGCATATTGTAGGTGTCTGATAAATATGTGTCAGTCAGAATAGAAGGGCAATGAGCAAATGAGCAAAGTGGTACAATGTCACAGAAGAAGGAGGTTTAATCCTACTTGGCCAATTCAGGAAGGCTTCCAAGAGGAGAAGGGTGGTGGCCATGGTGATGGGGAGGGACAGGTAAAGTTGAAATGAATCCAGAAAATAGAAGAGCAAACCTAGGGGCCAGATAGAGACTCCACAAGGCAGGGATTTTTGTGTGATTCTGGAAAGAAGTTCCCTGCTATATGACTGACAGCTGTGGCTCCCAATTCTTCCTGAGAAAGGATGAGCAAGAATCTTAAAATTTCATAAAAACAGAGAGAGGAAGCTAGCATGGCAGATTCAGGCAGGCTGAAGGAAGAATCTGGAAGGATTTTTAACCATGAGTACTGAAAAAAAACAAAAGAACAACAATTCAAGGTTTAAAGATTCCCCATAATTTTGTTTTTACCCTAAACTGTGCGACCTCACAGGAAATTCAGTTCAATAGATAACACAGAGCACTTTTACAATGATGGCATTCTTTTCTCAAAATGCCTTGTTTTCTCAGACACAGAGCGTGGGACCAGGGTGACTTTTCTGGTTTTTATTCTGAGTATCTCATATCTCGGGAACCCCCTGAGTCCCAGGCAAACTGGGACAGCTGGTCACCCTAGCTGAGCAGGGGAACTCAGAACAGCTCAGATGGAGAAGGCTGGTGCCCAGGCTGGTCTCGGGACGGAGCACAAAGGGCCCTGGCTGAGAATGGACAGGGGATGCCAACGTACTCTGTCCCTGTGATCATCATAGCTCTGGGTTGTGAGCCCAGTGCGATTCCTCACCCACCAGCAAAATGGGTTTATGGGTCCTAAACGACCAAGTGCCCAGAGGAAATTGCAGAAGAGCAAGGAGGGGGAGAATGCACTCACAAGGACCCTTGGGTTGCAACAGCAGAACTGAGGCCAAGGAAGACAGAGATCTCACTTTGAAGGTCCTGCTGTTTCTTCACAATTGTATCTAAAAATAATGACCTGGAAATGAATAGTTGGCCACACGCGGGATTCTTACAGAACTGGAAAAACTAATCGGCTGCTGCTGTAACTCACACGTAAGACATCACAGACATTAACCATTGACCCCACTGAGGCCCAAACCAACAGCATGCAACCTCACTTCGATGGCCAGAGATACTTGTGACAGTGGGAGACGTCTGCAGCTCTGGCGGAAGCGGCTCCTCAGCAATGGAGGAGGGTCACCCAGGTGGTGCACAGCCCAGAGTCACTCTTTTCCTACCCGGAGTCAGAGGAGTATGAGGAACGGCCCCTATCACCACAGCACGGAGACAGGGACCTTTCTACAGCAAGCATCCTGCAGGACACTTACCAGAAGCCCCTCCTCATCCTTACAGGAAAGTCACAACTCAGATACTTTACCAACTTAGGAAAGAAATGGCAAAAACAAACAAACAAACAAAAAAAGAAAAGCAAGAGGAAAGGAAAAGGACAAAGGATGAAAAGCGATGTAGCTGTGTACACACACTGGATAAAATTTGTATGCCTTAAGGAAGGGCTGCAGAGTCAAAGACTGGAGGTGAAGGAGTCAGAAACAAGACATGCCAGGCAACCCCAGAGCAGCAGTGCTGTGGTGAGCCGGGGGCTGACACTGGGCAGCAAAGAGGATCAGCAGATGCTGAAAAGGCCATTTGTCTAAAGAAAAAAAAGAAGAACTAAATGGGACCAAGACAAACTAAACCAGCACTGCTGGTTGGGGCTTCCACCAAAGACTTGGCTAGAAGGAGTTGATAGCGTACCCACATTGTAGTCATGCGCTTGGCGGCAGTGATGATGACAAGTGATATTTATGAAGCACATGCCGATGTCTGTTATTATGCTAAGGGTTTTACCAAGATCATCTCCTTTAAGCGTCACAATAGCCATATGGGTTAGCACTGTGATTATGCCCATTTTACAGATAAAGAAAGTGAGAACCAAGGTCACATGACTAGCAACTAGTGACGGTGGAATTTACTTTAAGGTAAATTTCTAACTACCATACTATGCACAGTTGGCTTGTGTCACTGTAGCTCGTTCAGACTTTGTTAGAAAATTTTTTGGTAAACTTAATAAAGCTCTTTTTTTTTTTTTTTTTTTTTGTGGTACGCACTCCTCTCACTGTTGTGGCCTCTCCTGTTGCAGAGCACAGGCTCCGGACGCGCAGGCCCAAGGGCCATGGCTCACGGGCCCAGCTGCTCCACGGCATGTGGGATCTTCCCAGACCGGGGCACGAACCCATGTCCCCTGCATCGGCAGGCAGACTCTCAACCACTGCGCCACCAGGGAAGCCCCTAAAAATCATTTTTAAATATTAAAAAAAAATATTTTATATCAGCATCAGAAACTTCATACTGTACCACTTCCTCTCTCACTTTGAAACTCTCAGACCAACAAGGAAGCCTACAGATGGTTCAGAAGCCATAGGCCAGGGTTCTAGCAGTAGAGTATCACCAGCCCCATCTGGAACATCTGTGTGTACACATTTTGGAGGTGGGTGAGTAGCATAAGGAGGAAGTGAAGCAGCTGTCACAGGGCACAATATTGAGAATGTTCCTTGAAAAGGACCTGTCATGTAGAGGTGAGCAAATACATGTTACATGAATGAATGAATGAAATGAAAATGATTGACCTCGGTGTACTGAAGCCACCATCATTACATATAACTAGCAAAAAAATATGAGTGGTCAGGGGCTTCCCTGGTGGTGCAGTGGTTGAGAGTCCACCTACCGATGCAGGAGACACAGGTTCGTTCCCTGGTCTGGGAAGATCCCACATGTCGCGGAGCGGCTGGGCCCGTGAGCCATGGCCGCTGAGCCTGCGCGTCCAGAGCCTGTGCTCCGCAGTGGGAGAGGCCACAACAGTGAGAGCCCCGTGTACCGCAAAATAAATAAATAAATAAATAAAGAGTGGTCATAGAATTGTGTTTTCATTTATGAACTAAAAGAATTGATTCTCAGCACCCATGTTCTTTGAACACTGCTTTTAGAAAAATTATAATGCCCAGTTGCCACTAATAAGTATGAGATTTATTCACAGGCTACCTGAGGAGTTGTATACTGATAGATTGCATATACTTACACTCTCTCCTTAAAAGACTTCATGGGTTTTTCATCTTCAAATAGAAAACTCATTTGCAATGAACACATAAATTTATACCAAAGACAAAGGAAAATGTAAGTCTGCTAATTGAATGGGTAAAAGTTGTGATTGAGCTTCAATTTCTCTCTGAGTTTCCTGGCAGACAAGGCAAAAAAAGAAGAACAATAGGTTTCACAATTGTCTTAACAGAAAGGAGGAAGCATGCCAGTCCCTCAAAGGAGACAAAGTACGAGCACTGAATTCTCAGTGAATTTTCTCACCTAGGGTTACACATAGGAGTCGCCTGCATTGTTCATTTCTTGTTCTCATTTTTACAAAATAATCAGGAGCAGATTTCATGAAATTGTTACCTGCGGTGATGATTAAAACTGATGGTGTGACAGTAAAATGCAGCTTAGTGAGCCCATCTGTAAGGATGCCAAGGTAATGTAGCCCAAGCACAGCTTCTAGTTTGATCTGAGGTTAGAAATCAGATTATCTATAAAGAAAGGAAACAGGTGTTTGCTAAACACCTAACGTGTTATGTGCATGAAATGTTTCTTCCTCTCAACATACATATTATTAATTCTGTTTAATAATTAAGTGAATGTTTTACTGGGATTTACTGCAAATCAGCAAAGGGGTCCCAAGCTCACGCACTCTCTTCTGTACCACACACACCTTCCTGCACTCCTACACTTCTATCAAGAAAAGCCAATGGGCAATTCATCCTTTAGACAAGCTGCTGTCGGTGCCACTTTTTACAGGCAATTCGAGTTAATTCTCTCCAGAGAGGGCCTAGAGCTCTGGGGTTGCACATTACTGATTAAGGAGAAATTTCTTTGTTTAAAAACCAAGCAGACGGGAATAAACACGCAGACCTACTAGAGAATGGACTTGAGGACACGGGGAGGGGGAAGGGTAAGCTGGGACAAAGTGAGAGAGTGGCATGGACATATATACACTACCAAATGTAAAATAGATAGCTAGTGGGAAGCAGCTGCATAGCACAGGGAGATCAGCTCGGTGCTTTGTGACCACCTAGAGGGGTGGGATAGGCAGGGTGGGAGGGAGGGAGACGCAAGAGATAGGGGGATATATGTATATGTATAGCTGATTCACTTTGTTATAAAGCAGAAACTAACACACCATTGTAAAGCAATTATACTCCAATAAAGATGTTTAAAAATAATTAATTAATTAATTAATTAAAAAAATAAAAGCCAATCGATCAGTTGGTAGGTTTGACTCAAATCTCTCAAGTTCAGGAGCCTTCACTGAGCTCACTGCAAAGGAAGTCCACAGTTTCTAGATCTGTGAGTCTCTCTGTTTAAGTGGCCTGGGAAAGGATTGTTACACTCTCCTTCCAGTGATAGGTAGACTCAAGGTCTCCCAGGGGACAAGATGTCTACACCTTGACTAAAACGTGATAGAGCCTTAATTTAGCTCTGAGCTTCCCAGCAGCCAAGGCAAAAAGAGAAATACAATGAGTTTCACACCTGTCTCAACAGAAACGAGGAAGCATGCCAGTCCCTCAGAGGAGACAAAGTGTGGGCTAAAGCACAGGCAGGAATTGGGTGGTAGTAAGGGAGCCCTGAGTAGAGAGGTCTCCAGGCGGATGAGAAAGGGCAGGGAAATGAAAAGGACATGGCTGGTGTCTAGAGTGTGCGTGCGTCTGCTTGGGGAAGCACCTGTGGCAAGAGTAAGCGGGCAGTGTAACCCCTTCACAAGGAGGAGCTACACAAAATTATAGAGTTTTTTCTTCTCCAAAGGAACAGGGACCATGTACAGGAAAATCAGTCTGAGAAGGATGGCAAGTCTGGGACTCACTGGAGAACATACACATCTATATCTTAAAGATATATCTATAGATATCTTTTATCTATAGATATATAGATAAAAATGAATGGCAGTGTTGGGGAGAGAGGAGGTGGGACCAGCATGCAGATTCCTAGGAGCCCTCCTGTGGCTCCCATGGCTGTTATCATAGGACTGGTCTTGATGTCCTGTCATTGTTTCTCTGTCTATGCCACACTAGTCTGTAAGCCTTGCAGGAGCAGAGAGCAGCACTGCCTTTAGATTTGCTTGCCAGACCTATGGGTGTCATTTTGTGTGTGTGTGTAAAGTGATTTTGATTTTTTAGAACGTATTCAAAGGGAGAACAAAAAAAGCTTTCAAGGAGAAAAATGGTGATGAGTAAAGCATAAGACAAGAAATGTAAATTATTTTCTCTCTTTGTAACTCCCATATCTCAGTTCCCCTCTGGGGACTCCACAAAACTTACATACCACCCCCAGGCTGGAATCTGTCCAATTGGCCTGCGCCTCACCCTGGCTCTCCCTGTGGTATTTCCCTGAGTCTCCACGGGTGCCCTTTTGTCTCAATTGCTGTGCCAACGCTGAGGCTTCACATTAGCTCTTTACACACTCCCTTCTCCTCTATCCAATGAAACAACCACAGAGCTGCCTCATGAGAGGCATGTTTTCTTTCAAGCTGTCTTGTGTGTGATGGGACCATCATCACCAACTTAGTCTTCTTAACCAGTCCCAGGATCTTTCCAACACCCCTATAATGAGCATCTTGCCGATGACCACGTGTAGGTCCTGGCTGGTTGCAACCTCTGCAGCTGCAGGAGGGCTTTGCACCTGGCTGCCGACTGCCAAAGAGCATGTGCTGCCAGACCCTGTGCCAACACGCCTGGCTAAGCACTGGAATTTGTTTTAGCTTTGAGTATTCTTAATAATGTAGTTAAGACTTGTTCACTATCGAAACTCTGGAAAATACTTATAAAGTAATAATACATACATGTGTGGTTATACCTCACCCATAAATCCTTCACCCATATTTAGCTACTCCAGTTGGCCCTTGAACAACACAGGTTTGAACTGCGCAGGTCCACTTATAGGTGAATTTTTTTGATAAATATAGTTCCTGTGTTTTCATTTTACAGATTTTTAAGTGCAGCGAAAAGTTTGTGTTCGATTGGAGATCCGTTTGCTATTTCAACATCTTGCCCCCTTGAGTGAGTCATTTATCAATTCCTTTGTTTCTGAGGCAGAGATAGTAGTATTCAGATTTCTGGCTGCACGGAATGGGGAGGGAGGGTCCTGCGCCCCTAACACCCCCATTGTTCAAGGGTCAACTGTATTAACAAATTGTATATCTCCTTCCAGATTTTTGAGTGTTTATTTACATGTTCATTTCTTTGTTCATTTTATATACAATAATAAAATAACTTCTCATGTAACTACCAATAACGTTAGTTAGGTACATTTGGAGCTTCCCAAATGCATTTCCCTTTCTTTTCCCTACAGAAGTAACAACCATCCAGAACTTTATACTAGTCAATTCCTCATTTTACTTTATAGTTTTGCCATATACATACACAGTTTTTAAGCTTCCTGTAAATGAATCCCCATTCTGATCTTCTGTGACTTCCCTTTTCTGCCTAAAATTAAGTTTTTGCTATTCAGACTCATTGAAATATATGACCACAATTAATTAGTTTTTGCTCTTGGGTAGCATTACATTTTATAAAGATACTACAATTTATTTTTCTATTCTGTTATTGATGGGCACTTGGGTTGTTTCCTGCCCTTGTTATTTCAAGAAAAACTACTATGGAACTTCTGTGCATCTCTTCTTGTTCATATACACAATAGCTTCTCCAGGGGACAGTCTCCAGAGGGAAATGGCTACTTCGTAGAGTTTGTACATCATCAGTTTCACTGAGCAATGCTAAATTGTTTTCCAAAATTGTTTTATTCTTAGTGTCTGAGAGTTCCTATTGCTCCGTGTCCTTGACAACACTTGGTATTGTCAGAATTTTTCATTTTAGCAATTTTGGTGGGTGAGATTAGGTATGTCATTGAGCTTTCAATTTACATTTCCTAATTACTGTGATTAACCATATTTCCATATATTTATTGGCAGTATTATTCCTATCCTGTAAAATGCCTATTCATGTTGTTTCTTCATTTTTTAAACTATTTTTTGATTCATAGGACTTATTTATATATTCAATTCTCTCTGTCTCTGTGGATCTCTGTATCTATCTATGCATCTGTTTATCTAAAACTGTACTTTCAAATCTGACAGCTTTTAACAAGAATAATAACCTACGTTGGAAATTGGTCTAGTTACAGGGTCTTAAGTAACAAATATTTTTATTCCCTTTACTCTGATTTTCTAAAGAGCAAAACTAGATCCCATATCAGACAAATAATGATTTATCAAGTGGAAAAAAGCCCTCCGCTACTGTGGTTTTTCACTTTACTACTTGGGAGATTAGAATAATGAATTTTTGTTTCTGGATAATTTTTTTTCAACATTGAATTTCAGAGGGGAAAAAAATGTTGAAAACAACTGTCCCTCCAAAGTCACTTTTTTAATGTATCTCAGAGTCATATGCTCTCTAGGGCCCATTCTCCCCTCGTTTGGCTTAGGGGAGCTGAGAAAAAAGTAATACGTGCCTGAAACTGGATACAACGTGGGTGGTCCTGAAATTCACCCAGAGATCTCCCAACTAAGCCCTCCCCAGCAGCCGGGCAGGAAGGGCTTTCCCTGGATGGTCAACACCCTCTCAATAGAGCACCTACATGCCAGCCTCTGGATGTGCCATACCCTTGGACAGTGTGCAAGAAAGGACACTGCATCCTAGAACCCACCCTCTAGGGCTTACAGTTCAGTTAGAAAGACAAATAAATGAAAGAGTAAAAGATATGAGTAACACTACATGAAAGAAATGGAAGGCTATCAGGATTTTAACTATTGGACTAAAATTGAAGATGACAAAGGATCAAAGGAAGAAGTATGTGCTCTTGGCTCCACCTCAAGTCAAGTCTGTTGGCTCTGTGTTTCCCTTGCCTCCAACCCCTGTTCCCTCCTAGGACCAATAGGTCAGACGCAGGGTAGCTTGGGTCACGTTCTCCCACCGCTTCCAGACCCATGGTGTGGTCTCTGGTCAGCCTCCCATCCACTGGGGCCCTCCCCACTCTCTGAGATGGAAGTACAGAGGAGAGTCCTCCACCCTCTCTCGGAGACTTCCACTTTCATTCCAGCCCTGGCTCAGCACTCACAAGATTCAGAGGGAACTAGAAGTGCCGCTCACCAGAAAGACGTTGGAGCCACTTCCTGAGACACATCATGGATCAGTGTCTTGCTATTTCCCTAAGTAAGTGCTGAACCTGGTGTCCTTCTAGGGCACTGCCCATTCCCTGAAGTTATATCTTACTAAGAGCCTCTTGAAAGTTGACCTTGACAATGAATCATGAGGTAATACTTGAATTCCAGTCCCAAGTGACCTGATAACCATACCCTCTTGGTGAAGATCTATTCCAGTGGTTTTCATCTAGGAGAGATGCCCCCCCCCACTGCAGACATCCAGTAACTTCTGGAGATATTTTTGGTTGTCACAACTGATAGTGGTAGGGGAGTGCTACTGTCATCTAGTGGATAGAGGCTGAGGATGCTGCTAACATCCTATAATGCATGGGATAGCCTCCATCACTGAGAACTAACCAGCCCAAAATATCTGTAATGTCCAGACTGAGAAACCCAGACCTACTCCTGACTAGCCCAGGCTGGAAAAACCACAGGTCATGATTCCCTGTCATGACTCCCAGCTCCACACATTGTTTAATAGACGTGAGCTTCTTTGGTTATTCTTAAGTCAGTTCCTACAGTCACACCTGGACACAGGGTGCTGGAGAAGGGACCAGAGGTCCCATGGCTGAGTCAATGACTCTCTTCCCTCAGAGGGCTCAGCCTGTGATCTGAATTCTCATCAATGTGACACTCACAAAAAGTATTCTGGCTGCAGTCCAATCTCTTGGGGTGACAAACTTGTAAATGGCATGGATAATGACAAGGGTTCCTCTGTATTTCATTATGTAATTATGATTTTTTTCATTAAAAAATACTAAATAATATCTGCTTGTACTCAATCATTCATTCAGTCAACAAATATTTGTTGTGTGCCCACTAGGACCCAGCACCATGCTCTATGCTAGATGAATGGTAATTGTCCAAGTCTACTAACCTAGACCACAGCCGGACTTCTTGATCAGGTGAGATGGAGGGCTGGGAGCTTATTAAATTACAGATGCTTGGGTCTCCCTTCAGAGATTCTGATTTTACAAGTCAGGGTGATGTCCAGGAATCTGCATTTTTAATGAGCACTTGTGACGACTTCTAACACAGGCTAACTATGGGACCATGTTTTAAGAAACGTTGGTAGAAATCATGAAATCTACCCAACCTTACCCCAGGTCTGAGATTAGGCAGACCTGCGCTCTAATGTGGTAACGTCCTCTATCCCTGAAAAAAATCATTTAACCATTTAATCAATTAATCATTTAACCATTAATTGTCTCAAGCTTCCATTTTTAAAAGAAGGAGAATAAGACTTGTTCAAACACGGATGGTGAGAGGGTAGAATGACCCCATGTAAATAGAAGCGAGACACTTTCCAAAGGAACAGAACCATAGAAGTTTTACTTCTAAAAACAAATTTTTTATGACATACAATAGGATGACCATTAGCCAAGTACACTGATCTCAACAGTAGTTAGGACAAAAACCTCTGATTATGTAAAATCTCTCATTCTCTGAACCGACCTGCAATGATTCCCAGCTCGGTGAGGGACCACTAATCCTCCCTGGTTACCAAGATAAATAGCTTCTTTGATTACTCTCAATTTTCTTTCAAATTCTTTCTTAGACCTATATCATTAACACTCAGATATGTGACTTTGCAGTGGACCCCTTGTTTTACTAGCTCATTAACCACTGTTAGAAGCCCAGGTCTAAACCTTTTCCAAGCAAAACTTTTCCAAACCATTAGAAACACCTCAATACTTATCTATGTCTATTAACAAGGAAGTTACCTCACTATACAAGCATAAGGGCAAAACACAGGGAATCATCTCCAGCCCAACTGCTCTATTCTAAATTACCGGGGTCAATTTAATAGTAGAAGGAACCCATATAAAGAAACTCATGATAACAATTATAGAACAGATTAAAATCAATGTATCACATGAATGGACCTAGAGATTATCATACTAAGTGAAGTAAGCCAGAGAAAAAGATAAATATCATATGATATTGCTTATATGTGGTATCTTAAAAAAAATGATACAAATGAACTTATTTACAAAACAGAAATAGACTCACAGACATGAATACAAACTTATGGTTACCAAAGGGGAAAGGGTAGGGAAGAAATAAATTAGGAGTTTCAGATTAAAATACACGCACTACTATATATGAAACAGATTACCAACAAGGACCTACTGTATAACACAGGGAACTATACTCAATATCTTGTCATAACCTATAATGGAAGATGATGTAAAAAAAGTAATATATATATGTTTATATACATGTACAATTGAATCACTTTGCTGTACACCTGAAACCAACACAACAGTGTAAATCAATTATACTTCAATAAAAATTTTTTTAAGAAATCAATGTATCACCAACATCATTAACGAGAAGAGGTATGAATTAAAGGCCAGAATACCTCAGAAAACATACCAGAGTCCCCTAAGTTAATTAATCTAAAATGTATTCTGTCCCTTTAATTAAACGTGTCTTTGTTATACCTTCAAAGGTCTCTATATTCCTGTCTTGTCCACACTATTTACTTTTTGCTACAAGTAACACCGCCTTAGCCCCGAGTCCACAGAGAAGGTCTGGGGACCCAGTGGGCTCACAAAACAGAACACCTTGCATTCCTTTACAGATCAAGCATTTCCAAAGACTCCTACCAAAATCCACTCAAAATACGGATGAGTGTCCAAACAGGAGGGAAATTATCCTTCCATGATAAACAGAGAAAAACTCACCATGTTTTGTGAGATCTGTAGCCTTAGTCCATGCCAAGTACCCCAGATCCCACACACCAAGGAGCTCCATTCCTGCCACCTCCAAACAAAAAAGAACCCCTCCCCAGCACTTGGGAACTCGGAGCTGACATATCAGTTTGAATGCAAATTTTACCCCAAACCCAGCTCTGCCAACAGATTCATTTTTAAGTAGACTATGCTCCCTGCAGACCAACATGCAAATGGTGGGAACTCAAGTATGAGAACCACAAAGGCAGCAAAAAGACGTTGACCATACCTATTTTCCCAGCCTCCCCTCGCAGGTTGAAATCCCAGTTTCTTGGCAACTTCAGGGACATTTTGCTTCTGGTTTGGGTGAGTTGCTGCTGAAGCAGGGAGTCTGCCTCAGTTCACGCCCTTCTTGGCTTTTTGATCTTCTTGCCTCACAAGCTTGTGTGTGTGTGTTTTCCCCTTTACGATTGCTTCACAAGCAATCTTGGGTTTGAGGTTGATCTGCCAGCATGTCTTCTCCTTTCTCAGATGAAAGGTCCATCCATCTGTCACCGGGCATGGCACCCAAACCCGCCCACGGTCCCTCGGGGGGCTGGTACCTCATGAAGTGTGCACCCTGCTTTTCCTGCTTTCAGTATTACAAGAAATATCCCAGTTGACACTTCACTCTGCGTCATGGGAAGCAAAGCTCCTGTTCGAAAGAATCTCAGGCCTCACTGAGGCGAGGTTGTGATAAACAACGGCTGCCTCTTGGCTTTTTTTTTTTTTTAACTGTCTGCTTCCTTGCATTTGAGGAAGTGGGTGTTTGTTCAGTGTAGATGATACATTATAATCTCTTTCTTGAGAAAATGGTTTTTGGAAATGCTTATATAAGTAGAGTGAGTGCTCTTGGGTTATAAACCTAGAGGTTTGATTAAAGGAAAAAGAAAATAAAATTCTAAGACTCTGGCCATCTACCTCTAAGGCTCCCTTCTCATTGGACAGAGTGGGCTTACAAAAACGGTCAGTAAAACAAACAGCTTTCCCCCAAAGTCATCTTCTTTTAGTCACCTTCTTCCTGCTATAAGGCCCACATAGTAAGTTCTCCACCTACTCAGGACAAAGGTTCCAAGTGATCTCAGCCTGATGTCAGGAGGGTTCTGATGTATTTAGCTAATAAGTGAGCTTTAGCTGGGTAGACCCACTTAAGTATTATAATGGTTCTTTGACCTTGTGTACAGGGTGTGGGTTTGTGAATCAGACTGATATGTGTTCACAACTCAGTTCTTCCACTTCCTATCTCTGCAGCTTTTAACAAGTAACTGAATCTCTCTGGGCCTCAGTATCCTTAGCAGTAAAATGGGTTGATAATAACCGTGACCGCACAGAGTTGTGAAGGCATCTAGTACAGAGCTGGACGCATAGTGGTTACACCACAAAAATCAATTCAACCCTTATTCCATTTAGTTCAGTTCCATGACAGGCTTTCATATGTTCAACTGACCCAGACTAACCTAGTGATTAAGTATTTGGTCCAAGAGCCAGACTGCCTGTGTTCAAATCCTGGCCCAACCACTTTCTTGTTGTGTGACTTTGGATAAGTTTCTTGACTACTCTGTGCTTCAATATTCTCATCTATAAATGAGGCAAACAATAGGACCTACTTCAGAGGGCTATCATGAGGCTTATTAAAGATAGTAGATAATAAAACTAATAAGGCTATAAGGTAATGAGACTAATAAGATAGTGGGTAAGAGTGCTCACAAGAGTCGCTACTGGCCAGAATATGAGCTACACATCCTTGGTCCATTCATTCTCCAGCCCTCCTGGATGACTCTGCTATACTTTCTTCTTTGCCTCCACGTGCTCACTCTGTTGATGACCTGGCTTCCTGTTCCATTGAGAAAGTTGATGCAACTGGAGGAGAACGTCTGCAAGCTCCCATCACTGTAGCGCCCTCACTTCCATGCATGAAAGCTCACATACTCAATCTTCTCCCAGTTCCGAACGATAAACTGTGTCATCACTCCCTCTTTACTGCTTTATCAGTTTCTTCTCTCTCTTGGATCATTCCCACCAGCATTCACACGTATTCTTTTATATGCTATAGTTTAAAAAATCTTTCTCAATGTCATTTCCCCCTTTGGCTACAGCCCCATTTCTCTCCTTCATTTCTGAGCCAAGTTTTCATAAGAATTGTCTATACTTGCAAACACTTGTCCTACTATTCTCTCCTGAATCTTTTCGGTTGATGTTTTTGCTCCCATGACTCCACTGAATATATTCTGATCAAGGACATCGACCACATCCCTGTCACTGAACCCACTGGTCAATTCCACATGTCATCTCACTTTGACACATTTGATTACTTTCTCCAACCCCAAGCCCTCTCTCCACTTGGCTCCCAGGGCTCTTCTCTGGTGTAGTTGTCTGCCTGCCATTCTGCTTCATCTCCATTTCCTTGCTGATTCCGCCTCATCTCCCTGACCTCTTAACAGTGAAGGAAACCAAGATTCACTCACTGGACTACTCTTCCACCTATACCCACACCTTGGTGAGCTCATCTGTCTCAAGGCTTTAAATGCCATGCATCTGCTGATCCATCCAATGTAGATTTTCAGCCCAGACTGCCCCCTGAACCCCAAATCATACACATCTCTGCTTATATAACAAATAACCACCTCAAACTAAACTGTCCAAAACTTATATCCAGGGGACCAGGCTGAAGGAGCAGGGGTGACCTGAGGCATATTCTTGTGAATGAAAGGAGTATAAGAGGGAAGAACCACATAAGCCTATTTAAAGCCTCTGCTCTTATCATATCTGCTCATATTCCAGTGACCAACACACATCACGTGACCAAGTCCAAAGTCAGTGAAACAGGAAGTACACACACCCCGGGGTTGGGGGGTAGGAGGAAAAAGGAGTAAATGTTTGCTGATCAATACTCCAATCCATCACACCAACACGGCTCAGCTACCCTCCAAGCACCCCAGGGGTACTGGATTTCTCTGAACTTGACTCAGTCAGTTGGAGACTTCGGAACGCCCGCTCGGCATTATTGCCTGCCTGACCCAGACAGCACTTCTCTTTTCTATCCTGACTTGGGGTGGAGGCAGGTGTGGATAGCCATCCTGAGGCTCAGCCCAGCAACATCTCCACAGGGAACTTGACATCATGCAAAGGTTCAATCCTGGGACCTTAAACTCAAGAACTCTGAAAATATCTTGAAGGTAGCATTTAGAAACATGGAGAGAACTTCCCTTACTCTTCAGGGTAGGTTCCTCTAAGTCTTGGGAAAATCTCGTGACTGATGGGGAAGTTGTTCATGAATACTTGGAAAGGCAGCCAGAAGAAAAGCACCCCTGGAAAGGCCCAGCACAGCTGCCTTCCCTCCAAAAAGCCTGCCCTGGAGCAGTCAGCTGCTTGGGTAGGGGTGACAGGCAGCGTCGCTGCAGCACTGCTCCCCGATTCCTGACCTTCAGAAAATGAAGAACTATAGATGACTCGTCTGGTTCCAAAGTTTGAATCAGCATCTGCCATAGCAAAAGGAAAAGCGAACATTCATTCATCTATTTGCTTACTGAATGCTAACCATTAATTAAGGGCTTAATTTTTTTACTGGACATTGGTGGAATGTTCATGAACAAGCTGACTTTGTTTCTGCCCCCATTCAACTTACAGTCTGTTGAGAGAGAATAGTTAAGTCAACAATTAAATACTACATGAGAAGTGTATATTGGGGGCAGTTCGGGGAGTATGGGACTTTATCTTGGAGGGACCTAATTGGGACTTGGGGTTGTGAGGGAAGGCTTTCTGAAGGAAGTGTCTTTTATATTAAGGCTTCACGAATGAGTTAAGGAAGCAAAAGTGTTGCAGAAGTTCTCCATATGAAACAAACAGCATGCAATAGGCACAGAGGTAAGAAAGAACTCATCAGGTTGCTCCTGAAAAGGATGAAAGGGGAGGGATGGAGGAGAGACGAAGCTGGAGAGGGAGACCAGGGCTGGATCGTGGTGGATCCCTGGGAAGAGTTTTGACTTTACACTGGAGGAAACAGAAGCTACTGGGGAGTTTTTATTAGAGTGAGGATGCGGAGGCTGTGGCAGACATCCAGGTGAGAGTGAGAACGGGGAAACGTCAATGGCTGAGTTCAGGGAAAGAAGGGAAAACAAGGCAAAAGCCATCCAGGTGGTAGGATTGATGGCCCCGGGGAGTTTCTATGGGAGAAAAAAGATGCCCACGGTCCTGGCCCCAGTCCCTGCAGAGATGGAGGCTCCAGTCACAGAGATGGGGAGTGGACAGGAAGAGTGTGGGTAACTAATGAGGAGGGAGAGTCAAGGTGCCTCAAGGAGAAGATGGTGGGCTCTGGCAGTCCAGGGGAGGTTGCATTTAGAGAGCTACGGGATGCTCAGTGCAGATGCCCTGCAGCTGTGGGAGCCCAGAGCTCACGTTCATTTGTTCCCTCATTCACTCCATAAACATTTATCCAGGACTGTGCTGGATGGATGCTGAGTAAACAGGATGATTAAGAACCTGGCCTGATCCTCAAATGACTCAGGAGAGAGACGTGTAAACATAACGGCAGTGCCATTGGAGACAAAAAGCATAGTGTACGCACGGGGTAGGGTGGAACAGGAAATGTGAGCTCTGCTTGGGTGGCCAGGGAAGGCTTCCCAGGAAAGGTGACCCAGGAGAGAACAGGCAGGCAGGAAGCATGGTGAGGGAGCCGGAGGAAGATGTTCCAGGCTGATGAAACCGCAGAGAGCTGCTACAACCCCAAACCCACTTAGGGAAGAACTAGGAATGGTATATGGCTACGGCTACAGGGTAAGGCTGGAAGAGGGGGAGACAGACAGAGGGGCCAAGGGGGCAGGGCCGCTGGGCCAGGGCCTCAGGCACTGGCTGAAGGCTTGGACTCTACTCTGAGGTGACAGTCATTGGAGGACTTCGTATACATTCCTTTTATTGTTATTTTTACCATTATAGAAGTCTATGCAAGTTTTAAATATGTATAAAGAAAATAAAAATCACTGTTACCATTTAAGATGTAATGAAAAATTTTCTCCTTCTCGGCCTCCTCTCTGGATGTAGCATATGTATATACTTTTTTTAACTTCATTAAGAAATAATTGACAGGGCTTCCCTGGTGGCGCAGTGGTTGAGAGTCCGCCTGCCAATGCAGGGGCCACAGGTTCGTGCCCCGGTCCAGGAAGATCCCACATGCCGCAGAGCGGCTGGGCCCGTCAGCCATGGCCGCTGAGCCTGTGCGTCCGGAGCCTGTGCTCCGCAATGCAAGAGGCCACAACAGTGAGAGGCCCGTACCGAAAAAAAAAAAAAAAAAAAAGAAATAATTGACAAATATAATTGTATATGTTGAAAGTGTACCACATGATGATTTGATATCTATATACAATGCAGATGTGTGATTACCAAGATTAAGATTATTTACACACCCATTACCTCACATAGTTAATATAGTTACTATTTGTGTGTGTGTGTGTGTGTGTGGTCAGAATGCTTACGATCTACTCTCAGCAACTTTCCCACATATAATACCGTATTATTAGCTACAGTCACCGTGCTGTACGTTAGATATCGCATATCTGTATATATATTGTTTTAATTCAAAAATAACTATGTATGTTGTTTTATAAACTGCTCTCATGCCTTGACAAAAAAATGAATAGTTATCTATCCTTAAGCATTTTCCTAAAACATCGTTATTAATGGCCTCATAGTTTTTATTTATGTAATGAGAGCCAAATTTATTCAACAAACCCCTGTATCACTGAACATTTGAGAGATGCACAAAGTTTTATAATCTTCTTATAGTTAAATATCTGGGGAAATCCATTCTCCCACTTTTTCCCTCACCCCCAGGTGAATTCTTAGAGGTGGAAATACTGTGAAAAAGGTTATGAAAATGTTAAGACTTGACATGTGTTTCCAAATTGTCTTGCAGAAGGTTCTACCAGTTTATGTTCACATCAGTGATATATGAAGGGTCCAGTTCCCTCATGGCCTTGCTAAAAGTTGGCATTGTTTTTTTTTAATTCATTGCCAGTTTTTCAAACAAATTTTTAATTAATAGTGAAACTCAAGTTACTTTTGAATGTGCTTACTGGCCATTTGTAGGGGTCAGATATGTCTAGGTATCTATGTCTGAGTGACTTTGCAAAAGGAGGGTTATCTTATACCTTTATTTGTGACTTTCATCCCACTCGCCCTAGGATCTCCTTCAGAAACTCTGGTTAGCGGCCTGCTAGTTCTTCATTGGTAGCCTCTTTGTCTTTCATTTTGTCACCTCTGTTACTGTCCTCTGCATTTCCAGACAGTTTCTCATGTTTGTCCTTCACCTCACTGGTTTTGTTTTTTTAATGGCTTTATTGAGGTATAATTTATGTACCACACAATTCACTCATCTAAAGGGTAAAATTCAATGATTTTTTCCTATATTCATAGAGTTGTTCAGCCGTCACCACAGTTTTAGACCATTATCGTCATCCCCCAAAGAAACCCTGTGCCCTTTAGCAGCCCCTTCCCATTTCCCCCACCCAGCCCCAGGCAACCACTAATCTACTTTTTGTCTCTATATATTTGCCCATTCTGGGCATTTCATATAAATGGAATCATATGATATGGGGTCTTTTCTGACTTGCTTCTTTCACATAGCGTAATGTTTTGAAGTTCATCCATTTTGTAGCATATATCAGAACTTTATTTCTTTTTATGGCCAAACCATATTCCATTGTATGTATGTAGCACATTTTGTTTATCTATTCATCAGAAGATGGACAGTTGGCTTATTTCTACTTTTTGGGTATTATGAATAATGCTGCTGTGAACATTCATGTTCAAGTTTTTGTGTAGACATATGCTTTTGTTTCTCTTGGGTTTGTACCTAGCAGTGGAATTTCTGGATCATATGGTGACTCATGTTTAAACTCTTGAGGAACCACCAGAATGTTTTTCAAAGTGGCTGCACCACTTTATATTCCCACCAGCGATACAGGAGGGGTCCATTTTTCCCCCACATTATCCCCCAAACTTGTTATCATCTCTCTTTTCTATTTGAGCCATCCTAGTGGGTATGGACTGGTATCTCATTGTGGTTTTGATTTGCATTTCCCTGATGGCCAGTGATGTTGAGTGTCTTTCCATGTACTTATGGGCTGGTTTGGTTTTCCAAAGCATAAGTTCGGCTTCTTGAAACGTCCACAGATGTAGCCACAGGAAACATGCATTTCTATAAGACCACATTCAGCTAAAACTTAAGCCTTCAGTTTTGGCTTTAACTCTACTGTTTTGTTTTGGTTCCTTTAAAACCTTCTTTAAGGGAAAGCTGATGCACATTGTGATGAATATCATTCCAAACTTTTGGCAGTATTTTTCCTATGTAATTCTGAAGTACCACTTTCCCCTACCCACTGCCTGGCAAATTTTTAAGTGATGCTGGGTATGAAAACATAGTCGCATATTACCAGTAGTGATCGGGTCTGCTGGAGAGACTCTTTTGCCGCTGGATCTCTCCTTCTCCTTCTCCATCGCATGCTCCAAGTGTGGTTGCCATCATCATCTGCATCATCATGGCTAGTGTAGCTGTTATTTTCTGCAGGGATTTATAGCAGTGCCTGGGAGGGGATGGAAGGATGATACCCTAGCTACCTCACTGAGGAGCATCAAAGAAATGTACAGCAGAGAAGGGACGTTCAGTTTTCTGGATTCTCCACAGTCTGCGTCTCTGAGTGAAGAACAAACTCGAGGAGAGACACGCTGTGGGTTCCCACCTTTGTCAGGAAGTCTCTGCCCATGAGACGAAGTCGGGGAGGTTTCTCTGAACCCAGGTCCTTGTGCGATAGGACAGTGCCCTGTTGATCAGTAAGCTTCTCCTATGAGGACAGAGAGGAGCTTTGTTGCTAGTGCTGGCCCAATGGTTTTGTTGTTGTTGATCTTAATAGAATTAATTGTACATTATGGTGGAGGGGGGTGGATAGAAACAAAGAGAAATCTTGAGCATCTTGGTGTCGGAGTTGAAACAAAAGAGGCTGTAATTTCACTGTCTAACAACAGCAAAATCGTGGGCTCTAGAGAAGTGGCTGAGGATTGGCCTCCTTCTCACCTGTCTCCCACGGCCCCTGAAGAGTTGCTTGGTGAAAGGTTAGGGCACTGCCCTTGGTGATGGCCCCTGAATCTAATGTCTTTCTCTCTCAGTAGTGAGTGTGGGGTGGCCAGAGGAAAGGGAAGGCACCTGCCCTAAGCAGGCAATAGAGGTGTTTGCCTGTAGAGAATTTAAAAAATATAACAAAACTAAAAGCCCTCAACTTTCCTTTATTATTATCACCACACAGGATAATTCTAAATAATGTCTGTGCTAAAACTACTCCTCGCCTTAGCTGGACCCTCCCACCCCTCACCTTGGTAGGCCCGACAACCCCTGCTGGTTATGACCCCACCTTGTCCACATGAGAACTCTCTCCTTGCTGTGGAACCTGCCCAGGGCTCGTGTATTTTGATTGACTACACTGCCCACTTGCAAATATCAGCACAACCCCCATCCTTCCCAATCCTTCCCACTCCAGCTCTCTGAGGATTTGAACCCCTATTCCAGCCCCTATCCTACTTTCCCCAGCAGTAGTCTATAACAACCCCCCACATCTCGTGAGCTTTCCAGGAAGCCTGGAATTTGAACCAGGTGAATTGGTTCAGAAAACCTGCAGGACACCATTCTAAAAAAAGCCTTGAACGACTGCATCTTAATGACTTTATCCTGACAATTCAGGTAGAGCATCTACATTAAAAGAAACAAAAAAACAAACAAAAAAAAACCCACTTTGTTCTTTAAGCAGTTTTAAGTTTACAGAAAAATTGAATGAGAAGTAGAGAGTTCCCACATACCACCAACCCACCCTCCAGCGCCCACACAATTCCTCCTTTCCCCGCCTACTAGTGCTACTGAGTGCAAGCTCGTATGGCTCACTGCACAACAGGCCAAGAAATTGAGGGATGAGCTGTTGGGGCAAGGAATAGTGATTTTATTTGGAAAGCCAGCAGACCGAGAAGATGGTGGACTCATGTCCCAAAGAACCATCTTACTTGAGTTAGAGTTCAGGCTTCTTTTATACTGAAAGTGGGGGGCGGGGTGGCTGGTTTTTGCAGATGTCTTGGTGTTGGAATCCTTTGTCCTTGCCTGTGTCCGTGTAGGTCTTGTCACAATGATCCTGTAAACTCCAACAAGACAATTTTTATTTTCTGTTCTGCAACCTTTTATCTCTACATAAATGAAAAAGAGTTACACATTTAAAGGTCAGAGCCTTGAGAATAGGTTATCATGTATTATTTCAGGCTATAGGCAACATTCTTTTACCAAAGATGCAGAGCCAGCATGACAAAGCACAGGCAACAGAGCACAAGGATTAGAGCTAAAGGAATAGATCCAACGTGGAGTCAGGTTTGTTCTTCTCTGTTACATTAGCATCTTGCATTAGTGTGGTACTTTTGATAGAATTGATGAGCCACTATTGATACATTTGCATTAACTGAAGTCCATAGCTTGCATTAGGAGTCACTCTGTGTGTTGTGCATTCGACAGGTTGGATAACTGTTTGATGACATGTACCCACCATCATGGTGTTATCCAGAATGGTCCCCTGTGCAGAGCACCCACTTTTGTGACACCCTCCCGTCTGGTTCACGTAGAGTTTTGTGTTTCATTGCCATGATTTTAAAATCAAGAGAGTCCTAAAGGAATCTGAGTTTCTGAAACAGCCAACGATTCAGCCACATGCACTAGCGTGTCCACAAGATCACGGTCAGCAGAATCTCGGCAGAGGCTGACCCTCTTCAGAGAGGTCAGCTGTGCCAAGACCCTTCCTCTCCAGAGAGGCAGGACCAGGTGCCATTTATAGTCACACTTGGACTGTTGCTTTCCTTAGAATAGATATGAGAAGAAAAGTATGACACTTTGTACTAATGTCTCATTCAAAAGTGAGGAGAATAAAGGTAGTCTGGGAAGGTCAAGAAGTTTGGGAGAAAACACATTTCTTTGTGGACACGAGTGAGCTAGTTTCATGTGCTTATATTCCCTGCCTGGCTCCTTTTGGCGCTGGAATGTGGGCCCCATATTGGGGGTGCAGTCGACCAGCAACTGTACTTTTAGTTACTATTCAACTGTGCCGGGTTAAAGGCCGCATCTTCAGGGATATGACTGATTTCACAGAATGTGTGTCCTGAAGTGTGGCATTTAGAGACATAAAGAGAAAGCTCTTTTTCATATGGATTTTAATAGTCTACGTCTTTAAGAGAGTTGTATTTAAAAGGCACAAGTTCAGTGTTTTATTCCCTTTCCCTTGGCTATATGAGTAAAACAGGAAAAAAAAAAATCCAAACTGGCAGAGGAAGAGACTCTACCCTCTGAACAATCTGCTTGGTTCAAGGGATGTGGTACTGGCATCTTGGTGCAGAGCCTTGTTCCTCCAGGCCTGAGCCATGAGGTGGACATGCCCTGCTCATTACTGATCTCACCTCTGCTAAGGCTCTAATGTTGATTCTGATGGCTGGTCACAGTTTGATAGTCTATTAACTTTTAGTTTTTCCAACTATCCCATAGCCAAAAAAAAATTATATATACACTATGCTATATATAATTTTTATATATAGTATAGTATATAAAGCTATATGTATACTATAATATATAGTATACTGTAATATACTATAGTATTTTAGTATATATAGTATATAATATATATGATATATTATTATATATTATTATATTATTATAATAGTATATAGTATATATAATGATATATTATATATCATTATATATACTATACTATAATCTACTATATACACCATAATATAAATTAATATAATATATATTATTGTATATTACATTATATATAGTATATATACTATACTCTATATAATATACTATAATATATTATATAATTTATATTATGGTTATATTATTAATAATATTATATTATATATTTTTTCTATATATATAAAATAATGTCTTTTAATTTGCCCTGGAGGAAGACTGTTCCATGGATCACAGGATTAGAGAGAGAAATGTCCATTTAAATGGGAAATTTGTCCCTGAAAGGTTCTAAACAGAACCTGAAGTTTTTGAATGGGAGCACACAGAGCAAATCAAGGGGAAATGTCCTCCACATAACACATCCTTTGGGCCAATCATGGGTTGCATTCTATTAGGCTGAACCACATGAAATTTCTGATATTTGACCACTTTTGACTGGCAAAAATGACTTCATATGTTTCAGTGTAAGAGTTCCATTCTGCTTCCTGCTGCTCATTCACTCGACAAATAGCAAATAAGTTGTTCACCTATGATGTACCAGGCACTGTTCTATGTGTTGGGAATATAGCCAAAAGCAAGACAGCCAAAAACTCCTGCTTTTGTAAAGCTTATTCAAGTGAGAAGAGAGAGACATAACCACAATAATAAGCAAGATGAGTGTGCTGTGTTAAGAGGCGTGAGCGCTGTGGAAAAGAGTAGATGTTCCCTGGGAAGGGAGAAGAGGTGCTGGGTTTCAGGAGGGGTGGCTGCAGCTGTAACTAGTCGGATGTGTGCCATTTGAGTAAAGACCTAGAGGAAGTGAGGAACGAGCCAGGCGAATATCTGCAGAAGAACATTCCAGAAGAAAGGTGAGTGCAAGGGTCCCACCCAAGATAGGAACAAGCCAAGTATAACCAAGAGACAGTGGGGACGCCATGTCCCTGGAGTGGAGGGAAGAAGGGGAGATCACTGGGGATGGGATCATGAGGTAACAGGGGGCCGACTGCACAGGGCTTTCTAGGACCTAGCCAGGACTTTTACTTGGAGTGAGGTTTTGAACAGAAGAGTGATTTGACTTGATTTGTACTTTTAAAAGATCACTATGAAAGGATGCTCGACATCGATAATCATCAGGGAAATGCAAATCAAAACCACAATGAGGTATGGCCTCACACCTGTCAGAATGGCTACCATCACAAATAACAAAGGTTGGCGACGATGTGGAGAAAAGGGACCCTGGTGCACTGCTGGTGGGAATATAAATTGGTGCAGCCACTATGGAGAACAGTATGGACATTTCTCAAAATCTAAAAATAGAGCTATCATATGACCCAGTGATTCCACTCTTGGATATATTTCCAAACAAACCAAAAACACTCATTCGAAAAGATACATGCACCCCAATATCCATAACAGCACCATTTACAGCAACTAAGATATGGAAGCAACCTAAGCACCTATCAACAGATGAATGGATAAAGAAGATTTTTATATATATACATATATTTTTATATATATATATATATATAATAGAATACTACTCAGCCATAAAAAAGAATAAAATTTTGCCATTTGCAGCAACATGGATGGACTTGGCATTATGCTAAGTGAAATAAATCAGAGAGAGAAAGACAAATACTGTATGATATCACTTATATGTGGAATCTAAAAGAATACAACAAACTAAGGAATATTAAAAAAAGAAGAAACAAACTCACAGATATAGAGAACAAACTACTGTTACCAGTGGGGACAGGAAAGGGGGGAGGGGCAACATAGGGGTAGGGGATTAAGAGGGACAAACTGTTAGGTATAAAATAAGCTACAAGGATGTATTGTACAACATGGAGAATATAGCCAATATTTTAAAACTATGATATAAATGGAGTATAACCTTTAAAAAAGTGTGAATCACTATATAGTACACCTGAAACTTATATAATATTGTATAGCAACTGCACTTTAATAATAAAAAAAAAATCACTATGGTTTCCATGTTGAGGGCTGGGGAAGAGGAAATAAGAGGTCCCAGCTCAAGTAGGCAGGAAGGAAGCAGAAAGGGGTAAATTGTCTGAAGGGTGAGGAGGGCAACAGAAGCAGAGACTTCAGAGCCCGACTGCTACAGTGCAGGGGAGAGGGGACAGCGGGTCTGGACCAGCGTGGACCAGCCAGCACGCCACACATGGCTGTGCAGTCGATACATTGCAGAGGCACTGGCCTCATGGGCAGGGTGAAGGGGCACTGGAATCCAGCCAAGGCCTAAGTGTAGAGCTGCATCCCTCCAGAGGGAAGGGAACTTTCTCTCCAAAGGCTCTGTCCACCCATTAAGTTATGTGGGTGATATTTTTCTAAACATTACAAAAGCATCACCATATGGACCAGCACAGGCTCTGGCAGTGGCCAAGGAGTTGGTGAGAAGGGCTGAGATTCTACATACATCCTGGACCAATCCTGTCAGTTCTATTAACAGATTGGGTGAGGGGTGTGAGAGAAAGAGAGGAATCAAGGGAAACTACAAGGGTCTCGGCCTGAGAAAATGGAACAATAGGGCTTCTACCGGCTGAGATGGAAAGGCAAGGAAGGAGCGGGCTGGGGAGAAGGGGTGGAGCAGACTGGTGAAGAGGGTCAGCACGTTGTGAGCTAAAGATGCCCAGTGAATGTCCAAGTGGAGACGGTCCAGTGGGCAGCTGGATAGGAGTCTGGTGTTCAGGGCTCAGGTCCCCTGGATGGATATTTTACGTCATGTAAATAGACATTTCCTTGACCTTACACTTTTTTGGTCCCCCAAGCAGCTCAGGAAGAACATCAGCAAGTGCAATTGGTATTAACCTGAAGGGCCCCAGGTGCCCCTGGCCCCGTTCTCTCCACATCCGGCAGAGATCACGCACTGTGGGCCTTGGCCCAGCAGGGTGTTTTCTTTTCTTATGGGGCTGGCGTGAGAGGTCTTCCCCAAGAGAAGTACACACTATAGGCTCATATGTCAAGCGGTCTCAGGGACAGGCCAGGTGTTCAGGAGACTAGGGGAAATGTCCGCGCCCTAACACCTGGAGAGTTGGGGCCCCCCAGCCCAGTGGGAAGTTGAGTCCACGGGAGTCTCAGCCTATCCCACTGGTAGAAGGGAAGCCGTGCTTCCTGGCCATGTAGAGCCTCCACTAGACATCCCTGCTCAGCTCCAGTTCGGCTCTCTGACCCCAGTGGCTCGGCACGCAGGGCATAGCTCTGTGGTGTCTGGATTAGGGATTTATCCCACTCCACCTCCTTCCCAGTGTTGGATGTGTCCATGTCCAGCCAGCGGGGGTCTTCCACTCCTTCCAAAGTGAACCAGGTGATGTATGCCTCTCTTTGGAGCAATACACTCTGTGGGGACCCAGGAATCTCCATCTTGCCACCAGAGGTAAACTCCAGGGACCAAAAAGTGTGTTAGGAAAATCACCCAAGGCCCATCTGTAGGTCCAATTTGTGTCCATCCCTGAGTGACAGGCTACAGGCAGTACCAGGGCCTGTCTCCTCCCTGTTTCCCTCACTCAAGCCCTTTTAAAAGCATCCTGCAGGGCTTCCCTGTGGCGCAGTGGTTGAGAGTCCGCCTGCCGATGCAGGGGACACGGGTTCGTGCCCCGGTTCGGGAAGATCCCACATGCCGCGGAGCGGCTGGGCCCGTGAGCCATGGCCGCTGAGCCTGCGCGTCTGGAGCCTGTGCTCCGCAACGGGAGAGGCCACAACAGTGAGAGGCCCGGGTACAGGAAAAAAAAAAAAAAAAAAAAAATCCTGCAGCTAAGGCACCAACCCCCAGAACAGGTGTTCAGAGCAACTTGGAGGCTAACATGGCCAAGCAGGCCATGTGAGCAAGGGATGGAGGGCTAGTTTCTCCCACCCCTCACTCATCCACTCTCTGGGGGCCAGGGGTCTCCCCATGGCAGAGGAGCCTGGGCCTCATGATTGTCCCCCAGGGAGCCCCTCCATGCCAGCATTTCTCAAGCACTTAGCTCACACCAGAGCCCAAAGATGGATGGAAATGGTCAAGGTGCCAAGATTCCGTGCCTTTATTTCCCCTTGTCCTCGGAACCCAGTGTGGGTAGGGATTCACTGATCCCTAGAGGGAGCCCTAGGGCAAGAAGGCAGCCCTTCTGGCCCTACCTCCTCCTTGACCTTGACGGTGTTCTGATTGGTCACCCTCCTTTTCATACCTACTCTAGGTTTTAATCTGCCCCTGCTTACCCTGTCCAACTATTACAAACTGCCATGAGAAGTTTCTCAATGAATGTAGTCCATTCCAATCATTTTTGAAAAATGGCCCATCCAGGCTCGGGGGTAGCCCACTGGCTTCCTGTTTCACAGCTGGTCCCACAGTAGGTCTACAGGCTTGGACAGAATGCCCAAGGAGCCCAGAGAGGGTAAGCCCACCAGAATGCCCCTCAGTGGGCTGACAACCCCTCTTCCCTCGTTTTGGCTCCAATGAGCCTTCTTTGCTATTAACCAGCAACCACAGTGCTGGCACCTAGGTGGCTGCCTGCCAGCTCTCTGAAACCCAGATTTGTCCCCCTGGCCTTGAACACAAGCCCACTGCCCTGTGTAGGCCAACCAAGCCACGTGCAGAGAGAGACAGAACTCACGTGCACGTGCCCCGGTTCTCCCGAAACTCTACAGAGCCTGGCTTCCCCTTTCAAGCTTTCCATATTCCCCCCCATGGTTTAAGAATTAGAAACTCCTCCATTTCTTGTCTAACAAAAATGCTGTTAACCATCCTGCTTTAGGTGATGGGTTATCATGGCAGATTTGACCCACTTTCCCTTTCTGGGCTTCCTCTACCTTTTGTCCCCTCTTTCCTGGGTGGAGCCCTGGGGTTGCACCCATCCTGCCTGGGATCTTAGAGGGCAGGCTGAGCCAGGTGCTACCGGTGGTCTCGGCAGGGCTGTTCAACTTTGCATCTGGGGTCTCCTCCATTCCCCACACGGGTATATAAACTTATTCACTGTGAGTCCAGTTCAAGACTGGGCTGGGTGTAGGGGGAGGGGGAGGGGCAGAAAAGGGTAGGGGGAGCGGGAGATGCAAACCATGGGGTGTAGACGGGCTCGAGGCTGTACTGCACAACAAGGGAATAGAGCCAATATTTTGTAATAACTGTAAATGGAAAGTAACCTTTAAAAATTGTATTTAAAAATTTAAATTAAAAAAGACCGGGCCAGGTGTGCCTGCCTTCTTGATCAGCCACTTTCCATACCTATTCTTCCCAAAAAAGTTCTGCATTAACCCTTTACTGCCTGTCACTGGCCTTACTCCACTGCACAGAGATTCCATCAAGAGATTCTGGTGACTCGGGCCTTAGGAAGCCCAGTTCTCTTTCCCCAGAGGCTTGACAGTATATTCATACAGTAACTGCTCCATCCTGGGGAAGAATCTTTGGTCCCATCCTTCCCCTAGTCTTTCACAATCATGAGGAGAAGCCAAAGGGTGGAAGGCAGCAGCCTCATGGCTCAGTTCCACCAGGTGAGGAATTCACCACGCATGGCTGCCAGACCACCAACCCTCCTTAGGGCTCGTGACCTGCCCTCTCAGGGATTTCAGTGGCCCACAGACATCATGGTCACCCTGATTACTGCTCCCCCCTGACCTGCTAGCACCCTTGGGGTGGGGGAGACATCTTCCACCCTGGAGGACCCTGTCGAGCCCTTCTGCATGCCTAGTTGAGCAGCATTTACCCACTATCAGCACTCTACCAGACGAAGCACTGGCGCCATCACTTGTGGAGGCTGGGACCACGGGCAGGAGGTCAGATGCTATGAAGGGTCTCCCTTTTCTGGGCTACAAGTGTGGGGTTATGCTATTTGGGAGATCCACTTCTGAAAAAAACAAACAAACAAACAAACACTTGGAATGAAAAACCCCAACGAGCCTTTGGGTACAGCAGCCACTAGAGTGAGGCCACAGAACCCAGAGGCCTGTGGGATCTCTGCTCACACCCAGCCCAGTGAGAGAACAGCCACCAAGGACCAGGAGGGCCAACTAGGAATCTATCAAAGAAATGCACTGCTGGTCAGCTAAGTGAGCAGGCCTCAGTTCCCAGGGGTCTGGCCACAACTAGCAGATGAAATTCCCAGGTTCGCTGCTCCCAAATAGGGGGCTTCACCTTTGCCCACCTCTCCCAAATGGATGGCCACACACTGTTGGATGATAAATGACCTCCTTTATTGTGTGCTGGGAATCTCTGACTATAGGAACTCCATTTATGACCACTGCCTCCCAGTGGGCCCAGCATCATGGAATCTGCTGGCTATTCCACCCTACTCACCATCTGGAGCCATGGGGCTAAGTGAGCACGGAAATGGCCAGCTCAAGAGCCAAACGCAGCCACTGTCACACTTGCCCCATAAGGAGAGAGAGCAGAGAGGGGGTGGTGTCCCTCTGCTGCAGCACAGGCCCACATGCATCCAGCTGAACCCAAGCCAAGTTCACTTCCCCCAGTTTGGAGAGTGGGGAAATGACGCACCTCTTCACCACCTGCCCGAGGGCATCCACACCTAGTGACACTAGCTCCTGTTTGCCCAGAATCCTTGGCTCAGGGCTTCACGAAGCTGTCCTTGAGGGCTCATGAGTCCATCAGTGCTGTGGAAAGGTCGGGGGGTCAGGAGCCTGAGCTGGAGTGAGAAGCTCGATGGGGAGCAGGGGCCCTAGAGCCAGACCCCCAGGTTTGGATCCTCCTTGCTCAGCTATCTATCTGTGTGATGTGACCACGTCAATGAACTTCTCCTAGATTTACTTCTGCCATTTGCAAAATGAAGGTAATTATACCTATCTCATAGAGCTGATGAGACCATCAGATGAGATCATACATCAAAAACACTCAAGATAGGGCTTCCCTGGTGGCGCAGTGGTTGAGAGTCCGCCTGCCGATGCAGGGGAGGCGGGTTCGTGCCCCGGTCCGGGAGGATCCCACATGCCGCGGAGCTGCTGGGCCCGTGAGCCATAGCCGCTGAGCCTGCGGGTCCGGAGCCTGTGCTCCGCAACGGGAGAGGCCACAACAGTGAGAGGCCCGAGTACCACAAAACAAACAAACAAACACTCAAGATAGTGTCTGCCATGTAGCTCTTAATAAAGCTTAGAGAAGAATTTAATTTCCACTGGTGAAATTATGTGACCTAAAGAGTCCGTAAAGCTCCATTTCATGTGATCTAATAAGAAAGTAAGCTGATAGTTAACAAATTTACATGTGCGGTGTCGGCTCTAACTTGGGGAACAGGAGGGACCTGCCTTGTTTGAACAGCCTATGAGGCTGCAAAGCCACCTTGGGCCAGCTGGGGAGGGGTGTGGACAAGAGTGAGGAAGGGCGCTGTCTGTTCACATAGCACTGCAGGGCTGAGATGCTGAGGGTGGTGACTAATTCTGGACCACAAACCAGTGGTGTAGCTTCAAGAGGCCTCCTTGCCCACCCAGCAGCCCAGCACGTGGGCAAACAATGACACACCCAGTTTTATCAGCTTAGAGGAAGGAAGTGGTGCTGTGGGGAGGGGTAGAGCTCTAATCCTGACACGGAGACAAGAGAAAGGGATTCAAGTTGCAGAAAGGTAAACGTGTAGTCTCCTGTGTACCTGGAGCTTTGCCACAGAGAGGAAATCTAATCCAACAATCCGGGAACTGTACTGTTAAGCCCATCTTGGACTGCTCCCGTCAGCCAGCTTCTAGTCTCCTGAGATCACGAGACGAGATGCTCAGCAGGGCGCTGCCAGAACAGGAAGTGACAAGGGCAGCTGATTTCATCAGTGATATGAAACCCACGGTTCCCGTTGAGTAATTACACACAGAACAGACAGACCCCGCTGGGGGAAGGGAAGAGTTAACGCGAGCGGGTAACTTCACTTTAACTCCACACATCAGCAAAGAGAACACTTTGACTTTCAGTCAAACTCATTTTCCCCTCGTGTTTTTCATCACAAACTTGGATGACTCATCCCATTTTACAGATAAGAAAACTGAGGCATGGACTGGAGAAGAAATTTGTTTAAGGGTCAGGTCAGAGATCTATATTTTGTCCATGAGTTGTTGCAAACCTTAATAGTTCAAAAACATACAATATAATCCTTAAAGTATAAAATTCAAAATAAAGCAAGGAATTCATTTCTTTTTTTCAATTTTAATTTTATTTATTTTTTAAATTTTTTATTGAAATATAGTTGATTAACAAAGTTGTGTTAGTTTCGGGTGTATAGCAAAGTGATTCAGTCGTGTATATATATATATATATATATATATATATATATTACATTCCCTTCCCTTATAGGTTATTATAAGATTTTGAGTATAGTTCCCTATGCTCTACAGTAGGTCCTTGTTGGTTATTTTATATATGGGAATTCATTTCTGACTGTTAGTTCTGATGGTAAAAAGAAGAGTTTGGTAAAAAGTCTGAGTTTTGGCCAGTTCTATAAAATAACACTTTGTATGTTATTTCAAAAAAAGCTTTGTTTATGAAATTAAGTAGCCAGTGCAAATTAAAACTTGGACACATTTTGAAGCATCACTCTTTTGGAGAGTTGGTAAGAAAGTTGTCACCAAGGAGTTTCATGTGTGGTTCCAGACACATGGGCAGGAAAAAAGAATGAAGGCTTTAACCCACAATAAGACCTTGGAGCCTGGGGATGTCTTAAATGTTTCTGCATTCGGTCTGAGAGCACAGCTGGATTTCTATAAAAGCTTATTTCAGGTTTGAAAGATAATATTGCTCAGAGAGGAGCCTAGTAGGATCACCTTCAAATATTCCAGAACATCTGGTGTGGAGCAGGGGTAACCTACACATTTTAGAGTCACATAGATTTCGCCCACCTTTGCTAAAGGACGTTTGAATCTGGGAGGTGGGGAAATCCTGAAAGCAGACTGTGGTCCTTGAACTTGCCCTTTTAGATGACCCCAGTAGCAAGGTGATTATGGCCACATATTGAGACGAATTTGATCTCTGCCCATAGCACAGCTTCCAGAGCAAGTGTAAGAGCTATTTTTTACTTAAACAAACAAAAAAACCCTGAAATGTCTCCACGTCTGCCACCTCTGTTCTGTCCCAGATTCATTCCCCTGCTCCCACAAAAGTTTGAGCCACACTTCACCATGGAAGCTCATTAGAGTGGCATCTCACAAGCTGCCTCCTGCCAAGGGACAGCATTTCTGTCTGACTCCTACAATTTTAACCATGGGACCTTTCTTGTCTAGGTGTGTGATTTCTAGAAACGGGCCCTGATCACTCAGCTGATAGCACACAGGAAGCCTCTCAGGGTTTTCACCAAAACCATCACTTTGATCTTTGAATAACATGAAAAATTTCCTTCTCAAAATAAGCATGAGCTTTAGATCAGTGGGCATAACAGGCAACTGGACAACCCTGGACTGTCCGACGTCACTCATGCTGAGTTAATTAGCCGGGTGTCAAGGGGTGCTCGGTAGGCCTGGACTCATGAGGGTCTGGGTGCCAATCTCTGCTCTGTGTCACTGTGATGTCTGAAGCCCAGGCTTATCATCTACAAGGACCAGATGATCTTATCTACTGTGGGCTATTCTTGTGAGGATTAACTTTCACGTATGTAAGATACCAGGACATGGCAAACATTGTTAAATAGTAATGATAATAATGCTAACTTTCCCTAAAACAATATCTGACAAGGATGTGGAAGGCTGAATAATGGCCAGCCCAAAGATGTCCACATCCTAATCCCCAGAATGTGTAGGACTTTGCAGATGTGATTAACAGAAGGATCTTGAGATGGGAACATGATCCTGAACTATCCAGGTGGGCCCAGTGTAATCATAAGGGGCCTTATAACAAAGAGGCAGGGGGAGATTATGTGAATTATGGAAGCAGAGGTTGGAATGAGGTGAGAAACGGGCCACGGACCAAGGAATGCAGATGACCTCTAGAAGCTGGAAAAGGTAAGGAGAGAAGTCCTCCCTAAGAGCCCTCAGAGCAAACTAGCCCTGCTGACACCTTGACTTTAGCCCATTAGGACCAGTTTTGGGGCTCTGACCTCCAATATTATCAGAGAAAAAACCTGGGTTGCTTTAAGCCACTGGGCTTCTGGTAATTTGTTGTAATAGCAGGCGAAAACTCATACAAAGACTCTAAAACTGATTTTCTTGGGCAGTTCATAAGCTGGCTCTGGGGGCCAATTTCCAACAAAGCAGTCTTTCCCGTTTTTTCAGAACAAGGTTTGACATATTCATGACATACCTATTTCAGTGTGTAGAGTGGGAATAACAGAGGCCTTAAAGCAGACACTGGAGCAGTTATTCTCAGAATATCCTATGATTTTGAATTATTAGAGTTCATGCTAAAATGAACATTCTGATTCAGGAGGTTTGGGGTGAGGCATGAGACACTGCATTCCTAACACGTTTCAGATGATGCAACACTGCTGGTCCCCAGATCACACTTTGAGTAGCCAGGCTCTAGAGGACCAATTCGAAGGGAACACACATTTTTAAAAATTGAAGTATAGTTGATTTACAATATTGTGCTAGTTTCAAGTGTACAGTAAAGTGATTCAGTCATATATATATATTTTCAATTTATTTTTGCATGATAGGTTATTACAAGATGTTGAATATACAGTTCCCTGTGCTATACAGTATTTCCTTGTTGCTTACCTATTTTATACATAGTAGTCTGTATCTGTTAATCCTATACTCCTAATTTATCCCTCCCCCGCCCTTTCCTCTTTGATAACCATAAATTTGTTTTCTATGTCTGTGAGTCTATTCCTGTTTTGTATATAGATTCATTTGTATTATATTTAGATTCCACATATAGGTGATATCATATAATATTTGTCTTTCTCTGTCTGACTTACTTCACTAAGTATAATATCTGTAGGTCCATCCATGTTACTGCAAATGGCAATATTTCATTCTTTTTTAGGGCTGAGTAAGATTTCATTACATATATATATATATATATATATATATATATATATATATATGTGATATGTATATCACATCTTCTAAAGCCAATTTTCTGTTGATGGGCACTTGGGTTGCTTGCATGTCTCGGCTACTATAAATAGTGCTCTATGAACATTGAGGTGCGTGTATCTTTTCAAATTAGAGTTTTTTTCTTTTCTAGATATATACCCAGGAGTGGAATTGCTGGATCATATGGTAGTTCTATTTTTAGTTTTTTAAGGAACCTCCAAATGTTTTCCATAGTGGCTACACAAATTTACATTTCTACCAACAGTGTGGGAGGGTGAGGGAACACATTTGCTTGGCACACAAAAGGCTCTATTAATGGACCTGCCCTAAACCACCTTGCCAACTCTGTCCAGTACTCTGTAAAACTTGACAAGGGCTGAGTGCCCAGGGCTGGTCATGCATCATTCACTTCCACTCCTAACTCCTACCAAGTATATTGTACATATAAACTCAGTTGGATCTGTTCCCAAGTGAGTGTGTCCCAAGGTAATACAAGCTGTACTTACTATTCTAATCATAGGATGAAGTTGATTACCTAAACTAATGAAATATGAGTTTCTGCAAAGAAAAAAGCATAACTCTTCCTATGAAAATTAAGTTACTAGCTTTGGAAAGAGAGAGTAAATGCACAGCACTATAAAATATGTCAAATCACATGTGGGTAAATGCAAGGGAGAATCATAAAAATGTCTACACTTAGAATGCTTTAAAATATGCCTTTAAATTTTCACTCCCATTTTAAAGAAGCCAAAACTTTCCTGCCAGTACATTACAGAGAAGACTTAGGCAAGCAAAGCTATAGGGATAGGCATCTACTTTTTCTTTTTTTTAACATCTTTATTGGAGTATAATTGCTTTACAATGGTGTGTTAATTTCTGCTGTATAACAAAGTGAATCAGCTATACGTATACATATATCCCCATATCCCATCCTATGTGCATCTCCCTCCCACCCTCCCTATTCCACCCCTCTAAGTGGTCACAAAGCACCGAGCTGATTTCCCTGTGCTATGTGGCTGCTTCCCACTAGCTATCTGTTTTACATTTGGTAGTGTATCCATGTCAATGCCACTCTCTCACTTCGTCCCAGCTTACCCTTCCCCCTCCCCGTGTCCTCACATCTACTCTCTACATTTGCGTCTTTATTCCTGTCCTGCCCCTAGGTTCTTCAGAACCATTTTTTTTTATTCCATAATATGTGTTAGCATATGGCATTTGTTTTTCTCTTTCTGACTTACTTCACTCTGTATGACAGACTCTAGGTTCATCCACCTCACTACAAATAACTCAATTTCACTTCTTTTTATGGCTGAGTAATATTCCATTGCATATATGTGCCACACCTTCTTTATCCATTCATCTGTTGATGGACACTTAGGTTGCTTCCATGTCCTGGCTATTGTAAATAGTGTTGCAGTGAACATTGTGGTACATGACTCTTTGAATTATGGTTTTCTCAGGGGGTATGCCCAGGAGTGGGATTGCTGGGGCATATGGTAGTTCTATTTTTAGTTTTTTAAGGAACCTCCATACTGTTCTCCATAGTGGCTGTATCAATTTACATTCCCACCAACAGTGCAAGAGAGTTCCCTTTTCTCCACACCCTCTCCAGCATTTATTGTGTGTAGTTTTTTTTTTTTTTTTTTGTGGTACGCAGGCCTCTCACTGTTGTCTCTTCTCCCATTGCAGAGCACAGGCTACAGACGTGCAGGCTCAGTGGCCATGGCTCACAGGCCTAGCCGCTCCGTGGCACGTGGGATCTTCCCAGACCGGGGCACGAACCCATGTCCCCTGTATCGGCAGGCAGACTCTCAACCACTGCGCCACCAGGGAAACCCCATTGGTAAATTTTTTGATGATGGCCATTCTGACTGGTGTGAGGTGAAACCTCAGTGTAGTTCTGATTTGCATTTCTCTAATGATTAGTGATGTTGAGCATCCTTTCATATGTTTGTTGGCAATCTGTATATCTTGTTTGGAGAAATGTCTATTTAGGTCTTCTGCTCATTTTTGGATTGGGTTCTTTTTTTGTTTGATATTGAGCTGCATGAGCTGCTTGTATATTTTTGAGATTAATCCTTTGTCAGTTGCTTCGTTTGCAAATATTTTCTCCCATTCTGAGGGTTGTCTTTTGGTCTTGTTTATGGTTTCCTTTGCTGTGCAAAAGCTTTTAAGTTTCACTAGGTCCCATTTGCTTATTTTTGTTTTTATTTACATTTCTCTAGGAGGTGGGTCAAAAAGGATCTTGCTGTGATTTATGTCATAGAATATTCTGCCTATGTTTTCCTCTAAGAGTTTTATAGTGTCTGGCCTTACATTTAGGTCTTTAATCCAATTTGAGTTTATTTTTGTGCATGGTGTTAGAAAGTGTTCTAATTTCATGCTTTTACATTTAGCTGTCCAGTTTTCCCAGCACCACTTATTGAAGAAGCTGTCTTTTCTCCATTGTATATTCTTGCCTCCTTTATCAAAGATAAGGTGACCATATGTGCGTGGGTGTACCTCTGGGTTTTCTATCCTATTCCATTGGTCTATATTTCTGTTTTTGTTCCAGTACCATACTGTCTTGATTACTGTAGCTTTGTAGTATAGTCTGAAGTCAGGGAGCCTGATTCCTCCAGCTTCGTTTTTCTTTCACAAGATTGCTTTGGCTCTTCGGGGTCTTTTGTGTTTCCATACAAATTGTGAAATTTTCTGTGAAAAATGCCATTGGCAGTTTGATAGGGATTGCATTGAATCTGTAGATTGCTTTGGGTAGTATGGTCATTTTCACAATGTTGATTCTTCCAATCCCAGAACATGGTATATCTCTCCATCTGTTTGTATCATTTTTAATTTCTTTCATCAGTGTCTTATAGTTTTCTGCATACAGGTCTTTTGCCTCCTTAGGTACGTTTATTCCTAGGTATTTTATTCTTTTTGTTGCAATGGTAAATGGGAGTGTTTCCTTAATTTCTCTTTCAGATTTTTCATCATTAGTGTGTAGGAATGCAAGAGATTTCTGTGCATTAATTCTGTATCCTGCTACTTTACCAAATTCAATGATTAGCTCTAGTAGTTTTCTGGTAGCATCTTTAGGATTCTCTATGTATAGTGTCATGTCACCTGCAAACAGTGAGAGTTTTACTTCTTATTTTCCAATTTGAATGCCTTTTGTTTCTTTTTCTTTTCTGATTGCTGTGGCTAAAACTTCCAACACTATGTTGAATAACAGCGGTGAGAGTGGGCAACCTTGTCTTGTTCCTGATCTTAGTGGATAGTTTCAGTTTTTCACCACTGAGAATGATGTTGGCTGTGGGTTTGTCATATATGGCCTCTATTATGTTGAGGTAAGCTCCCTCTATGCCTACTTTCTGCAGGGTTTTTATCATAAATGTGTGTTGAATTTTGTCAAAAGCTTTTTTGGCATCTATTGAGAAGATCATATGGCTTTATTCTTCAGTCTGTTAATATGGTGTATCACATTGATTGATTTGCGTATATTGAAGAATCCTTGCATTCCTGGGATAAACCCAAGTTGATCATGGTGTATGATCTTTTTAATGTGTTGTTCGATTCTGTTTGCTAGTATTATGTTGCGGATCTTTGCATCTATGTTCATCAGTGATATTGGCCTCTAGTATTCTTTTTTTGTGATATCTTTCTCTGGTTTTGGTATCAGGGGGATGGTGGTCTCATAGAATGAGTTTGGGAGTTTTCCTCTCTCTGTTATATTTTGGAAGAGTTTGAGAAGGATAGGTGTTAGCTCTTCTCTAAATGTTTGATAGAATTCGCCTGTGAAGCCATCTGGTCCTGGGCTTTTGTTTGTTGGAAGATTTTTAATCACAGTTCCAATTTCAGTGCTTGTGATTGGTCTGTTTATATTTTCTATTTCTTCCTGGTTCAGTCTCGGAAGGTTGTGCTTTTCTAAGATTTTGTCCATTTCTTCCAGGTTGTCCATTTTATTGGCATAGAGTTGCTTGTAGTAATCCCTCATGACTCTTTGCATTTCTGCAGGGTCAGTTGTTACTTCTCCTTTCTCATTTCTAATTCTGTGGATTTGAGCTTTCTCCCTTTTTATCTTGATGAGTCTGGCTAATGGTTTCTCAATTTTGTTTATCTTCTCAAAGAGCCAGCTTTTAGTTTTATTCAGCTTTGTTATTGTTTCCTTCATTTCTTTTTCATTTATTTCTGATCTGATCTTTATGATTTCTTTCCTTCTGCTAACTTTGGGGGTTTTTTGTTCTTCTTTCTCTAATTGCTTTAGGTGTAAGGTTAGGTTGTTTATTTGAGATTTTTCTTGTTTCTTGAGGTAGGATTGTATTGCTATAAACTTCCCTCTTAGAACTGTTTTTGCTGCATCCCATAGATTTGGGGTTATCCTGTTTCTACTGTCATTTGTTTCTACATATTTTTGATTTCCTCTTTGATTTCTTCAGTGATCCCTTGTTTATTTAGTAACATGTTGTTTAGCTTCCATGTCTTTGTATTTTTTACAGAAATTTTTCCTGTAATTGATATCTAGTATTACAGCATTGTGGTCAGAAAAGATACTTGATATGATTTCAATTTTCTTAAATTTACCAATGCTTGATTTGTGACCCAAGATATGATCTATGCTGGAGAATGTTCCATGAGCACTTGAGAAGAAAGTGTATTCTGTTGTTTTTGGATGGAATGTCCTATCACTATCAGTTAAGTCCATCTTTTTTTTTTTTTTTGCGTTATGTGGGCCTCTCACTGTTGTGGCCTCTCCCGTTGAGGAGCACAGGCTCCGGACGCACAGGCCCAGCGGCCATGGCTCACGGGCCCAGCCGCTCCGCGGCATGTGGGATCTTCCCAGACCGGGGCACGAACCCGTGTCCCCTGCATCGGCAGGCGGACTCTCAACCACTGCGCCACCAGGGAAGCCCAAGTCCATCTTTTTTAATGGGTCATTTAAAGCATGTGTTTCCTTTTTTTATTTTCATTTTGGATGATCTGTCCATTGGTGAAAGTGGGGTGTTAAAGTCCTGTACTATGATTGTGTTACTGTCAATTTCCCCTTTTATGGCTGTTAGTATTTGCCTTATGTATTGAGGTGCTCCTATGTTGGGTGCATAAATATTTACAATTGTTATATCTTCTTCTTGGATTGATCCCTTGATCATTATGTAGTGTCCTTCTTTGTCTCTTGTAATAGCCTTTATTTTAACGTCTATTTTTTCTGATATGAGAATTGCTACTCCATCTTTCTTTTGATTTCCATTTGCATGGAATATCTTTTTCCATCCCCTCACTTTCAGTCTCTATGTGTCCCTAGGTCTGAATTGGGTCTCTTGTAGACAGCATATATATGGGCCTTGTTTTTGTATCCATTCAGCCAGTGTATGTCTTTTGGTTGGAGCATTTAATCCATTTACATTTAAGGTAATTATCGATATGTATGTTCCTATTACCATTTTCTTAATTGTTTTGGGTTTGTTTTTGTAAATCTTTTCCTTCTCTTGTGTTTCCTGCCTAGAAAAGTTCCTTTCACATTTGTTGTAAAGCTGGTTTGGTGGTGCTGAATTCTCTTAGCTGTTGCTTGTCTGTAAAGATTTTAATTTCTCCCTTGAATCTGAATGAGATCCTTGCTGGGTAGAGTAATCTTGGTTGTAGATTTTTCCCTTTCATCACTTTAAATATGTCCTGCCAGTCCCTTCTGGCTTGCAGAGTTTCTGCTGACAGATCAGCTGTTAACCTTATGGGGATTCCCTTGTATGTTATTTGTTGCTTTTCCCTTGCTGCTTTTAATATTTTTCCTTTGTATTTAATATTTGATAGTTTGATTAACGTGTGTCTTGGCAAGTTTCTCCTTGGATTTATCCTGTATGGGATTCTCTGCTCTTCCTGAACTTGAGTGACTATTTCCTTTACCATACTAGGGAAGTTTTCAACTATAATCTCTTCAAATATTTTCTCAGCCCCTTTCTTTTTCTGTTCTTCTTCTGGGACTCCTATAATTTGAATGATGGTGCAGTTAATATTGTTCCAGAGGTCTCTAAGACTCTCCTCAATTCTTTTCATTTTTTCTTTATTCTGCTCTGTGGTAGTTATTTCCACTATTTTATCTTCCAGGTCACTTATCTGTTCTTCTGCCTCAGTTATTCTGCTATTGATTCCTTCTAGAGAATTTTTAATTTCATTTATTGTGTTGTTCATCATGGTTTGTTTGCTCTTTAGTTCTTCTAGGTCCTTATTAAAAGTTTCTTGTATTTTCTCCATTCCATTTCCAAGATTTTGGATCATCTTTACTATCATTACTCTGAATTCTTTTTCAGGTAGACTGCCTATTTCCTCTTCATTTGTTTGGTCTGTTGGGTTTTTACTTTGCTCCTTCATTTGCTGCATATTTCTCTGTCTTCTCATTTTGCTTAACTTACTGTGTTTGGGGTCTCCTGTTCGCAGGCTGCAGGTTCGTAGTTCCCATTGTTTTTGGTGTCTGCCCCCAGTGGGTAAGGTTGGTTCAGTGGTTGTGTAAGCTTCCTCGTGGAGGGGACTGATGCCTGTGTTCTGCTGGATGAGTCTGGATCTTGTCTTTCTAGTGGGCAGGACCGCATCCAGTGGTGTGTTTTGGGGTGTCTGTGAACTTATTATGATTTTAGGCAGCCTCTCTCGTAATGGATGGGGTTGTGTTCCTGTCTTGCTAGTTGTTTGGCATGGAGTGTCCAGCACTGGAGCTTGCTGGTCATTGTGTGGAGCTGGGTCTTAGCATTGAGACGGAAATCTCTGGGAGAGTTCTTGCCAATCTTGTGGTCCAGTGTCCTGAACTCAGCTCTCCCACCTCAGAGGCTCAGGCCTGACACCCAGCTGGAGCACCAAGACCCTGTCAGCCACACAGCAACAATGAATGGAAGAGTGTTTCTGTGTGGTATGTTATCCTTCTACTAGCTCCTGATTTTCCAATGCATTCAGGAAGCAGATTCCAGTTTCCATGTTATATTGATTTTCTATTGCCATTGTTCTTTCAATGTCTCCTCAGCTGCCCAGGGCTCAGCCACCTCACTCTCCTGGGCTGTGGCCCTGGGGGACTCAGAACTGCACGTGGCCCAGCCTCCCACTGGGTTGGGGGTGGGGTGGGGGAGGAGTCTCACCCCAGGCCTGGCATCAGGGACCCCACCTGGGATGGGTGAGCACCACTAGCCCTGCTCAATCTGTGGAAGATGAACCTGCAATCTGGAGAAGAAGAACTGGCATTCAGCCTGGACCACTATGAAGCCAAGGCCACGTGGCACATCCTCCTCATCAGACACACTCCCAGTAGCACGTGGACGCCTCCCTGGAAAGAACTGCACTCTTGCTTCTACTTTTCAAGTGAAAATGTAAAAGTTCAAGTGATTATTGCTGCTCTCAGTGGTGGGGATGGTGTACTTACTTATATTTCAGACCTTTGGCTCTTCTTACACAACATTGCAGTGTTACCTACCACTGCTGTCAAGCGTCAGCGTCACAAACCTGTCAGAAGCTGTGATTAATCTCCATCTTTTGCAGCGGAAGAAACTGAAGCTGAAAAAGAAAGGAGTGAATTGACTCAGTTCTAGAGGCAGTAAAAGCCTCTTCATCCTGGGCCATCCTCAACAACCCAGGGCTGTTCTTCTAAACAACAAAATGTCATGTTCTGATATTTAAAGAGAGAAAAAGAATCACATGTATTTTTCAATTAAGATCAAAGAGTAAATTGAAATAGCTGTGACAAAAGCACATCAGGTTGAAGGAAGTGTAGACTGGAAAATTATTCTATAAAGTAGAATACAGATGCCTATCCAAGATGTCCCTAGAGACCCCATGGTGGTTTCTCACCAGTGTAAGTGCTAACTCAAGATTATGTCATGTGATAATCTATATGTGAAAAGAATCTGAAAAAGAATGAATATATGTATAGTATAACTGAATCACTTTGCTGTACACCTGAAACTAACAAAACTTTGTAAATCAACGATACTCCAATAAAATTAAAAATAAAAAAATAAGTTATATTAAATTAAGGTATGCTAAAAAAGATTACGTCATGTGGTTGAGGTTTTGGATATAACTATATACACATTTTCAATCCTTCCGTGCTCAGGAGTTGAAACTTCAGTTTCAATTACTTCTGGGAGGGAAGGATGTTGGCCCAAGCTCCAGGAAAGGGTAGAAGCCACATAAGGCAAGCTCAGGAGCCCTGTTGGCCTTCTCTATTGCCACAATGACTTGCTGCAGTATTCCTGTCTCTCCTGAAGGATCTACATTTTGGGAGAAGCCACAGCATGAAAGAGTTAAGCATAATTTCCATATACGGAAACATCCCACAAGGGTTACATGGATGTACCAGAAGAGACCACACTGAACAGCTCTCCTCATTCTCCATGCACTTCATCTTTCCTTCTCCTTTTGAAATGGGTCACCAGGGACAATGGGTGCCAAGTCTCAATAAGAGTAAACAAAAAACTAGGCCTTCTGATTCAAGTTGGCAAACTAAGCATATTCCTCTCTCTCTTCTCTCCCCAAATCCTATCTAAATGGCAATAAGGAAGGACCAGGAAGAGTGGAGAGCATAGGAGAGGATCAGCAGACCAAGGATTTTCATGATTCTTGGGTAGAATTACACTGAGGGATAAACATTGGCAGAAGGAATATCAGCTCAGAACATGCCCAAGAGAAGGCTGCAGCAGAAGAGGGGCCCTGGATTCAGGCATGTCAGGTGTGAAAATGATTGAACAAATGCCTATGGAATAAATGTCTATGGAATAAATGCTGGAGTAGGTTCATTCTCCTATCCCCTCTCCTCCCCTATGCATACAACAAAAAAGTCCACGGGAGGATGAGTCCAAGATTGTTAATTTTGGAGCCCTGGCATATCATTAGGGCATCAGATTCTTTCCACCTCTCAACTCCGCCCTGTTCACTCTGTCACTTCACCCCACCACCAATAGATGCCACAGCAGTTCCATCCTCTCACCTAGAGGTGACTATATCTGGTGGAAGGACCAAGGATGGCTCCCAATCTTCCATGCACCTCTTTTAAGAGCAAGAACTCTTTTCCCAGAAGCCCCTCAAACAAACCTCCCGTGGCATCTCATTAACCAGAACAGGGTCACATGTCCACCCTAAGCCAATCACGGGCAAGAGGAATGGGATTTCTGTGGCTGATTTAGAGCAGTGCCTCTCAAACTTGAGCATGCATCAGAATCACCCTGAGAATTTGCTAAAACACCCATTGCTGGGCCCCACCCCATAGGTTCTGGTTCAGTAAGTCCCAGGATGGGGCCAGAGAAATTGCTTTTCTGAAGAGTTCCCAGGTGATGCTGATAATGATAACTGGGTTTGAGGAGGCAAACAGTAGTGAAAGGGCCTATCCTCTTTCAGCATTCTAAGTAGCTCTAACCTAACTTCCTGCCCGCATGTTTCAAGTTAAACCTTCTAGTGCACGTGGTCTGCCCTCATGCTCAGGGCTTAGTCATTTCTCTCATTCAGGGAAGTTATGATTGTAACCATCAGAAGAAATAAAAGCAGAAATGGTCAAAAGTGGCTGCCTCCGGGGAGCAGGTGGGAGAAGAGGGAACAGAAGGAAGGAATGAGATGTTTTATTATGATTACATGCCCATCTGGACTGATTGGCTTTTTCTTTTCATCTGTATTATTGCTTTAACAAGAATGCTTTTGCAGTGCATGTTTTTCTTATTAAAGAATATTTTCAGCTCCTCCTTTTTCCAACCAGTCATTTCTATGTATCAATATCAATGTTGTGAATGGAGCTTAATGTAGGTGGGAGTTGCTATTGAGTAATTGAGTTAAAATCATCATCATGAGGTTGACAAAATATTAACCTATGGTTTGCACCAAAATTTGTCTTAGGAAGAAGACTCTTCCCCTTTGGAAAAATAATTTGAGAAGAACCTGGGGGCAAAGTTCACTTCCACTTATCCTCAGTCATCATCACCAGGGACCTCCATGAAGGCCAAAACCAAGGCTCAAGAGGAAAGGGCTGAAATACTTTGAAAATAAAAGGAGAAGTCTTTGGACCTCCTCAGGAAATCCACTGGAAAGCAGAGAGGAGGAGAGAGAGAACTGTGTGCCACTGAAAAGGAGGAATTGCATTTTGAGCTGTGACCTCTCACCTAGACATCCTTCATCAATTCCTCAGGACCCTCTTCTGTTAAGAGTCTTACACATGCTTATTTGAGTGAATTTTTGTGGTGGAAACTAAAGCAACTATGTTTCACATTTGGCATGGGATGACCTAGACAACCCAGGAGGAAGCGGAAAGCCAAAGAAGCAGAGGAGACTCAGAGAACAATGTAAGACTGGTCTGCCCTAGGGAAATGTAGCAGAAATCTTGTTTCACTTCCCACAGGCCCAGTTATTAGAGAGTTGAAGGTAATTTTACCTACATCTCAAGGGGCAGGTCAGCCCCCAGTTGACATACCAGTTAGTTATATAAGAACTAGAAAAAGCCACCAAGTTCATATCAAGGAAAAAATATTTCAACCAGATGACTGACGGCTTTGAACTCCTGAGAAGAAACTGTTACTCAACTGCTGCAGAGACATCTTTCAGGAAGAGGGGATGGTCCAGGTGTGTCCAGAGCTCCCACCTGGACTGGGAGCTAAATTCCAAAAACTGAGTATGTTCTTCAGATGGAATAACTCTGAGTGCTCCTAGGCTGGTGTTCATCTATGCAGAAATCAGAAAAGCCAAGCCTGACTTATCATAGGGGCTAAATAAATAAAAGTCCTACAGGTGTTTTTAGCCTGATTATTATCCCCACTAATACCCAGGAAATAATGTGAAGTTCTTCCACTAATATAAAATTATTGTCATTATTCCATTTACTCAAGAACTTAATGGATTCTGTTCATCAGTACATGTCTTTGACATTTCAAGTTTGTATTTTTTTCTCTTCAGCATTTCCATTTCTCTTCACAATTGCAAAGTTAGGTTGAATTATTATTTTTTCCTCCCCTTCTGTGACTGATTCTCCTTTTCCTTTATAAATTATCTATTTGATTCATTTACAGACCTAGCATAAACTCAACCTCATACTATCTGTCCTGAGTAATTAGCTGTTCTTTTTATGGATCAAATGGAAGGTTTTGTCATCAGACTCTTCAATAAGTCATCTCTCAAAAAGAATAAATAACACTATTACTTTAAGTAAAGTTATTCTTTAACTTACTAGAAAAAAATCCGAAGAGAAATGTATTAGCCATTTGTCTTGTAATCCAGTTTGATTCTCCTCTCTTTGTCTCTACCCAGAAGAGGATCATAAGGCAGCATGAATGTCCACATTGGGACACAGTGCTACATCTGTCCTCCCATTGCTCAAAGACAAGGACCACATGGCTAGCTCAGGAAGGAAAGTGGTACTGAAATACCAGGCACACTCACTTGACAAATTCTGGAATATTAGGATCTTCGTTTAATCTGTTCCAAATTATAACCTAGTAGAGAAAAGTTTGTATTTTTTCATCTGTAACCGTGGGAATATCTGGCAAGAGGAAAACTTGTATCTCAGCTCCCTCTGCTGGCGTTTCAGAAGACAATTTGTCCCCTTATTACCAGGTCCTGTGCTTTATATACACAGAGGGCCATCTTCTTGCCAAATGTGAGCTGATAAGGAAGTTAGGTCCACATCAATAGGGAGAATCTTCTCAAGGAGCCCGGTGCTCCAAAAGATGAAAATAGAAGAGGGGGCTTCCCAATGGTGAGTCCAAACTAAAATGGAGATTCTCCAGCCCCCTCTATAAAGTAAGCCTGAGATGAATTCAGACATGCTTATTCTGAAAAAGAATCGCAGGTGATTCTGCTGGACCTCCTCATTAGGAATCACAGGTTCTAAAAGTTCTATTTTATGTTTAATGCATATTCTGGTTGCTACAGTTCAAATTTATATCTGTTTTACAGGCTTAGTGTGTTGCGGGGCTTGGGGGAAAGGGGAAGGCTAATTATTAACCTGACCAAATATGCTTGGTTATTAAAACGGCACCTAGAGCCCTGCTTCCTTATGCTAAAAGCCCCAATTGCATGATCTTCTCTTCGCAGTTCCTATCCTCCTGAAAAAATCTCAAGAACAAATCATAGCCATTTGAAGAAGCATTCAGCACCACATGCACCCAAGTTTCTGAGGCCTTGTTGCTTTTTCATCTTCGGTCTTCTCATTTCCTCTCCTTAAGGGTTTTGCTAGTGTCAGTGCATTGCTTCTGAAGCTGGTGAGCAGCCACCCAATGAGAGAAGGGTCACACCTCCCAACCTGCTCATGGTGTTCATTGTTTGTGATGACAGGAAGATGGAGCATGGTGTTGAATGACACACACAGCATCCTGAGCCCACAGTCCTGAGGTCCATACATCAAACCTATCCCTGGCAAGAGAAGAGGTCTTGGCATGTCAGCTCAGTGACTAAGAGACTGCTTCTCACTGGTCAGGGCATGATTTACACTCAAATTCTATTTACCTCAGTCAGAGCTGCCATGAGAAAAATGGTTTCGAGGCTCCAGGTATGCCCATGAGCTTAGCTAGACCCCTTGCAAATGTGTGGTCTTGGTTATTTCCTACCAAGGGAAATAACTCAAAATTTGTTCAAATAACCATGGGTTAGTCAAAGTACACATAACATAAGAGAATAAAACATGTCCATAATTTGTTCTCTATAGGAAAATATTATACACATATAATATAAAAAGGAACCAGCCAGAACTGAAGAATAACATAACTGAAATGAAAAACACACGAGAAAGAACAAAGTAAGTGATACAAAAGAATGCATAAGTGATCTGGAAGATAGAATAAAGTAAATTGACCAATCAAAACAGAAAAAAGTAAAGCAAATTTGAAAATGAAAACAGTTTAAAAGATCTCTGGGATGACATCAAGCATACCAACATTGTATTACAGGGGTCCCAGAAAAGAAGAGAGAAGGGGGTCAAAAGTGTATTTGTTGAAATTATGGCTGAAAACCTCCTGAACCTGAAGAAGGAAACAGATATCCAGGTACAGGAAGCACAGAGGATCCCAAACAAGATGAGCCCAGACAGACTCACACCAAGACATAACCTAATTAAAATGGCAATAGTTAAAGATAAAGAGAGAATTTTAAAGGCAGCAAGAGACAAACAGTCATATACAAGGGAACCCACATAAGGCTATCAGCTGTCTTTTCTGCAGAAGCTTTTTAGGCCAGAAGGGAGGGGCATGATATATTTTCAATGTTGAAAGGGAAAAATCTACAACCTAGGATACTCTACCAACAAGATTATCATTTAGAACTTAAGGAGAGATGAAGAACATTCCAGACAAGCAAAAAATAAAAGAATTCACCAATACTAAACTGACCCTAAAAGAAATGTTGAAGGATCTTCTCTACTAGGAAAAGAAAAGGCTACAACAAGAAGTAAGTATCTATAGGAAAGGAAAAATCCCACTAGTAAATGCAAATATATAGTAAAGACTGAAGATGAACCACTTAAATAAGCTAGTACAAACATTAGAAGACAAGAAATTGTGAAATCAACTATAACTATAATAAACAGTAAAAGAATATATGAAAGATGTAAAATATGACATCAAAAACACAAAATGTGGGGGAGGGGAGTAAAAAGTGTAGATCTTTTAGAATATGTTTGAACTTAAATGACTACCAGTTTAAAACAAGTAGATATAGTTAGAGGTCAACATATATGTATCCCATGGTAACCACAAATCAAATCCTACAATAGATACACAAAAACTAGAGACAAAGGAACACAAGCATATCACTAAAGAAAATCATCAAACCACCAAGGAAGAAACTAAAAGAAGGAAAGAACAGGGAAGAACTACAAAAACAACCAGAAAACAAGTAACAAAATGGAAATAATTAAATACCTATCAGTAATTACTTTAAATGACAATGGATTAAATGCTCCAATCAAAAGACACCCTTTCTTAAGGGTGTCTCAAACCTCACCTCCAAACCTCACCCCTTCTTAGGCCCCCACCCTCCACAACCAAAGCCTTTTCCACCTTTTTTTTTTCTCCTCATCTTTTTTACTATTGTGGTTCTCTTTTACATTCTGATTGTTGTTTCATCTATATTTTTATTTTTGTATTTTTTCTAATATAGCTGTTAGTTTCCTAGACTAATTTTATTTTTTACTTTGTTATTGTTCTCCTTTATTTATCTATTTATTTTTTTGCCACCCTATGCCACCAGTGCCCCTGAGGGGTGGCTGAGAGGGGGGAGGGGTTCCCACACCTGGAGGGACCCTCAGGGGCTCAGATCAGGGGGGAGCAGGCCCAACATTTACCCTGCCTAATCGGTTGGGGAAGTCGGCCCACCTCTCAGAGGTCCCCTCTGAGCTCGGTTTGTCCTGGGGGTGTAGAAGGGAGGCTGGGGAGATCAGAAGAGGCAAGTGGGAAGGGCTCTCCATTACAGGAGGAGCAGGAGAGGAGCAGAGGGTGTTTGCCCTGCCCACTTGAGCCCAGGAAGCCTGCTGGGCTCCCAGAAGGGGTCCCCTACCATCTGAGACCAGAGGTGGGAGGGAGAAGCATGCTTGGGTCCCTTCTGTTCTGTTGAGACTAAGCCCCACCTCCCACCCCTCCACCCCCACCCCCACCCTGCCTTTTCCTGCCCTGTGGGTACTAAGAATAGGACCTGCCCACCACCCAAACCTCACCCCTTCTTAGGCCCCCACCCTCCACAACCAAGGCCTTTTCCACCTTTTTTTTTTTCTCCTCATCTTTTTTACTATTGTGGTTCTGTTTTACATTCTGATTGTTGTTTCATCTATGTTTTTACTTTTATATTTTTTCTAATATAGCTGTTAGTTTCCTAGACTAATTTTATTTTTTACTTTGTTATTGTTCTCCTTTATTTGTCTATTTATTTTTTTGCCACCCTATGCCACTTGCAGGATCTCGGTTCATGAGCCAGGGGTAGGGCTGAAGCTCCTGCGGTGGGAGCTCCAAGTCAGAACCACTGGACTAACAGAGAACCTCAGACCCCAAGGAATATTCATCAGAGTGAGGTCTCCCAGAAGTCTTCATCTCAGCACCAAGACCCAGCTCTACACAACAGCCTACAAACTGCAGTGTTGGAGCCTCAGGCCAAACAACCAGTAAGACAGGAATGCAATCCCACTCATTAAAAAAAGGAAAAAAAAACGAGACAGAAAAAAAATATGTAACAGATGAAGGAGCATGGTAAAAACCTAAAAGACCCAATAAATGAAGAGGAAAAAGGCAATCTACCTGAAAAAGAATTCAGAGTAATGATAGTAAAGATGATCTAGAATCTCTGAAATAGAATGGAGGCACGAATTGAGAAAATACAAGAAATTTTTAACAAAGATCTAGAAGAACTAAAGAACAAACAAACAGAGATGAACAACACAAGAACTGAAATGAAAAAATACACTAGAAGGAATCAATAACAGAATAACTGAAGCAGAAGAATGAATTACTGAGCTGGAAGACAAAATGGTGGAAATATCTGCTGAGGAGCAGAATAAAGAAAAAAGAATGAAAAGAATTGAAGACAATCTCCGAGACCTCTGGGACAACACTAAACAAACCAACATTGGAAATATAGGGTCCCAGAAGAAGAAGAGAAAAAGAAAGGGTCTGAGAAAATATTTGAAGAGATTAAAGTGGAAAACTTCCCTAACATGGGAAAGGAAATAGTCACCCAATAGTCCAGGAAGCACAAGAAAGTCCCATACAGGATAAACCCTAAGAGAAACACACCAAGACACATACTAATCAAACTAAGAAAAATTAAATTCAAAGAAAAAATATTAAAAGCAACAAGGGAAAAACAAAAAACAACATACAAAGGAATCCCCATAAGGTTATCAGCTGATTTTTAGCAGAAACTCTGCAGGCCAGAAGGGAGTGGCAGGATATACTTAAAGTGATGGAAGAGAAAAACCTACAACCAAGATTACTCTACCCAGCAAGGATCTCATTCAGATTCGATGGAGAAATCAAAAGCTTCTCAGACAAGCAAAAGCTAAGAGAATTCAGCACCACCAAACCAGCTTTACAACAAATGCTAAAGAAACTTCTCTAGGCTGGAAACACAAGAGAAGAAAAAGGCCCACAAAAACAAACCCAAAACAATTAAGAAAATGGTACTAGGAGCATACAGATCAATAATAACCTTGAATGTAAATGGTTTAAATGTCCCAACCAAAAGATACAGACTGGCTGGATGGATAAAAAAACAAACCTGGGCTTCCCTGGTGGCGCAGTGGTTGAGAGTCCGCCTGCCGATGCAGGGGACACGGGTTTGTGCCCCAGTCCGGGAAGATCCCACATGCCGTGGAGCGGCTGGGCCTGTGAGCCATGGCTGCTGGGCCTGCGCATCCAGAGCCTGTGTTCCACAATGGGAGAGGCCACAACAGTGAGAGGCCCGCGTACCGCAAAAAAAAAAAAAAAAAAAAAAAAAACCATATATATGCTGTCTACAAGAGACCCAATTCAGACCTAGGGACACATACAGACTGAAAGTGAAGGGATGGAAAAAGATATTCCATGCAAATGGAAATCAAAAGAGCTGGAGTAGCGATAGTTGTTTCAGATAAAATAAACTTTAAAATAAAGACTGTCACAAGAGATAAGGATTGACACTACATAATGTTCAAGGAATCAATCCAAGAAGAAGATATAATGATTATAAATGTTTATGCACCCAACATAGGAGCACCTCAATACATAACGCAAATGCTAACGACCATGAAACGGAAAATTGACAGTAACACAATAATAGTAGGGGACCTTAACACCTCACTTACACCAATGGACAGATCATCCAAACAGAAAATAAATAAGGAAACACAAGCTTTAAATGACACAATAGACCAGATAGATTTATTTGATAGTTATAGGACATTCCACCAGAAAGTGGCAGAATACACTTTCTTCAAAAGTGCACATGGAACGTTCTCCGGGATAGATCACATCTTGAGTCATAAATCAAGCCCTTGGTAAATTTAAGAAAATTGAAATCATATCAAGCATCTTTTCTGACTGCAATGCTATGAGACTGGAAATCAATTACAGGAAAAAAATTGTAAAAAACACAAATACATGGAGGCTAAACAGTGCACTACTAAATAACCAAGAGATCACTGAAGAAATCAAAGACAGAATTTAAAAACACATAGAAACAAATGACAACAAAAACATGATGACCCAAAACCTATGGGATGTAACAAATGCAGTTCTAAGAGGGAAGTTTATAGCAATTCAATCTCACCTCAAGAAACAAGAAAAATCTCAAATAAACAATCTAACCCTACACCTAAAGCAACTCGAGAGAGAAGAACAAAGAAAACCCAAATTCAGTAGAAGGAAAGGAAACATAAAGATCAGAGCAGAAATAAATGAAATAGAAACAAAGAAAATAGCAAAGATCAATAAAACTAAAAGCTGGTTCTTTGAGAAGATAAACAAAATTGATAAACCCTTAGTCAGACTCATGAAGAAAAAAAGGGAGAGGATGCAAATCAATAAAATTAGAAATGAAAAAGGAGAAATCACAACTGACACCACAGAAATACAAAGGATTATAAGAGACTACTACAAACAACTATATGGCAATAAAAAGGACAACCACGAAGAAATGGACAAATTCTTGGAGAGGTACAATTCTCCAAGACTGAACCAGGAAGAATTAGAAAATATAAACAGATTTATCACAAGTAATTAAATTGAAACTGTAATTAAAAATCTTCTGAACAAACAAAAGTTCAGGACCAGGTGAATTCTATCTAACATTTAGAGAAGAGCGAACACTGATACTTCACAAATTCTTCCAAAAAATTGCAGAGGGAGGAACACTACCAAATTCATTCTACGAAGCCATCATCACCCTGATACCAAAACCAGAAAAAGATATCACAAAAAAAGAAAATTATAGACCAATATCACTGATGAACATAGATGCAAAAATCCTCAACAAAATACTAGAGAACAGAATCCAACAACATATTAAAAGGATCATATACCATGATCAAGTGGGATTTATCCCATGAATGCAAGTATTCTTCAATATATGCAAATCAATAAATGTGATAAACCATATTAACAAATTAAGGAATAAAAACCATATGATCATCTCAATAGATGCAGAAAAAGCTTTCGACAAAATTCAACACCTTTTTATGATAAAAACTCTCCAGAAAATGGGCATAAAGGGAACCTACCTCAAATTTAAAAAGCCATATATGACAAACACACAGCAAACATCATACTCAGTGGTGAAAAACTGAAAGCATTTCCACTAAGACCAGGAACAAGACAAGGATGTCCACTCTCACCACTATTATTCAACATAGTTTTGGAAGTCCCGACCATGGCAATCAGAGAAGAAAAAGAAATAAATGGAATACAAATTGGAAAAGAAGAAGTAAAACTGTCACTGTTTGCAGATGACATGATACCATACACAGAAAAACCTAAAGATGCCACCAGAAAACTACTAGAACTAATCAATGAATTTGGTATGGTTGCAGGATACAAAATTAATGCACAGAAATCTCTTGCATTCCTATACACTAACAACAAAAAATCAGAAAGAGAAATTAAGGAAACAATCCCATTTACCATTGCAACAAAAAAAATAAAATACCTAGGAATAAACCTACTTAAGGAGGTGAAAGACCTGTACTCAGAAAACTATAAAACACTGATGAAAGAAATCAAAGATGACATAAACAGATGGAGAAACTTACCATGTTCTTGGATTGGAAGAATCAATACTGTGAAAATGACTATACTACCCAAAGCAATCTACAGATTCAACGCAATCCCTATCAAACTACCAATGGCATTCTTCACAGAATTAGAACAAAAAATTTTACAATTCATATGGAAACACACAAGACCCTGAGTAGCCAAAGCTCTCTTGGGAAAGAAAAACAGAGCTGGAGGAATCAGACTCCCCAACTTCAAACTATACTACAAAGCTACAGTAATCAAGACAGTATGGTACTGGCACAAAAACAGAAATATAGATCAATAGTACAGGATAGAAAGCCCAGAGATAAACCCATGCACCTATGGTCATCTAATTTATGACAAAAGAGGCAAGGACATACAATGGAGAAAAGACAGCCACTTCAATAATTGGTGCTAAGAAAACTGGACAACTACATTTAAAAGAATGAAATTAGAGCACTACCTAACACCATACACAAAAATAAGCTCAAATTGGATAAAAGACCTAAATGTAAGGCCAGACACTATAAAATTCTTAGATGAAAACATAGGAAATACACTCTGACATAAACCACAGCAAGATCTTTTTTGACCCACCTCCTAGAGTAATGGAAATAAAAATAAAAATAAACAAATGGACCTAATGAAACTTCAAAGCTTTTGCACAGCAAAGGAAGCCATAAAAAAAGACAAAAAGACAACCCTCAGAATGGGAGAAAATATTTGCAAATGAAGCAATAGACAAAGATTAATCTCCAAAATATACAAGCAGTTCATGGAGCTCAGTATCAAAAAAACAAACAATTCATTTAAAAAATGAGCAGAAGACCTAAATAGACATTTCACCAAAGAAGACATAGAGATGGCCAAAAGGCACATGAAAAGATGCTCAACATCACTAATTATAATAGAAATGAAAATCAAAACTACAATGAGATATCACCTCACACTGGTCAGAATGGCCATTATCAAAAAATCTACAAACAATAGATGCTAGAAAGGGTGTGGTGAAAAAGGAACCCTCCTGCACTGTTGGTGGGAAGGTAAATTGATACAACCACTATGGAGCACAGTATGGAGTTTCCTTTAAAAACTAAAAATACTACCACATGACCCAGGAATCCCACCACTGGGCACATACCCTGAGAAAACCATAATTCAAAAAGAGACATGTACCACAGTGTTCACTGCAGCACTATTTACAATAACCAGGACATGGAAGCAACCTAAATATCCATCAACAGAAGAATGGATAAAGAAGATGTGGCACATATGTACAATGGAATATTACTCAACCATAAAAAGAAAGGAAATTGAGTTATTTGTAGTGAGGTGAATGGACCTAGAGTCTATCATACAGAGTGAAGTAAGTCAGAAAGAGAGAAACAAATACCATATGCTAACATATATATATGGAATCTAAAAAAAAAATGGTACTGATGAACCTACTGGCAGGGCAGGAATAAAGACGTAGACATAGAGAACGGACTTGAGGACACGGTGGGGAGGTAGAAGCTGGGGCAAAGTGAGAGTAGCATTGACATATATACACTATTGAATGTAAAATAGTTACCTAGTGGGAAGCAGCAGAATAGCACAGGGAGTTTGGCTCAGTGCTTTGCGATGACCTAGAGATGTGGGACAGGGAGGGTGGGAGGGAGGCTCAAGAAGGAGTGGATATGGGGATATATGTATGCATATGACTGTTTCACTTTGTTGTATAACAGAAACTAACACAGTATTGTGAAGCAATTAAACTCCAATAAAGATCTATTAAAAAAATACTTTCATTTTCCCCCATCTGCCTTTGCGCTATCATTATCATACATTTTATTTTACATATGTTATAAACCTAAAAATACAATATCATAAATTTTACTGTAAGCTGTCAATTTACATTTTTAAAATTTAGAAGACTAAGTCTTTTTAAATTTCCCACATTTTTGCCATTTCCAGCATTCTTCTATCCTTTGTGAATAACCAAGTTTCCACTAGTATTACATTTCTCTGCCTGAAGAAATTTCTTTAATCTTTCCCATAGTGCAAGTATGCCAGCTATGAGTTTTCTCAGCATTCGTCTATCTGAAAAAAATCTTTTCACTTTTATTTTTGAAAGATAGATTTTCACTGAGTATATAATTCTAGGTTGAGAGTGTTCCAGTGCTTTAAAGGTGTTACACCATTGTCTCTGGCTTGCATAGTTTCCCATGAGAACTCTGCTGTCATTCTTATCTTTGTTTCTCTGTATATGATGGGCTTTCCCTCCCTCTGATTGTCTTCTCTTTGTATTTGGCTTTCAGCCATTTAATTTTTTATTTTATTGTATTTTCCATTGTATTGTTTTCTGAACTTTCTGGATCTGTGGTTTGTTATATTTCATTAATTATAGAAAATTCTTTGCCACTGTCTCTTCCAATATTTATTTTGTTCTGTTATCTTTCTCTTCTCTTGATCAAATGTTAATTGTATTTGTTAGTTTTTTTAAATAGTGTCCACCACTTTAGGACCTTTAAATTTGTTTGTTTATTCTTGTGTTGTTGTTTTTCTCTTTATGTTTCAATTTGAACAATTTCTCATGACTTATCTTCAGGCTTACTGCTGATAATCTCATCAAAAGAATTGTTTTTCTTTGACATCATGGTAGTTTTTTATTTACAGCATGTAATGTGATATTTTTTATAGTTTTTTTCTCTCTGCTGAAATTTCCCATCTGCTCATGCTAGCTATCCATCTTTTCTATTAGATTCTTCATGATATTAATTGTAGTTATTTTAAAACTTTTGGCTGATAGTTTCAACATCTTTGCCATTTCTGGGGCTTATTCTGTTCTTTTTATCTTTTGATAGTGGATATTTTTCTTGTTTTTTCCTCTGTGTTATTTTATTGAATGCCAGCATGTGAATGTAAAGGAACAGTGGAGAGTAAGTAAATAATACTATGCTGGGAAATTGGTACGCTTCTTTTTCAGACCATTTCTCTGTGTGTGTGTGTGTGTGTGTGTGTGTATGTGTGTGTGAAGGAATGGGTTGATTTAATCAATAGTTGAGCTTGGTTTGGAGTTTGTTTTAAATTTTAATTGCTCTGTTGTACACCTAAAACTAATATTGTAAATCAACTACACTTCACTTAAAAAAAATTTTAAATTCTAAATTTTATATTATGTATATTTTACCACAATAAAAAGGGGGGCTCTTTAAGGTCTCCTGCCCTGGCCCAATCTTTCTCCTGAGTCTGCCTTTTTCTCATTGTTAGTGTAGGAGTGACATTCTTTTCCGGCTTTCTCTATCCTAAATGGAAGCAGAACTCCCATCTTGAAGTTTTACTGTTATTAGATACTGAATTCCTTGAAGATGTCAATCAAGGTGACTTGTTACCCCAAAATGAAATTCAAAATAAAATACCCCAATTCTATGTATACTCCTAATATCATATCTACTTCACATTTCAGCTTCAGTGTATTGTAATATTAATTTCAATTAAGTTACATATAGAAATCAAATATCCTGGCTCTAACCTGCCCACACAGTTACTCTGGCCCAAGTTATTTCTGATAGTTTCATGGGTTGTGTACATAGAGAAATCTCTCTCCCAGGGTGCCTGCATGGCTCCATAGGCGTGCACCATCATCTCTGCACCATGGTCTCTCTTCAGATTTCCACTGGGCACAGCAGTTTCCCAACTTATGGTTGCCATTACTCCACCAAGCAGATCCTGCTCCAGTGCAGCTCTGCTAGAGATGACCATCACTATCATTCCCCTGGGCTACATGCTACAAACAATGAGCCATGGAGCACTAGAGTCATGCAATGTTCTAGAGAGGAATGAGAGAGAATTCCTCATTTTTGTGTTATGAGGATCCCTCTCTTATGTTCTATATGAGAGATCTCAAGGCAGGATTGCTTGAGCCTGATGTATCACGTAACAAATTTTTTCTTCCATCTTTTCTTCCCCCTACAACAAGGTAGACATGTGGGCATCTAGGCTAAGGGCAGATTTAAGTAATAGCAATTATGTCTTCCAGATCCCTGTTACCTCTGAGAAGTACATCTTTTTACTGGTTCAAACTCTTCATGCTTTGCCCCTTCTTCCCTGAGGCTACAACCTCCCACAGCAAGCCTCTTTCAGATCACTGCACAAATTCACCAGATATACCCACTTATGTCTGAACCCCAATGATATATGTGGTTTGAATCCCACACACAAACACACACCAATCAGACTCCTAAGGCCCAAATGCAAGTAGCCATCTGTCATGTCTGCTCAGCAATTAACCAAATAGGTCTGAACTCTTCACAGTAGGCTGTCTCCAGTTGTAATTTCCATAATGAAAATATGTTTTTCATTAGTAAAGGTGCCTTTCCCCAAAGGAATCTAGAAAAATGCAAAGCAGCTTCAAATTTTCATAACACAATTGGAATTGTTGCATTTTAATGCTACCTTTTGACATTTATAGATTTTATCCTAGGGAGTGGTGACATGGTGAAATAACATATGTGTACAATGTCAAATTCAGAATTAAGTCAAATAATCTTAACCAAGAAATCATTTCTTAGAAGTGATTTAGTGAAACTAAGGACAACAAAAAACATTTTATAACAAAAATATGTTATTTTTATGTATATAATATTTAAAATGAAGGATAAAGACACACAAAGGGCATAAACTTCAGAATGTATATACTATAATAAACTACAAAATCTCAAGCTCTCACACTTGATGTTTTTAGGTCATTTTAAAAAGATGTAGGAGAATATATATTATTTTATATCACTGAGATTTAGGAACAGCATTTGACACCTTTTAAATTTTTTTCATTAAATTCCTAATTTATACATTAATACAGAAAAATTAATTCTTGTTAGCCATTTGATGTATACACCTTCCTTCCACATATGTTGCAAATTTTAATTAGCCCAGGCACAGATAAGCTTTCCTTCTCTCTACCTTCCTTTCCCAACCAGTATCATCTCTTCTCTTTCCCTCTTTTTCTACTTCAGATTCCTACTACCCTTCCATATGTACTTCTGAGTTAAGTCTTTTGAATAAGACATTAGTTCTTTATACCTCAGTGTGAATTTATGTCAGGGATACTTGTATTCTAAATCTTTATCTTCACTCTATACTAACGAACCTTTTAAAGGTTTATAGGGTTATAAAGAACAGGTTTTCTCCTTTTGCCTCCATATAAGGAAGTTCTAACTGTAGTTGGGAAGGTGCTGGAAGACAATCAACTCTGGCAATTTTGGTTGAGTGAAGACTTTATTTCAAGACAACTTTGGAGTGCCATCAAGAGAGAGGTTGTGTGAGGAGGGTCACGAGTGGTGACAGCATGGAGTTGGTTCTTGGCAAGGGCTGCACCACTGCACACTCAGCAAAGTGTTGTCAGCAGCAATTAAGCATAGTGTTACTGCAGCAGTGAGAGCAACTCAAGTAGGCAATTTACCCACCTCCCAAAGAAGAGAGGCTTTGTGGTGACGAGGTGAGGTCAGCACACACTGGCACTGGCTGCACTTCTGGTTGTTAATTGGAAAAAGTGCTTCTTCTCTCTTAAAGCAGGGTTTCTGCATTTAGAGCAAAGATAGGTTCACTATGTTTTTCTTTTTTGAAGAATATGAATATAATTGTCCTCATCCCCACGGCCCAAACTTTAAACAATGCCTCCCAACTCAAAGAAAAACAGCCAGACAATTAAACAGTTATTAAACACAATTCAAAGTAATTCAAATATTTTTCCATTTCTTGAGGAACCAACTTCTTAATCCATAGTCAAACATCTTAAGTGTCTTGTCTCTTCAGCTCTTCCATTCTCAATAACTTCCATGTAGATAGAAGTTATTTCCTGGGAGCATTTTATCTGTCATCCTCAAGTCCCAACTTAAAATTCCACGAAACCTATCTTACTAGATATTTCTAGCATTCTATCCCATTTTTAGATTTATTGGGTTTTTTTCATTTTCAGTATAAATTTTCTGTCTTACACTTCTCCTATTCTCTAATAAACTAAATCCTCATAATAGAAATGTCTGTTGGGGAGGTGGTAGACTGGGGGAAGAGAACATGGTCAAAGGGTAATTACTAAGGCAAGAATCCTAGAATTTCCAGAATTTTTCATATGGATAAGAGGAGGGTAAGAGGTTATGAGTGTTTATGCATTATTTGCTTTCACCTGTATTGTACAAGGAAGATGGGATCTCTGGGAAAGGATCAAGGTTTTTCTTTTGTTTGATAGAGAGGAAACATCCCTCCACTACTTTTGTATCTGATAAGGGGCTTTACTGAAAAAAATAAACACAAGAGTGGGATTTTCTGAGGCCAGCACTAACAGATCTACTTGGCCCCTCTTCACTACAGCTATGAGCACACCCTTTCTACCAGAAGTGGCCACAGTGATGAAAGCCTTAACCTAGACCATGAGAATCCTTGGAAATGTGAGGACTAATGTGAAATCACTGAGCAAGAGGCCCCAAAGACCTTGAGTGGCTCAACTCCCATTCGTACCAATGACCTGGGGAAGGTCTGGCCTCCCCTGTCCTTTGCTGTTTGCCCCTCAAATTTCAGTAGGATATTTATGCAACTGTCCAAAATGATCATCCCTATCAGGACAAGAATTTTCCAGGCCAGATCCCTCTGAGAGACAAGAATGAGACTTTCCTGCTCCGGCTATTGGCAGAGGCTGGCTCATTAATTTACTCCTGCAGGTTAAAGCCTAAGGGCTCACAGGCCAGGTGCAGAAAAATCATCCCAGTCAGCAGCACCTTTCTGTAAAGCTTTGCTCTCAGCTGAGCACCTAGAGACCCTCCCCAAACCCAGTGACACTGCAGATCTGCTTCTCTCCCCAAATGCTCTACCCCTGGGTTTGCGGCAGGTGTCTCAGTGCAGTAAACAAACCTTTCCCTGCACAGCGGAGCCCAGGCCCGGTGTACTGGGAAACACATAGGCCCCTGCCAAACACTATCTGAGGGTGAGAGGCATGTCATATTGACCGTCTTTTAATCGTCATGTGTTGGGAAGCACAACCTAAGGGCCTTTCATATTAGACATGTTGATGTCAATTCCAGACAGACTCTGCTCTGATAACACTCCTGCAAATGAGCAAATATATGTTTGGAATTAACATGCAATATTCAGATTGTAAAACAAAAATACAAATTAAAATGTTAACTCAGATTGGTTAATAGCTATATGGCCTTATGTCACCTTTGAAACGAATGATACGCTGTAGTGTGCTTCATAATTCTACTGCCACGATACCAGGAGCTAACAAATGTTGAATACATACAGTGCGTCAGGCACATATTATGTGATTTCATCTAATGCACGGCCTGCTGCTGCCGGTCACTTCCTTCTTCTGCTCCCACTATGACTCTCCACTCAGGATGCGTTCAGGCCCCCAGGGAATGGACACAGCGCAGAAGGCACAAAGTAACCACAGGCTTTGTTCCAGGCCAGGTGGGAATACACTTCTTCATTATGAGAGTGAATGCAAATGAGCACAATTTAAATGAAGCCTGGCTCAATTACTCAATAGGAAGGCAAAGCAAGAAAAATTCAAAAGAAGCCTTGCAGAGAGAAGCAGAAGGGCCCCCGGGGGTAATTGGCCATCTCATTTCCTGACAGAACTTTCGCATCACAGTACACCACTTCTGTTTTTCTGCTTTGTCTATCAGTAAAATGAAAGCCTCATGACAATAAAGCCCCTGGTCCAGAGTTGATGGTTAAATGCAATATTCAAAATCAGCTTCAACAGAAATAAGCTGTCACAAAGAGGCGGATGAGGAAGGTGGCCTAACGGCTCTGGTTTCAGTTCCCCTCCTGTGAAATGAGTTGCTGAACTTCATTTTCTCTGGATCCATTAGTATCCAGCTCCATTCCCACCTGCTTGACCTAAACCTGCACAGGAAACTGTGATCTGTGGCAGGGGGACAGGAGATGCATAGTTTGGCTTCTGAGGAATACGGCTTCTGGAAAGCTCTGTGATTAACCTACCCTCCCCAAAGCAGACACTGTCCTTCCACCCCACTCCAGCCCAAAAAGCCATTCCCAGGATTTCTCTTCTCACCTACTTGCAGTAGAGGAAAGAACAATGAACCAATGAACCAACAATGAACAATCCGGTTACAAAACCGGATTCTTATCCCAAGTCTCAGCTAGCTGTGTGATCTTTGCCTAAGTGATTAACCTCCTGGGAGTGTTTCCTCGGCTGAAAAATGAGGGGATTGGGCCAAGTGGTCTCTAAAGATCCCTTCCAACTTTGAAACTTGAAGAAATAACACGAGTCACGTGGAATAAAGGAATTTTTATGACAAAGTTCTCAAGCTTTAGATTCAGCAGTGATGCAGAATGCAAACCAAATGGCCAGTTGGAAGGAAATGGCTTCCAAGAAGTGGTATTGACATGCACTTAATTTTCATACCAGACTTAGATTACATATAAGTATTATCAAGTCCCTTACTTAGAAAGTGACGCCAATTTCAGCTACAGTTACAAGATTGATTTCAGTATAAAATTTCACATAAAATCTATTTCTTCTAATTACTGATATCTGCTCTGCCCAGTAGTTAAGAGACAATGGATATGTGGTCTTTTCTCCAACAGTCCGAGGTTTATTTAAAATTAATAAACAAAATAATAGCTCAATAATTATCTTTGAATAAAGGAATAATATGAACAAGTGACATTTTCTAACCAACCTATTTCCTGCCATTTGTGTGGACTCCAAATGAAAGTGGTCAAACTCATAGTTATTATGCCTCATTATAGTCTGGGAACTATACATACTACGTTCTGAAGGTTCAGAAATGAAGAGATCACAATCTAGTTTGAAAAGGGAGAAAATAGAGTAAATGGTGAAAAACAATGCAGTCATAGTCAGCTTTCCTTTAAACTGCTGCCACACCACCATCAAAAAGTCTACAAATAAATGCTGGCGAGGGTGTGGAGAAAAAGGAACCCTCCTACACTGTTGGTGGGAATGTACGTTGGTGCAGCCACTACGGAAAACAGTATGGATAAAGCAGAAACTAACACAACATTGTAAAGCAATTATACTACAATAAAGATGTTAAAACAAAACAAAACAAACAAAAAACAGTATGGAGGTTCCTTAGAAAGCTAAAAATAAAGTTATCATATGATCCAGCAATCCCACTCCTGGGCACATATCCAGAGAAAACTCTAATTCAGAAAGATACATGCACCCCAATGTTCATAGTAGCACTATTTACAATAGCCAAGATATGGAAGCAACTTAAATATCCATTGACAGATGGCTGGATAAAGAAGATGTGGTATACACACATACACACATACACACACACACACTGGAATATTACTCGGTCATAAAAATGAATGCAATAATACCATTTGCAGCAACATGGATGCACCTAGAGACTATCATACAAAGTGAGGTAAGTCAGACAGAGAAAGACAAATATCCTATGATATCATTATATGTGGAATCGAAAAAAAATGTTACGAATGAACTTATTTATAGAACAGAAGTAGACTCAGACATAGAAAACAAACTCATGTTTACTGAAGGGGAAAGGAAGAGAGGAATAAATTAGGAGTTTGGAATTAGCAGATACAAACTACTATATATAAAATAGATAAACAACAAGGTCTTACTCTATAGCACAGGTAACTATTTTCAATATCCTGTAATAAACTACAAAGAAAAAGAAAAAAAATACTCCTTAGTGCTGAGGTTCCCACTCTTACCTTCTGTAGGGTCAGGAACAAGGCAGGAGGAGCCTATGGGTGGTGAGGGATACTGTTTGTTGCTCCTTCTCAGAGGAGATGGGGAAGGTAGGATAGTATGGGTATTCTTATTACCTGTACTGCTTTCATGGGCAATTTCTCCAGTATCACACAGCTCCCTATCAGTTTGCAAATGAATTCAACATTTTTCCACACACACAAAAAAATTGCTGCCATAAATTTGGTTATGTTTCCCATTTTTCTAGCAAATACAAAGTAACTAAAACATTCTTTCTGGTGTGTGTGGGAGGGGTAGGAGCAGGACACCATGCACAGGTATGTGCCTAGACATGCTTGATGGCCCAGAATGGGACATTGGTTGTATTTAGGAGGATCGTTTCTATGGGAAACCGTAGAGAAGGACCACAGAAGTCAGCATTTTGTGGGAGGGGCTATATCATTTTACACTCCTACTAGCAATGTATGAGAGTTGCAGCCCCTCCACATTCCTATTATGTATGTTGACAGAAAAAAAATATACCACCTAAAAGTTGAAGTTTACATTTTATTCCACAGACTTACCGAGGACTTTAACCCAGGATAACAAATAACTCTTAGGGATTGTTCCGAAAAGGTGAAGGAGGAGCCAAGATGTATAGGAGGTTTTGCAAAACAAAAACAAACCAAAAAACCAAACCAAACCAAACAAAACAGAAAACAGGTAGTAGAACATCAATAGATTACTGCTAATTAAAGAAACAGATATCGCAAGTTAATGAATTTAGTGCTTTTCTATGTATGGGAAAATACAAGAGTTTGGGCTTAATGAAATTATTCCTTTGATATGCACCTTAACTATCTAGGGACAGTATTTGGTTTTTCTCCATTCTGAATTCACTCAGGGTGCACAGTTGGGGATGGCTGCAGTGGCTGATGGCTTGGTGGCCACAACATCCTTTGTTTACTGAAATAGCAGGTGAAGTTCTTTGTCCACGTGTATAGTATAGCCAATATTTTTTTATTTTACCCATTACAGTTGGTGGGAATTGACATCTTGTGGTTTTCATTTTCATTTTCTTAATATCTAATGATGTTGAGAACATTTACAAGTGCTTATTAGCACATATGAATCATATATTTTCTTTTGTGAAGTATCTGTTCAAGTCTTTTGCCATGTTTTACTGGGTTGTTTGCCATTTTATTGTTAATTATAGGCATTTTAAAATACATTTTGGATTCAAGTCCTTGTCAGTTATTTGTATTGCAAAAATTTTCTCCCAGTCTGTGGCTTGCCTATTTCTTTAATGGTTCTTTTAAATGTGCAGAAATGTTTTATTTTGATGAATTCAATTTACCAAATTCTTATTTTATGTTATGCTTTTCATGTCCTAATAAATCTGTTTCTGCCCAAGATTTTGAAGATATTCTCCTGTTTTCTGATTACGGTTCTTGCTTGTATTTTTAAGTCTTTGATCATCTGAAATTGCATAAATATTGTTTAGACATCGATGGCTCGAAAACGTATATGTCCAACCCCAAACTTTCTTATGATCTCGAGTTGTGTGTCCAAATAATTTCTCAACTTCTTCATTCTATCTTAACACTTAAACTTAGTATTTCCAAATACTCAATTTACTACTCTCACCAAACCTGATCATCCCCAGTGATTTCCTCACATGAAATGTCATCATTTGTCCAGTTTTTCAGGAAAAAAACCTTGACTCCTATGTCCTTCTATACCACATCCAATACTGATAAAGTCCAATCAGCTTTTTTTTTTCAAAATATAATATGAATCCATCCACTTCTCCCCATCTCTACAATTAACATCCTTGTCTATGACACATTTATATCTTATCTGGATTATTGCTTCCTAACTGGTCCCCCTGCTTCCACCCCTGTCTACCACAGTCTATTCTACACACAGCAATGAGAGTGATCATTTTAAAAGGCAATTCATTTTGGTTAATGCCTTACTCAAATCCCCCAGTGTTTTCCCACACACTTAAAATAAAATCCAAAGTCCTTCCATACCTACAAGATCTTGCGGAATTTGCTCTCTGGCTGCCTTGTTCATATCACCCATTTCCCCCCTTCTATTCACTGGACACCCACACCATGGCCTTCATGCTGTTCCTTACACACTCCTGCCTTTTTCCCCCTTAAGGGCTTTTGCACTTGCTGTCCCTTCAACCTGGAATGTTCTACCCTAGATATTTCCAGTTTGTTCCTTTCACTTTATTAAGGGGTCTGGTCATGTGCCACTTCCTCAAAGAAAACTTCCTTGACCATCAATCTAAAACAGACATCATCCCCTGCTCACTGTCAGCCTTTCTTCTTTCTTTTTTTGCATGTTCTACATCATATATTCATTCATTTACTGGTTTGTTCCCTGCCAATCCCCACTAGAATATGAGCTTCATGAGGTGAAACTTTATCTTATTGTTCACCCTTGGAGCTCTGCTCTCCAGAGCACTGCCTGCCACATAGTTGGCCTGTAATGAATATCTGTTGAATGAATTAATGACTTTTAATCTCCTCTGTAACCCTGTGTGAAGGGGAATTAAATTTTTCTAAAATTCCTCTACGAGTTAGTTATACAACCTTAAGCAAATTCCTATGACCAAATTCCTTTACTATAAAACATAAAGTTTAGATTAAGTAATTGCTAAGGTCTCTTCCAGTTCACATATGGTCTATTGATAAGCCCTGAGAGTTCTGTAATGATTTTCCTCTGTTCAGGTGTTTTTAAATGGGACCATCCATAGCAAGTGGGTAGAAAGGGTGGAGCCTGGATTTAGTGAAACTCAGCAATAACTGCTGAAATGGAGGCCCAGGTCCATTGGATAGTTGGTTTCTTGCAGTTCATCATGCACCAGGAGTGGTCCCCACTGGTGTCATGTTCAGGTGTTCATGGGCTGGCATTCACAGGATATTCACAGCCCCCAAATATAAAACCTTCAGTAGATAATACTTTCCAAAAAAATTTCTCCTCCTCTACCCTACCCTAGCGCATCCTGCTATAAGACTTATCTTCCCCTCCTAATTTGCTTTATTTGATCCTAGCCCTGACTGGGTGACCATTGGTGCCATTTCCCCCAACTCATCCTCTATATTTCATCACATTGCTTTGTCTTATACACATAGTCTCATTGCCTGGTTGTGTTTCTGCCTGAGAAGAAATATCTATCATGTTGCTCAAAATTCAGAGGAATTTCACTGTCTTTATGAAAACTAACTTCTTAGTATGAGGAGCCTCTCTTGGGTATTAGCCTCCTGTGAGGGAAAATAGTTGCTCTCCAAAGCACAGATGACAACTTGAAGTATGGGTAAGAAGATGGGACAGATGAAGAGTCAAAAGTTTTCAAGCTTTAAAAACAACCTGGAGCCAGAGTGAGCTCTTTGATCTTGGCCACTGAGATCACAAAGGAAATCTGCTCAACTTTATCAAATCAGGTCTCCTGAGGCTATTCAGAGTCAGGGTGAAGTAGTGGTACTATGTTCTGAATGTTTGTGTCCCCCCCAAAATTCATATGTTGAAACCTAATACCCCATATGATGGTATTAGGAGGTGGAGACGTTGGGAGTTCTTAAGTCATGAGGGTGAAGCCCTGATGATGGGATTACTGCTCTTATAAAAGAGACCCCAGAGCTATCCTCCTTCATATGAGGACATGGTGAGAAGACAGCTGTCTATGAACAAGGAATTGGGCTCTCATCAGACACTAAATCTGCCAGCACCTTGATCTTGGACTTCCTGGCTTCCAGAACCATGAGAAATAAATTTCTGTTCTTTATAAGTCACTTGTCTATGGTATTCTGTTATAGCAGCCAGAACAAACTAAAACAAGTGCAAAGAGCATTTGGCTACAATCAGAAGAACCCAGTCCTATCTCCATGTTGTGTCCAACCAGCTTTGCACCCTCCCGGGGCCTCAGGCTTCAAGTTTCTAAAATAAGGGGCTGAACCTCTGGTTACAAATAACGGATTGTATACTCATATGTATCTCTGATCCTTCCTAGTGTCCATGAAAACAACTGCAATGGGATTTTTAACAAAGAAAAAGAAAAAATGGAAGAGGAAAAATAACAATAGAATTCAGAAATTGGAGAACAGTTGGACTTAGCTGTCCAATAAATCAAAATCCCCAAAATCAGTGAAGACACCTTGAGAAAGAGCCATGCTTGCACCACTGAATCCCCAGAAAGCCCAGGAATTAGTAGAACTTGGCACTTTGAAAGTGAAGGTAAAGATGAGGCTGAGAACAAAGAGATGGAAAGTTTGTGGCAGAAAAGATTGGACTCAGATCTTCTCCCAACCTTACAGAGTAGAATGTCTATTCCAGCTTACCCAGGAGAAGACTGGAAGCCTATTCTTTGGAGATGATTAAACAGAGGGACTCTGGATTTATGACATAAAGCACAGTTGATGGATGAATGGATAATACTCAGTGAGCACCACTGGAAAACAGGGGTATTATGTGAAAGTTTATATCTTGAATGTTGAGAACTCTAGCCCTTTTTCATTAGATGGTGCAACCAAGCCTATTACCTCCAGGTGGGAGAATGGAAGATCCTTCTCTATGAACTTGATCAGTCCAAGAGAAAAGAACAAAAGTTAGATATTTTTTTCCCAAAGACGTAGCCCAACCAGGGACACTAGAGTCATGCCCATAGTGGACAAGCCTTTCCCTTGTGCCTAGAGCTTCGAGACAGCCTATTAGTGCCTCATTCTTAAGTTTGAACAGAGAGTCAAGAATCCCCAGACAGGGAGAGGAACCAAGATGGCGGAGTAGAGAGATGTGCTCTCACTCTCTCTTGTGAGAACACCAGAATCACAACTAGCTGCTGGACAATCATCGACAGGAAGACACGAACTCACCAAAAAGATACCCCACATCCAAAGACAAAGGAGAAGCCACAATGAGATGGTAGGAGGGGTGCAATCACAGTAAAATCAAATCCCATAACTGCTGGGTGGGTGACTCACGGACTGGAGAACACTTATACCACAGAAGTCCACCCATTGGAGTGAAGGTTCTGAGCCCCACGTCAGGCTTCCCAACCTGGGGGTCCAGGAATGGGATGAGCAATTCCTGGAGAATCAGACTTTGAAGCCTAGAGGGATTTGATTGCAGGAGTTCAACAGGACTGGGGGAAACAGAGACTCCACTCTTGGAGGGCACACACAAAGTAGTGTGTACATCGGTACCCAGGGAAAGGAACAGTGACCCCAGGGTAGACTAAACCAGACCTACCTGCTAGTGTTGGAGGGTCTCCTGCAGAGGTGGGGAGTGGCTGTGGCTCACAGTGGGGACAAGGACACTGGTAGCAGAAGTTCTGGGAAGTACTCCTTGGCGTGAGCCCTCCCAGAGTCTGCCATCAGCCCTACCAAAGAGCCCAGGTAGGCTCCAGTGTTGGGTTGCCTCAGGACAAACAACCAACAGGGAGGGGACCCAGCCCCACCCATCAACGGTCAAGCAGATTAAATGTTTACTGAGCTCTGCCCACCAGAGCAACAGTCAGCTCCACCTAAAACCAGTCCCTCCCATCAGGAAACTTAGACAAGCCTCTTAGATAGTGCACCAGAGGGCAGACAGCAGAAGCAAGAAGAAATACAATCCTGCAGCCTGTGGAACAAAAACCACATTCACAGAAAGATAGACAATATGAAAAGGCAGAGGGCTATGTACCAGATGAAGGAACAAGATAAAACCCCAGAAAAACAACTAAATGAAGTGGAGATAGGCAACCTTCCAGAAAAAGAATTCAGAATAATGATAGTGAAGATGATCCAGGACCCTGGAAAAAGAATGGAGGCAAAGATCGAAAAGATGCAAGACATGTTTAACAAAGTCCTAGAAGAATTAAAGAATAAGCAAACAGAGATGAACAATGCAATAACTGAAATGAAAACTACACTAGAAGGAATCAATAGCAGAATAACTGAGGCAGAAGAACAGAAAAAATAAATAAAATAAAATTCCAAAATTCCAAAAAAAAAAAAAAAAAGAATCCCCAGATGGTTGAGGAAATCATCTAATATAGCAATTAGACCTAAGAAAATGGAAAAAAATAAGAGATGAGCCTTACTGAGCACATAGAGCTAGGCACTATTCTAAGTACTTTATATGTATTTACTCATTGAACTCTTCTAACCAGCATTTGAGTTAATACTATTGTTATCTTCATTGAAATAAAATAAAAAAGACATTAAGTAACTTGGCCAAGGTCACACAGGTAGTAAGTGGGGAAGCTGTCATTTCAACCATGCAATCTGGCTTAAATCTATGCTGTTAATCACAAAGCCAATAATAATAATAAATAAAATAAAACACACTTGTTAGTAATAAAGACAATTCAGAGAAAACAGAATTTCAAGAAGTAATAAAATATCCTCTATAATACAAGAGAAGAAATTTTATCTAAGAAAACAAGAAAAGAATGCTGTTAAATGGAATATTAAGAGAACAAAAAGAACAAAAATCTTCTTAGAAATTAAAAATATGGAAACATACTCCTTAGAATGGAAGTCTTCCAGAAACTAGAGCAAGTCATAGCTTTGCAGCTGGTCTCTCAGCTTCCAACCATGGCCCACTCTCTCTAGATTATTCTCAATGCAATGGGCAGAGTGCTTAATTTTAAACCCTAATTTAAAGCCACATTAATTCCTTACTTAAAACTTGCCAGCAAACTTCCATCACGGTTAGGATAAAATTCACAATGACTGTGGCCTGTGAAGTCCTGCATGATCTGGCGTATGGCCTCCTCACCAATATCAACTCTGGCCATTTCCTCCTTACTCATTCCAGCCACACTAGCCTCTTGCTGTTCATCTCACATCTCACCAAGCTTGCTCCTACCTCAGGGACTTTGCACTTGCTTGTTCCTCTGCTTCTAAATCTCTTCTCCCAGATCTTGACAGAACTGGTTTCTTCATTTCAAGTCTCCGAGAAGCCAAGCTTTCCCTGACCTCCCAACCTAAACCACCTCCAAATCCCTTCTGCCTTATTCCATGAATTGTCACTTGCTGTCCCTTTACCCTGCTCTACTTTTTTAAAAAATAACATTTGCTACTATCAGAAATTATATGTTTATGCATGTGCTCTTATTTGTTTGTTTGTTTGATTGGTTGATCTAGACTATAAGCTCCATGAGGGCTAGAACTTGGTCTTATTCATTGTTGAATCTCCCACACCTATGTGGTCCTGGTACAGAGTAAGCATTAAATAGAGATTTGTTAAATAATGAATAAATGTTAGATGGTAAAAACTATGATTCCAACTGCAGTGACTGTTTTTATAGAATCCCTGGATTTTCAATCTGCAAAATAATAAAGTAAAAGTTTGTACAAAACAAAGGAAGTTGGTTTCATTTTTTTTTATGCCCACAAGCCCTGGAGGTGGTAGCTGCAGACATCATATTGAGGCTGAACAGTGTGCTCTGACATTTATGCTGTCAGCCCCAGAGGTACCTCCCTTCTGGCAGAGCCTCAGGCACAAAAGGGGAGCAACACAGCACTTCTGTTAGCTAAGTATGTAAACAAGCCAGCTGCTTCCTCTGCTTGTTATCTGCAAATAAATAAAATGCTTCCACTGGGACACACAGAAGGAGAAGCATTCTCAGTTCCAAATGAGCTAAATTCTCCAGAAAAGTGATTCTTCCTTTTTAAATTGAGGTATAGTTGATGTACAATATTATACAAGTTTCAAGTGTACAGCAGTGATTCACAATTTTTAAAGTTATGCTCTATTTATAGTTATTATAAAATATTGGCTATATTCCCCATGTTGTAGTATATGTCCTTGTAGCTTATTTATTTTATATACAGTAGTTTGTACCTCTTAATCCCCTACCCCTATCTTGCCCCTCCCCGTTCCCTCTCCCCACTGGTAACCATTAGTTTGTCCTCTATATCTGTGAGTCTGCTTCTTTTTTGTTGTATTCACTAGTTTGTTTTATTTTTTAGATTCTACATATAAGTGATATCATATAGTATTTGTCTTTCTCTATCTGAATTAATTTACTTAAGCATAATACCTCCCAAGTCCATCCATGTTGTTGCAAATAGCAAAATTTCATTCTTTTTATGGCTGAGTAGTATTCCGTGTTATATATATACCACATTTTCTTTATCCATTCATCTGTTGATAGACACTTAAGTTGCTTCCATATCTTGGCTACTGTAAATAAGGCAACTATGAACATTGGGATGGATGGATATTTTCAAATTAGTGTTTTCATTTTTTTCGAACCCAGGAGTGGAATTGCTGGATCATATGGTAGCTCTATTTTTAGTTATTTGAGAAACCTCCATACGGTTTTCCATAGTGGCTGTATCAATTTACATTCCCACCCACAGTGGACAAGAATTCCCCTTTCCAGATTCTTGACTGGCAGCTCAAGGAAAATTCTTTGGGGGAAGAAGAGACCAGTTGATCTGCCTTTTCACAGCTGGGCAGGTTTCTCTCAGCTCCAAATCATAAGGAGGAGGACGGATTTTCTTTAAACCATGAAGGCTTTTCTGAGAAGAGCATTTATTTAGACTATCAACTCCTATGGAATATCTCCATTGTAATAAGGGGTAGAGAGAGGACAAGAAAGAAATTCAGTGGTAATCAGAATATCTCATTAACCACAATAATAATCTCACTCCCCAAAAATGTCCCCCAAGGAAGGCCTTGGCAACCATCTTCAGCCTGACATGCAGGGTTGACAACTGGAGCCTACAATCCAGCAGCAAAGGGAATCCAGAGTTGAGGGCCTGGCATTGAGTAAGCAGCAAGACCTACACTGGAGTTCCCACAAGATGATTCTAGAAGCAGATCTGTGGTTGTAGGCAGGGTGGCATGTGGGTAGAAAAGTGAAGTCTCCAGGCAGCAATCTTAAGGAGAGTTTTGGTATCATCTAACAGTTCTGGAGGTCAGAAGTCCAAAAATCAGTTTCACTGGGCTAAAGTCATGGTGTCGGCAGGGCTGACTCTAGAAGAGAATCTATTTCCTTGAATTTTTCAGCTTCTGGTGGCCTTGGCTTGTGACCCCAGCTGCAAAGCACGTGACTCCAATCTCAGCTTCCATGGTCATAGCACCACCTTTTCTCCCTCTGCTTCCCACTTATAAGGACACTTGTGGTTACATTAGGACCCACCTGAATAATCCGAGATTACCGCCTTATCTCACAATCCTTGACTAAGTCACTTCTGCAAGGTCCCTTCTGCTAGGTCCCTTCTGCTATATAAAGTATTCACAGGCTCCAGATATTCAGACCTGGATATCTTTGGGGCCATTATTCAGATTATCACAATATATAAAGTAAATTATATATACTCATTAGAGGACGGAGAAGGCATATTGAGAGCAAAAAATGAGGAACGCAGCCCATATAATCAATGGATTCATTTCTTATAGAGTAACTTACTCATAGGGTGGGGTTGGAATCCAGCGGACAACAATCTGGAAGCATTTGCAGCTGCACTCCGCACCACTAAGGGGCCATGGGGACAATATTATAGTTAACCCAGGAGATGGGGGTAGGTGCTTGGAAATAGGAAGTGTATTCTTAAATAAAAATTAGCAAATAGGTAACTAATATCGTGGGTGCTGGGAATATGTCAGTGAAGGTTTTCATCATGTTTTGGGCATGAACAGGGCAGAGAAGCCACCTGACCTAATGATTAAACAATATCATTTAACTACAAAGCCCTCGACCACAGAGAAGTGATTTACTGCACAGTACAGTCCTGGGTAAGGGCAGCAAAAGGACAGGAGAATCTGTAAGGGCCCAGGATGGTATCAGTTCTGCTAACATCCATGCAGCACTATATATATATAGTATATATAATACCCACTCCTTGTTCATTATTCATGGAGAAAACACCATTACCTGATTGTTGATGCTTCAGACTGAGATAAATTTGTTTTCATAATGTAATTCGATATATCATTGGTAAGACTGTGTCCTTACAACCAAAAGTGATCTTCTTGCCCAACAACAGACACACCCCAAGTGTGGATTGTGAACAATCCCTAAAAATAGGTGTTCATTTTTAGTAGAGGTGTGTGTATATTTTCCCCAAGGGTTTACTAACTGCAAGTCACATTTTCAAGACCACATATAAGGGCCAACTGCTCCTTACCTCCCTCTGGATGAAAGGAATTAGGTTTCCTGGCACAAGTCACAAGGTGGACTACTGGTAACTCCCAAGCATTAAAGACTGAAAAACTCAGATTTTGAGAAATATTAATAAACTACTGGGTGAGAGATGAGAAAATTCTGCCAAAGGAAATACATGTAGCCTTGCATGGAGGAAATGCATGGAGGAGTGAGGACGTTCCTCTCTCTCTGATGTTGAAAGACTTCGGGAGAGGCAGAAAAGCCACTGAAACATACAGGCCATCTGGAGCCCCCTTGTGCAGGGGCACAGCCTACAGACTTGAGCAACTGTTGATGCAGACTGTGGACATGAGATGCCTGGCTGAAGTGATGAGCAACAATCAAGAAGAAATCTGTGAGACTTAGACCTTCCTTAGGGAGCCTCAGTAATACTTAGAAAGAGGGTCACACATCAGGACTTCCCGCTGTTATGGACAGGTGGCAATGTAATGACAATTACATTAAGCAAATGTGATGTCACTGCACTCTAACAATTGGGGGAGGGGTGTACCTATTTGGTTTGGTGATAGGTTGCCATGGATATATTGACTGAGCCTTGAGGATATTTTATCTGAAAACCTGACCTCCCCCTTGGGGTCCAAAAGTTCTTTTACATGTCTGGAGGTACACCTAGAACGAGGTATGGCTTGCTTTACAAACTACCATTTTAAGAGTCTATAGACATTTTTTTCTTGGGGGAATCCAAAAATAATCACACTAAAATTCAAATACCTATTCTAATTCAAGGATTCTATAAATTTCTGTGTATGTTCAGATGAAGATGACCTTCTTTGTCCCATATTTTTTCAATGCTATTAAAAAACAAAATGTACTCATTAGGCTGTGTATTATTTATTGATGCTCAAACTGCTCTTCCTTGAAGTTCACAGAAGATTTTGGTCGGCCCACTTCCTAAATAAAAAGGTCAGAGCTAGAGGCCTACATTTTATTTTTTGTTTGTTTGTTTTTTTAATGTTATTTATTTATTTTTGGCTGCACTGGGTCTTCGTTGCTGCGCGTGGGCTTTCTCTAGTTATGGTGAGTGGGGGCTACTTTTTGTTGCTGTGAGCAGGCTTCAGTAGTTGTGGCACACGGGCTCAGTAGTTGTGGCTCGTGGGCTCTAGAGCACAGTCTCAGTAGTTGTGGCACATGGGCCTAGTTGCTCCGCAGCATGTGGGATCTTCCTGGACCAGGACTCGAACCCGTGTCCCCTGCATTGGCAGGCAGATTCTTAACCACTGCGTCACCAGGAAAGTCCTAGAGACATACATTTTAATGCCTCATGCTGAGAACTGTTCTAAACCTGGGTTTCTGCAAGTTTAATTCCCAATAAAAACAAATATCTCTTACTTTTAGCTTTCTCGTGTAAATAATTCAGAGAGCCCAAGTTTGAAAGAGAATCATGGGTGCTCAATTCTTTTCTATCCACAGCCTCAGAGATCCCATCTTGGTGGCCAGTTTGAGATCTTTTCTAATTAGCAGTGTGGAGAAGCTGACAGCTCCATTTGACATTGGATCCACCTGCCCTGTCTGTTGTCTTTTGGCTTTAGAGTCGAGGACAAAAACTCAAAAACTTGGTGCGTTTAGATAGAATTCTCATTACAATGCAGCTAAAAGGTGGAGTCCTTGTCTTCAGACACTCCTCCATACAAAGGTAGACATAGAGAGGAAAAAAGGGAAGACCAGATAGGATAGTGTCATCTCAATATTATTCAGAGGTATCCCTTCCAATCCTTGGCCTTGTAGTTTTAAATACAAGGGTGGAAGAGACCTTACAAGTTTACAAGATGATGCATCCTAGTGACTTCATATGCTGAAACCAAACCAGCTTGGTTTTGAACCATAGTCTGACCACAGGACAAATGACCCTCAGCAACAATATTACTACCCATCTCATTGGGTTATGTGGGTTAAATAAAATCATGCTTGTAAAGTGCTTAATAGAGTCACAGAGACATTGATTGACTAGAGCTAATAGTATAGTATATTATTATTACTACTACTACTACTATATTCCATATCACAGTAGCCAAAAAGAACATTTAAGCAATCCCTATTCTTAAAAAGAAAAGCTTGCCTATGGTAAAGAGGATGCACCTTGAGGTCAGGTGAAAACTTTTCCTCATATATGTGGTTCAGATTACATTAGAATTGTTCAGATTCTGTTTTTATTAAGGTACTAATACGTTGGAGAATGTTTAAATCCTGTTCATGTAGTATGACAATGTAACCTCCATTGAGAAGACAGGCATTGGAAGACAAAATGTAGTCAGAGCTAGCTGATACTGAGCCCGTCTGGAGGCAAAGTTAAGTAGGAACAGACCTCTTTAAACAGTGACTTAAATCAGATGGCAGTTTACCTTTACCTCACTTAGGGGAAGTGTAGAGATAGTCCAGTGTTGGAATGGACACCACAGAGTTACTATGGGCCCATTACCTTTTCAGCTCTCTGGTCTGCCATGCCTATAGTGCAAGCCTTATTTTCATTGTCCAAGATGGCTGCTGGAGCCATCACATCTCATTTTAAACAACAGAATTTTGAAAGGGAAAGAGAAAGACATTTTCCCCCTTTGTAGGGAAATAAGTTCTATACTTTCATATCTTTCCTTCTAGGTTTTACTGGTCACACACTCATCCTTAACAGTGAGGGAGACTGGGAAATATAGTCTTTACTCTGAAATAAAAATTTGGTTCCCTTACTAAGGAAAAAGAAGATATTGGTGAGTTGAAGCAAGCTAAAATTTCCAGTCACACTAAATTCATTCTTCTTCTCTGAATATTCTCTATCTCTCTCCCTTTTCACTCCTGGTTGTTTCCTTTTATTATTTCTCAACATTCATTCTACTTTTCTCTCTATATTCTGTACTTTCAACTTCATCCATTTCAAAGACTTCAACTGCAAGTTTGTGTGAGGCTAGGAAGGTGTTAAGCCAGCTGGTCTGTGGTCCATTTCTCTCCCTATTATCAGAAGGATGCTCCCAAGGTGCAAAGGCAGGTGGCCCAGTCTAATCTCTTTGCAAACCTGTTGATCACTGGATCTTCTGGAATCAATTAGTGATTTTATGTGAAAAGAGTCCTTATCAGTAAAATTCTCTTAGCAGGATATCGCTGTTTCAGGATTACTTATGTTCAATAAAACTAGAGTCTGTGCATTTATGAGTCGTGACCTCTAATAAAGTCAGAAAATCCCTGTGATGATCTGTGTTAAAAAAAAAAAAGAGTTATTTCAGATTTTAAATATCCGCTACCCAGTGAGGTGACCCACAAATCTCATTTAGAGACCTCATATTTTATTTGGGGGCAAAGACTAGGTCTGATATGGGAAGAAAGGACCTAGGTAGCCACCAGACTGTCGTAGAAAATCCCTCCTTTACCTAAGAGTCTGGATTTCTTGAGACTTGAGATTGTTAGTAAACCTTGATACTGAAAAAGAGCTCTAATTTGTGAGTCTAATTTGACAATCCGATCCTTTGTGATAATTCAGTGTGAATGGTAGCCACATCTATCTAACTTCCGATTATCTCCTAAATTCCTCCCCAATATTCCTAACAACTTGCTGGACATAGCTAAATATTTTATCAGTACCTCAAAATCAATATATCTAACTTCTTATCTGCCCCTAAAATCAGTTCCTGCTCCTGAATTTCCAGTCATCCAACCTCAAAACATCAGTATCATCCCTTCCGGCTCCTCCTTCCTTGTCTCCAGTAACACTTTAAAACCTTCACTCCATGCATCTCTTCTTTTGTATTTTTACCCCCTTCTAATGATCTATCTTGTTCTAGTTCTTCTAAAAAAAATCCTTCCAACATATTAAACTTTCTATAGTACTCTTTGACACATACAAAGCACTTTTAGGGAAACATGGTAAAGGAGACATAGGATCATAAACCTAATGATATATATCACAACCTCATACATATATATGTATGTATATATATATGTGTATGTGTGTATATTTATATATATACATATATATATAGTGTATCCTTTAAAAGTGGTACCATGAACAAGGTGAGTAGATGAAATTTTGAAGAATCATACAAATATGCCCCATTTTGAAGGAAGCACATACTGTGTGTGGGAGGTAGACATCTTAGACAAACAAACTAAAAATTCCTTTATGGGTTAAAAGCCTTTTCTCATTACTATGTATGATGACATACCAGAAATGAGGAAAACTGCCAGGATTCACTATTTTGTTTTTCACCAACTGGGAAGAAGTCAAGAGAGGTTTGAAGAATGACCACCCCAGGTTAATATATCCAAGAACAAAAAGTGACTTAGCAAAATGGAAAGAGAAAATTAAGTCAGACAAGAACTTGTTTCTGCCTCTTATGGGGTGGGTGATCCATAAGAGATATGCATGGTTTATCAAAGGTATAATCCAAAAGTCAGTCTCTTGGGTTCTAAAACAGGCTAGAGAGAGGAGTCAGAGAAGCAAAGAAGAAATATCCTGCAAGAAAGCCTTCAAGTTCTCTTTATTTTCCCACTGAATGACTGGGAGAGGAGGAAGAGAAGTAGATGGGGAAAAAATCAGATGAAATTGGGAATAATTAATTTAGGACAGATTATCATTGAAGAAAGTGAAGTTCAATAGCTCTCCCTGAGTTGAGGGAACAATCCAAAATCCAAGGGAAGGATGGGCACCTGTCTAGCAAGAGTGAATCTCAGGATAAGACTTTAAATAAAATAATAAAGGACCTCTCTTGTGGCACAGTGGTTAAGAATCCACCTGCCAACACAGGGGACATGGGTTCGATCTCTGGTCCAGGAAGATCTTACATGCTGCGGAGCAACTAAGCCCATGCACCACAACCACTGAGCCTGCGTTCTAGAGCCCGCAAGCCACAACTACTGAGCCCAAGTGACACAACTACTGAAGCCCATGTGCCTAGAGCCTGTGCTCCACAACAAGAGAAGCCACTGCAGTGAGAAGCCCGTGCACTGCAACGAAGAGTAGCCCCCATTTGCCACAACTAGAGAAAGCCCGCACACAGCAATAAAGACCCAACACAGCCAAAAATAAATAAATAAATTTATTTTTAAAATAAATTAATTAATAAAATAAAATAAAATAATAGAAAAAAGAACCAGCCCACCAACCATGGCTACAAATAGTCCTTACTTTCCATCCTCAGCAAAGCAGAACATGGAACACAAATGATCTAGTTGGAGCTCAGATGGAAGAAACTAATAGAGAGGGCATAGAATCAAGGGAAATTCACCCATACGGTATTCGGGCAGTAGGGCTGGTTCTGCCCAAGGTGAATAAAATGAAAAGAAAAAACAGGACAACAGTGCACATTTATGCAAAAAACAAAGGACAAAAGAAAGGAAGAAAGAGGAAAACAGAAGAAAAAGGAAGAGATCCTGCAAAAGAGAGATAAATAGTCTACTCTGGAAGAAATAAATATTACAGTAAACAAAAGGAAATAAATACAACAAATGCTGGAAATCTTAAGTACATAAAGAGAATATGGAAACCTTGAACCAAGAAATACACTTGTCAAACATAATGAAATAAATAAAACAAAATATTTGAGAGCTAAAGATATTTTACACTTTCAACCAAGAATAAAGCTCTACTCAGAGAAAAACTCACTCCCTTAATCACTTACAAGACACAAAAAAGAAAAAATAAAAGAAATGTATACTTAACTCAAGAAGATATGTAAGGGCCAACAATATTAAAATGAGGAAAGCAGAATCAAAATAATTAATATAATAACAGAAAGTAACAAATAAGAAAAGAAGCAAAGCAGTTGACTTGATAAGTAAATTTGCCTTGTGATTTCCAGCAACCAAATGCCCAGTCTCCTTGAGACCAATCATTAAGGGACAAGAGCTGGAATTGTGGGGTTTTTTTTAAATTTTTGACTGTGTTGTGTGTTCTTTGCTGCATGTGGGCTTTCTCTAGTTGTGGTGAGTGGGGGTTAGTCTTCGTTGTGGTGTGCAGACTTCTCATTGCAGTGGCTTCTCTTTTTGCAGAGCATGGGCTCCAGGTGTGCAGGCTTCAGTAGTCATGGTGCACGGGCTCAGTAGTTGTGGTGCATGGGCTTAGTTGCCCCACGGCATGTGGGATCTTCCAGGACCAGGGCTCGAACCCATGTCCCCTGCATTGGTAGGGGGATTCTTAACCACTGTGCCACCAGAGAAGCCCTGGAATTGTGTCTTATTCATTTTGTAACATCACAGTCTAAGACAATATATGATTATTAAATAATTGTATGAAAGAGTCCTGAGTGTCCAGGTTATAAGGAAAGAGACCATCTCTGGCTTCTTGGATGAATTTTTGCCACATGGTTGAGGGCTGGAGCCACTGAGAAGGCACAGGATAGAGAGTGGGTGAACCACAAGGCCTCCGGAAGTGTCTTTAGAAGAAAAGTGCCCAACAAAGACCTGTCGATTTAATTCCATTCACATGTGTGCGACTCTTCCTTCCTGCCATCTCCATTTCTGCCAGTGCCCACTCCAGGCTGTGCTTGCCTTGACCTCCCTCCAGGCAGGTGTTCTTAACCAGTTCAGGGGCCATAAACACGGATGGAAAAAAATGCATTGTTATTCTCACTAACCTGTAACTAAACTTTAGCATTTCCTGCTGTTATGACCTAGGTGACAAACCAGTCTAGTATTAGCAGTCCCTGAAACTGTCCCCAGGAGAAATGACAGATATTTTATACTACATTGCAGTTTGGGAAGAGATCTCAAAATGTCATTCACATTCATTACTACTTCAAAATTATGGTAGTTATTAGCCTTGATCTTAATCTTATAATTTAAGGCCTTAAATAAAGGTTTTACATAAAGAAATTTAATATAAATATTCATACAATCATACTATAAACTTTTAAAATATTTTGATAAGTGTGTCCATATCATTGATTTCTTTGGCATCCCTATGTATTTTATTTAATACATTTGAAAACATTGTTTTTCATGAACATGAATTTCACTAGATGCCAAAAGCACCCATGACACTCAAAGGTTAAGGACTCTGGGGCTTCCCTGGTGGTGCAGTGGTTGAGAGTCTGCCTGCCGATGCAGGGGACACAGGTTCGTGCCCCGGTCTGGGAAGATCCCGCATGCCGCGGAGTGGCTGGGCCCGTGAGCCATGGCCACTGAGCCTGCGCATCCGGAGCCTGTGCTCTGCAACGGGAGAGACCACAACAGTGAGAGGCCCGCGCACAGCAAAAAAAAAAAAAAAAAAGAAAAGGTTAAGGACTCTGCATCAGGGTCGACTGCTGAGGGTGAATAAAACTTCTCAGAGAAGGAAAAATAAGTGGGACTTGTGCCATTCTCAGGTTTTGAGAAAAATCTAATTAACTCAAGAGACGATTTATCACTTAATGATTGGACTGAAGGAGGCAGGCATTTATTTGGTTTACTAGCAAGCACGTGGAAGACCTAGGAAAATCATTTAAAGGCTGCAGCACAGAATGATCACAAGCTTGAGTCCTAGAGTGGAACTTCTTCAGTTCAAATCTCAGCACACTGTTCGTTCCTTGCATGACTTTGAGTAGCACTCTGAGACTGGGTTTCCTCATCTGTAAAATGAGGTAAAACGAGCCCCCACCCCTCCCCCTGACTTGGAGGGCTTTTGTAAGGACTGTGCAAGACAATCCCTGTAACCTGATCAACTCAGCCCCCTACACATTGTGGAGGCCCCTCGCTGTTGGTATTAAAGTCAGCCAAATGTGTTCTCAACAACTTCCTCCTCCGCATCTTTTTTTAAATTTTTTCCCCTAATGATGAGATGCGTTCCTCACCCCATCATACAGACCAGCTTCCCAAGACTACTTTCTGTCTCTCCTTCTCTCCTCCCCCTCCTTCCATCAGAGCTCACTCTCAGATAAGGCTGCAATATTACTTCCATCTCTGAGTGTTACTCAGTGTTTGGTTACCTCTTCCAGGGATGACAATCCTATCATTGGGTGAGAAGCCTTTTCCCCCCGCAAAAATCAATTTTGGTTTCCCGAAGCAGATAAAGGTAATATTTCGCTTCCCATGTGGAGTGCTTGCCCTCTGCTTCTCTAACCCCACTTGTCCTGTTCAAGTCTGACCTTGTTCACAAAGCTCCTCACCTCTCACCTTCACTTCTGATGCCACTGAACTCTGAACACATATGCCTGCCCGCCATCTGGACACCCAGCCTATTTTCTTTATCTCTCTCCTCTGCTTTTCTAGGGCAGGGCAGCTGTCCTCAGGGACAGGAGCCTGCTATCTTTTCTTTTATATTCCTAGGGACCCCCAACTAAGCATTTAAAGAAAGAGCAGCTGTAAACATTTTTTAGGAGTTCTTCCCTAAAACCTCCAGATCTCCATGTCTGTGCTACGAGTTCCCAGTGGTAGGATGAGTGAAACTTATCTTGCAAAGGAACCAGGAATGTCTCTGCTAAACTCTTTAAGGGTCTCCAGAGAAGGGCCAGACTGGAGATGAACAGTCATCTCAAGGATTCTTGGAAAGGATCCTTCTCTTTCCAAGATTAATGCTCCTGCACCCATGTATGCTGTGGTAGAATAACTCTGGACTGAGCTTTGGGGTATAACCCTGGCTCTTACAGTGACCAGATATGTGACCTTGAACTTCTCTTCCCCTCTCTGGGCTTCAGTTTCATTACTTGTAATATGAATGATTGGAATTTGATATTCTCACACTCTAGGAAGGAGAGCTGGACTCATTCTTCCGTGGACACATTCCAACATTTATCATAGTTTTCAAGAAACAGGACGCGTGTTCATAATTTTCTGTCAGTCTCACAAATCCTTCAGCATTCTGTTCCACAATGAGCATGGAACTTGTTTCACACTTGAGGGCTTGCTGTGGTGATTGCCATTCCCATAATGTCTTTGATTCAAGAAATTATTTTTTAAATGTGTACTCACTCATTAAGCAAAACCTCCCAAAGCTTTGTTCAAAACCTGCCCTTCTCTTTTACTTTAGTTCAGGAGATGGTTTGATTTTATAAAATAATGTTTTTATTCTTCTGTATTGGACAATGTGCATATTGCTTTGCATGCATTACAGAACAGAAAAGAAATACATAAGCACAAGTGCCACCTTGTTGGGTTTTCCACCAGTTTTTGGGGAAGCCATTGGCTGGCCAGTCCACTGCTCAGTTCAATGAATCAGCCACTAATCTGAAAGAGGCGTGGTACCCTAGGTTCATCTCCTTGCTCACTTTCCACGTGCAGACATTGAGCCTGCTCAAAGGTTTAGCTTTAGTTAATGTAACAGGCATAAAGTGGTCCTCAGTTTTCCAGTCTTGGCACTCAAATGCTATGGTTTTACCAAAGCAGACTTATAGGAAGAAAATATAAATCACTTAAATCTCTTTAGGATGGAGAGAAGTTTGTAGGCAAGAAGAACATGAAATAGTATTATTCTCAGAATTTGTATGATCATGAATTCGTATGATCATCTATTCAGTGCTCACTCAGAAAACCATCACACTGTAACTTGGAAAAAAATGGGGGAGAGCAGATATTACAGGAACACTATGGTCAATGATTATATATAGAGATTTTTTTATTTCACTTGATAACAACACTTTCATTCACTGTACAATCACGAACAGACACAATATCTAGAAATATTATAGACAGGCAAACAAGTGAAAATTTGATATTTTAGGCTGAAAATCAGAAAGAGGTTTGGTTGTCACATGTAAAAAGCTCCTATTTAATACAGTCAACTCATGTTTAGCATTCCTAATGGAAAAGATGAACATGACCACAAATTATACCATTTTATTATTGTTCAGTCCAAAAACTAACTTTCCTAATTTTAGAATGCAATCTGCGATTTTATTAAAAAAAAATAAGAAGAATTACCTTCCAAAGCATGTTGGCTTTAGGCTAATATTTTAATTAGTTTTTATCCTCTGAGAGTATTCCAGTTAAACCATAGGGTAAGTCGGCTGGATGATGACTAAGAAGAAATAAATAGGCTTTTGAAATGTGTCTTCCAGGGAAATACAGTAACTATTAGAAAAATAAACTTTGCTGTCAATAAAGAGTTGACTATCTTTGGAGGGGGAAACACCATACACATGTCACTTAAATAGCATTATAGATGTACTGCTCTAGAATTATTTAAGAAGTAAAGGACGAATCTGCTCTATAGCTATACACACTCATGAAAATAAAACCAGACTATGAAACAAGTATCACATAGCCCAGATTCAGACTGGTTAGGAACAGGCATGGTTGACACTTCCATGATCACAAAGATGTTCTCATTCTGAAGTTTCTAAAACCCTGAGCTCATCTTCTGCCTGGAGACCAAGCTACCATCTCCTTTTATAATTCTGCCACCAAATTTCACTACCTTGTTGTACCATCATGTTATTAGGTACGTAATGCATACATAGCACTGCTGAGAGGAGCAAGGGAATATTCACACAAAGAATAATGAAAGGGGGAGATGGTGAGGTTTCTAGATACATAAGCTAAGGTGACAAGTCTTTCGTTCTCCAGGGCACTACACACAGCTGTTAGTCCATTCTTTTGAGTACTTGCATGGTTGAAGGAGTTTTCCCATATATTATCTCATTGGCTCTTCATAACCACCCCATTGGTAGCTATCACAGGTATCATCTTTGTCCCCACCAAGAGGCTTTACCCAGGTCCACACAGGTGATGGAGCCAAGGTTGGATCAGATCTTCTGATCCCAAATTTCCAAATTCAAAATTCAAAACACCAAACAAAGGAGGTGGATTAGAAAGAGGGACGAGCCCTCAGTAAGCCTGTAGAGTCACTGAATCTCATTGTTGGGTACCCCCACCAACCATTTGTATGTTCCTTTCTTTCCTGGTTGCCCAGGGTGAGAATCAGGACCAAGGAAGAGAAGAGAAAGTTGCAGAAAGAGCCAGAAGCCTGCTTTGTATTCTTGCCCCAGAATACAGTACTTTGTAACACTTGCCCCTGCAAATGTTAGGAGTGAACTCAAGCCTAAGAACAATCCCAGAGATGGGCTACATCAGTGTCTGATGAGTAACTTAGATGTTCCAGAGAGACCCTCACCCTACAGACACATGTACCACAGTCTTAGATGCCTACTCAGGCTCCCTTCTGGAAACCCCATTATTCCAGGCTATCTCCCAACATTTTTCTTGGTTTAATCATTACTTCTTTTTGCCTATTAAATATCATCAACATATATAGGTTTCACCAGTGCCTACTCTTTGCACAAATTAGATGTTCAATGAATGTCGGCCACTGGTGATGGTGTCTAATCACACCAGTTTTAGAGATTCTGAGCTCCCTGAACACAGTGTTGACATATTTGTCCATTTTCTTTGCCCTATGCAGCAAACCAAGTGTTCTTGGTTGATAGCATGTACCTAAGCACACTGCTCAGGGTCCCAAAGGTCCTGTTCTCGGGTTATTTCAGTATGATGCAGTCCACCTCTTCAGTGGCAGGCACCCCTGTGGTTTTGAGGTCAAGGTCCCCACTGGACTTACTCCCACTGTAAGAAGCCTTCCAGTGGAGCAGCATGATCTTCTTGAAGTACTTGATGGTGTTGTTCTTGACGGTCACGAAGCACACGGTGTTGACCATGCTGTTGCTCATGGCAATGCACTCAACCACATAGAAGGCCGTGAGGTAGTGCTTCTCCTTCACAAACACGGTGGGGAAGAAGTCACGCACGATGGTAAAGCCGTAGAAGGGCGCCCAGCACAGCACGTAGGCGGTGAGGATGCACATGAGCACCAGGACCGTCTTCCGGCGGCAGCGCAGCCGCTTCCGGATCTGCTCAGTCTGGAAACCAGGGACAGCCTTGAACCAGAGTTCCCGGGAGATCCTGGCATAGCACAGGGTCATGGTGACCACTGGACCCACGAACTCAATGCTGAAGATGAAGAGGAAGTATGACTTGTAGTAGATCTGCTGGTCCACTGGCCAGATCTGGCCGCAGAAGATCTTCTCCTGGCTCTTGACAATGAGGAGGACCGTTTCAGTGGTGAAGTAGGCTGACGGTATGGCAATGAGGATGGACACCATCCACACCAAGGCAATCAAGCCAGTGGCCGTTTGATACTTCATGCGGGGTCTCAGCGGGTGGACAATGGCCAGATATCTAGGACAAGGACACAAATGGGATCAACCACTGTGGTAAGGAAGTGCTGGAGGATGATGTTATTTTTGCAACACTGAGGCACAATCAAATGGTAGGTGTGGAGGGAAAGAGCAGTGTTATGTGGGCTTCCAGGAAAGGCAGACTTGAATGCCAGCTCCAGCTACACCTCTTACTAGCTGTGCAACCTCAGGCAAGTTTTTATTTTTTTTAATTGAAGTATAGTTGATTTACAACGTTGTGTTAATTTCTGCTGTACAGCAAAGTGATTCAGTTATATATATATATATATATATATATATATATATATATATATATATATATATATATATACATATATATTCTTTTTCATATTCTTTACGTTACGGTTTATTCCAGGATATTGAATATAGTTCCCTATGCTATACAGTAGGACCTTGTTGTTTATCCATTCTATATGTAAAAGCTTACATCTGCTAACCCCAAACTCCCAATCCATCCTTCCCACACCCCGCCACCCACCCCTTGGCAAACACAAGTCTATTGTCTATATCTGTGAGTCTCTTCTGTTTCTGTTTCATAGATAAGCTCATTTGTGTCATATTTTAGATTCTACATATAAGTGATATCATATGGTATTTGTCTTTCTCTTACATAGTCACTTACTATGATAATCTCTAGGTCCATCCATGTTGCTGCAAATGGCATTATTTCATTTTTTTATGGTTGAGTAATATTCCATTGTATATATATACCACATCTACTTTATCCATTCATCTGTCAATGGATGTTTAGGTTGTTTCCATGTCTTGGCTATTGTGAATAGTGCTGCTGTGAACATAGGGGTGCATGTATCTTTTCGAATTAGAGTTTTGTCTGGATATATGCCCAGGACAGGCAAGTTATGTTTAATCTCTCTGAATCTCAATTTCCTTATCTGGAAAAGTATTTTTGTTTGTTTGTTTTTAAAGATTAAATGTGCCAATATAGACACAATTTCTGGCACAGTTTAAAACATGGTATATACTCAATAAATGGTAACTATTATTATTAAATGTAGTAATAACATCTCCTATTGGTTTCTAGCCTGGCACTGTTCCCAGGTCCTTCCTGTTTTCAGGGCCATTCATCCTAATTACCCCACAGCTTAGAGCTAAAAGGACCTGATAATTCTAAAGAGTTGTTGGGAGGATTTGCCCTTTCTGATAGAAATAGTGGGCAAAGTTTTGCCTTCATTCCACATTTTTAAAAACATTGCTCTGCATGCAAAGGTGGAGGAAAAGCATGTGACCATTTATCTTATTTTTCAGGTTGAAAAACGGAGCTTAGTGAGAGATGAGTGACTTTCTCAAGGTCAAATACCACAGGACTCTCGATAGAAAACATTTAACCCTATCTCACATGGTTGATGTGAAAATCAATTGAGAATATATGCGAACATGTTTTTTGAACCACAAAGCAACAGACTGTAAAAGATATTGTTTTTGTTCTTTCCCTTAAAACCACACTGCTGTTACCACAGTTGTCCAGAAAAGAAGAGAGAGCATTTTCCGGGGGATGTGAGTCATTCGTGCAGTATGAAAGCCTCCTTCCCAGAGAGAGTGCACATACTTAGACAGAGAGCTCTGGTTTCCTGGAAGACATTCTGTGTGTGGCAGGGGGTGGAAGCAGGAGAAGGAGAAAGATGGCAAGTGAAGTGGGAGGGAATGACTAATCAACGCTGGAAATAAACACATCCTCACGTGTCCACAGCTTATCCCTGGGAAAGCCAAGGGCAACCGTGACAGGGGCCTGAAGGAAAGCCAAACAATTCTGTTCCCTTCGCAGCCGATCCCTTTGAGGTCATCTTACTTGGGATTTTGACTGGAAGAGGAGGGTCATTCTTTTTTTTTTTTTTTTTTGTCATATTCCTGCTGTTTCTGTCCTTCCCACAACACAGACAGCCAACCCCATTGAGTGTCATATGGAGAGTTCAGTGGCACCAGACTTCTGCTCTCTTGTAGCTACCAGCTGTTGGATGAAGTTGGATGGGTTGGGTCCACCCTCTGGTCGCCCATCTGGCTGCTTTTCACGCTCCACCAGCAGCAACAATCCCTGGCACTCGCCAGTCTCCCAGGGTGGATGCTGAGGGTGAAATGGGAATGTCTGCAGGGTGTTGGCAATGCTTTTGTCAATGCACATGAAGACCACGCCACTCTTGCTGTATGGAGGGCACCAAACCTTCTCTGAACCATAACGAAAACTAAGAGTTTAGAGCTTTTGCTTTCACCAGCTCTCTCCCTCTCTATCTACCCCACCGTGTTCTGTTGATTACTCTCCCAAAGAATATTTCTGTATTCATAATTGCTTGCTATATGAACGTTCACTATATGATTCTATTCCTTCTTTTCCCACTAGTAATTTCCCAAGTCTTTATGATATTTTCAAACTCGGAGTGTTTTTTCAATGAACATGTAGGGGAGAATGTTGATCTAGAAGACCAAGAATCTACTCCCAGCTTTGCCACAAACTTGCTATGCAAATTTTTCATTTTCTTAGCCCTGAGGACTCAATTTCCTCATCTGTGACATGGGAATATCAAGTGCCTTACCAAGCTCACAGAGATACTGTGAAGCTCCAATGAGACACTGCACATAAACAATAGGCTATTAATATACAAGAAAAAAACCCTTAGTATCCTAAAATGTATTTTTAGAGCTATTCTGTATAGCAAGCAATTTTCTTTCACCGGTTACTGGCAAATCGTGCATTTGCAAGTTCTATGCTACTTTCTATTTTATTGGACATATTTTATTGGATTTACTAATCTTCACATCAAAATTAATCTGTGATTGCCCATCAGATAGTTCATCCTGACATCACCCCACCTCCATCCCCAAAGTTAGCACCAGGAGCTGTGCAAGAGGTCTTCCAAATACATTAACCAATAGGCAAATTGCAGAAAACTGTTTCAAGGATTGCCACCAGCCTTGGGTATGCTAGGCTCAGAACTCCATTATTAGTAATAGTTGCTTGACTTTGTAAAGCAACTTCCAATTTACAGAGCGTTTTCAAATCCACATCCTCATCAGATAACCCCAACTCATTTGAATAGGTAAGGGAGCAAAGATGCCCACCTTACAGAAGAGCAAACTGAGGTCTGAAGAAGTTAAATAACCTGTCAAAAGCCACGCAGCTGGTAATCGACAGAACCATGATGCAGACCCATCCGTATCTTGCTCCAAATCCAGTGGGCTCACCAATACGCCAATTGTTCCTTCCTTTTCAAACCAGAGCAAGCAATATCCCTTCCTCCTGTCCTTCTGGCATCCTGGCAGCCCCTCTGCTCTTTTCATCATAGTCAGTTTCGACCTATTGATGTTCCAAAAAGGAGTCAGGCAATTGGCAGCTACTTTCCTTAGGAGTATGCGCTTGGCATTGTGGCATGTCTACCACTACAGTGGTTCAGGTCCAGATCCACTTAGAGTCAGCATTTCCCAGAGAACAAAGAATGGAGGCTGCTGGACAAAGAAATGTCCAGCCACTAACTGTGTGATGTCAGCGGGCTGGGTGATTAAGCAAAGAACATTTGAGCTCCCTCTCTGCCCCAGGACTCAGCCCCAGCTCTAATCACGGAAGTGGCAGTCACAGTAGCTACTAGGTGGCTCATGGGATGGGTAGCAAATGTACAACCAGCCCCAACCAATAAGCTCACCAGGAAGCATCTGGGCTTCCTAAGGCTGAGTGCTGTTCCTCATGCCTTAGCTGCCTCATCCAGACGGTATAAGAGAGCTGCCAACAGGCAGGCAGACTGGCCAGCTTCTCCTGGATTCCACATAAAAAAAAAGGAGGGACCCCAGTGTCCCATGTGCCTGAGATCCAAAAGATATACCCCGAGGACAGTGCGGGTGTCTCCACATCAAAGAAGAAACCCAGACCTGGGGGGACAGAGTCCTGAGCATCTTTTGCAGTTCCCTGCTACCCTCAGGTCTGATTCTCTGTGCCTAGATTGTGTGATCTTCTAGAACAGGACCCTATTCTTTCTGATCTCTACTCTTTTACATTCCTTGCCCTGTCCCCCGTCCCCGCCCCCGCTCCCGGGACCTCACTCTCACCTCAAGCATCCTCACCTCTCGGCTTTTGTAAACACAGTTCTACCTACCCTCTTGGAAATCCTTTTTTCTCCTTGCTGATCATCATTTGTTGAAAGCCAGTAAAAAGTCTGTCTCCTGCATGAAGCCTCCTCTGATTATTCTGTTACGCCGCAATCTCACCCTTCTCTAAATTTCATTTCAAACTGACCCTTTACTTACCCCCTGACTTTCCTGTGTTAGTTCTCACCCCTCCCGCGCACTCTGGATGGTAAGCTTCCCAAGAGCAGGAATCATGCCTTACTTTTAAAACCTTTTGCTGTCTGTGAATTCTGGGCACCTAGGATCTTAGTAAAACTTCACCTTCAGCAAGTACCTAGCACTGGATGAACAGAAATGTAATAAGCCGTGGTGACAGTTCTCAAAAAGATTGCAACCTTTTTTTGGAAAACAGGACATCAATGTGTTTACCCAGCATGAGACTGGCAGGCAGTCTGGAACTCGATAATAAGATGGTGGAAAAACAGATGAACATTCCAGCCATATTTTGTATACAGTGGCATTGTTAGAGGTCTTTTGAGCAAGAGAGGGAGGGGTGTATGAGGCAGAAGATTAATTTAGCTGCAGTCTTGCTTTCTTCCCCTGGGCCATGGGACACTTCTTGCTATTCCTAGAAACTTCAGGTTTGCTCCCATCTCGAAGCCTTTGCACTTAGAATTCTCTTTGTCTGGAATGCTCTTTCCCAGTCTTTACGAGGCCAGTTATTTTCCCCCCATCATTCAGAGGTCTGTTCAAATATCTTCTCAGAGACACTTTTCCTGATTCCCACCTAGAGTGTCTCCCACCCTTGGTCGCTCTCAGTGTTTGCTTGCATATTTGTTTGTTTGTTTGTTTTATTGAAGAATAGTTAATTTACAATGCTGTGTTAGTTTCAGGTGTACAGCAAAGTGATTCCGTTATACATATATGTATTTGTTTTTCAGATTCTTTTCCATTATAGGTTATGTTTATTTGTTTTTGCTCAGAGTATTTCTCATGCTCTGAAATTACCTTCCTTGGTTGCTTGCCTGACTGTTCTCTCTCCATCAAGCTCCATCAGCACAAGGAGCTTTTTTGCTTATTCACCATTGTATCACCAGTGCTTGAAATAGTATTTGTAACTTTGTAGTCGCTCCATAAAAATGCATTGTGTGTTGGGGCTTCCTGGGTGGCGCAGTGGTTGAGAGTCTGCCTGCCGATGCAGGGGACATGGGTTTGTGCCCCGGTCCGGGAAGATCCCACATGCTGCGGAGCGGCTGGGCCTGTGAGCCATGGCCGCTGAGCCTGCGCGTCCGGAGCCTGTGCTCCACAATGGGAGAGGCCAGAATAGTGAGAGGCCCGCGTACCGCAAAAAAAAAAAAAAAAAAAAAAAAAAAAAATGCATTGTGTGAATGAATGAATGCTTAGGATGGATTGTAAGGGAGTAGGTTTGGCAGAGGGGCGGAGCTGAGAGACACTGGCCACAGGAAAACCAAGAGGAGACTGTGATAATTCAGCCCTGGGTGAGCAGCGGGGAGGTTGGGCCGGGGGTGGGAGGGGATTGTCAGGGCCTGGGAATTAAGTGAATGCTGGAGAAAGGGAGAGAGCAGCCAGGACAAAGGGGACTTTTGAGCTTAGATGCCTGGGAGAGCCATGGAACCAATAGTAGAAACAGAGAACGGGTGGGAGATAAATAGTTCTGTTCTACTATATCTTGAGAGCTGTGTTTCTTAGAAACTTTGTATCATTATTTCTTTAATCACATCACAAAAACAATCACTATCATGAAAGCAAAGAGGTTAGCCAATCGGAAAAAGTCATTAATCTGGTTTTGTTGTTGTTGTTTCTTTAAGGGTTAATTTACAAAGCATAACATCTGCTGTTTATTAAGTGCTTACTCTGTTTTAAGCATTGTTCTAAACAATTACATGTATTATTTCATTTCATCCTCAAAGCAACCTAATACATTAGGTTTTCTAATTATTCCCATTTTATACATGAGAAAATTGAGGCAGAGAAGGGTCAACTAACACACACAAGGCCCTGCAGCTAATAAGTGGTGCAGTAGGAGTTTAAACCCAGGCAGACTAACTGCTCACACTATTCCTACAGAAATTTCATTAAACAAAAATAAAGATATTTTTATAACTGTGGCCATATTTGTTATATCAAGACAAAAATTAGTTGCCTAAAACTAACAAACTCAAGCCCAGGGTCTGGGTTCAAGTTTCCAATCACAACCCCACTCGAAACAATAGCCGATGCAAAGCACGTTCCTGATTAACATACCCACCGTAAGAGAAATGCCTGCAATATTTCAGACAAGCTGAGTTTCATATGAAAGGTGAATATGAGTTTGAAAGAGTTCAGTAGATGGAGGTGGATTGATTGACATAGATATTACCTCTTACATGTCCAGAATAGCCCAATGCCCTGATTTTGTCCTGGCTTACATTCCCCTTGAAGCCATTTCCTCCTGCAGTGTTACCCCTTTCTTCGAGTAGCCCCCTCCATGGTAAAATGGGTCTCACCCAGGGAGCAGGGGCCCACCCCGCAGCAGGTACCTACCTACCCCCCTTTCAGTGGCTGAGAGCACCTTCTGTGAAAAACTGTCTTGCCAGAGTGAAACTTCAGGATATAAGCCCATATGTTTTGTCCTGTTCATGTACTAAGAGGGATGGTGGCAGCTTCCACTTTCAGAAAAGTTCAGAGACAAAGTCCCTGGAGATCTTCCTCGACAGCTGTGAAGGGAACTTGGGGGGCAGATACTCTGCTTGACTGTCCCCCTCCTGTTCCTTCTACAGATTCACCCAGGGTCCGTTCCTGGGTAGACAGAACACCATGGGGGCTTCGTGACTCACGTGGAAGAGCTTGGCCAAGCCTTGCGCAGGGGTGACACCTCTGGACACCTTCTATGGGTAACAAACCGAGGGCCATCTAATGTGCTAATTCCAATATCCTCCTACGTTTTAAGGCCAGGCTCCTTTTCAACCCTCTGCCCTTGGGAGTGGTCTATGTCTAGGTATTCTAGTGGTCGTCCCACTGATGGCTTCAGAAATCAGGCTCTATTTGCTGTGTTCCTCCCCGGAACACTGTCCTGGGGTGTCCTGATTGGGGTGGGGGGAGGGAGCTGAACGCCACCAGAGCACTGAGGCCATGGGACACGGAGATCATCTGTGCTTCAGGCTCTCCGCGTTAAGAGAGAGAGACGGGCTGTGCAGATCCAAGTACACAGAGGCCCGATTAGACCCTCAGGGTAACTGTCTCTGGACTGCACCAAGGTGTTTTGTAACAAGAGTCCAACTTTGGGCACAGAAGCCTACAAAATTGTTCCAAGGGAACAAAAACTACTCTGGCCCATTAGCACAGGAGATTATACTAAATGAAAAGCCTAAAGATAACATAGGAAAGATTTGCATAGGCTGCTCTTACTGATTTTATTTACCATCACTAGAAACAGCCCTTCTGTACTGTTGTACACTAATGTATGAAAAGCAGCCAACTGATTACTGCAACAACCAAAAAAGAGTAAGTAAGCTAAGCATAGGTCTCCTTTTTGTTTTGTTTTGTTTCGTTTGTTTTTTAGAACAAATCCCTCAACGTTATTTAAAATCAACCAGTGTTAACATTGTTAATCAACTACACCCAATATAAAATAAAAATTTTTTAAATCATCATAACAATAAAAAAAAATCAACCGTTGTTTGTAGGGGCATCACGTTTCAGTAGAGGATGTCTTGATGAGATAGAAACCTCCCTCAAGATTTCCAAGTTGACTCAAGAGGTAACTGCCTGAAACTTAAACTTGTCCCTCCACACCTCCTGGGAGCTGCCTACCTCTAGACCTCGGACAGATACAACATCTAGGGGCATGTCCATAACAGAGGGATCAAAAGTCTTCCTGCTGCCCAACTGTAGGGGGCTCCACTACCTCCTGCCTGCTTACCGCTGGAAAACTAGAACTCTTTTCACTGTTCAATAAATGGGCCACCTTTGGGCCCCCATGCATCCACAGCTCTGGGGAATACAAATACCTCTCATCAATCACAACTGCCCCTTCTTTCATTGTCCCCACCCCTCACTCACCTGTCGATGGCGATGGCCAGCAGGGCGTTGGTGGAGACGTAGAGAGAGACAGTGCGCAGGTAGTTGACAGAGGCGCACAGCACGTGGCCGTGCTCCCAGGAGAGCTGGCGGACCACGTAGTAGTCCATCTCAAAGGGGCAGCAGACGACGGCCACCAGGAAATCAGAGATGGCCAGGTTGGCGATGAGCAGATTGGTGAGGTTGCGCAGCTTCTTGTAGCGGGCCAGGGCGGCGATGAAGATGAAGTTGCCAATACCACAGACCAGCATGATGCCCACCAGCGCCATGCCAATGACAATTTTGGCAGCAAAGAAGGTCCGGGAATTGGTCACATCCTCATCTTCATCCAAGGGCATATCATAGTCGCCATAGCTGAAGTTGAATGGGAAGAAAGCAGCTTGGGTTCCGTGGGGGTCAAGCAGAGAAAAATAGTTGGTTGAGGTGTTTGTGGCATTCTCATCCATGACCCCCATGTTGACCTCCATCTGGCCAGGTGAAGCCTTGAGCAACACTCCTGGGGATTCCTCTGGGGAGATGTCGTTAGGCTGAGGTCTCCCCTTTCTGCTGATACTCAGCTTTCCCTTAATCAGTCAGATTGTCCCTGCAAGCGTCCTTGGGGTCCAGTATCCAAGCTCCATCCTAAGCCTTTGAAAGACATACAAACAATTGGCTACATATGTAAGTGAACCTGGCCAAATTTAAAACCATTCTATAAACTAAGCTGACCCATTAGCCACCTGCCCAGAGTGAACAGGTGATGGAGTGGAAATAAAGGAACCAGGGAAAGAAAACAAAGGAATCAAAACCACATACCCACTCATTCAGGGAAGGTTAGATTTCTAAAGACAAATCAGTTTATTTCCGTTCCACTGAAGATTCTGAATGATGCACTTTTTCTCAGGGACCAAAGTTAGGAGTGTGGGAGGCTGAAGAGAACCAAAGTGACCTGCTCCAAACTCCATTCTTTGTCCTGACAGCCTGAACTTTGTCCTTGTGGAATTGTCCCATTCTGTAGCTTAAAAAATTGTTCTGAATTCCACTGAAGAGGCAAGACTTTGAGACAGGCCTGGCTGCTCCCTATGCTTCTTTCCTTCTGGCAAAACACTGCTTTAAAATCAGAGCCTTTGTAGCAGCCACCTTCCCCTCTCCTCACTAGGTTTCCTGTTCCTACTTCCAAGTCTGCTGTGACCCTAGAAGCCAAGCACAGCATTTACCAAGGCCTGTCACCAGACAGAGGCTGCAAGAGTGATGTCCCAGCCTAATCATCGAGTGGCTTAGAAAGGGGACTCTGGAACAAAATCCTTCCTTGGCTGGTTGTGTGTCCTGAGATAAATAGCTTGAGCTCTCAGAGTTTCAACATCCTCCAGGCAAGAGATCAGTCATGTCTGTAAAGCATGGAGGTCCCTGGAGAGGGAGGGTGTTACATCCTAGGACTGCGAGGAATTACTAGTGAGGACCCAGGCCTCCTCGGTCAGCTCCGAGGAAGAGGAGGGCACTCCTGACCCAGATGATGGGGCTGGGGTACCAGGAGGGGGTTGTCAGCTGCACTGGTGGGGATGGAGGACCAAGAGGGAGCCAGAGTCCCCATGTCCCCTTCCCTCTCCCTGCAGACCCAGTCCCTCCCAGAGCCTGCAAACATCAGGCCAGGTTCCTGGGATGTAAGAAGAGGGCTGGGGTCTGGAGAGCTTCACAGAGGGCAGGAAATCCAGAGAGGGAGGGGAAGTGTGGAAGCGTGGAAGCCTGAGGTTCCTGGGAAAGGGAGACACAAGGAAGACTCCTAGGACCCTCAGGAGAGCATGCTGCCCACACCCCTCAGAGGTGACATGTCTGGAGCCTGCCTTTGGGGGTAGAACTAAAGTCCCTCTGCACAGGGAGGCCCAGCCCCAGTCCCCCATCTCTCCCCCAACACTTCCTCTCCATTTTTCGCAGATTTTTTTCCTCCTCTGAGCATCGGTCCTGCCCCTCTCAGGCCCTGCCCTTTGCTGCTACCGTGTGTGAAGCAGAATCCAGATCGGAAAGGTCACAGGGGGCCAGGCTTGCCACCCAGGCAGGGAGGATGCAGTCCGCCGCGTGGGACAGTCCTCGCCCCTCGCAGGCCCTGTGGGTCTCCGAGACGCGCCACCTCTGGAGAGGGACACTGCAAGCTCGCTACCTGGAAGATTCAAAGTCATGTTTTAAAAACAAAGAGCATAAAAACTTCTTGGGGAGACCGGGTGTTAGGAGATTTGGGATTTGGGGAGAAATTGTCCAGCGGTCTCTTTTTCTCCTTCATTCTCACCTCCCCAAGAGGAACCCCATTGCCACCCGGTGTCCTCTGGAGCCCCTGCGTTTAGGGATCGCCCCCTGGCCAGACCTTCCCATCTCTGGAAGCATCTCTTTGCAGCCTCTGCTGATAAGCCTGCTCCCAACTTTGTCCTCGGAGCCTCAGAGGCTACGCCTAAGGACAGAAGGAGGGACAGACCGGGTCCCCTGCAGAAATGAGCACGAATGTGAGTCTCTTGAAAAGCCGCCTCCCCACTCAAAAGCCCCCGCGCCCTGGCGGCCGCTGCCGCGTGGAGTCCTCGGAGCATCGCCCCGGAGGGCGCGCTCCGTACCTGCGGCATCCCGGCGCCGGGCGGACAAGGTCCTGAGCTCTTTATTCCGGGTCCGGGGACATGAGCCGCTCCTCCCAGAGGCCCGTAGGAGGAGCACGGGTCCCCTCTCTCCCTCCTCTGCTCGGGGCTCTTTCCCGGCTGGTCTCTGCGGGAGTTGCGCTCTCGCCGCCGCAGATAGAGGACCGCGGCTCCTCGGCGTGGCCACCACCACCCCCACCCCCCTCGCTGTCCCCGCCCGGGTGACCGCGGGGCGCCCAGGGCCGGGGTGCCCGGCTCGGGGAGGCGTGCTCCGCCGGGTCCAGGAGACACGAGGGGGAGGGGCTCCGGGCTCCAGGCAGGGGCACGTCGGGTCGCCCAGGCACGCGCGCGGCTGGGGACCCCGGGAGTCCCCCCGGGGCCGGAGTGTCGGGGACGCAGAAGCGGCAGCTCGAGGCGAGGACACGCCGGAGGGAGCGCGCGTTCCCTGGGCTCAGGCTCCGGAACGGCCGCCTGGGGCGGGAACGAGGACGGTGGAGCTCGGAGCCCGGCTCAGCGCGGACTCGGCGCCCGAGGCTCCCATTCCGCAGGGCTGCGCCCGCCCCGGGGCTCGAGACTGCTCGGCCGCTCACCTGGCCAGTCCCGGAGCCACCGCCAGAGTGGGCGGTCGGGCCCGATGAGCTGGCGAGATTTCAGAGAACCGGGAGGAGCCTCCCCTCCTGCCCACACCGCCCTCGCAGGAGACGCTGGGAGCGACCCAAAGGTAGTTCCCTCAGACAAGCCCAACTGGACGCCGGGGTCAGCTTCATTTCAGCCGCTTGACCTCTGTGTTAGAGGCTCTGAGAACCGCTTTCCGGAAAGCAAGGAAGCGGGGGGAGGGCAGCGGTGTGTATGCGGGAGAGAGAGGTGGCCTCCCACCCACCCAGGGATATCTGTTCAAAAGGCTAGGATGACCAGAGCTAACTTACAGAGCACAGATCTCCAAAAGTCTACAGATTTCTCAAGAACTTAAATATCAAATTAGCTTTTGATCCAGCAATTCCACTTCCAAAAAACCCTGAAAGCCGGGACTCGGATACTTGTACATCAATGTTCATAGCAGCATTGTTCACAACAGGCCAAAGGGTGGAAACAACCCAAATGTTCATCAACTGATAAATGGGTTTTTTAAATGTGGTGTACGCATACATTAGAATATTTCTTATCCTTGAAAAAAGGAATGAAGTATAAAAGTGCTGACGAGGATGTGGAGAAATTGGGACCCTTGTGCGCTGTTGGTGGGAATGTAAAGTGATGCGGTCACAGTGGAAAACAATATGGCAGGTCCTCAAAAGTTAAAAAAAAAAAAAGAATTACCATATGATCCAGTTATTTCACCTCTGGGTATATCCCCAAAATTATTGAAAGCAGTGTCTGAAAGAGATATTTGTACACCCATATTCATAGCAGCATTATTCACAACAGCCATAAGGTAGAACCAACCCAAACGTCTATCAACAAATGAATGGATAAAGAAAATGTAGTAGGTACATACAACGGAGTATTTTTCAGCCTTTAAAAGGATGGAAGTTCTGACACATGATAAGATATGGATGAACCTTAAGGACATTATACTAAGTGAAATAAGCCAGTCACAAAAAGACAAATACTGCATAATTCCACTTATATGAGGTACCTAGATGCATCAAAATCATAGAGACCGAAAGTAGAATGGCACTTGCCAAGGTCTGAGGGGATAAGGGAAGGGGAGTTCCTATTTAATGGGTAGAGTTTTAATTTTGCAAGATGAAAAGAGTTAGGGTGATGGATCGTGGTGATGGTTGCACAGCAATATGAATGGACTTAATTCACTTAACTGTACACTTAAAAATGGTTAAGATGGTAAATATTATATGTATTTTACCACAATAGAGAAAATGGAGGAAAAAAGAAATGAAGTCTTGATACATGCTACAATATGGGTGAACCTTGAAAACATCATATTAAGTGAAAAAATTCAGACACAACAGGATAAACGCATGACTCCACATATATGAGGTACCTAGATTAGGCAGATTCATAGAGTCAGAAAATAGCATGAGGAAGAGGAATGGTGTTTAATGGACACAGAATTTGTTTGGGTTGATGACAAAGTTCTGGAAATGGATAGTGGCAATGGTTGTACAACATTGTGAATACACTTAATGTCACTGAAGTGTACACTTAAAATTGTTTAAAAACAAAACAAAATAAACAAACAAAAAACATAAGCCATGGGCTTCCCTGGTGGCGCAGTGGTTAAGAATCCACCTGCCAATGCAAGGGACACGGGTTCGAGCCCTGGTCCGGGAAGATCCCACATGCTGCAGAGCAACAACCCCTGTGACCCACAACTACTGAGCCTGTACTCTAGAGCCCGCGAGCCACAACTGCTGGAGCCCACGTGCCTAGAGCCTGTGCTCCGCAACAAGAGAAGCCACCACAATGAGAAACCCACGCACTGCAACGCGCAGCAACGAAGACCCAACGTAGCCAAAAATAAATAAATTTATTTATTAAAAAAAAAAAAGCCATGGAAGAGCTCAGATCTCCTTAGTAAGGCATCAAAGTTTGGCCTCCAGTTGTCCACAATGGAAATGGGGCTGCCAGGGGTCTGGACTTTTACTCCTCTTTGCCGCTATCAAACTTCAGGCAAGTCACAGAACTTTTCTGAGGCTCCCTTTCCTCATTCACTAAATGAATGAGTTGAGCTTGCACTAGGAAACCACTGCCAGGTTCCAGCACTTCATACAGTATCCTCTCCTGGCCCATATCCCTCCATGGACACCTTCTTCTGTTATTTCCACAAAACTCCTGTCTTTTGCAAAAATGTCCCATCCTTTCACATTTCTGAGTCTCATGTCCCCTAGGACATGGAACACGATAGCAGTTAAAAGCATGACAGATAGAGTCAGCTATCTCCTTTCTACCTAGTACTGCACACAGGAGCTGTGTGACCTTGGACAGTGTGCTAACCAAAGTCTAGCTTTCCCACTTGTAAAATGGGTGACAGTAGCTCCTACTGCACAGGGCTGTTGTGAGGACTGGATGAGATGAGGCAGGTAAAGTGCTTGGTGCAATGCAGGCCCCTGATAAATGCCACCAGTTACTCTCACTCTGTGATTCTTTCCATATATTGCTCCCTGAGGTCCTAACCAACCCTTGAGATCTTACTAATGTGTCATTTCTTCCAGGAAGCATTCCTTGATTCCCCCAAGGCTATTCAAACCTTTCCTTGCCACTTGGTGCCTCTCTTCAAATGTATTTCTGCGTACCAATTTTCTTTCCATCTTGCACAGTTTCCTGAAGAAGAGGTATGTCTCATTCATTTTTGAATCCTGTTCTGTATTGTTTCTCAAACTTTCCTGATGATAAGAACCACCTGGGGTGCTAGTTAAACATATGGATTCCTTGATCCCACCCCAAACTCAGGGAAGATATAAGATAGACACATGTTGACCTGTCATTCCATATAGCATATATGTGTTCATTCCACATAGCATGTCTTCCTATTTACTCAGAAAATAAAAAACAAAGCACAGAGTGCATTAGTTATCTATTTCTGCATTCCAAATTACCCCAAAACTTCAGAGCTGAAAGCAACAAACATGTATTACCTCACTGAGTTTCTGAGGGTCAGGAATCTGGGAGTGGCATAGCTGGGTGGTTCCAGGTTCAAGGTCTGTCATGAGATTGATGTCAAATTGTCAGCCAGGGCTGTACTCTCATCTGAAGGCTCAACTGCGGTGGGGGGGATCCACCTCCAAGTTCACTCACAAGGTTGTTGTCTAGTTTTCACTGGCTGTTGCTGGAGACTTCGGTTCCTCCTCATCATGTGGGGTTCTCTCTAGGCTGCCCGAGTGACCTCACTACATGGCAGCTGACCTCCCCTCTTCTGCAATATGCTATTTTTCACACACTCACGCACACCCTGCCACAGTGTGGGAGGGGACCACACAAGTGTGCGAATACCAAGAGGTGGATCACTGGGGACTGATTTGGAGGCCATCTTGGAGGCTGTGTACCATGCAAAACTTAGGATTTTCCTATTTCCCCTTCAAAAACCTGGCAATGAATGGTTCCTGAGGCTAACACTAATGCTAGCCACAATGAAGACATTTTTGACCTTCAGAGTAGTGAAGTACTGGGTGACTTCTGGAGTTGGAGTCATGAGGGCATAATTGGAAGAATTTATTGGCCAGGACCCCCATGGGGGAAATGGAAATATTAGAAGCAGATATAGTCTGGCAGGTTCTATGCACTGCAGCTCTTGGTGGGGACTCCTTTGAAGGACTTAGTCCCTACATGTCAGTTTCTGCCAAAGACTTCAGGGGAGCCTCCTCCATCTGTGAAGGAGACATCTATCTGGGGCCCAATTTTAATAATTCATCTCTGTGACAGAGTTAAACCTAGGCTTATGGCAAAATCTGTAAATAAAAATTTTAAAAAAAATAAGGAAAGAAGAAGGAAATGAGTTGTTTAAAAAAATCTGGGACTCCAATGATGTAATTTCTTTTTCAAATGTGTAGCCCCAAAGACACCAATGACCTGGATATTTTTTCTGTGGTTAGAGTCTCCTGCTGCAAGGGGCACATTCCTTGCTTCATCCCACCTACAAAGCAAGTCACAATATCGGAGAGAATTTCACCTCAGGGAGACGTCACCCAACAAAACGAAAAGAAAGAACTCATTTGGAAAGCACTTTTTTTTAGTGCTTTTAGGTATCCCTCACCCCTGAATAATGTTCTTGAGCTACCTTGGATTTTTTTCCTTTCCTATGCCACTGGCAGGAATCATCCCAAACGTGCTTTGAAATTCCATTTCTTCATCACATCGTTCTATAATTATGCCCTTTGGTTTAGACATGAAAGTTTAACATCTTGGGGCTTTTTGCAGCCATGCAACTCCTGTGTTGCTCTAGTAAATACCACTTAGAAACCCAGCTCAAGGAGAGCCTTAGAGGTCCTTCAGTGAGCACTCTTATAGCGAGAAAAGAGCAAACAGATGCTCAAGAGGAAAGGCCTTTAGCCCAAGGGAACAGAGCAGTGTGACTTCAGAGCTCAGACTGGAATCCAAGTCTCCTGAAATTTAGCTCAGCCCCGCCTCTCTGCTCAGCCACACCCACAGTACACATTGTTACCTGTTTTCAATTTACCCCTCTTTCCATGATCCTTGACTCCAGGGTTCAGCCACAATTCCTCCTGTCTGACAAATTTTACTAAATCAGCTTATTTTCTGCTTTCATCAGATTTGTTCCCTGGGCACACTCTCTCATCCAGTGCCATGAAAAAAATCAAGAATTCCTGGAAGACACCCAGAGCTGGCTCAGAACTCATCCTGCCTCCTTTTTCAATGACCTCCCCTGTACTCAAGCCAGCAATGCTTGATCGGCTTCCCAAAGCCCACTCAGCAGGTTGTTTGGACTGCTCTCTGCCATTCCTCTCCAGCTCCCCAAATCCCTCTGGAGGAGATGTGAAAGGAGATTCAGCTAGGCACAGAGACATGCTCTCATTCCTGATGGAAACCCAAACATGCCAAAGATGTCAAATCTCTCGTTAATTTCATTGGTTTGAAGCCATCCTTGACAACGTCTTAATGGTCGACAATACTATTCATATATTTATCTGGAGAAATAAACAGGTCATGACTTATAAGAATGTTTTTTTAAAAAAGAAGAGAAATAAGAGGATAGTTTACCTATGAATATCAAAATATTATGAAGGCTCAAGAAGACAGCAGGTAATGAGTTTGAGCAGAAAGTGTGCTCACTGTTAAGATCTGGATACATCCCGGCATGAAGTCTAACCGTGGAATCATCAATCCGGAATATTTTACATGGGGACTGTAATGCAGCTGACACATGGTGTCTGCCTCAGATTCCAATCTTCCTAGCTAAGTCCCAGGTGAAGGGGCTACAGGCAGCAGGACTCTGGGAGACAAGACAAAACAGGGAGGGCTGTTTGGGGGCTCCTGGTATGGAGTGGCTAAGAAAGGCCTTCTCTCCTTGTTTAAGAAACATTACCTGGGGCTTCCCTGATGGCGCAGTGGTTGGGAGTCCGCCTGCCGATGCAGGGGACACGGGTTCGTGCCCCGGTCCGGGAAGATCCCACATGCCGCAGAGCAGCTGGGCCCGTGAGCCATGGCCGCTGAGCCTGCGCATCCGGAGCCTGTGCTCCACAGCGGGGGAGGCCACAACAGTGAGAGGCCCGCGTACCGCAAAAAAAAAAAAAAAAGAAAAAAAAGAAAGAAACATTGCCTGGTTCTAATGCAATGAGGACCACATGGAATGCCACAGTGCCCTGGCACCTTGCAGCTCAGCTTCTGAAGATGAGATGGGTCCTTCCACTGACTTAATGAACTCTCAGAGGGAGTAGCACTGTCAGGCCCCCAAAAGTCTTTATGGAGGATGTGTTGGGATGTTGAGAAGAAGGAGAAGAAGGTGCGAGGATTGTTCAAGAACTGGAATGATAAACACCACTGCCTCATGCCCTACCCCAGAGACTCCTAGAGATAAGGGGCTAGAATGTTCTGATTATGGAGGTGGTGGTGGAAGTTATACCTTTATGTGGGCCCACTGTACCCACAGGCTAGGGAATCCTGGTGAGACTGGATTTACAGAGGAATTCATTACAAAGGAAGGAGCCCACATCACCTCTATCACCAAGTATAACACTTAGAGATAGAGTTGGTGAATCATAGCCATTGTCTTACTAAGTACTTTGTACTCACATTGTCTACTAGTATCTTTGATTCAGATAGTTCATTCTTATAGTTTCTTCTAAGGAAAAAAATAAATATTCATAACACTATAAAATAATAAAATGTAAGAAAACCCCTGAAGTCATCAAAACTGGGTTATCAGTTTCCTAGGGCTGCCATGACAGAGTACCACAGACTAGGTGGCTTAAAGCAACAGATATTTATTCTCTCATAGTTCTGGAAGTTAAGTCTGAAATCAAGGTGTTGGCAGGGCCATGGTCCCTTTGAGTCTCTAAGTAGAACCCTTCCTTGCCTCTTCCTAGCTTCTGGTGGTGGCTGTCAATCCTTGGTGCTCCTTGGCTTACAGCTGCATCACTCCCATCTCCACCTCCATGGTCACATAGCCTTCTTCTCTGTGTGTCTCTGTCTTTATATGGCATTTTCCTCTTATATAGACACTAGTCATATTGGATTAGGACTCACCCTGATGACTTCATCTTAACTTGATTATATCTGCAAAGACCCTATTTCCAAATAAGGTTACATTTGCAGGTACTGGAAGTTAGGATTTCAACATATCTTTGGGGAGGACACAATTTAACCCATAGCAAGTATACTGTGATACATTTATGTGTGATGGAATACAACGTAGCTATCAAAAATAGGACTATGAAATCAATCTATGCTGTTAGAAGTCAGGACAGAAGGACAGTGGTTACCCTTGGGGAAGAGAGATCACAGGCAAGAGCCATTGGGAGGGTTTTGGGGGTGTTAGTAATATTCTTCTTCTTGATCTAGTAGCTGGTTACACGGATGTGTTCAGTTGGTAAAAATTCATCCAGCTGTACACTTATGAAATGTACATGTTTCTGAATGTACAATATATTTCAATGAAAAGTTAATTAGGACGTAGTGCTGTAAAAGTATACTGACTGACATGGAAAGATAGTCATGATACATTACTGAATGGAAAAACATCAGGTTACAAAACCATATTGCAATATGATTCCATTTGGAGGGGAAATTTATGCATCATCTAGAAAAGAAAATGTCTGGAAGGGCAGAGGAAATTGCTAACACTCAACTCAGAGTGGAAAGAAAATACAAGTGTTTTCCCCCTCATTTCCACTATTTGTATTTTCTGATTTTTTTATTGCAGCTATATTATTTGTATAATCTTTTAAATTTCATAAATGAGAAAAGGGTGAATTGATTACAACAAATAGGAGATTCACCTATTAGGGGAAATCATTAATTTAGATCTTTATTTCACACTATATTCCAAAATGCAATAAGGAAGGATTAAAGAGTTGAATTCAAAGAATTAAAAACTGAAAGAAAACACTGATAAAAATTTATGAGGTTCATGAGATCTCAGAGTGGTAAAGCCTTTACTAAACAAAAAACAAAAAGGTAATAGATGAACCCCAAAGGCAATGGATAGATTTTTCTACATTAAAACATTTGAAAGTCAGAAAAACCATAAACAAAACTAAAAGATAAATGTCAAACTAGGAAAAATATTTATGGCAAATATTGCAAACAAAGGTCAAGATCCTTAGTATATGAAGTACTGTTACTTTGTAATAAGGAAAAAGCTGGTACCTCAAAAGAATAATGGGCAAAATATACAAATAGGCAATTCACAAAAAGAAATGCAAATAACAATAAAATGTATTTTAAAGTGCTTACTCTCACCAGTAATCAAAGAAATTTCATCTAAAAACAATGGGATAAAATTTTGCCTATCAAATTAGCCAAGATCACAAAATGTAAAAATGGAAATTAGATCAGTAGCTTAATTTAAGAATTCAAATCAACACTCTCACTTTGGGAATATCTTAAGTTTTCTCTGATTCTTCAGCCTTTACTGCATTCTGCCCAGAGTTGCTTTATACTAAATGTGAGTTGATTCAGTTGATTTCACACAACCGTATTTCCCCCTTCTGATTTTTGACCTGCCTGACATTTGCTTGAATTTCAGCCAGGAGAGCAGCCACAGGCACAGGGCCAAGAAGATGATGTCATTCTACAGAAAATCAAGTGTCAGATTTCTGTGCTCCTTGTATGTGTAGAGAAAGGCACAGGAGAAGGTTGAACTCAAATTACATGTAAAAATGTGTAATTAATCTTTTGCATGGTTTATTGAATAAGTTACAAAACTGTCTTAACATTCAGGTCATTTTCAAGTTGTGTGTGTGTGTGTGTAGACGGTTGTGCAGGGGCATGGTGGGTGGTGGAAGACAAGTGATATGCATGGCAAACCCCTGGAAGCACTTTTATCACTGCCAAAAGCCAGACTATAGTGATATAGCTCATCTAATGAAACTGCTCTCAATGTTAATTAACCAAAAGGCGGGGGAGGGCTGAAAGGAGTGAATATTGAGACAAAGGACTAGGACTTCCTGTAATTTAGGTAAAGTAGAGCAGAAGCCATCACTTGGAAGGAAGGGTCTGAGAAGAGTTAAAGCTGCCCAGACAGAAATGCCACTTTGTATGACAGCACTTAACCTCCTCATCAGCTTTTTACCTGTTGACGATGTCACCTCATCCATGTTCAGGTGTCTCCAGACTCTATGCTCACCTGTACCTGCCCGTGCTCTCTCTCTCCCCACATCAAATACTATTCTCAAGAATAAAGAATACATATGTGTGTGTGTGTGTGTGTGTGTGTGTGTAGTGTTTAATTAGGCATAGTATGTGAAGCATATATTTTCCATGTTTTTAAGTTTTGTCTGTGATCACAAAAGTAACATGTTGTTGTTAAAAAACAAAACCTCAAACCATACTAAGTATAGAAAATGAAAATTCTCACACTTACCTTTATCCCTAATCCCATTATTAGCAGTTTGGTGTGGATATTTTCCTAAAAACAGAGTATCTTAAAATAACCTTATATAAAACTTATTAATGTGATACTAGCATATGTCAATGTATACTTTAAATATACAAATAGAGACAATTGACTATAAAGTCACAAATGTTCAAAATACCCACCTCAGGACCAGAGCCTGTTACTGATGTAACAGTCTACTGGTGGATGTGGTTCTTTAGAAGACTCTCTGTGTATGTATTAAAGAAACCAGGCAGAATAGTCTGTGCTTTGGTAGAATTCCAAGCTCAGACTATTTTCCATGGGGAGATTGTCTCCTGGAACCCATGAGGAAAAGACAATAATGCAGCTACTCTGCATCTCAGTCATGCTCAGGCAGGAAATAGGTGAGCCTTGCCCTGCAAGAGGATGGAACTCCTTGGAGTAGGTGGCAGGATGTGTGGAGAGGCCGTATGGAAGGTCCAGGGTAGAAGTGAACTGCCCTGATCTTAGAGAGACAAGATGGTTGTGCGGCCAGACCCTGCTTCTACTTTCCTGATTGACAATGGGGATAGCTGTGAGCAAAGGCTTGGCAGTGTGTTGGAGCCCCAGGTTCTAGGCAGCAGGCCTCAGTGCCACCTCTAGCCAGGAAAGCAACTAGAACGGGCCCTAAGCACCCAATAGAGGGGAGAGATGCATTCTGATATCAGAGGCAACAGCGGGGAAGAAAGGCTTCTGGTTACAGTCTCTCAGTTTTGTGGTTTAAGCCGTGACAGTCACAGAACTCAGCTACACACCCTGGTGGAACCAGGTCAGGTAACGGTGTGAAGTCCTCCAGCCACAAGGGGGAACACCTGAGTTCTGACCCCATTAGCTGGACAAGAGCACACAGAACTGAGTTATGGATACCAAAGAGTATCCAAAGCTCCCTGACTCCCTGCACTATCCTCCTACACCAAGGGCTTCCCTGTAACTTTCCCCCAGTTTGCCAGGCTGCTGGATGAGACTGTCCAGGGTGTATCCTACACAAACTACCCAGACAAGAAGGCATGTAGAGGCCGAAGCCCTGCCCACACACCTCGTGCCAAGCTGATGGCCTTCCTGTGGCCTGAGTCCACCCAGAGGAAGGGGTGCCTTTAGACAAATGAAATGCTAGCAGTGGCCCAGAGTCTGTCTCCTGGATCAACACTTGGTCTCAAAAGTCTTCGTTTATCAATTCAGCATGCCAGTTGATCATTTGCATCCAACTTTGTATTCCTCCATTCTACATTCTGTTGGGTAAAGAGGCTCCAGGACTAGGCTGGAAGGCTAACATCTGGGCTCAAATTTCTATCCTGATATTGTCTGTGTGGTGGTGTACAGCTTGCCTACCTTCTCTGGGATTCGGCTTTGCCATAATCTCTAAGAATCTCTAAGATCCCTTCAAGCTCTAAAATTACATGATTCCTTTGGGCATCAAGTTTGAGAGATTCCCACACTGTCAAATTTGCTCCAACTAGTCAGATGATCTCCTTGGCCCCCACCCCTGAGTGGCTGCTGGGAGAAGCCGGAAAGTGGACCTTTGTTAAGCCGACCACACTCTCACTGAAGCCAACCACCTTCACTTCCACATCCTTCAGACCCTGGTGCATATCCCTGAAGATGTCCTGTTGTTGCCATGAGATCCCATCCCATTCCACCTCTCAAAACTTCCAGTGGTAGCACTTAAGCTTCTTTTGTAGCTGGAAGAAGATTTGAGTAGATTTCTGGTTCTTCAAAGACCTGCTTGATGTGGGTGGCCTGCTGCTTGTCTGCACTGCTGGCAAGTTTCAACTACTCATCAGCGTTGTCCTCTGGGATGTTTGTACAACTTGATCTGTTATGTAAACTTCAGGGTCTTCTGGTGCAGGTGAGTGATAGCAGCCTTTGTGCGCTGAGCATCTCGTATTCCATCCATGGAATCCGTTGGATGCTGCCAGCAATGCGAGTGGAAGTCTGGGCAAGGCTACTTACTTCCAACCACTCTATTCATTCTTGGTTGAAATGCAGCAGCAACACAAGCTATTTCCGTCACAGTTAAGCTGCTAGAAGCATCAGTCATAGCTAGAGATTTGGGCTGGCCTGACTATAACAACTGCTATCTTCTGCCCAGATTTCCTATTCCTATTGATTTCGTGACTTCCCCTTGTGTCACCAAAGGTGACGGGTCTCTGGCTTGCCTCACCTACTATGAAAATTCATCTCTTCCTTTATCTTGGACGGCAGTTGGATCTGCCGTAGGACTCATTCAGAGCTGTGGGGTGGGTGGAGACACCATCAATCTTAGCACATGCGTTCTTGCTTTCCAGATCCATTTCAGGCTCGGGTCTACCTGAATTTGCTGCACATCGTGTGGAGACACGGATGGCCTCCTGTGCTGGTGTTGAAAGAGATGCTTCAAGCCTTGGCCAATCACATTATTGTTCTCCAAAGCATTATGGGTCATTTTAACAATGTGTGTTCTGATTCTGTCTGCTTTCTGGCCTCTGCATCTGCAAAGCAGTAAATGTGGCATTTTCTACTTTGACAATTTCTTGATGCTATTTTTCCTTTCTCTCTCTTCCCTCATTAAGGAAGGTTTGCAGCTAAGTCACCCTTCCCTGACCTGGGACACTGTACCAATGGTCCAGCCCCTCCACCCTGCCTCCCAAAACATACCTTTTGGTTCTTTACAACACGTGTCTTTGATGCTGACTGTCACATGAAAGCTTTCACCTGACTCAATGAAACAACAAGTACTCTTTTGCTAATGACTTAGTTGCATGATTGGGTGACTAGACTATACTTGGAGGCAGTAGCAGGAAACGACAAGCTATGCTAATTGCAAAATTCTTTGGATCTGTTTTTGATTCCGTGCAAGGGATGTGGTAAAGTAGCGGAAACTGAACTAAATATAGGTCCAGCTCTGGCTCTGCCACTAACAAGCTGTGTGGCCTTGAAAATGCTATTTTACCTTTCAGGTCTCAATTTCCTCACTCATTCAAAAATATCATTTGAGTATCCTTATGTGCCAGGTGCTGTGTTTATCATAGGTAAAGAGAACATGGTCCAGATCCCTTTGTTGGTGGGTGGGTAACACAAAGAAAGAAAGAAAGAAAAGTAAGAAAGATAAGAAAAGGAAGGAATGAAGAAAGAGAGGAAAAGATGGAAGAGAGGATGGGGTGCAGGGTGGAGAGATAAATTAGGAGTTTGGGACTAACATATATACACTACTATATATAAAATAGATAAACATCAAGGACCTACTGTATACCACAAGATATCCTGTACTGTATATCTTGTGATAACCTATAATGGTAAAGAATCTGAAAAAGAATAAATATTATATATATATATATATATAATATATATATATATATATTATTGTTGTGTACCTGAAACTAACACAACATTGTAAATTAACTATACTTCAGTTTTTTTAAAAGGTCAAAAAAGGGAGCAAGTAAAAAATCACAAATTATAATATAAAACTGAGTATTTTTCAGCTTTTTCTTTATCCATAGAACTATTTACTCAAAGAAAATCTACCAAGGCAGCCCATGAGCTGACCTGGTTGATCTCCACCTCTCTCACACATGGCACTCTGCCCTTGCTCAGCCCATGCCTGCCTTCTCATTCCTTCTGGATCATGCTAGACTCTCTCCCACCTCAGGGTCTTGGCATTTGCTGCTCCTCTGCTTATAACACTGCCCCTACATTCTCAGATGGCCTGATCCTTCGTTTCCTTCATATCTTTGCCTAAATATCACCTGAGAAAAGACATCTCTGTTAAAACTATCTAAAATAATTCGGTGTCTTCCAGTGCCCTTCCTACCTTACCCTGCCCTGTTTTGCTTTTCTTTGTTTTTCTGGGGTTTTTTACATTTAATTCTAGAAATTATATACCCATTCTTTGTCTCACAAATGTAAATTTCATGACAAGGAGTTTGTCTTATTAATTTCTAAGTTCTTAGCTACTAGTACAAGGCCTGGGGCAGAGTAGGAGCTCAATTAATATTTGTTAAAAGAACATGGGGAGAAAAAACTAATGTGGAGTTGGTTTTGTTGAAACATTAGGGAAGGAACTAAGCCTACACCATCGTTTCCCTCCCAATGCAGCCCATGAGGACACTTCCAGGTCTAACACTGTAGGATTTCATGAATCCATTCATCAGGAAAGAGGTCTCATGTGTTAAACTTTATTCATTATTCTTTTTTTTTAATTCCAAAAATTGTCCTTTGTTCTAAGAATTATGCTAATAGTACAAATAGCATTATCTATTCTGTCTTGCAGTTCATGGTCTACCTATGAAAACCGATTAATCACAATTATAATATGACAGATGAGCTGGGAAGACAGAGTAGCTTCATGCAGGGCACCTCAAATTCCTCATCTATAAAAGGCATGTTTACTTCTTGTCTTCACATTTTGTTATAAGAATGAAATGAGAAAATGGATATGAAATTGCTTGAAATACTGCATAACGTCTTCAAATGTCCAGTATTGGTACAGTTATTCAAGATCAGATAGGACTTCAGCAAAATGGTAGAGTAAGGAACTCCAAAAAGTATGTCCCTCCATGAAAGCAATGAAAAAAATGTCAAAAACTGTAAGAATCAGTTTTGACAGGAATCTGGAAATTAACCAAAGGCTTGCAATAACACAGGGAGCACTTATTCAAGAAAAACAGCTAAATCTATGTTAGAATGGTTAGCTTTGTGGTGTTTTAACTTACCCTAGTCCAACCACCCACGCCCCAGCTCAGTAACAGCCTTGAAAATAATGGTCCACATTCTCAATACCAGAGAGAACAGAACAAACCCCATTCACAAAAAATTGTCCTTATTTGACCTACTAGTGACTCTTTGGAAGACTGCTTGAAAGGCTATCTTCATCTCACTTGACTCAAAACTCAATTAGTACTAAAGCCACTACCCAGGAACATTTGTCAAAAACAATTACAAGGGAATATTTTAGCCACGGCTGCCTGAGGCAATGGATAACAGCTGGGCAAACAACAGACTAACCTGGAAGCTTGAAAAGAAAGAGTAAGGAATGAAGAACTTTGAAGAGCTCCTAAATATTTCTGGGAGTATAGAAGGCTACTTACATGCCCAGAGCTGTGTACCTGCTCAAGAAAGACCCAAGAAGCCCTACACTCTCATTACTGGCAGACCTTGAGACTCTGCACAAGCATAACATGAAGCTTAGGACAGAGCTGTAAACTTCCAGACTAGATGCTAAATGTATGCCTCAACACTCACAGAGAGCCTGTTGGCAAAAGCTCTAAGAATTTTTGGTTCCAGGTGTTTAAGGAAATCTCTGTCCAAATCATTAGGTAACCAATAAATGAACAGACCAGAAACATCAGTAGCCATACATGGCAAAGAATACAGACTTTACAGAATTAGTTCAGAAAAGCCACTAAAAAACAAAGACCAAAAGTACAGCAAGCAGCAACAACAACAAATCCTAGGGAGGGAGGAGAATCTGATTTCCAGAGTTGCCCACATAATGTTCAAAAAGTGCAGTTTTCAACAAAATATTACAAAGGATATGAAGAAACAATACACAGTGAAATATAAAAGCAATCAATAGAAAATATACCTGAGGAAGTCCAGATGTTGGACTTACTAGACAAAGATATTAAATCAGCTGTTTAAAAATATGTTCAAAGGAAACCATAGAGAAAGAACTAAAGAAACTAAGAGAGTGTCTCATCAAATAGAGAATAGCCCAGATTTGAAAAGTACAATAACTGAAATGAAAAATTCAGTAGAGTAGCTCAGCAGCAGATTCAAGCAGGCATGAAAAGAATCATCAGACTTGAAGAAAGTTGATTGAAGTTATCCAGTTTGAGAAAAAAAGAGGAAAAAAAATGAACAGAGCCTAAGAGACTTGTGAAACACCATTAAGTATATCAACATATGTACAAATGGGACTCCCAGAGGACAGGAGTGAGAGAAAGGGAATGGAAGAACATTTAAAGAAATAATGGTAAAAATCTTCCTGAATTTGATTTTTTTCAAAATTAAAAAAAATTAATCTACACATTCAAGAAGCTCAAGAAACTCCAAGTGGAATCAATTCAAAGAGATTCACAGAGTTGCATTTCAATCAAACAGTTGAAAGTTAAAGAGACAATCTTGAAAACCATAACAGAGAAGTGACCCATGTACAAGGAATAATCAATAATATTAACAGCTGATTTACCAACAGAAAATATGTATGGATATCATATCCAAAGTGCTGAAAGAAAAAAATGAACAAAAATTAATACAACATATCCAGACTTACGGGATGCAGTAAAAGTACTGTAGAGAGGGAAATTTATAGCTATAAATACCTACTTCAAAAGTAATAAAATTTTAAAAAGTGAAAAAAAAATTAAAAAATATTTTTTAAAAAGTAATAAAATCAATATCCTAATCTTTCAAGTTAAGAGACTTGGGAAAATAAGAGCAAACTAAACTCACAGCAAGAAAAAGGAAATGATATTATAAGAGAAATACACAAAATAGAGAATAGAAAAATACAGAGAATCAATGAAATGAAAAGTTGGTTATTTCAAAAGATCAACAAAATTAAGAAAACTTTAGCTACCCTTACCAAGAAAAAAAGAGAGAAAAGTACTAAAATCATGAATGAAATGACTAAAATTAGTAAAAGCAGGAATGTAAAGTACTAAAAACCACTATTACCAAAACTGACCCAAGAAGAAATAGAAAATCTGAATAGACCTAAAAGAAGTATAGAGATTGATTTAGTCATCAATAAGTTACAACAATGAAAAGCCCAGAACCAGATGGCTTCACCTGTGAATTCTATCAGATGTTTAAAGAAGAATGAACACAAATGCTTCTCAAACTCTTATAAAAAACAGAAGAGTAGTGAAAAGTTCCTAACTCATTCTATAAGAACAGTATTACCCTGATATAGAAACCAAAGGTATCTTAAGAAAGGAAAATCATAGATCAATATCCCTTATGAATATAGACATGAAAATCCTCAACAAAATACAAGCAAACCAAATCCAGCAACATATAAAAAGGATTACACACCATGACACAGTGGAATTTATCCCTGGAATGCTGACTCAGTATATGAAAACCAACAAATAGACCATATTAATAGAATAAAAGGCAAAAACCACATGATAATCTCAACTGATACAGAAAAAAATCTGACAAAGTCCAAAGCTCTTTCAACATAAAACTGTTCAACAAACTAGGAATAGAGGCAACTTCCTCCACCTTATAAAGGACATCTATGAAAAACTAACATCACACTTAATGATAAAAGACTAAAGCTTTCACTCTAAGATAAGGAACAAGACAGAGATGTCTATTCTCACACTTCTATTCAACATTGTACCAGAAGTTTTAGCCAGGGCAATTAGGAAAGAAAAAAAAAAAAGAAAAAAAAATTCCAAAATAAAATTAAGAAAACAACTGTATTTACAATAGCATCAAAAAGATAAAGTCCTTAGGAGTAAATTTAATCAAGATAGTGAAATACTTACACGTTGAAAACTACAAAACATTGTTGAAAGAAATTAAAGAAGACCTAAATAAGTGGAAAGCTGTCCCATGTTAATAGATTGGAAGACAATATTATTAAGATGGCAATACTCCCCAAAGGTCTACAGATTCAATGCAATCCCTATCAAATTCCAAATGTCTTATTTTAGTAATGCACCATTATTGTAGCAAAGGCTAACTAAGACAACATATACCCAAGAGAAATGAAAATATATGTTCATTCATTAACTTGTACACGAATGTTCATAGCAGCATTATTCACAGTAACCAAAAACATCCAAATTTTCATTAACTGATGAAAGTATAACAAACGATGTGGCATATCCTTACAATGGAATATTATTCAGCCATAAAAGGAAATGAAGTAATTTCTCTTGCTGAAAGAGAAATACATGCTGCAACATGGAACATCTTAAAAACATTATGTTGAGTGAAAGAAGCCAGACACAAAAGACCACATATTCCATTTTTATGAAATATCCAAAAGAGGTATCCACAGGGACAGAAAGAAGAATGGTAGTGGGAAATGGGGAGTGACTGCTTAATGGTTACAAGAGTTTCTTTTGAGATGCTGAAAATGTTTTAGAACTTATTACAACGGGTGGTTGTACAACTGCTGTGCAACACTGTATTGTTGCTGCCCCCAGCACTATACCCACCATCTTCATAGGTCTTTAGACTCCTGTTGCTCCTGTGAAAAAGAAGGGTTTCCATCTTTAGCTATATCTTAATTCCTATTCTAGTAACTGCCTCATAGAAGATAGGATATGACTGTACTAAGGTCCTCTGGCTATGGGCCAAATTCCATTCAATTCAGTTCAAGTGTTTAAAGTACCTCTCTCCCCAGCTAAAGCAGAAATTAACAAAACATTAAACCATTGGTTATTCTATTTTCTGTAGCCTTACTGCTAGGAAAATGAACATTTAGGTTCTATCACACATGCCAAGTCCTGAACTGAGCCCAGGGTAAGGGTCTGTCACAGGGAATGGCCAGTAGACCAGCATTTTCATGGGGCACAAAGGCCTGCTCTGTGGAACCTTTGCAAGAAGGACTGAGACCCAGTTCGAAAGTCAGTAATTTGAGTAATCAGCAGGCAAAAGCTTCAGCAAAAGTAGTTAGCAGATTTTCTTTTAATCCCTATAGTCTTTTATTCATTCAGTTTCATACTCCCTACCCAGTAGACTTTTCAGATTAAAAAATAAAAATAAACCAAAACAAACCAAAAAACAACAGCATTCACAGTCAATATTTTACCTATGCACAGTGTCTTCGCCTGAGGTGCATTTCTGCAAATGGAGGAGAGTAACTCCCAAGGGGAGAATCCAGGTTTTTCTACAGCATTCTTCTCTTCCCTCATGACCTGGTCACCCTTTGGGGACAGATGCCATGCTTTGCCAAGGGAGCAAGTGTTCATTGAGCACCTATTATGTGCCAACACTGTATATACACTACTCACTTAATCCTCACAACAACTCTATGAGGTAGGTCCTATCATTAGTTCCTTTTCACACTGAAAAAAAAAAAAAAAGAGGACAATGCCCTAAAGTCACACAGGCAGTAAATGGCAGACCCAGAGTTCAAACTCATGTTTCCAGAACTTGAAATTTATGTCCTTTCCATTTTTGTGAGGCAAGTGAAGTACTGATTTAGAGAAGAACAGCACTGAACATGGCCTCCCAACTCTCAGGTTTTGGGGTGGGGGGCATTAAGAGGCTTCCTGAAGTTTCATTCTGTTACCTTATTAAACATGATTTTTAATATCTGTTGTGCATCAGAATCACTAGAGGAGCATTTTCACTATACACATGCCTGGAATTCACACACTGGAAGACCTGGTTAGCAAGAGAATAAAATGTGTTTAGATTTTCTTGCAATTTTTAGAAACGATACCAAATAAAAATAGTAAGAGAATGAATGAAGCTTAAAGGAAATGTATCAAATAAAAAAGATAGATTTTAATTAATTGGGGTTAAGTTATTAGCTCTTAAAGACATCAGAAAATTGCAGTAGGATGGCATTCTGGTTTCCTTGTTTGTAATCCTTGAATCAGACAAGGTTGTCTGGGTGTCCATCAACAGCTATATTCAAAGAGCTGTTCTTTTTCCTGTTCTCAATTCAATTCAGTCATTTTTTTTTGAATGCCTGTTCTTTGAAAGGCTACTTTTTTACAAGTCACATCAGGAAGAAAAGGTTAAATTCAACCATAAATTTAACAAGCATTTATTGACTGCTTGATGTATGCAAAGCTCCATGCCAGGCAATGCAGGTCTTGAAAGAAAGGAGAAAAGGGGAGACAGAGGTCGGGAGGGCATTTCAGGAAAATAGAACAAAGTGCTGGCTCAGAGAACTTCTGCAGATTTTAATTAATACAAATATGTCTATATATATCTTATAAAACAAACACACTTCTTCTAGGCCTTAGGGACTGTGCAGTAGACTGTATTATTTGTTAGTAATTATTTGTTCATACTTGTCAAGGTAGAGTACTTTGCTGACTCCACTAGCTAATAGCCCCACCCCTCCTCAGCTGACTTTGGGCTTGGTCTTAGGACTTGCTTTGGCAAATGGCATGTGAGTGGACATACTCAGTATGCCCACTTGCATGTTTTTGTTTGTTTGTTTGTTTTGGCGGTACACGGGCCTCTCACCGCCGTGGCCTCTCCCCTTGCGGAGCACAGGCTCCGGACATGCAGGCTCAGCGGCCATGGCTCACGGGCCCAGCCGCTCCGCAGCATGTGGGATCCTCCCAGACCAGGGCACGAACCCGCATCCCCTGCATCGGCTGGCGGACTCTCAACCACTGCGCCACCAGGGAAGCCCCACTCGCATGTTTTGACTCAACCTTCTGAACTCGTACTGTCCACCTGCAAACAACAGTGGCTGCTCCTTCAGTCTTGGCCCCAAAACGAGAAGACAGAGAGACCTGAATCTTTCCCACGTGCTCTCAAGTCCAGCACACCCCAGCAGCATCAAGCAGCTCCACAACCACAGGCCCACAAGTGAAAAATAAAGGTTTGGAATTTAAGCTACTAAGCTTCAAGGTACTTAGTAATGCACCATTATTGCTGCAAAGGCTGACCAATACAGCCTGTAATGGTTTACAAAGACGAGCAGCATGAAATGTTCTAGAGATACTCCCCTAGAGCCCATCTAGTATTCGTTTTCTACGACTCCTGTAACAAAGCACCATGAACTGAGTGGCTTAAAAAACAGAAATTGATTGTCTTGCAGTTTTGGAAGCTCAAGGTCTGAGATCAAGGTGTAGTTAAAATTGGTCCCTGCTGAGAGCTGTGAGGAAGATTCTGTTCTGTGTCTCTCTCTACTTCTGGTGGTTTGCTGGCAATCTGTGACATTGTAGAAGCATCACCCCACTTTTTCTCTTCATCCTCACATGCATTCTCTCTGTGCCCAAATGTTTTCATAAGCATGAAATCTTTTAATAAGGACACCAGTCATATTTTAATAAGGACACCCACTCTACTGCAGTATAATTTCATCTTAACTAATTACATTTGTAATGACCCTATTTCCAATTCTGTGGTATTCTGTGGTCCTGGGAATTAGAACTTCAACATATGAATGGCGGAAGAGGGGGTGGGCACAGTTCAATTCATAACAGTGCTTTTTTATACTAACGTTCCTTAAACCAGGGGAAGACCAGAGACCAAACATAATTATGGCTTACACTCCCCTACCTTGGGCCACTGGCCCTTATTGTAATAATTCTCCCTTTGAGAGGAGTGGGTTGTTGATGACATGGTATGTGTTTGAGCCTTAGGCTTACAAGGCTTGTAAGTTCTGGAACCAGGCTGAGAATCCAGGTGTCTGGATATTAGAACATCTTTCCTATTCTATTCTGCCTTTTTAGAGGTCAGTGATTCAGGGAGGCAGCTAAAGTAAACAAAATAAAGAAATTAACAGGAAAGCAAAAAACAACAATCACATACATTCAAATCACCTATAAACCTCATTTACCATTACCAAGACAAAGTTTCAAAGGCATGAAATCTCTGAAGAAAATAAACAGATCAGTGGTAGAGGACAGCTTTAGCAATCAGAAAATGAAGTAAATATGGTTGTACAGGATTTTTTAAAATATGAAAGTAACGTTTTATAAACTTGATGAAATGAATCATTTTTGGAAATTATAGAAATTGACTTGAGAGGTAGAAATCACAGTAATTATAGATAGATGAAAAAGCAGTTAAAGTCTCCTCCTATAAAAGGTAACAAAGCCAGATTTATGCAAAAAGTCTACTGAACTGTGAGGAACAAATGATGGAAATCTCCCCCAAATATTGGGTTGGCCAAAAACCCAAACAAACATTTTGGCCAACCCAAATATTTACCCATCACCCTTATGAATACAGATCAAAAACTTTTAGTAAATATTAGCAAAACTGGATACAGCAGAAGAATCATGACCAGGATTTATTCCATGAATACAAGCATGGTTCAACATTAAATATCTATTATGTAATTTATTACATGAAAAGGTGAATGAAGAAATATACTTACCAGAGGCTAAAGAATTTAATAAATTCAAAATAATTTTTTTTAAATTCTTTATAAGCTATGAATAAAAGTAAACTTAACTAGAAACCTATTGTGCGAGAAGAAAACCCCAAAAAACAGACCCACTATCAATAAAACTACATGTCACATATTCCAAATGTTAACCTCTCAGCAAAGAATTAACTTAATATTTGACTTCTCTGCACCAACTTTTTGTGATCTTTTTATAGGTCTTCAGTGTTTTACTCTCCTGGAAAAGATGCCATGGTACCTTCCTAAATACTCTCCTGGATAATTACTATGTGTGTTATCAATGTTTTCTTTATACGGACCTTGAAGTTTCTAAATTACGACACAAGTGCCACTTTCATCTGCCTTTTTGAGTATCTTGGGTCTTATGTCCCCCACTTGATGTCATGAGACCCCTTTCTTCCTTGCTTACCATAAGGCAATTCTTGAAGAGCTGTTAGGTTATTCTTAGGTTATAAAAAAAAAAAGACCCTGTGATTATTTTTATGTGAAAAAGACTGAATTATTATGTTTGTTTCCCTCATTTCTTCCTCTAGACAATTATTTAGACAGAGAACAAAAGGTTTGCTTGTAAAATTCTAACTCTATGATCTTTTTTATCTATAACGGCAGCAAGTCCCATACCTCATGGTAAAACCTTAGAAGCAATCCCATTAAAATCAGGAACAAGGTAAGGAATCTGGCTATAAGTTCCCATTATTCAACACTTAATGGAACAAGAAAAATAAGTAAAGTGCAAACACTGGAAAAGAATAAACAAAACTACCATAGTTTGCAGATAGTATCATTGTCTATCTAGAAAATATCTCAGAATGTGTTATAATAAATACTAAAACTATTAAGACTGTTCATTAAATTGGTCTGATAAAAGATCAGCACAGGAAACTTGGGTTGTTTTCTTATTCATAGCAATAGCAGTAACCAATTAGAAAATGCAAAGGAAAAATATACTCCATTCAGAAAGGCAAAAATAATTATGAAGTACTTAGAAATAAAAGTGGCAAGAAATATGCAAGGCATTATTTTAAAGACTATAATACTAAAGATATAGAAGAAGAACCGAATAGATGGAGGGGCTGGTATATTCCTGGATGAGATTGAATTTTCTAAATATGTACCCTCCAATTAAATTATAGATTTTGTGCTTTCCCATTAAAAATCAGAATAGAATTTCTTTTTGAATTTGACAAACTGATTCTAAAGTTCATCTGCAAGAATAGCCATGACAGTTTTCAAAAAGAACAAGGAGGGTTGTGGTAGGCAGCTTCTAAAGTGACCCCCAATGACCCTTACTTCCTAATATTCATGACATATGTAATCCCTTCTGCTTGAGCATGGGCTAGTTCTAATGTCTCACGTCTAATAAATATAACATGGCAAAAGTAATGATGTCACTTCTGAGATTAGGTTTAAAAAGGCTGTGGTTCCATATTGGGCACATTCTGTTGCTCTCTTATTTGATCTAGAGCCAGGAAGCTGCCATGTTGTGTGCTGCCCTTTGGGGTAGAGGCTCATGGGGCAAGGAACTGATGTCTCTGGCCAATAAGCCAGTGAGGACCTAAGGCCTGCCACCTCACATGAGTGAGTTTAGAAGTGGATTCTCCCAGTTGAGCTTTGAGATAAACACAGCCCATCGGCTACTTTGATTGCAGTCTTGTGAGAGATCCTAACCCGGAGGCTCATAGCTAAGCCATGCCCAGATTTCTGACCCATAGAAATGGAGAGATAATAAGTGTTTGTTGTTTTGGGTAATTTTTATACAATAATCAATAATTAACACACCCATAAATATTCAATTCCTTTAACCACAACTGCCTCAATCTCATTCAGCTTCCATTAAAACTTAAAACAGAGAACAGATGAGTCACGGAGCTCTGCAGATTCAGGGTCCCATGAGAGTTAGGTTCCTTAGAACTCTTAATCTTACTCCCATGTTGAGGAGTTTTGTGGGGAAAAGTGGGTGCATTCACCAAAGGAATGGCCTGAAGGCTGTCATACCTTCCCAGGGCAATCTTTTTTTTAGAAACTGCAATGAATTTATTTTTATTTTATTTTTTAACATCTTTATTGGAGTATAATTGCTTTACAATGGTGTGCTAGGTTCTGCTTTATATCAAAGTGAATCAGTTATACATATACTATATCCCCATATCTCTTCCCTCTTGCATCTCCCTCCCTCCTACCCTCCCTATCCCACCCCTCTAGGTGGTCACAAAGCACTGAGCTGATCGCCCTGTGCTATGCGGCTGCTTCCCACTAGCTATCTATTTTACATTTGGTAGTGTATATATGTCCATGCCACTCTCTCACTTTGTCACAGCTTACCCATCCCCCTCCCCATATCCTCAAGTCCATTCTCTAGTAGGCCTGCATCTTTATTCTTGTCTTGCCCCTAGGTTCTTCATGACCATTATTTTTTTCTTTTTTAGATTCCATATATATGTGTTAGCCTACGGTATTTCTTTTTCTCTTTCTGACTTACTTCACTCTGTATGACAGACTCTAGATCCACCCACCTCACTACAAACAACTCAATTTCGTTTCTTTTTATGGCTGAGTAATATTCCATTGTATATATGTGCCACATCTTCTTTATTCATTCATCTGTTGATCGACACTTAGGTTGCTTCCATGTCCTGGATATTGTAAATAGAGCTGCAATGAACATTTTGGTGCATGACTCTTTTTGAATTATGGTTTTCTCAGGGTATATGCCCAGTAGTGGGATTGCTGAGTCATATGGTAGTTCTATTTTTAGGTTTTTAAGGAACCTCCATACTGTTCTCCATAGTGGCTGTATCAATTTACATTCCCACAACAGTGCAAGAGGGTTACATTTTCTCCACACCTTCTCCAGCATTTATTGTTTCTAGATTTTTTAATGATGGCCATTCTGACTGGTGTGAGATGATATCACATTGTAGTTTTGATTTGCATTTCTCTAACGTGGTGAGAATGTGGAGCATTCTTTCATGTGTTTGTTGGCAGTCTGTATATCTTCTTTGGAGAAATGTCTATTTAGGTCTTCTGCCCATTTTTGGATTGGGTTGCTTGTTTTTTTGATATTGAGCTTTATGAGCTGCTTGTAAATTTTGGAGATTAATCCTTTGTCAGTTACTTCATTTGAAAATATTTTCTCCCATTCTGAGGGTTGTCTTTTCATCTTGCTTATGGTTTCCTTTGCTGTGCAAAAGCTTTTAAGTTTCATTAGGTCCCATTTGTTTGTTTTTATTTCCATTTCTCTAGGAGGTGGGTCAAAAAGGATTTTGCTGTGATTTATGTCATAGAGTGTTCTGCCTATGTTTTCCTCTAAGAGTTTGATAGTATCTGGCCTTACATTTAGGTCTTTAATCCATTTTGAGTTTATTTTTGTGTATGGTGTTAGGGAGTGTTCAAATATCATTCTTTTACATATAGTTGTCCAGTTTTCCCAGCAACACTTATTGAAGAGGCTGTCTTTTCTCCACTGTATATTCTTGCCTCCTTTATCAAAGATAAGGTGACCATATATGTGTGGGTTTATCTCTGGGCTTTCTGTCCTGTTCCACTGATATTTCTGTTTTTGTGCCAGTAGATACTGTCTTGATTACTGTAGCTTTGTAGTATAATCTGAAGTCTGGGAGCCTGATTCCTCCAGCTCCGTTTTTCTTTCTCAAGATTGCTCTGGGACTTCCGGGGAAGATGGCGGAAGAGTAAGACACGGAGATCACCTTCCTCCCCACAGATACACCAGAAATATAGCTACACGTGGAACAACTCCTACAGAACACCTACTGAACGCTGGCAGAAGACCTCAGACCTCCCGAAAGGCAAGAAACTCCCCACGTACCTGGGAAGGGCAAAGCGGAGAGATTCCCGCACAGAGGATCGGTGCCGACCGGCACTCACCAGCCCGAGAGGCTTGTCTGCTCGCCTGCCGGGGCGGGCGGCACTGGAAGCTGAGGCTCGGGCTTCGGTCAGAGCGCAGGGAGAGGACTGGGGCTGGTGGCGAGAACTCAGCCTGAAGGGGGCTAATGCGCCACAGCTAGCCGGGAGGGAGCCCAGGAAAACTCTGGAGCTGCCGAAGAGGCAAGAGACTATTTATTCCCTCTTGGTTTCCTGGTGCGCGAGGAGAGGGGATTAAGAGCGCTGCTTAAAGGAGCCCCACAGACGGGCGCGAGACGCGGCTGAAAGCGCGGAGCCCAGAGACGGGCGTGGGACGCTGCGACTGCTGCTGCCGCCACAAAGAGGCCTGTGTGCAAGCACAGGTCACTGTCCATGCCGCCCTTCTGGGAGCCTGTGCAGCCCATCACTGCCGGGGTCCCGGGAACCAGGGACGGCTTCCCTGGGAGAACGGATGGCGTGCCTCTGGCTGGTGCAACGTCACGCCGGCCTCTGCCGCTGCAGGCTCGCCCCGCACTCTGTGCCCCTCCCTCCCCCCTGGCCTGAGTGAGCCAGAGTCCCCGAAGAGGCTGCTCCTTTAACCCTGTCCTGTCTGAGCGAAGAACAGACGCCCTCCGGCGACCTACACGCAGAGGCGGGGCCAAATCCAAAGCTGAGACCCGGGAGCTGTGGGAACAAAGAAGAGAAAGGGAAATCTCTCCCAGCAGCCTCAGAGGCAGTGGATTAAAGCTCCACAATCAACTTGATGTACCCTGCATCTGTGGAATACATGAATAGACAACAAATCATCCCAAATTGAGGAGCCAGGAGTCAGTGCTGTGCCTCTGAGGTGGAAGAGCCAACTTCAGGACACTGATCCACAAGAGACCTCCCAGCTCCACATAATATCAAACAGCGAAAATCTTCCAGAGATCTCCAACTCAACACCAGCACCCAGCTTCACTCAACGACCAGCAAGCTACAGTGCGGGACACCCTATGCCAAACAACTAGCAAGACAGGAACACAACGCCACCCATTAGCAGAGAGGCTGCCTAAAATCATAAAAGTTCCGCAGACACCCCAAAACACACCACCAGACGTGGACCTGCCCACCAGAAAGACAAGATCCAGCCTCATCCACCAGAACACAGGCACTAGCCCCCTCCACCAGGAAGCCTACACAACCCACTAAACCAACCTTAGCCACTGGGGACAGACACCAAAAACAACAGGAACTACGAACCTGCAGCCTGCAAAAAGGAGACCCCAAACACAGTAACATAAGCAAAATGAGAAGACAGAAAAACACACAGCAGGAGAAGGAGCAAGATAAAAACCCACCAGACCTAACAAATGAAGAGGTAATAGGCAGTCTACCTGAAAAAGCATTCAGAATAATGATAGTAAAGATGATCCAAGATTCTATTTCCCAGATCCAAAATCTTGGAAATAGAATAGACAAAATGCAAGAAACAGTTAACAAGGACCTAGAAGAACTAAAGATAAATAAAGCATCGATTAAAAACACAATAAATGAAATGAAAAATACTCTAGATGGGATCAATAGCAGAATAACTGAGGCAGAAGAATGGATAAGTGAGGTGGAATATAAAATAGTGGAAATAACTGATGCAGAGCAAAATAAAGAAAAAAGGATGAAAAGAACAGAGGACAGTCTCAGAGACCTCTGGGACAACATTAAACACACCAACATTTGAATTATAGGGGTTCCAGAAGAAGAAGAGAAAAAGAAAGGGACTGAGAAAATATTTGAAGAGATTATAGTTGAAAACATCCCTAATATGGGAAAGGAAATAGTTAATCAAGTCCAGGAGGCACAGAGAGTCCCATACAGAATAAATCCAAGGAGAAATACGCCAAGACACATATTAATCAAACTGTCAAAAATTAAACACAAAGAAATCATATTAAAAGCACCAAGGGAAAAACAACAAATAACACACAAGGGAATCCCCATCAGGATAACAGCTGATCTCTCAGCAGAAACTCTACAAGCCAGGAGGGAGTGGCAGGACATAATTAAAGTGATGAAGGAGAAAAACCTGCAACCAAGATTACTCTACCCAGCAAGGATCTCATTCAGATTTGATGGAGAAATTAAAACGTTTACAGACAAGCAAAAGCTGAGAGAGTTCAGCACCACCAAACCAGCTTTACAACAAATGCTAAAGGAACTTCTCTAGGCAAGAAACACAATGAAGGAAAAGACCTACAATAACAAACCCAAAACAATTAAGAAAATGGTAATAGGAACATACATATCGATAATTACCTTAAATGTAAATGGACTAAATGCTCCCACCAAAAGCCACAGATTGGCTGAATGGATACAAAAACAAGACCCATGTATATGCTGTCTACAAGAGACCCACTTCAGACCTAGAGACACATACAGACTGAAAGTAAGGGGATGGAAAAAGATATTCCATGCAAATGGAAACCAAACGAAAGCTGGAGTAGCAATTCTCATATCAGACAAAATAGACTTTAAAATAAAGACTATTAGAAGAGACAAAGAAGGACACTACATAATGATCAAGGGATCGATCCAAGAAGAAGATACAACAATTGTAAATATTTATGCACCCAACATAGGAGCACCTCAATACATAAGGCAAATACTAACAGCCATAAAAGGGGAAATCGACAGTAACACAATCATAGTAGGGGACTTTAACACCCCACTTTCACCAAAGGACAGATCATCCAAAATGAAAATAAATAAGGAAACATAAGCTTTAAATGATACATTAAACAAGATGGACTTAATTGATATTTATAGGACATTCCATCCAAAAACAACAGAATACACATTTTTCTCAAGTGCTCATGGAACATTCTCCAGGATAGATCATATCTTGGGTCACAAATCAAGCCTTGGTAAATTTAAGAAAATTGAAATTGTATCAAGTATCTTTTCTGACCACAATGCTATGAGACTAGATATCAATTACAGGAAAAGAGCTGTAAAAAATACAAGCACATGGAGGCTAAACAATACACTACTTAATAACGAAGTGATCACTGAAGAAATCAAAAAGGATATTAAAAAATACCTAGAAACAAATGACAATGGAGACACGACGACCCAAAACCTATGGGATGCAGCAAAAGCAGTTCTAAGAGGGAAGTTTATAGCAATACAATCCTACCTTAAGAAACAGGAAAAATCTCAAACAAACAACCTAACCTTGCACCTAAAGCAATTAGAGAAAGAAGAACAAAAACATCCCAAAGTTAGCAGAAGGAAAGAAATCATAAAAATCAGAGCGGAAATAAATGAAGGAAATGATAGCAAAGACCAATCAAACTAAAAGCTGGTTCTTTGAGAAGATAAACAAAATTGATAAACCATTAGCCAGACTCATCAAAAAAAAAGGGAGAAGACTCAAATCAATAGAATTAGAAATGAAAAAGGAGAAGTAACAACTGACACTGCAGAAATACAAAAGATCATGAGAGATTATTACAAGCAACTCTATGCCAATAAAATGGACAACCTGGAAGAAATGGACAAATTCTTAGAAATGCACAACCTGCCAAGACTGAATCAGGAAGAAATAGAAAATATGAACAGACCAATCACAAGCACTGAAATTGAAACTGTGATAAAAAATCTTCCAACAAACAAAAGCCCAGGACCAGATGGCTTCACGGGCGAATTCTATCAAGCATTTAGAGAAGAGCTAACATCTATCCTTCTCAAACTCTTCCAAAATATAGCAGAGGGAGGAACACTACCAAACTCATTCTACGAGGCCACCATCACCTTGATACCAAAACCAGACAAGGATGTCACAAAGAAAGAAAACTACAGGCCAATATCACTGATGAACATAGATGCAAAAATCCTCAACAAAATACTAGCAAACAGAATCCAACAGCACATTAAAAGGATCATACACCATGATCAAGTGGGGTTTATTCCAGGAATGCAAGGATTCTTCAATATACGCAATCAATCAACGTGATACACCATATTAACAAATTGAAGGAGAAAAACCATATGATAATCTCAATAGATGCAGAGAAAGCTTTGGACAAAATTCAACACGCATTTATGATAAAAACCCTGCAGAAAGTAGGCATAGAGGGAACTTTCCTCATCATAATAAAGGCCATATATGACAAACCCACAGCCAGCATCACCCTCAATGGTGAAAAACTGAAACCATTTCCACTAACATCAGGAACAAGACAAGGCTGCCCACTCTCACCACTCTTATTCAACATAGTTTTGGAAGTTCTAGCCACAGCAATCAGAGAAGAAAAGGAAATAAAAGGAATCCAAATTGGAAAAGAAGAAGTAAAGCTGTCACTGTTTGCAGATGACATGATACTATACATAGAGAATCCTAAAGATGCTACCAGAAAACTACTAGAGCTAATCAATGAATTTGGTAAAGTAGCAGGATACAAAATTAATGCACAGAAATCTCTGGCATTCCTATACACTAATGATGAAAAATCTGAAAGTGAAATCAAGGAAACACTCCCATTTACCATTGCAACAAAAAAGAATAAAATATCTAGGAATAAACCTACCTAAGGAGACAAAAGACCTGTATGCAGAAAATTATAAGACACTGATGAAAGAAATTAAAGATGATACAAATAGATGGAGAGATGTACCATGTTCTTGGATTGGAAGAATCAACATTGTGAAAATGACTCTACTACCCAAAGCAATCTACAGATTTAATGCAATCCCTATCAAACTACCACTGGCATTTTTCACAGAACTAGAACAAAAAATTTCACAATTTGTATGGAAACACAAAAGACACCGAATAGCCAAAGCAATCTTGAGAACAAAAAATGGAGCTGGAGGAATCAGGCTCCCTGACTTCAGACTATACTACAAAGCTACAGTAATCAAGACAGTGTGGTACTGGCACAAAAACAGAAAGATAGATCAATGGAACAGGATAGAAAGCTCAGAGATAAACCCATGCACATATGGTCACCTTATCTTTGATAAAGGAGGCAGGAATGTACAGTGGAGAAAGACAGCCTCTTCAATAAGTGGTGCTGGGAAAACTGGACAGGTACATGTAAAAGTATGAGATTAGATCACTCCCTAACACCATACACAAAAATAAGCTCAAAATGGATTAAAGACCTAAATGTAAGGCCAGACACTATCAAACTCTTAGAGGAAAACATAGGCAGAACACTCTAAGACATAAGTCACAGCAAGATCCTTTTTGACCCACCTCCTAGAGGAATGGAAATAAAGACAAAAATAAACACATGGGACCTAATGAAACTTAAAAGCTTTTGCACAGCAAAGGAAACCATAAACAAGACCAAAAGACAACCCTCAGAATGGGAGAAAATATTTGCAAATGAAGCAACTGACAAAGGATTAATCTCCAAAATTTATAAGCAGCTCATGCAGCTCAATAACAAAAAAACAAACAACCCAATCCAAAAATGGGCAGAAGACCTAAATAGACATTTCTCCACAGAAGATATACAGACTGCCAACAAACACATGAAAGGATGCTCAACACCTTTACTCATTAGAGAAATGCAAATCAAAACTACAATGAGATATCATCTCACACCAGTCAGAATGGCCATCATCAAAAAATCTAGAAACAATAAATGCTGGAGAGGGTGTGGAAAAAAGGGAACACTCTTGCACTGCTGGTGGGAATGTGAATTGGTACAGCCACTATGGAGAACTGTATGGAGGTTCCTTAAAAAACTACAAATAGAATTACCATATGACCCAGCAATCCCACTACTGGGCATATACCCTGAGAAAACCATAATTCAAAAAGAGTCATGTACCAAAATGTTCATAGCAGCCCTATTTACAACAGCCCGGAGATGGAAACAACCTAAGTGTCGATCATCGGATGAATGGATAAAGAAGATGTGGCACATATACACAATGGAATATTACTCAGCCATAAAAAGAAACGAAATTGAGCTATTTGTAATGAGGTGGATGAACCTAGAGTCTGTCATACAGAGTGAAGTAAGTCAGAGAGAGAAAGACAAATACTGTATGCTGACACATATATATGGAATTTAAGAAAAAAAATGTCATGAAGAACATAGGGGTAAGACAGGAATAAAGACACAGATCTACTAGAGAATGGACTTGAGGATATGGGGAGGGGGAAGGGTAAGCTGTGACAAAGCGAAAGAGTGGCATGGACATATATACACTACCAAACGTAAGGTAGATAGCTAGTGGGAAGCAGCCGCATAGCACAGGGAGATCAGCTCAGTGCTTTGTGACCGCCTGGAGGGGTGGGATAGGGAGGGCGGGAGGGAGACGCAAAAGGGAGGGAATATGGGAACATATGTATATGTATAACTGATTAAATTTGTTAAATTAAAAAAAAAGAAAGCATGTTCTCATGCCAATAAATTCATTTTGTGAATACATGCAAAAAAAAAAAAAAGATTGCTCTGGCTCTTCGGGGTCTTTTGTGTTTCCATACAAATTGTGAAATTTTTTGTTCTAGTTCTGTGAAAAATGTCAGTGGTAGTTTGATAGGGATTGCATTGAATCTGTAGAATGCTTTGGGTAGTATAGTCATTTTCATAATGTTGATTCTTCCAATCCAAGAACATGGTATATCTCTCCCATCCCAGGGCAATCTTTAACTTATGTTCACAACCACTCAACTATGGTCCTCAACCTCGTGGGCTCAGCACCCTGATTTTGTGGCCAAACAATGTATGATTCATCCCTTAAGAGTGGACTCGTATTAGTCAAGCATGTGAGACTGAAGAATAAAATCGTTTCCATTTACAAATTTAAAAAGAAAATCTAACTCACATGGGATCCTGCATACACTGTTCTCCATGAATCATCTCTTCTCTCTGGGTAACTTTCTTAGGCAGCAATGGAAGATGAATAAGGTCAGGAAGTTGGTTAAAGGAATCAAATTAAACATTAATTATATTAATTATCGATTGCTACATAAAAATTACTGAAACCGAGCAGCTTAAAACAACCACTTTGAAACTTTGAAGTGCTTCAGAACCTGAAATGCTTACTGCAGGACCTGGCAGCTCTCAACAAACAGGGTTTATTATGGTCATCCATCTCCTGTGTTCTTACCAGTGCTTACGTACAAGAGGGGCAGCATGGAGTCTTGGACAGAACATGGGCCTTGATATCAGATAAATCAAGGTCCAAGTTCCTGCACTGCCATTTATCACCTGTACTTTCTACTTCAACTGCAGGAAAGGGAGCAGCAGTTTGCTTCTGTCAGAAGTCCTTGAGAAAGTAAGTAGATGCATAGTAGAGGTATTTGAGACCATCTAGATACAACAAATAATAAATAAGCCTTAGAGATACAATGAACAATATTGTGTAACATATTGCATTATAATTACCAAACTTGCTAAGAGACTATAACTTAATTATTCCAACTCCAAAAAAGAAAAGATAATTATGTAATGTGATAAAGTTGCTCACTTTCACTACAATGGCAATCATATCACAGTATGTAAATGTATCCAATTAACATGTGACCCAAGTCAAATATATTTCAATAATAAAAACTAAATTAAAGAAATAAAAATAAGACTAGATAACATATTGCCACAAAAAAAGAAAGCAAACAAAAAATCATCTAGAGAAATCCAAGGATTATAAACAAAAATATACCTTAACAAGGCTGAATGGCAAAAAACATTTTAGAATCAGGGGTTACAAACTCAAACGTCTGCTCAGAAGGCAATGTAAGTAGATGAAGCCTCTAGGGACAGGTAAAGCCAGGTTTGAGGGTCATCTAACTCTTTCAGGTCTTCACCAATTCTGTTCCTGCTGGCTCCTTGGGAAACCAGCCAGTTGTGCCATGGCCCATGTGCTGTGGCCTGCAAGATGCTCCAAGCTTCCCTGCCACCAGCTGTAAGGGTCCCTGGCAAACATGGGAAATGATAGGACAGGTGTGTGGGAACACAGCCTGAGTTGGCCTGCCTTGGAGTTTATAGAGAGTAGTCAGTGCTTGTGCTACAGCAGTTTCATCATTTTTGGTACAGTGTAAATCTAGATCTATATATTTATTTTAGTGTTTGTGGGTTTTAAGGAATACTTCTATTACTTAAAATGGTTTTTTTTTGGTTGATCAGCCTGGTACAGACACAGAATAACACCATAGAGAGGCACATGAAAGTGAAAGAGATTTACTATACTCACAGGTCCCAGAAGAGGTGAACCCAGCACTACATGCAGGGGACAGCATGGGAGGAGGGCCAAGGGAGTAGACTCAACCAAGCAGGTGGGGAGCCAAGAGAGAATGAGGACCTGTGGACAAGTGTCTATATTGGGGGTCAGAGTGAAGCACATAAGCAAAAAGTGTGAGGGGATTTCATTGGTGTGATTGAATGCCACTAGGCCAGAGGGAGGGCAAGAAGGGGAACTTGCAGTGGGGACCAGCCTTATCACACTGGTGCACCTGGTCACCTGGGCAGGGTGCTCACAGCCTATTTATGGGGATGTTCAGGAATCAGAAAAATACAAAGTTTAAAAATTTTACAATATGGTTTGGTAGTGCTTTCTAAAATTTATTTTGCAATAAAAACCTCTTGGTAGCAATGAACTTATAGAAAGGAGAATACTAATAATCATTTTTAAAGGGAAGTTGGTGATAAATGTTCACTATTCTTCCTTTATCAAAAATAAGGTGACCATATATGCGTGGGTTTATCTCTGGGCTTTCTATTCTGTTCCATTGATCTATATTTCTGTTTTTGTGCCAGTACCATACTGTCTTGATTACAGTAGCTTTGTAGTACAGTGGGAAGGAGGGAGACGAAAGAGGGAAGACATATGGGGATATATGTATATGTATAGCTGATTCACTTTGTTATAAAGCAGAAACTAACACACCATTGTAAAGCAATTATACTCCAATAAAGATGTTTAAAAAAAAAGAAAATAGGGAAGAGAGAAGATAAATATATAAGACAAAAAATACATATAGCTGATAATTGTTAAAAGAGGTTCAAAAAATAAATTAAATAATAAATAGTAACAAAAAAAAAAAAGAAAGATACTCTGAATAACAGTAAAAGTACCTCTGAACATATTTTGATTGCCATATTGTTCCATTTCAATACAAAACAAAATAGATTTGGAAATAGGCTCCATTTAGCATAATTGGCTCTAAGTTTATTGGGTACCTCAGCATGTATAGATAGAATATTTTCTCCATTAACAATATTATATTCTATGGAGAAGAGACAGATAAAAATATAAACAATTTCAAATTGATTAACCGTAACAGCAATTTTGAAGAAAATTACAGGAGATTTTATTTAAAAAAAAAAAGTAAAAATAAGGCTGTATTGAAAAAACTACATTCTTCAGCAAAATACTAGTGTCACATAATAAGACAAAGATATGGCCCTGAAATTGATTAAAGTTCAAGAATATTTATCTAAAATAAATATACTGCTTATGATATTTTTTAATATTAAAGAAAACCTATAAGGGAATTTTAAATTTTGATCTATTATCACTTATGTATTCAAGTTTTTAAAAAGATATTTAGTTTTTTTTTAAATTTTTTTTTATTAGTTTCTGCTTTATAACAAAGTGAATCAGTCATACATATACATCTGTTCCCACATCCCCTCCCTCATGCATCTCCCTCCCTCCCACCCTCCCCATCCCACCCCTCCAGGCGGTCACAAAGCACCGAGCTGATCTCCCTGTGCTCTGCGGCTGCTTCCCACTATCTATCTACCTTACGTTTGGTACTGTATATATGTCCATGCCTCTCTTTCCCTTTGTCACAGCTTACCCTTCCCCTTCCCCATATCCTCAAGTCCATTCTCAAGTAGGTCTGTGTCTTTATTCCCGTTTTACCCCTAGGTTCTTCATGACATTTTTTTTTTTTTAATTCCATATATATGTGTTAGCATACGGTATTTGTCTTTCTCTTTCTGACTTACTTCACTCTGTATGACAGACTCTAGGTCTATCCACCTCATTACAAATAGCTCAGTTGCGTTTCTTTTTATGGCTGAGTAATATTCCATTGTATATATGTGCCACATCTTCTTTATCCATTCATCCGATGATGGACACTTAGGTTGTTTCCAGCTCCGGGCTATTGTGAATAGAGCTGCAATGAACATTTTGGTACATGTCTCTTTTTGAATTATGGTTTTCTCAGGGTATATGCCTAGTAGTGGGATTGCTGGGTCATATGGTAGTTCTATTTTTAGTTTTTTAAGGAACCTCCATACTGTTCTCCATAGTGGCTGTACCAATTCACATTCCCACCAGCAGTGCAAGAGTGTTCCCTTTTCTCCACACCCTCTCCAGCATTTATTGTTTCTAGATTTCTTGATGATGGCCATTCTGACTGGTGTGAGATGATATCTCATTGTAGTTTTGATTTGCATTTCTCTAATGATTAATGATGTTGAGCATTCTTTCATGTGTTTGTTGGCAGTCTGTATATCTTCTTTGGAGAAATGCCTATTTAAGTCTTCTGCCCATTTTTGGATTGGGTTGTTTGTTTTTTTGCTATTGAGCTGCATGAGCTGTTTATAAATTTTGGAGATTAATCCTTTGTCAGTTGCTTCATTTGCAAATATTTTCTCCCATTCTGAGGGTTGTCTTTTGGTCTTGTTTATGGTTTCCTTTGCTGTGCAAAAGCTTTGAAGTTTCATTAGGTCCCATTTGTTTATCTTTGTTTTTAGTTCCATTTCTCTAGGAGGTGGGTCCAAAAGGATCTTGCTGTGATTTATGTCATAGAGTGTTCTACCTATGTTTTCCTCTAAGAGTTTGATACTTTCTGGCCTTACATTTAGGTCTTTAATCCATTTTGAGCTTATTTTTGTGTATGGTGTTAGGGAATGATCTAATCTCATACTTTTACATGTCCCTGTCCAGTTTTCCCAGCACCACTTATTGAAGAGGCTGTCCTTTCTCCACTGTACATTCCTGCCTCCTTTATCAAAGATAAGTTGGCCATATGTGCGTGGGTTTATCTCTGGGCTTTCTATCCTGATCCACTGATCTATCTTTCTGTTTTTATGCCAGTACCACACTGTCTTAATTACTGTAGCTTTGTAGTATAGTCTGAAGTCAGGCAGCCTGATTCCTCCAGCTCCGTTTTTCGTTCTCAAGATTGCTTTGGCTATTCGGGGTCTTTTGTTTTTCCAAACAAATTTTGAAATTTTTTGTTCTACTTCTGTGAAAAATGCCAGTGGTAGTTTGATAGGGATTGCATTGAATCTGTAGATTGCTTTGGGTAGTAGAGTCATTTTCACAATATTGATTCTTCCAATCCAGGAGCATGGTATATCTCTCCATCTATTTAAATCATCTTTAATTTCTTTCATCAGTGCCTTATAATTTTCTGCATACAGGTCTTTTGTCTCCTTAGGTAGGTTTATTCCTAGATATTTTATTCTTTTTTGTTGCAATGGTAAATGGGAGTGTTTTCTTGATTTCATTTTCAGATTTTTCATCATTAGTGTACAGGAATGCCAGAGATTTCTGTGCATTAATTTTGTATCCTGCTACTTTACCAAATTCATTGATTAGCTCTAGTAGTTTTTCGGTAGCATCTTTAGGATTCTCTATGTATAGTATCATGTCATCTGCAAACAGTGACAGCTTTACTTCTTCTTTTCTGATTTGGATTCCTTTTATTTCCTTTTCTTCTCTGATTGCTGTGGCTAAAACTTCCAAAACTAGGTTGAATAAGAGTGGTGAGAGTGGGCACCCTTGTCTTGTTCCTGATCTTAGTGGAAATGGTTTCAGTTTTTCACCATTGAGGACAATGTTGGCTGTGGGTTTGTCATATATGGCCTTTATTATGTTGAGGAAAGTTCCCTCTATGCCTACTTTCTGCAGGGTTTTTATCATAAATGGGTGTTGAATTTTGTCGAAAGCTTTCTCTGCATCTATTGAGATGACCATATGGTTTTTCTCCTTCAACTTGTTAATATGGTGTATCACATTGATTGATTTGCGTATATTGAAGAATCCTTGCATTCCTGGAATAAACCCCACTTGATCATGGTGTATGATCCTTTTAATGTGCTGTTGGATTCTGTTTGCTAGTATTTTGTTGAGGATTTTTGCATCTATGTTCATCAGTGATATTGGCCTGTAGTTTTCTTTCTTTGTGACATCCTTGCCTGGTTTTGGTATCAAGGTGATGGTGGCCTCATAGAATGAATTTGGGAGTGTTCCTTCCTCTGATATTGTTTGGAAGAGTTTGAGAAGGATGGGTGTTAGCTCTTCTCTAAATGTTTGATAGAATTCGCCTGTGAAGCCATCTGGTCCTGGGCTTTTGTTTGATGGAAGATTTTTAATCACAGTTTCAATTTCAGTGCTTGTGATTGGTCTATTCATATTTTCTATTTCTTCCTGAGTCAGTCTTGGTAGGTTGTGCATTTCTAAGAATTTGTCCATTTCTTCCAGGTTGTCCATTTTATTGGCATAGAGTTGCTTATAGTAATCTCTCATGATCTTTTGTATTTCTGCAGTGTCAGTTGTTACTTCTCCTTTTTCATTTCTAATTCTACTGATTTGAGTCTTCTCCCTTCTTTTCTTGATGAGTCTGGCTAATGGTTTGTCAATTTTGTTTATCTTCTCAGAGAACCAGCTTTTAGTTTGGTTGATCTTTGCTATCGTTTCCTTCATTTCTTTTTCATTTATTTCTGATCTGATCTTTATGATTTCTTTCCTTCTGCGAACTTTGGGGGTTTTTTGTTCTTCTTTCTCTAATTGCTTTAGGTGCAGGGTCAGGTTGTTTACTCGAAATGTTTCCTGTTTCTTAAGGTGGGATTGTATTGCTATAAACTTCCCCCTTAGAACTGCTTTTGCTGCGTCCCATAGGTTTTGGGTCGTCGTGTCTCCATTGTCATTTGTTTCTAAGTATTTCTTAATTTCCTCTTTGATTTCTTCAGTGATCACTTCATTATTGAGTAGTGTATTGTTTAGCCTCCATGTGTTTGTATTTTTTACAGATCTTTTCCTGTAATTGATGTCTAGTCTCATAGCATTGTGGTCGGAAAAGATACTTGATACAATTTCAATTTTCTTAAATTTACCAAGGCTTGATTTGTGACCCAAGATATGATCTATCCTGGAGAATGTTCCATGAGCACTTGAGAAAAATGTGTATTCTGTTGTTTTTGGGTGGAATGTCCTATAAATATCAATTAAGTCCATCTTGTTTAATGTATCATTTAAAGCTTGTGTTTCCTTATTTATTTTCATTTTGGATGATCTGTCCATTGGTGAAAGTGGGGTGTTAAAGTCCCCTACTATGATTGTGTTACTGTCGATTTCCCCTTTTATGGCTGTTAGTATTTGCCTTATGTATTGAGGTGCTCCTATGTTGGGTGCATAAATATTTACAATTGTTATATCTTCTTCTTGGATCGATCCCTTTATCGTTATGTAGTGTCCTTCTTTGTCTCTTCTAATAGTCTTTATTTTAAAGTCTATTTTGTCTGATATAAGAATTGCTACTCCAGCTTTCTTTTGATTTCCATTTGCATGGAATATCTTTTTCCATCCCCTTACTTTCAATCTGTATGTGTCTCTAGGTCTGAAGTGGGTCTCTTGTAGACAGCATATATATGGGTCTTGTTTTTGTATCCATTCAGCCAATCTGTGTCTTTGGTGGGAGCATTTAGTCCATTTACATTTAAGGTAATTATTGATATGTATGTTCCTATTCCCATTTCCTTAATGGCTTTGGGTTCGTTATTGTAGGTATAGTCCTTCTGTTGTGTTTCTTGCCTAGAGAAGTTCCTTTAGCATTTGTTGTAAAGCTGGTTTGGTGGTGCTGAACTCTCTCAGCTTTTGTTTGTCTGTAAACGTTTTAATTTCTCCATCAAATCTGAATGAGATCCTTGCTGGGTAGAGTAATCTTGGTTGCAGGTTTCTCTCCTTCATCACTTTAATTATGTCCTGCCACTCCCTTCTGGCTTGTAGAGTTTCTGCTGAGAGATCAGCTGTTAACCTGATGGGGATTCCCTTGTGTGTTATTTGTTGTTTTTCCCTTGGTGCTTTTAATATGATTTCTTTGTGTTTAATTTTTGACAGTTTGATTAATATGTGTCTTGGCGTATTTCTTCTTGGATTTATTCTGTATGGGACTCTCTGTGCCTCCTGGACTTGATTAACTATTTCCTTTCCCATATTAGGGAAGTTTTCAACTATAATCTCTTCAAATATTTTCTCAGTCCCTTTCTTTTTCTCTTCTTCTTCTGGAACCCCTATAATTCGAATGTTGGTGCGTTTAATGTTGTCCCAGAGGTCTCTGAGACTGTCCTCTGTTCTTTTCATTCTTTTTTCTTTATTTTTCTCTGCATCAGTTATTTCCACTATTTTATCTTCCACCTCACTTATCCGTTCTTCTGCCTCAGTTATTCTGCTATTGATCCCATCTAGAGTATTTTTCATTTCATTTATTGTGTTTTTAATCGATGCTTGATTCATCTTTAGTTCTTCTAGGTCCTTGTTAACTGTTTCTTGCATATTGTCTATTCTATTTCCAAGATTTTGGATCTGGGAAATAGAATCTTGGATCAGCTTTACTATCATTATTCTGAATTCTTTTTCAGGTAGACTGCCTATTACCTCTTCATTTGTTAGGTCTGGTAGGTTTTTATCTTGCTCCTTCACCTGCTGTGTGTTTTTCTGCTTTCTCATTTTGCTTATGTTACTGTGTTTGGGGTCTCCTTTTTGCAGGCTGCAGATTCGTAGTTCCTGTTGTTTTTGGTGTCTGTCCCCCGTGGCTAAGGTTGTTTCAGTAGGTTGTGTAGGCTTCCTGGTGGGGGGGACTAATGCCTGTGTTCTGGTGGTTGAAGCTCGATCTTGTCTTTCTAGTGGACAGGTCCACGTCTGGTGGTGTGTTTTGGGGTGCCTGTGGCCTTATTATGTTTTTAGGTATCCTCTCTGCTAATGGGTGGGGTTGTGTTCCTGCCTTGCTAGTTGCTTGGCATAGGGTGACCAGCACTGTAGCTTGCTGGTTGTTGACTGAAGCTGGGTGCTGGTGTTGAGATGGAGATCCCTGGGAGATTTTCGCTGCTTGATATTATGTGGAGCTGGGAGGTCTCTTGTGGACCCGTGTCCTGAAGTTGGCTCTCCCACTTCAGAGGCACAGCACTAACTCCTGGCTGCAGCACCAAGAGCCTTTCATCCGCCCGGCTCAGAATAACAGTGAGAAAAAGTAGAAAGAAATAATTAGTAGAAGAAAGAAAGAGAGATTGAAAGAAAGGAAGAAGGGAAGTAAGGAAGGAAGGAAGGAAGAAAGAAAGAAAGGAGGGAGGGAGGAAGGATGGAAAGAAAGGAAAGAAAGGAGGGAGGGAGGGAGGAATGAAAGCAAAAGGAAGAGTGAATGGAAGAAGAGAGGGAGGGAGGGAGGAAAGAAAGAAAGAAAGACAGGAGGGAGGGAGGGAGGGAGGAAGGAAAGAAAAAGAAAGTGGAAAGAAGAAGGGTGGGAGGGAGGGAGGGATGGAGGAAAGAAAAAGAAAGAAGGAAAGGAGGAGCGGAGGGAGGGAGGGAGGAAGGGAAGGGAGGAAAAAAAGAAAGAGCAGGTAAAGTACAATAGAATAAAGTATGAAATATAGTAGCGTTATTAAAATTAAAAAGTAATTATTGAAAAAAAACACGGACTGAAAGAACCCTGGGACATATGGTGGAAGCAAAGCTATACAGAGAGAATCTTACACAGAAGATTACACATACACATTCACAAAAAGAGAGCAGGGGGAAAAATCAAAAATCTTGCTCTCCAAGTCCACCTCCTCGATTTGGGATAATTCGTTGTAAAAAGAGGAAAAGGGCGAAAAGTCTGAAATCTTGCTAAGTCCACCTCCTTAATTTGAGATAATTCGTTGTAAAAAGAGGGAAAAAAAGGGGGGGAAAGTCTTAAATCTTGTCCTCAAGGTCCACTTCCTCAATTTGGGATGATTCGCTGTCCATTCATGCACTCCACAGACGCAGGGCACATCAAATGGACCGTGGAGCTTTAATCCGCTGCCTCGGAGGCTGCACAGAGAGATTTCCCTGTCTCTGCTCTCACAGCTCCCGGGTCTCAGCCTTGGACCTGGCCCCGCCTCTGCGCGTAGGTCGCCGGAGGGCGTCCGTTCTTCGCTCAGACAGGACGGGTTTAAAGGAGCCGCTGATTCGGGGGCTCTGGCTCACTCAGGCAGAGGGGAGGGAGGGGAATGCCCTCTCCTCGCACACCAGGCAACAAAAGGGAAAAAAGTCTCTTGCCTCTCCGGCAGCTCCAGACCCTTTCCCCGGACTCCCTCCGGGCTAGCACTAACCCCTTCAGGGTCTCTTCCTGCCGCCAGCCCCAGACCTCTCCCTGCGCTCCGACTGAAAGCCGATACCCGAGCCTCAGCTCCCAGCCCCGCCCGCCCTGGCGGCCGAGCAGACAAGTCTCTCGGGCTGGTGTGTGCCTGAGGGCACTGATCCTCTGTGCCAAAATCTCTCTGCTTTGCCCTCCACACCCCTGTTGCTGTGCTCTCCTCCGCTACTCCGAAGCTTTCCCCCTCCGCCACCTGCAGTCTCCGCCCTCGAAGGGGCTTGTAGTGTGTAGAAACCTTCCCTCCTTCACGGCTCCCTCCCACTGGTGCAGGTCCCGTCCATATCCTATTGTCTCTGTTTATTCTTTTTTTCTTTTGACCTACCCAGGTATGTGGGGAGTTTCTTGCCTTTTGGGGGGTCTGAGGTCTTCTGTCAGCGTTCAGTAGGTGTTCTGTTGGAGTTGTTCCACGTGTAGATGAATTTCTGATGTATCTGTGGGGAGGAAGGTGATCTCCGCGTCTTACTCTTCCGCCATCTTCCTCCGGCTCTCCAGATATTTAGTTTTGAAAAACAGTTTTGAATAAACTCTTTTGCAGGTCTGCCAATAAAACCAATAAAACCAATATATTGTTAAATAAATAAATATCTTAAAAATCACTTAATTCTAACAATTTTAGTGTCCCCTTTTACTTTCAAAAATGTCCCAGTGGGGTGGTATATTATGTGGTCACTTTGGCTTTACATAACATGTCTGGACATCCTGCTACCCCACTACAGGCCTCTGAAGTTTATGGGTTTGTCTTTACTTGTCCTTAGACTCAGTTTGGATGAGTTCTTAGAGATGGAGTCCACCCTCTCATTTACAGATGAGGTTACCTCTTAGAGCTAGCTTAGTTCTTGGAGGTGGCATCTTCCACTGTCAGGAGAGGACTGGAAAAATTCCAGGGTAGGTACTTGCCAGACAAAGAAAGAATCCCAGGATGTTCTGGAATAGCCAAACCAATGCTGATGAAGGGGGTAGGGGGGATTTTCTCTCAAGAAATTGATTCTCTTTGAAGGATTTGAGAAAAGTGCACAGAAAAAAAAAAAAAAAAAAAGGAAGGGGGGCAACCTGTAAAGCCCACACAGCTGGAGAACTAAAGATCATAAAGAAGACTTTGGATATGTAAGAAAATAGCAGCAGTTACATGTATCAAGCACCTACCACGGCATGTGTCAAGCACTTGCTGGGCACATTACATACATGGTCATGCCTCATCATTTCAACACACCTACGAGATGGGTATTAGATCCATTTTACTGTTGAAATCCTGAAGCTCACTCAAGCCTGAGGGCTCTTTACTGCTGCACCACCAGGTCTTCCCCAGTAGAGGGGAATGGAGAGCAATAGGGAAACAAAGAAAGAACAGAAGATGAAGACAGGCAAGAAAATCAAGGCTACAACTTGAGAAAACTATTCGTTCACATAAACCAGCATGAACAAAGACCTTAGAAAAATATGAAAAATCTGGGGCTTCCCTGGTGGCGCAGTGGTTGAGAGTCCACCTGCCGATGCAGGGGACAAGGGTTTGAGCCCTGGTCCGCGAAGATCCCACATGCTGCGGAGCGGCTGGGCCCGTGAGCCATGGCCGCTGAGCCTGCGCGTCCGGAGCCTGTGCTCCGCAACAGTGAGAGGCCCGCATACTGCAAAAAAAAAAAAAAAAAAAAAAAAAAAATCTAGAGATTCAAAATATATAGGTTTTGAAGGCTCTTGAGAGCAGTGGTCAGCTAGAGCCTTTATTCATCCAATCAGAAACAAACATGCCCTCTTTTGGGTGATGAGTGTGCAGAGAGCCAGAGCTCAGAATTAATTACAGAGTGGCTACAATACCAGCCATCCTCTGGAAGTCTGCTGTGAAGTGGAATGTAGGAATAGCACGGGTAATCAGATCCACGGGTTGCTGGGGATGATGCAAACACATTATTCTCCCCAAATTTAAGCACTCTATTCATGTCCAGAGCTTGAAAATTCATTTCTCAGTAAAGGTCAAGAAAAGCAAACACTGCTTGAATTCAGTTATTAAGCCAGCTGTCAGTCACTGGCAGTGACAGAGACAGGAAGACATATTGAGGCAGGAAATTGGCTGAAAGTAGCATGACAGGGTCCTTGCATCTTTAGTCAGAAACTCCTTTTAGAAATACTTTATCACTGAAAGAATGATGCCAAGTTGGCATCTACTATATTCCCTTATAGCTTTATCTCATTTTTTAAGTAGCAAATCTAGCAAGACCTTAGTTCACTAAGAGGATGGATTTCAGAAGGGCTGATAACCATATTAATCTGTCATTGATTGTCCACATTCAAAGTAGCGCCCTGAAGCAAGATCAAACAAAGCATGAGAGAAAAATCTGACCTCCTGGCATTTTGTTTTGTTATAAGATTAGGTGTGAGAGAGTTGGTTCAGGCATCAGGTGAACCAGTTTTATCCTTGAGCCCACCACTACTAACTAAAGGCAGCTTCAGAAGGTAGAAAGGACCCAGTAGGCTGGAAGGGAGTACTTGAACTATTGATGTATAGTGAATGAGAAAAAGGCCTAAATCATCTGCCATCCCCTCCTAGAACCAACCCTGCTACTAATTTTTCCTCTGTAACTTTGGGGGATTCACTTAACATCTCTTAATTTACATATTATTTGATTTTTACACATCAATATTATTAATATTTCCTTAAGATTAAGTTACTGCCTCGCTACTGATAAATGTTCTTCTGTATTTTTTGATGGTTCTTTATACACAGGGTCATAACAGAGGAAGCAATCCCATCATTGTCTCAAATGATAATGAACAGTCTTCCACAGTCTACCTTGCCCAAGCTGACAGCAGTGGAAGTTCAGAGATAGAGTCAGATTCTGGATATATTCTGAAAGTAGAACCATCAAGATTCTGCTGAGTGTGGGAGAAAATGGAAGGTCAAGAATAATATCAACTTGTTTATCCTGATCAGGAAAGGAAGGTTTGGGGGGGTAGCGAGGAGGGCAGTTAGAATTCAGTATTGAGCATGTAAAGTTTGAGATGTCTATCATACATTCAAGCGGAGATGTTGAGTAGACAATTGGGTATGTAAGTCTGGAATTTAGTTAGGGAAGAGGTCAGGTCTTGAGACACAAATTTAGGAGTTATCCATACATAGAAAAAACAAAACAAAACAAAACAGAAGATTGCATGAAATCACCGAGCAAATGAATGTAAATAGGAAAATGAAGACCAAGGACTCTGCTGCAGGGTACTCAGCATTAAGAGCTCATGGAAAAACTAAATACCCAGCAATGAACACTGGGAGTAAGGCAGGAAAATCTCAAGATACTCTAATTTCCTAGAAGTCAAATCAAAGAAGTGTCTCAAGGAGGTAGGAGTGACTTATTGTCTCAAATGTTGCAGAAAGTTCAAGAAGAATGAGGGCTGAGAATTGATCATAGGATTTAGAAGAGTGATCATTGATGCTCTTGACCAAAGCAGTTGCAATGGAGAGGTGATAAGGAAAGCTTGAGTTTCAAAGGAGTAGAGGCATTGGTGACAACAAGTATAGACAACACTCTTGGGGAATATTTCCGTTAAGGGGAGAAGAGAAATGGAGTAGTAAAGCTGTGGGGAAAAGTGAAGTCAGAGGAAGATTTTCACTTGTTTTCAGGATGGAAGAAACATTCTGCATATGGTGATGGGAATGGTTCAGTATATAGGCAAAAACTGATGAGATGAGAGCAAAAGGGAGGAATTACCAGTGTGATATCCACGAGCATGAACGAGGTGACTGAATATGGGGGATTGGCTTTAAATAGGGACACAGACAATTCAACTGTAATATCAGGAAAGACAACAGAGAATATGGGAATAGCTGGGAGATAGGTAGATACAGGTGAGAGTCTGTAAGTTCTCATCTAATGGCTTCAGTTATCTCCATGAAGTAGGAAGTCAATCTAATCTCAGTACTTAGGCTTGTATCCATTCTGTAGCAACTGACATTGTTCGCTACTTTCTCTTTTAAGAGTCCCTCAACTTTTAGCTTCTGCAACACAGAAAGTTCCTGACATCTCTCTTCTCCAATTCCTTTGAAGTCTTCTTTATCTTCCTACTCCTTAAATGCTGACACACAAGATCTTGTCTTCAACTCTTTTCCCTATTTCTCACTCACCCCTTCAGTGACTGTAGACATTACTAGTGTTCACTCCATCTGGTTCTCGTCTTTTCTGGGCACCCAAACTGTACTTTCCAGGCCCCTTTCAGTGGGCAAGGCAATGTGACTACTTCTGGCCCATAGGCTGTGAGCATAAGTGACACTTCCAGCATGAAGCATTTAATTAACAGGGTATAACCCTCCACTTTCTTTGTTCCCCTTGCAGTCATGATTGATAAGTTTTCATGTTCCGGCGGTGCAACTACAAGATGATAGAGGTTCTGAAAGCCTGGAATGATGAGTTGCCACATGAAAGACACTGGCCTGGAGAGTCACCCAACACAAAAAATCTTGGCTTATGAAAACTTTCCTTGTGTTCAGGCACTGTGATTTGGGGGTTATCCCACCATAACTAGCCTAGTTGAACGGTACAGTGATCTAATTGAGTGGTTCTCAAAACTTTGAGGCTTAAGACTCCTTTAACTCATAAAAATTATTGAGGACCCTAAAGAGCTTTTGTTTATGAGGGTCATATCTATACTTACCTGTTTTGAAATTATAATTGAGAAATTTAAAATATTTATTTGCTAATGCTTTTAAAAATAATAAATCCATTATACATAAACACAAATAATATATTTTATGGAAAATATTTTAATTTAGTGAAATGAGTGGCATTGTTTCACATTTTTGTAATCTCTCATTTTGTAAATCTCTTTAATGCCTGTCTTAATAAAAGACAGATTCTCATGTTTGCTCTCGTATGTTGTTTTGCTCAAAGTATATGGAGAAAATTAGGCCTTATACAGATATATAGTTAGAAAAGGAAGTATTTTAATAGGCTTTTCAGATAATTGTGAATATTATTTTCAAAATGTCACCCAAAATAGACAGATAGCAGCTTCTGAGATGTTAGGTGCAATGTGTAACCTGAAATCATATTAATGAACTTTACAGACTCTGTTGCACTAAGTTTCATTAGTCTATCTTATGCCTTGAATGGATCTTTTACCCATGCCTGATTTTATAACATACATTGGTCATTTGGAAAATAATGGCTTGCTCAGTTTTGTAGATCTCCTAAATGTGGACACATTTCATTGTATTATATCACTATCAGTATCATCAGAAGAGTTTTAAAAGTTTTGGGAAGCTATCAAGCTCACAGCGACATACACAAGTTTTCTAAAATTCTAATTTTTTCTTTGAAAGCTCTATTTTTACAATTACAACATATACTGTTGGTTGCTCTCCTTGAAAAAATAGGCGAAGTTAATTTCTGAGGAATTGTCTGCCACATACTCAAATGTGAATAACCACAGTATGTCTGCCAGTCACTCTTGAAGATAAAAATTGTGTTCCATGAAAAAAATCTGCTAGTTCAGATTGTAACTCAACAAGACAAAGGCTCTTCCTCAAGAATGAGACTGTATTTCAACATGCAGCAAGACAGGACATTTAAATTATACTCCAGCATTCCTTTCTTGGACTATTTCATTTCTACCCATTATGCTATTTGCATACTTGCCTCACTGCCTTTGTGAGCTCTCTGACTGTAGACCCCATGTCCTTTTCTTCCTTGTATTCTCCACAGTGTTCGGTAGTCACTGTTACTGAATGAATAAATATCCTATCTTCCCAGACTGTAAGGACATTGAAAACAGAAACTCTGTGTTATTCTTCTTTGAATCACCAGCACCCAAGACAGGGCCTTGGGCACAACAGAGTACAACTGTGGTTGTTTATGATAATCAAGTTTATTATGTATATTATATCAAGATGGCCGGTAACGATCTCAGCAATAATTACTCTTTATCATTTTTCTTTCAATACCTACTGTAGAGGAGCAGCTTCATAAGTTAGGTTTGCAGATTGGCAGGAAGAAACCAAACACACATACACACACACGAAAGAGAAATTAACTGGAACAAGGTGGTCACACAGAGCAGGGTTGGATAGAGCATGTTGGTGTGTGGTTTCCGCCTCCATGGGGTGTGTTGGTGACACTGAACTCTGCATAGATAAATCAGAAGAAAGTCACTATCCATTTATTGTCAGCTTTATATCACCATTCTGGAAAAATTATGCTCACAATCTATTTGCTTTCATTACAATGAATGTTTACAACCACTAGGATCGTCTAGTTCTAGAAACCAACAGTATCAACAAAGCCATCCTCAACCTGGGAGAAAAGCAGAATCAGCGCCCATGTGTCACTGAAAAATCTTCATGTCTCCAGCTTCCCAAGGTCCCAGAAAACCCACCTCCCTTCAAGAAGTCAACAAAAAATATCTGCTTTTAGAATTAAACATGTAGGTGAGAAATGTATATGTGATCATTTTTAGTTTGAAGGAGGAGGCTGGGATATAGTTTAAATTCCATGAACACCACGATAGGGAGAGTTGGCTCTTTTCCACGTTCAGGACAGCAATTAATTAAAGAATCAAGTTTTTGTTAATATTGCTTTTGAGCCCACAAATGTCATCAGTTTTCCCTCTATTTTGAGTCATAGACTTAAATATAGTCCAATTACAAGTGGCAAATTTTTCTTACACTTTAGTCAATTGAGTTACACATTTATACCTTTGTTATACTCCAAAGTGTCTTCAGGATGATTATGAAAGGCATATCAAACTATCCTTAAAAAACAGCTACCATGAGTTATCATATAACGCTACTTCCAGGAAGAATATATTCTGATATTGAATGCTTTTTTTTCTTTCTAAAAGACGAGTGTCACCTTTTGCATTCTTTTTTTATAATACCCTTATTGAGATATATAATTCATATGCCATAAAGTTCCCCCTTAGAAAGTGTATAATTCAGTGGGTTTTAGTAAATTTACAGAATTTTGCATCATCACCACTAATTTTAGGGCATTTTTATCAATTCATAAAGTCTTCTATGCATTAGGAGTCACGCCCTACCCCCCTCCCTCCTCTAGACCCTGGCAACCACCAATCTACTTTCTGTCTCTATGGATTTGCCTATTTCGGATATTTCATATAAAAGAGTTTATACAATTTGTGGCCCTTTGTGTCTGTCTTCTTTCACTTACCATAAGGTTTCCAAGGTTTATCCATGCTGTAGCATGTTTCAATCCTTCAGTTCTTTTTTATGGCCAAAAAATACTTGGTTGTAGAGAAAGACCACATTTTGTTTATCCATTCATCAGCTAATGGATATTTAGGTGTCTCCACTTTTTGACTGTTACGAGTAATGCGTCTAAGGACATTGTGTACAAGTTTTTACGTGGACACGTTTTTAATTCCTTTGGGATAGATCTATGAGTGGATCAAGAAACACTTTAAGGATTAAGTTAGTGCAAAATGAGAATAAGTTCAAAGAATTTTTTTCACAGGTTTTTCAAGCTCCCAAGACTAAAGGGACATTAGGAAAAAACATTAGTTCCCAAATAACAACAGAGAGAAAATCAGAATAATAGACAATAGAGAAATACTTACCTTTTCCTTGCTGTAATTTAAGTAAATTTTAATATTATACAACTTCTTGAAAACAAATTTAAAGACACTAAGAAAACAATTATAAATCTGTCTTGCTCTTTCTAGATATACATTTTTAGGTTCTTTTAGAATAGAAAATATTATTGTTTAACAAGGAAACTTTTGATTTATGATTTCAATACTGAATCTACTGTGTTGTGTACATACCCAAATTAAAGATTCTAAACTATATTTCAAAGATTCTAAGTCATCTAAAATGAAGAGTATTACAGAGCCTAAAGTAGTTTAAGAAGAGATACAGGGACTTCCCTGGTGGCACAGTGGTTAGGAATCCTTCTGCCAGTGCGGGGGACGTGGGTTTGATCCCTGGTCTGGGAAGATCCCACATGTCACGGAGCAACTGGGCCCGTGTGCCACAACTACTGAGCCTGCGCTCTAGAGCCCGCGTGCCACAACTACTGAAGCCTGCACACCTAGAGCCTGTGCTCTGCAACAAGTCACCTCAATAAGAAGCCTGTGCACCGCAACAGAGTAGCCCCCGCTCGCCACATCTAACGCAGCCAAGATAAATTAATTAAAAACAAAAAAGAACAGAGATACACTACATAAAGTTGGAGAAGGAGTTTCTTCTTGAAATAAAAGGCCAGCATCTTGAATGCTGGCAGACAACTTGCTACTTTCATCTGAGGATAAAAGAACTAACATCATTTGAGAAAATTATGGTTAAAAATAATTTCTTTATTCTTAATGTAAGGACAGCACACTGAGAGCTAAAATAATCAGGCAGGACTTCAGTTTGAAAAAGAAATGGTCAATTCTTTGAGTTTTCCTAAATACTTTTAAACTCAGACATACAGTAAATTACAGAGTTGGGACACAAAATAACATCCCCAACATGGTGGACATTTCTCTTCTACAGTCTAGTTGAATCTATTTGCAGTATCCATTTGGTACTGATTTCCCCATTTCAAAGAATAAAAGTGGTAAATGAAATTGCAAACCTCACATCTAGGGTTCTAGAAAAAATAACAGCCATTATATGATGGCTGCTATTTTTTAAAGCCTCGTTCTGCTTGAAGAATTACTTTAATAGGAATGAAAGAAGCATGCTTTCCCACCAATTATGTAATCTGCCTGGTTATACTGGCATAAGTATTCTATATAAAGACAGAATCTCTGGAAAAAAGAAAAGAGACCAATGTTTTGTGCAACCTATGGCTTTTACTTTTATTATAAACACACAAAGTACATGAAAAATATCAATTATTTCTTTTTAACTCTGTCTGCTTATTATTTCCAGATGCTTTAAATAGGATAGAAAAAGCAAAGCAACAAAACAAATTCCATCCACTACACTGAAGGGTGACATTTCAGTGTTTCACTTGTAAAGAGTCAATAGTAAAGTCATAACTATAAAAAGAAGGAAAACAATTATCACTTAAGTGCTTCCTTAGTTCCTGAATTATTTTTCCACGAAGAAATGGCAAATATGAGCCATATATTACTGCAGAGGAGAGTTACTTTTTTCTTTTCATAAACTTTTTCGCTTCTTTCAAAAGCCCTTCCATATCTTCCTTTTCTAGGTCCTCCTTTCCTGGCTCCCAGTCGGAATCTTCATCTGTTGGCTCATATTCTTCTTCCTCATCGTCTGTAATGCTGTCATTCAGGTTGTACTCACTGGGTTGGCCAACATTGTCATCTTCATCTGAAATGTTTCTCACTGAAAAACAGTTTAGTACCTAACACATTAGTTGCCACTCAACCTGGGATTAGAAACATCTAACTGTAAAATATCCTTTTCTGCCAAGAAGAATTAATTTTACTTAATACAAAGCTAACTACTACGAATTTCTAGAACGGGGGATAAAGCTCTCATTTGTTATAATTCTAACTTTTTTTTAACATTTGCTTAATTCTAACTTTTCCTACCATGAGGCTCCCAAGACTAAAATGTCCTCTGAGATTCATCATGATGGTTCCTTAATAATATCATAATCATATTCATGCTACCCTACCTTCCACTGTGGTAGAATGTATTTTTGTCCCAGTAATTCACTGTCGCTCCCTGTGACGTGATTCTATTTACCCACCCCCACTGACATCAGACGTGGCCAAAGAAAAGTGAGTGGAAGTAACAGCTTCCATGGAGAAGCTTTAAGGGCCTTTCTGTGGTTCTGCTATTGCCATTTCCCCTCTGCTAGGAGAACAGTGTGTCCCAGATAGAGGCCGATCCTTCAGCCTGGAGTTAGGATGAGAACACACGTGAGACAGAGCCACAGCCAACATGCAGCTACATGCATGTAACATGAAGGAGAAATACATCTATTTATCGTTGTAAGGCACTAAATTTGAGGACCGTTTGTTATCGCTGCAAACCTAGCACAATCTGATTGACACACCAGGGTTGTGACCAAATGAGGAAATATAAGCTTACATACTTTGGAAAATTTAGCTCATGCTTCAATAAGACTAGGATTACTATGGTAACAGCCATTAGAATTTACAGATTTCTAAATAACATTATAATAGTAGAATTACAATTCTAGAATTCTTCTGTCTCAAAACTCATTTCTTCCCTCAACCCACTCTGTTTTCTTTTCTTTCCACAGTGAGCAACAGAGTTGGTTTAAAATAAGGCAGTGAGAGACTCTAGGATGATGTGGAGCATTTAAGAAACAGGTAGGGGGCTTCCCTGGTGGCGCAGTGGCTGAGAGTCCGCCTGCTGATGCAGGGGACACGGATTCGTGCCCCGGTCTGGGAAGATCCCACATGCCGCGGAGCGGCTGGGCCCATGAGCCATGGCCACTGAGCCTGTGCGTCCGGAGCCTGTGCTCCGCAACGGGAGAGGCCACAACAGTGAGAGGCCCGCGTACCGCAAAAAAAAAAAAGCTGTGGAGGCACTGTGACCAGCATCTGTGCCCCGTGTGGCGCTCTGCTCAGCCTTGTCAGGGTGAACCGCTGCAACCTGAAGAGCCAAAGTCATGATAAGGGCAAGTCAGTGCCGGAACTCAGCTCTGTGTCCTTTGTTAGTGGTCCCAGGTTGACATTTCAGGATTTTGAATGCTGACATCTTCGTGGAATCAATTAAATGGGCCCTCTTGTAGCAAATTCTGTAGTAGTGACTTTAAATATTCCACAATACAAATGCCATCTAGATGGGAGGGTTTTTTTTTGTGTTTTTTTTTTTAAGTGCTGAAGGTACTTTTAGAGAAATAAGTTTCTGCCTTTCAGTGTAACTGGGCCATAGAGATAACGAAACTTTCCTTACTTGGAAAATGCTCTGAATCCGCGCACCTGTTGATCTGAATTATTTCATGATTTCTTGAATCGTGGGATTAATCTCAGGAGGCATGGTTCTGAAATAAATATGACTAGCACCTAACCTAGGAATCAAATATCTGTTTTTACCATAACAATTAATAAGTTTTTATGCAAAGGGAATTCAGAGAAAGCAAGAAAAAACACATATGCAAGCATTTTCTGAGCAAGCTGAAGCATGGTATCTGAATATCCGGATTTAAAGTGATGAAGCCAGTAAAGTTCATATAAACCCTCCTGTTTGCTACACAAAAATTTCAAAGAAAGCCTCTCAGACAAGGAAGCTTGTTGGTTAGAAAATCAGACAACTCAGTCATGGGAGTCACATCATAGAAGATCCCAAGCCAAGACCCCAAAACTGTACACAGAACACCAGGGTTAGTGAAAAGCTTATTGAAGTACAAAAATAACAGGAGAGGGAGTAGTAGCTGTTTAATATTTTTAATCAATAGCAAAAAATAATTTTTATAGTTTTATTTTTTGTAGTTGTGACTTCCAATAGATTTCCACAGAATTAAATAGCGTAATACCGTTTTTGAAAAAATAAGAGCCTACATTTAGCATTTTCTTACACTGCAGCTACCTTATTTGAAATATAATTGTTGAACATGTCTAAGAAATCAGAAGTGAGCTTGTTTCTTCCAAATCAAGGTGAACTTGGAAGGAATAATTTTTCCTCTATCTTCACATAAGTCACTTTTAAGTTTCTAGCTGCTAGTTTTTGCTGTTTTTATGTGGTGTTCCATTCCCCTCAACCAACAAGAAGTCTCTTTAAAAAATAGCATGGTTTAAGAAAGAGACAGACTAGGAGTGTAGAAGTATAAAGATCTGCGTCATGAAGCCCATGACAATGAACAAGGGATTTAACGGAATTTATCTTTTTATCTGTGAATCAAAGGATGTTGATTAAATGACCTCAAAGATCCTTTCCAACTCCAAAGTTCTAATTTTAAGGACAAAGCAGGAATTTTCATTTTCTCTACAGGAATATGAAACGCAGAGACAGGCTGACAGCTTGAGTATTTGAAAACAGCACAAGAGAAATAAGCTGTCACTTTTTTAAAAAAATGGATGGGTAACACTGTTCTACCATAATAATGAAAAATAACAACCTCTAGAAAAAGTAACAAACTCTTTAACGTATTTGAAACAACATGCTATTAACTATTTGGTATTAGGATATGGTAATTTCTGACTTTTCTATTTATGCAGAGGAATTTATAATAACAGAATGACAACTCGGAAGTTTGTATCCAATATTTCCTGTACAATTTAAAATTTCACCATCAAAGTCTTATCCCAAGAACCAAGTCTGCAGAGCTACTGAAGAGTATACTGTGTCACATACATGCTGGAAGATTTTTACATGGAGAAAAAAATCTTTCCAAATTGCTGATTTTCTCCAAATAGTTTTCTGGTAATAGGCAATAATAAGACAGATGTCTCATTACAGCTTAACATCAATAATTCTTCAGGTTTTATTTTCCTTTCTTTTCTAGTATATCTTAGGACTAGTTAGGATATTTTCATTTAAGTGAAAAAATACTTTAGCCCAGCATCTCTAAAGATGAAAGCTTACTACATACTATAAGAATAAACATTTTTAAATGCCTCATTTTACTACTAAAGACCAAGCTACTAGTTGGGTATTCATATTTTAACTTCGGGAAAGCAGTTTGTGCAGGTCTGATCCACTTTATTATACATTAAGTTTATTTCTTTTTTTAAAACACCATTGCATTAGCCTTTTATATGTTCCAAAATCTCTCAGGTTTCCCCACAGTAAGCAGCAGTTTACAGAATCTCATTTAAGTTTCACCAACCTTCGTTAATAGCTTTCTTTCTAGATCTTTTAATTTCTACTTCTGAAAAGAAAAAAGTCTACATAAGCACATGTGTGCATACAACTGCAGAACTAGAGAAATATGAAAATAGCTATCAGTAGGACATTCTAAATTTTGAGCCATGAATGGTACTGATCACCTAGAATCATGACTACCACATAATAATCAAAGCCAGAAAGAATGACTGCAATAATCAGGTAATAAAATGCTGATGATAATTTCTTTCAAATGCTGTCAACAAGTAAGGTACCTAAGAAAGTTTAAAATAAAATTTTCCTGGCATTGATTACTCTTGTATTCAATATGTTGTGCTAAAACTGCAGCACTATGAAAAAGTGTGGAAAGTTAATGAAATTTTAAACCAATTAGATATTCAAGAAGCTTAACAGATGATAGCAGTCAAACCTACAAAAATTGGAATACACTGCATAAACTGTTACATGTGTGGAAGAACTTTACAAACTGAAGTGTTTTAGGAGTGCTACAAATCAGAAATTAAATAATAAGAATTTCATGTAGTTATTCTGTATTATAAAATTCTATAGTATTTGGTATATAGTATATGGGTCTATATTAACTTTTACTGTTTTATTATGTATTTATGATACCCCCATCTCAAATTTAACATGTGTTAAAAAAAAAACCCCACAAACTACCTAGTTCTTCCTCCTGATCTCTATTATCATCTCCAGCCTCCTGATAATCTGTACTTTAATTTTCAGTCATTCCTATTTCCTTTACCTCATCCTACCCCCCCACACCACAACCAATCAGTTGTCAAATCCTATTGACTCTTCCTTCAAAATCTCACTTGTATCCAATCCTATCTTCCTACTCTCATGGTAGACTAGTTCTGGTCCTTTATTCAACTACCTAACTAATCTCCAGAAGGCTTCCCCTACTCTAATTCAGACTGCTCATCATCAGGGGTAAAATACTGGCTCACCATTGTTTGTCAGTGCACGTACCTCTTTGGTCTAGCTTTCAAGAGCTTCTATTATCTGACTTCAATACATCCCTTTAGTATCATTCACAGTAACTACAGAGACTCTCCCTGTCAGTTAAACTGATCCACCTTCTAACTCCAAACACAATTTTCCATTTTCTACTCAATGTCCTTGACTCATCTATTATTCACTTTGTCTGGGATGTCCTATACCCACCCACACAAAGCTAAGAAACAAAGATAATTGAAATCCTACCATCTTAAAGACCAACTTAAAATTCCCTTATCAAGTCTACCCTGATAAACCCTGGCAAAAAGTGCTCCATCCCTTTCCTCCAAGATTTTAGAGCGTCTCACCCCAAGCATGTAGAGCCAGAGCTGGTTCTCATGTATCTCTGTAACTTTGCTCACTTGGAAGACACATAATAAATGAATAAATGAGTGAATGAGTAAATGAATTGTTACATAAATCAGACTAAGATCTTGGGTAATGTTAAACTTTAAAGATTTGGGAAATAAGAAAAGTATGTTAGCATTTTATTTTAGATATCTCTAAATTAAGAAATATGAGACCTCAACATTTAATATTTTAAATACCCCAGTCACCTTAATTTATAGGTTTTTAGAGTAGGAAGAGATATTCTGACTATATTGCCACATAACAACTCTTGAAAGTACCTTAAATATATAAGGCTAAACTGTTACATTAAAATATACTTAAAAAAAACTGTCTTTCCAACAAAATAAACAGTTTTTCTTAAGAAAAGTTAATTGTTCTAAAAATACGTTCTTCATTCAGAAGACACTTCAGTGATAATTCAAAGAGATTTTTCAAAGAAAATTCAGATACTTTTAACTATGCCATATGATGCATATTGTCAGTTTTAGGAAAATGGTTCCTAGTTCTGTAAAGATATACAAATGTGTCAAATGCTCTTTCATGGGGCAGTGCTGAAATCTGTCAATAAAATAGAGTTTTAATCAAATATTATTACATTATTGTTCAAAGGAAAGTTAATTTAACAACCACAAATGCTATAGCTTTAGATACAGCCCCAATAAAGAAAAGCATAACATATAAACTCCGTACCATATTAGCTCAGATAAAGTGATTAAATCTGTATCTGGAGTATTAAAGCACTGAAGTGTGTTTCAATAAGAAATAGCAAATAGAATTCCCTTGTGGTGAAATTAATTATTTTTATCACTTGGTTACAAGTTGGCTGTGTTTATACATATACAAAGGCAAGTGGGCATAGCCTGGATAGTACATTTTATTCTCTCACTCTGTGGGCAGAAATACTGGATGATGAATCGGCCTCTGCATTATATAAATGATACGAAGAAGCCAGAATTTGTTAACGGGAAAAAATATTAGAGTTTAGAAGCAGGGGAAACAGAAGGTAAAACAGACTGATGTAAACAGAACTGACGGTCATTCGATAGTTGCATCTCTGGTGTCTATCTCCCCTTCTCCTTCCCCAAAACTAGTTTCTACTGGGGATCCCTGTGGTTTTGAAGAAAGGGACTCTGACTTGGTTCCAAGGGTGGAACAAACTAATCAGTGGTCACAGTGATTAATTCAAGAATAAGAATGTAACCTAAGCCAGTTTAAAAAAGTTAATTTTATGATTTTTCCTAGGAATAGTGAGAGTCTCTCTCTCTCCTTACATGTAAACATGGGGAGTTCACCATGTTAAATGGAGTTTAGCCAGTTGAATAAGGATGCATATAGTTCCTTGGTGGGGAGAGGAGCCAGTCTTAGGATAAAAATCACCCTCTAAAGACAGGATGATGGAAGGAAATTGGGTTGTTGGTGACATTATTGACATTATTAATGAGCCAAAGCAACAAATCTTGTCTAATCTAGCCTTGCTTCTGGACTTTTCAGTTATAGAAGCCAATATGATCTCTTTATCATTTAGGCCAGTTTGACATTTTGTTTTAAGGTACCTGCAAACAAAAGGATCATAACAGATACCAAGGCAAATATATATTGTTGGACAATGATTGTAGAAAACATCTGCTATATAAAAACTCATCAGTTGGGCTTCCCTGGTGGCGCAGTGGTTGAGAATCCGCCCGCCAATGCAGGAGACATGGGTTCGAGCCCTGGTCCGGGAAGATCCCACATGCTGCGGAGCAACTAGAGCCCGTGCGCCACAACTACTAAGCCTGTGCGTCTGGAGCCTGTGCTCCGCAACAAGAGAGGCCGCGATAGTGAGAGGCCCGCGCACCGCGATGAAGAGTGGCCCCTGCTCGCTGTGACTAGAGAAAGCCCTCGCACAGAAACGAAGACCCAGTACAGCCAAAAATAAATAAATTAATTAATTAAAAAAAAAAACTCATCAATTATTAAATCTAAGAAAATTATTAAAATCAGCAATTCAACAAATTCACAGAAGCAGAGATTTAAAAAATTCACAATAACTGGAAACTGTATCTAGGTTTAACAGGAGAATCCATTTGAAGGTTTCATTTGGAGTTTCCTGAAGTAAAATTACTTACCTGGAAATGTACTATGTCTATATTCTATCTTGTGCTGGGGATTCTTCCTTAAAAAAAAAGGGGGGTCAGAGAAAGAAAGCAAATATAAGGTCTAGTTTGACAATCACTGGAAAGGAATAGGACTATTTAAATTAAACTAGAGTCTACCCTAGTGCCATCCACCAGCTTTACTCACACACAAACACACACACACAGTTTTAACTTGGTTTTTCTTTTTTTTTTTTTTGTAAATAATGTACATACTGTCAATTTTTTATTAAAAGAAATATGCTTTGATGTGCTAGCATAACTGCTCTAGCTTCTTGTGTACCATAGTTCTATGTGGCTTCAGATTTAGTACCTATGAACAGATGTACAAGACATTTATTACACTTTTTACCAAAGGGGAAAAAAAAATAAATTAATTAATTAAACTAGAGCACTCACTAACCTATGAATAAAATTAGCAGTAAACCTCTTATTGAAAAGCATTTGCTTTGTTATTGTTGTTGCTGTTAACTCTAGTCACCATGCTGTACAAAGCATTTGCTTTCTGATTACATTTACTGAGTGCCTACTCCATGCCAGGCATATTTCTAGATGCAAAGACAGAGTGATGAACCAGATAAAGTGCTGCCCTCATGACTGACATGCTACAGACAGGCAGTATGAGACAAATAAAATATAATACAATATACTGTATTTCTAAAATGTCAATGCCATATATCACATATATAAAGATATGAGGTAAATTAGTATATAAAGTATATAACACAAAATATCAAATTGTGTGTGTGTGTGTAATATCTAAAAGGATACTTCTAAGGCTCTTCTAGAATCCAAAGACAAAAGCATGTAAGTCATCTCTCTCCAAAGAACACCAATCAACTGTTATGAGAAAACAAGAAAGTCAGTTTGCATCCAGAAATTTATAATAACATATCCCAAAGTCAAACAGAAACTACTGTTTGAATATCTACTTTTGATTATATATATTGATGATCGCTTCTATCATTTTATTAAACAAACGTTTGGGTACACTGTGTATACAACACATTCTCCACAAAGTACAAAACTACCCAGGCAGCAAAACCCCAAAGCAGCAACTGGTTGATCATGATCCATTTGGTGGGTACTTTTCCCTTAGGGGACTGACAAAGGAGAGCCAGGGAGCGCTGACAGTAGACATGTGCTGAGGTATACAGTTCAGATGAAGCTGTTGTGAGGATTCAGGAGTAATATACAATAAGTCCTCAGTTTAAGGGCGTAGTAGGCGGTAAGTAATTAATGTTAGCCATTGATTCATTCATCAGTGGTCCAAGAAATAGGCATGGGCCACTTATTACATGCCAGGCTCTGTGTCAGGTGTCAGCGACTTTTCTTATTGCTAATATCTCTTCTTTTGGGGTAACTTTTCCTAAAATATGAGCATTAAACACAGTATGAAAGTGCAACCACACAATTAACTGGGGTCATAACTCAAGAGTTTTGAAAAGTGGAAAAATGATTCACCAAAGATTGTGTGTTTGGGGTAATTAACACAAATTTTACCTTTTGATGGAAAAGAAACTTCAAAGTTGAAAGAAATAAACTGGATAACTTAAACGTGATGAAGGGAGCTACAAATGAAGAAAGCTGCCATGATGCTTCATGGGAAGATCTTTCCTTACTGAACATGCTGGCACAGGTCATTAACTTGTTTAATTCAGTCTTTATTAAAGTACAATTAATGTTGGACATCAGGGGAGGTAAAACAGAAAAATGGGGGACATTAATACCAAAGGTATTTTTCATCAATAATCTGGAAAAAATTGCTGATCCTTTGAGATTGTTTTTGGTAACCTTTTTAAAATCTTGTGTTTTTTTTGTTGTTTTTTTTGTGGTACGCAGGCCTCTCACCATTGTGGCCTCTCCCGCCACGGAGCACAGGCTCTGGACGTGCAGGCCCAGCAGCCATGGTCCATGGGCCCGCCCGCTCCGCGGCATGTGGGATCCTCCCACGAGGATCTGCGTTCGGCAGGTGGACCCCCAACCACTACGCCACCAGGGAAGCCCTAAAATCTTTTTTTTAATTACTGTGGTAAAATATACTAGTAACTTTTTATTTTGAAAAAATGTCAAACTACTGAAAAGTGGCAAGATTAGTACACAGATATTCCATATATCTTCATCAAGATTCTTCAAGTGCTAACATTCTACACAGATGCCTCATTATTATTATTATGTATCTACAGTCATTTGAGATTTAAAGGCTTTTTCTCCTTCCTTTTAATACATGTTTGCTTCAGGTACCAAGAAGTCCTAACCTTTTCCTGCTTTGCCCTTAACAGAGCAGGATTATTGAAAAGTTCAGTATGGTCTTAGTTGTTTGCTACTGGAGCCTCCTTCAAAAGCTGCTTTAGAAACTCTCAAGTAACTAAATGTCAGACTTTAAAAACAAGTATAGAGGGCTTCCCTGGTGGCGCAGTGGTTGAGAGTTCGCCTGCCAATGCAGGGGACACGGGTTCGTGCCCCGGTCCAGAAAGATCCCACATGCCGCGGAGCGGCTGGGCCCGTGAGCCATGGCCGCTGGGCCTGCGCGTCTGGAGCCTGTGCTCCGCAACGGGAGAGGCCACAACAGCGAGAGGCCCGCGTATCGCAAAAAAAAAAAACAAGTATAGAAATGAAACCAAGTGATTTAATGGAGACAAGCACAGTTTGTGTACCAAATACCAGTTAAAAGACTGTGGACATCCACTGTCAGGCTAGCAAGACTGAAAGGAAGAGTAACTTTTTTAAAAGGCCAAATGAAGACACAGTATCAGGACTGACATATATATATTAATATGTATAAAATAGATAACCATTGAGAACATGCTGTATAGCACAGGGAACTCTACTTCACTGTACAGTAGAAACTAACACAACATTGTAAAACAACTATACCCCAATTAAAAAAAAAAAAAGAAAGAAACCACGGTGGGGATGGAGGTAATGGTTCAACCCAAAAGTTGCACAAGGTGGTTCCCCATCATCTTGGAACACATTCACAGTTGCACTCACATACTCCATTTACATAATCTAACCTCACACACTATCTAGGAAAAGGCAAGCCATTTCAGAATAAACGAATAGGGAAAAAAGTTTACACTGGTATACTGCAAAAAGGAAGAGCAGAAATATGTGTTATGAAATTTTGTGCTCAGAAAATTTCAGCTCCATGTGCAGATTCTCATCTGCCTTAGAGGGGAAAAAGCTGTTTCTCTGAGGTTCTGCTAATAGTCTCCATCCTTTCCTAGGAGAACTTGCTATTTTCATTAAAAGGCAGATGTTAAGACTGCAATGTAGACCAGAAGACACTAGCTGAGTTGGTACTTTTCCACATTTAACTTAGGGATCAAACTTCCCATTTAAAACAAAAGTATTAATTAATTAATATCAATAGAGATTCTGCTAGTTAATTCACTGAAAATGAAGAAAAAATATCCTCTGGGACAGGTTCAAAAGTTTCCTGTTTTGGGGTATTTTCAAAAATACTTTATTCTTTCTTGATGCTATAACTCACAGAATAGATAGACTTCAATATGAAAATGAGCCAAAGCAGAAACAAAAATGTATCATCACATTTATGTGCAAAAGCACATACTCAAAAACAAATTTTAGGCATGTTTTGTTTACATAGCAATTTAAATGTAAAGAAGTTAAGTATTCTGAATGTTAAATTATCCTCTCCTTCAAGGTCCCTCCACCTTTATTTGCAGCCCAATCCTTCATTTCTACTTCGGGAAAAAAGTTTTTGATTTTTTGCCATTGATAGGCACTTGCTCACAGCCTTTTTTCTTTTTTAACATCTTTATTGGAGTATAATTGCTTTACAATGGTGTGTTAGTTTCTGCTTTATAACAAAGTGAATCAGCTCTACATATACATATATCCCCATATCTCTTCCCTCTCCCTTCTCCCTCCCTCCCACCCTCCCTATCCCACCCCTCTAGGTGGTCACAAAGCACTGAGCTGATCTCCCTGTGCTATGTGGCTGCTTCCCACTAGCTAACTGTTTTACATTTGGTAGTGTATATATGTCCATGCCACTCTCTCACTTTGTCCCAGCCAGCTTACCCTTCCCCCTCCCCGTGTCCTCAAGTCCATTCTCTAGTAGGTCTGTGTCTTTATTCCCGTCTTGCCCCTAAGTTCTTCATGGCCTTTTTTTTTAGATTCCATATATATGTGTTAGCATATGGTATTTGTTTTCCTCTTTCTGACTTACTTCACTCTGCATGACAGACTCTAGGCCCATCCACCTCTCTACAAATAACTCAATTTCATTTCTTTTTATGGCTGAGTAATATTCCATTGTATATATGTGCCACATCTTCTTTATCCATTCATCTGTCGATGGACACTTAGGTTGCTTCCATGTCCTGGCTCTTGTAAATAGAGCTGCAATGAACATTGTGGTACATGACTCTTTTTGAATTATGGTTTTCTCAGGGTATATGCCCAGTAGTGGGACTGCTGGGTCGTATAGTAGTTCTATTTTTAGTTTTTTTTAAGGAATCTCCATACTGCTCACAGCCTTTTTGCCAAGAATATTCTTCTAACTCTACACTGCCTGTCTAAGTACCTTGCGTGGGAAAACAACTCTGATAATTACTGGGAAATATCTCCAGAACATCTTGTCCATATCCACCGTTTGATACTTACCACATAATTTCTTATACTGTCATCTAAATTTTCAACACAAATGTTTTTTTTTTTGTGTGTGTGTGTGTGTGTATTATCTCATCATCTGTCAAATGAGCTGCTGGAGGTCATGGGTTTTTCTTACAATTTTAAATATCTTTTATAGCACTTACAAGCGTACCTTTTACAAGGTGGCATTCAACTACATTTTTCATAAATTATCTACCTACTACAATATAATCAACTCTTTTCCTTCAAAAAGAGTTTTGTTTTAATTGAGCTTTTACATGAGTTTCCAAAATGATGATATATTTTCTATTTTCCTATTTAAGAGGAAAAAAGACACTTGTTTTTGCTATCTATACTATTATTTCTTAAGAAAATGACTGTTGAAAAGAGCTTGAAAGAATCATTTGTGGGACTTCCTTGGTGGCGCAGTGGTTAAGAATCCACCTGTCAATGCAGGGGACACGGGTTCGATCCCTGGTCCGGGAAGATCCCACATGCCGCAGAGCAACTAGGTCCGTGTACCATAACTACTGAGCCTGCGCTCTAGAGCCCGTGCTCCACAACAAGAGAAGCTGCCGCCATGAGAAGCCCGTGCACCGCAACAAAGAGTAGTAGTCCCCACTCCCCGCAACTAGAGAAAGCCCACACACAGCAAAGAAGACCCAACGGAGTCAAATAAATAAATAAAATAAAATAAAAATGTCAATCTTTAAAAAAAAAACATTTGCAATAAAATTCTCATTGGTTGGTACAAAACACGATTTCTAATAACTTCCAGACTGATGAGTTTTCTTACATTAATGTTAATTTTTTTTATTTTTGGAAATTGTAATCCATGGATCATGATGTTTTTAGAAGTCTATCGTTTGAAAGGCAGTTTTTCTGTTGGATATAAGCCAAAGAATGCCTATTCTCATTAGGCTGAAAAGAATGTCAATGTGCTGAAATTGCTCTGCATTCACACCTACAAAGTTAATAATCAAAGTACTCACAGAAGCTTTTTACACAAACCTAGGACTAAAATATGTTAGAATTTCCTGCCATTAACAATTCATATTACTTCCCCAGGAAACAATGAAAATCTGATAACCATGTTAAGGAGACTTCACTGCAATCAGGTTCCTGAGATACTGACTGCTCAGCATCATAGGACACTTAGCTCTAGTCAATCAATCACTCCGGTTAACAGGAACACAGAGTGTCCTTCACCAACGCTTAAGAGACAGATGCCACTGTGACTTGGACCAGTTCTCATCTGGCTTGTTAAACTTTAGATCACCAGCATTATGTTGTGGAAGGGGTTCAGGTTTCAAGATCAGAAGAACCGAGTCTGAATTCAAACTACAGTTTACTGGTTATGTGATTCAGGGCAAGTCCTGTGACCAAGTCTCCACTTCCTCATCTGTAAAGCAGGGAAAATACTGCTTTCCTCACACAGGGTTGTTTGAAGCATTAAATGAAGTGATGTGCATAAACATTTGTAGGCCATTAAGCATTTTACAGGTGTCAACTATTTTTAGAGAAACAGAAATCAATTTTACTTTAAGATAGCCAACAGGGCTTTCCTGGTGGTGCAGTGGTTGAGAATCTGCCTGCCGATGCAGGGGACACGGGTTCGAGCCCTGGCCTGGGAAGATCCCACATGCTGCGGAGCAACTAGGCCCGTGAGCCACAACTACTGAGCCTGTGCGTCTGGAGCTTGTGCTCCACAACAAGAGAGGCTGCGACAGTGAGAGGCCCGCGCACCGCAATAAAGAGTGGCCCCCGCTCACTGCAACTAGAGAAAGCCCACGCACAGAAATGAAGACCCAACATAGCCAAAAATAAATTAAAAAAATAAAAAAAAAAGATAGCCAACAATGTCTAAAAATTCTATATGCCAGTAAAAGTAATTGTCAAATAATACTAGAAAGCTGAATTTTTCCTTCAATAATGCATATAATTATTATTGTTGAATATTTCCCCAATTGCATTTCACATATTTATAGAATATTTTATAACATTTGCCCATGCATATCCTATTTTTAAAAATCAGTTATTAATAATAAAGCAGAAAGTCTTTTTCATATAACCCTGGGTTAAGGCTAAGTGGCAATACTGTACAGCTCTTTGGGGACATATGAACATCTGAAATAACTTTCAAGGACAATGCAAAATTCCACCCAGAACTTATTCCTAATAATGAATGGAAATACTTAGAATTCATTCATAAAAGATTTACATCAACCTTTTCCACAAATAGCATTTTCTGTAACTCAGCAGGCCTCAAAATCCTGTTTTTTGACTTTTTTTTAAATCTTTGGGTTCTAAGGATAGATGTATACACTCATAACTACACCAGGTTTTTATGAGCTGTTATATTTTAAAATATACATTTTCCAAAGCATTTCTGGTGTTAATGATATAGACACATGAATAACAAATACATATCTGAAGGAAGAACACTCAGTAAGAGAAAATAAAAAATGTCTTCAAATTTGCCATGGCCCTAGGGTATTTGGAAAAACAAAGATTTGTATAGCTCAAGGAGAATGAGGGAGAAGGAAAAGAGTAGGCAATGAAGTCAGAGAAGAACTTGTAAGCCATGGTAAAGAGTTTTGTGGGAGGCTATCGGATGATTCTGAGCAAGAAATCAACATGATATGACTTATTTTTAGAGAATTGCTCTGGTTGCTGTGTGGAAAATGAACTATTAAGGGGCAAGAAAAGAAACAAGGATATCAGTTAAGAAGCTATTGCCGTACACCAGTTCAGAGATGACGGTGGTTATGACTAAGACGACTGAAGTAGAGGAAATAGGAAATGGTCAGGTTCTTAATGTATTTAAAGGTTGAAATGGCAAGAACTGCTGATGGATTGAATGCGTGATGTGAAGAAAAGAGAAGAATCAAGGGCATGTCTTGGTTTGGGGCCTAAACACTATGTGAATGGTGAAGTCATTTACAAAGGTGGAGAACACTTGGGAAAGAGTTGTTTTCATGACAAAAATCAAGAGGTCTGTTTCTGACATAAGTTTGCCCTATTTTACAACGAAGTGCAGGCATTTAAACATTTGAGTCTGAAGCCATTACCCTGAGTTAGCTCACCTAGGGAATAAGAACAGAACAGAGAAGGGAAAGGATCAAAGAACTGAACCCTGGGGCTCAGCAATAATTACAGGTGGGAAAAAGGAGACAGCAAAGAAGGCTAAGGAAGAGTAGCCATGAATGTAACTGATCTGACTTTATGAATATGACTATATTTCTCTCTGTCCTAGGTTTCCCCACTATTGAATGGAGGCCCCCAGAGCACAAATGATCCAACCTTCTTGTTTTCATGAGGAACTGAAGCCTAGGAAAATCAAACGACATTCAAAGTTTTGCTACAGAATTGGCATAACCATAACTAGAACCTAAGTCTGCTGATCTAAAAACCCATTATCTCTCCATCATAAAGAGCTACCTAAAGATTAACTAGGCAGTGACAAGAACAGAATAATAATTCTTATTTTTGTTTACTTCCAAAAATTTGATAACTTAATACCAAACCTACCACTCAAAATTTTAAAATGAACCTAAAGTACTGTTTTACATCAACTTCTATAAAACTGACTAGTACATAAGATGCTCAATATTCACTCAATGAATAAATGATCATACTATATGTTTTTCGTTCCAAAATAATTTATCTTGCACTTCTGAAATTCAACACTTACTTTAAAACCTAAAGCAAAAACATGAATCCTATGTTTTCAAATATCTAAGTCTCAAATTTAGGAGAAAAAGGAAAATTAACAAATATGGTCTTTATTAAATACTGAAAGAGTAAGCCAGCATAAAATAAGAGAAAGTAGTCAATCTGCTAATTGAAAATCATTACAATTTACTATCTCTGCCAAGAGAGCTCTGAAAATCTGTATACATGTGCAATTAACACTAAATATAACAAAGAAAAACAAACGTTAATATGAAAGGGAATGTATATTCAAATAAAGGAGAAAGAAAAACAAAACCACAGAAGACACTCCAGCACATTTTGTCAAGGCTATATGACACATTACATGTCAAGTAGCAATGTTGTTACTGCTACTTCTTTTTTGTTGCTGTTACTGCTATTTCTAAATGAAGTTAAACAAAAATTTATAGCCAAGTCTCAGGTAAAACTGTGCAGCCAGTGATTAACATTTACTGTAAGATACTTTCTTCTAAGATTGTATTCTTACATATGATTAAAGAACCGTAAGTGTGGCAAGTGATGACAGGTTACTTCCTATATATGCAGACCCTATAAAAATGCGATCAGGGCTTCCCTGGTGGCGCAGTGGTTGAGAGTCCGCCTGCTGATGCAGGGGACACGGGTTCGTGCCCCGGTCCGGGAAGATCCCACATGCCACGGAGCGGCTGGGCCCGTGAGCCATGGCCACTGAGCCTGTGCATCTGGAGCCTGTGCTCTGCAACGGGAGAGGCCACAACAGTGAGAGGCCTGCGTACCGCAAAAAAAAAAAAAAAAAAAAAAAGTGATCAACTTTGATTATTCTTAACTACAAATAAAATAATTGACAGCCTCACATGACTGATTCTGGGAATCTCAACTACGAGGCAATTAGAGTTTCCCTATTAAAACCTATTTATTTTGCCTCAAATAATATAATATGAATTTACACTAAACACACACATTCCTATTTTTTTAATTAAGCAGCTTCTAAAAATCAGATCTTGTAGTTTAAGGTGTACATTTGCATACAGGATCAATTAAGATAATACTGCAATAACTTGGAACACTTTGAAAATAAAAGAGAAAATAGGAAAAGACTAGATCATAGCTATAAATCTGGATCAACAAATAAAAAAAGATAGCAATTTCATTTTATTTATTTATTTATTTATTTTTAAGATAGCAATTTTAATATCAATGAATTATGCTTGTGGCAAAAACACTTATGTTTTTCACACTATACAGATCACATTGCAGATTTACTACAATGAGAGCACTTACAGTTGATGACTGATACACTTCCTTATGTGATCCCTCTTAGAAAGTATTATAATTAATATTAAAAAAATGGGGCATTGGCTTCTGGAAAACATGAAGGCAATAACACTTTCATTTGTATTATACATGACTGCCTAAGGTTTTGTAAATCTAAGACAATATATGTGTTTGACTTTACATTTTTACACTAAGCTGGTTGAAGATGGATTCTGTTCATTTTAGTGTATATATATTCTAAGTTTAGTGCTTAACTTAACAAATAAGAACAGGAGTAATGCACTGAATAAAATCCTATTATGCACCAGAGGAAGTGGGTCAGAGGCAAGCACAGCAATCACTGGATTATCCTGGACATTAAGTATCTAATGTTCTAATTTAGACAAGTACCTTAAGCTAATCAAATGCATTAAACAGAACGAGTCTTCTGACAGGCTGCAGTGTACAGCGTAAAGGGAAAAAAACTGGTTAAATGCGTGAGATACTGAAAATGATAACAACTAGTTCTTTCAAATTATCATTTTTCAAGTTGATTTAATTTTGTTAGATTTTTAAAAGTATAATGTCAGAGAAAATATTAATAATGCCTGTAGTTTTAGAAAAAATAAAATTTAATAATTAAAGATACTTTTTTCAACATCAACCTCCTATATTATATGGGCTATAGGAATCTTTATTTTTATTATAGAATACATTTATTAATATGTGAGCCATATCTGTTTTTCTGTTTTACTCATGTTTTACTCATTGGATGAAATGTCTGAAAATTAAGTATACCCATGTATGTACAGTTTTATGTTTGCACATTTGCTCTCTAGTGATAAAAACTTTGACCACAGATGACAGTACTTGTAACTACCAAAGGATACCATATAAATTTAAGTAGCTGATACAGTATAAGATTAAGATTATTTAATGTATTATACAACATTTGAGATCACCTAGATTTATCAAAACGAGAAACTGACTTGGACACGTTCAAGGGATTAGAAGGTAAGATTGGGAAGCAAACAAATTAAAAGCCAACCTAGTATTTCACCTGAGAGAATACTTGTTTTTACTTGAGAATAATTCTTATCCTGTTTTGTGAAGGCAATTTTTTTTTTTTTTTTTTTTTTTTTTGTGGTACGCGGGCCTCTCACTGCTGTGGCCTCTCCCGTTGCGGAGCACAGGCTCCGGATGCGCAGGCTCAGCGGCCATGGCTCATGGGCCCAGCCGCTCCGTGGCATGTGGGATTCTCCCAGACCGGGGCACGAACCCGTGTCCCCTGCATCGGCAGGCGGACTCCCAACCACTGCGCCACCAGGGAAGCCCTGAAGGCAAATTTTTAAAGATAAAAAGCAAACAAAGATGTTTTAGCTCATGAATTTCATCTCTCTTCCAAATGTGTCAACCATCATGGAATACAGGCTTATCACAACTTTACTTTTAGAACATATATATCTTTACTTTTCTAAATATATTAATTTCTGGCTGATTTTGTGGGTTATTTTATGATCAGTGAGGCTTCAATATTTTTCTTCTATGGCTACAGGAAAAACCTGGCATGCATTTACCTAAAAACTTGCTTTTAAGCAAGCTAATTTAGAACATTTTATCATTCTGATACAGTAGGCTTATATTCTAGCGCTATTGAAACAAACATCTAGGACCAAGATGGAGCCACTCCTGCCTAGGGTGCCATGTCAGCAAACTGAAACTTAAGATAACTTTCAGGTCCCTGTAAATGCTCTGCTTGACCAGAGACACCGTGTATACAGTCAGCCAATCCCCACAGGCCAAACCAACTCTGGGCTCTATACTTATTTCTTTGTCCCTTCTCACTCCAAACAAGGTTGACTATGGGGCCCCAGCCAATCAGACATTTTCTATTTTTCTCTTCCTTGTTCTTTATTCTTCATCCTATAAAAACTTCCTGTCTTCTGCCCCATGTTGCACTTCTCCAAATGGAGACCGTCTGTTTCATAAAGTGTTAAAGTTAATTTGTATCACCCAAACTGTCTTCTTTAAATCATTTTTTAACAGCACTAAACAGTATATGGCTAAAAAAATAATTTATTCTTGCAAATCAATATTGTTAAAAGAAAAATTAGCTCATAACATTATATCAATTTAGTTATAGAAATGATACAACATAAATTTACTACATGTGTTTTTTGCCTAACTAAAAATGATAATGTGACAAGAAAGGATATATAAATATATAGCCTGCTTCTACAATCTAGTTTCTTGTATCTTGTTGATTTGAAAAAATTCACGATTTCTTCAAAGTACTTTATCTGGGTTTTGTTTTTTTTTCTAACTCCAAAATACTATTTTGCCATGTGGCTAAAAAGGCAAGCACTATCAATACTTTAGAAGTGCTAACAATGGTGGAATCAGGCCACAACACAGAGAAGTGCTGGACTGGAGGAGGGAAGAGACTTGGTTTTGAGCTCACTAGCTTTGGAGTCTTAGGCAACTCAATCTTTCTTTGTTTCCATTCCCTTATTTGTAAAACAGTAGTCAGAGTAAGCAATCATATCTAACATTCTCCAAGAGTCTCTCTAAACTATAATTAAAATTAATGAGGGAGAAAAAAATCTTAAGATTTTATCTTCAAGTGGAAACAAGGACACCAAGCAGCTCAACAGATGAAAAAGAAAAATACAATATACATACATACAAATATATTTAGATATAGATATGAAAGTTTCTACTAGTACATGTGAGTCACTGGCCTTTGAGTAATTCCTCTTGACTACTCCCTACTCTGCCCCCATTTAAAGAGATTGATGAAATAAAGGCAGCAATTTTTGCCATCATTATTATTCTTAGCAAGGTTTTGCATTTTGTTTTTATTCTCCTCGAATAGGCATATTTGTATTTTGCTTCTGAAAAGGGTGCAGGACATCACGGTAGACCAATACTCTTGTTTTAACAACTAGAAAAAAACCCTTGATAAATGGTTAAAAATATATTTATGAGTGAATTGTGGGAGCAACGAGAATTTTATATTATCTAAAATTCCAAAGAGGAAAAAGTCCTTCCTAGGTGAGCTGACAATAACTGGCTCCTTTCTTCCGTAGAAGCCTTTGACAATTCTTAGTGTGGGCTAAGGATAAGATTTGGACCAAGTGGAGGCACACTATTTTAGGAAAGAGAAATTAGTACAGCTTATCATGATCTCATGGTGTTGTCACAACAGTCTAGAAACTAAAGGAACCCCAAACACAAGGCTGATTTTTCCCAAGAAATATTTGCTGAGTTCCTGGGAGGTCTAACTAGCTTCTAACCATCAATTATGAGGAAGTACAAGGGAACATAATGAATGACCATTTGGTAATGCAATCAGCAAAACCCAGACTAAGGGCTACTCCTCAGTACAAATGGTCAGCTTTCTTACACAAATATATTGCAAGGGAAAAAACAAAGAGAAACCTAGTGATTAAATAACTTAAGAAACATGGCCACTTTTTGTCATACCTGGACCTTAACTGGATCTGGATGCAAAGACACAAAAGGAAAAAAAAATATTATGAGACTGTAAGGGAACTGGGATACCTAACAGAATATTGAGATATTAAAGATTTATTTAATAATGCTATCATAGTATTGGGTTGGCCAACAAGCTCCTTCGGTGTTTAAAGTAAAAATAAAAGATGTATTTTTCATTTTCACCAAGAACTTTACTGAACAACATATTCACCGTTTTGTTCCACTACCATCTGCCATTTTCCAGGCAACTTCAGAATTCTATCTTCTCAAAACTTTTTATCTTTTTGAGCAAAGAACTGTTCCAGGTGCCTTTTACAGTCTTCCAGGGAACTGAAATTTTTTCCATTAAGAGAATTTTGTAAAGACCAAAATAAATGGAAATCTGAAAGTGCAATGTCTGGTGAATATGGCGGATGAATCAGAACTTCCAAGCCAAGCTCTAACAGTTCTTGCCTGGTCATCAAAGAAACGTGCAGTCGTGCATTATCCTGAAGGAAGATTATGTGTTTTCTGTTGACTAATTCTGGATGCTTTTTGTCGAGTGCTGTTTTCAGTTGGTCTAATTGGGAGCAGTACTTGTTGGAATTAATCATTTGGTTTTCTGGAAGGTGCTCATAATAGAGGACTCTCACCATATACAAAACATCACCTTCTTTGGATGAAGACCAGCCTTTGGTTTGGTTGGTGGTGGTTCATTTCACTTGATCCACGATCTCTTCCATCCCACATTGTTGTACAGTATCCACTGTACAAAAAATGTGTACAGTGTACACTTTTCATTGCCTGTCACAATTTGTTTTAAAAATGAAACGTTTTTGTTACATTTAAGTAGAGAATTGCACGTGGAAATACGGTCAAGGAGGATTTTTTCGCTTAACTTACGTGGAACCCGAATAAGGTGACATATGGTCACCTTATCTTTGATAAAGGAGGCAAGAATATACAATGGAGCTCAATA